>NC_081782.1:12566340-13281340 GCF_963082965.1 Carassius carassius
ACAGTCCCAGATCCATACAGAAATCCAGAGGGATTGACCTGTGAAGACAAACTCAGTCAGATACAAACTTTAATTATCTAATGAATAAAAAACATCTTTAAACCTCAACCACTTAGAAGTAGAAAATGTTAAAATTGTGAGTGTTTACAGACCTTATGTTTCAGTGTGATTTCTCAGCTGTGAGTGAGTCTGAGTGTGTGAGTTCGACCTGCCGTCCTGATTTAAAGTACAGCTCTTACAGTCACGTTAACCTCCTACAACTCCTGGAGCCCGGGGGAGGGAGCAGAGAGAGGGAGGGAACAAGAGAAAAGAGGAGGAGAGATAGTGCTCCACTTTATCCCTGCTCCCCCTCCTCCTTTCCACTGTATTTGTATTAATCTCCACTTTCACAACACAGTGCTCTGTCTCTGCTCTCTCTCACTCCCTGTTCCTCGCTCTTTTTTTCTCCTGACAGATAAAGGCCACTGCTCACATTTCTCCAGCTCAAGCATGTCCCACTGTCTCAGCAGTGCTATATCAGAGAGGAACAGACATGCCTTTTGTTTGTTTTTTCCTGTCTCACTTTCTCTGGGTTCAAAGTGTGGTGGTTGAGGTCAGGATAAAGTCTGTACTCTTAAGGTTTAAGAGGCTGTTTACACAGTAAAGCATGACAATATGCGGTTTAAAATGTCATAACACGTTTCAAGCAGCGAGAGATTTGCCTGTCTGCAATAAATGTGAAAATGCTGCACAATGTGATGTAATCTGTACATATTATTTATAGATTAATGTACAATTATGAGGTGTGAGATTTTGGGAACCTAATGTGTTGTTGCAGGAATAAAAAGTTGCATCATGTAGACAAAAAGTCTTGTTGCATGAATTTTGGACATTTTGGAATTTTTTTTCCCCTTAATATGATTGAACTGGTTGAATGATTTTTTAAATTCCTATTATATATTTTTTGTTATTATTTTACATGTAATATTTACTATTATTATTTACTATGTTTGGGAATTTAAAAGAAGTCTCTTATTCTCACCAAGGGTGCATTTATTTGATAAAAATGTATATATATATATATATATATATATATATATATATATATATATATATATATATATATATATATATATATATATATATAAAATGTAACATTGTGAAATATTATTATAATAAAAAACAACTTTCAGATTTCTATTTGAATACGTTATTTATTCCTGTGATGGTAAAGCTGAATTTTCAGCAGCCATTACTCAGACTTCAGTGTCACATGTTTTCAGGATTCTTTGATAAATGAAAAGTTCAATAGCAATTATTCAAATAAGTTTTTTTTCTGTAACATTAAAAACGCACCGTTTGTAAGGAATCCTTGCTGAATAAAAACGTTGCCTGTCAAAACATTTTTAGAATCCTGCCATCTCATTTACATACAATAGCTAAACTCTTTTCAAAAGAATAAACAAAGAGGTCATTCCCTGGAGAATCCTCCTCTGTACTTAAGAGTTCAAAGTCTTGTCTTGTCCTTTCCGAACTGACCTTGCGTCCTGTAATGATCAGTCAGTGTATAGTCCAAATGAGGGCTGATTGGATTTCAAAAGTTTGCTGTTTAGGGTGGATAGAGGGACATAATGGATCTGAAGGAAGTGGGCTTATTGTGCTTGTGTCTGTATTTGTTTTTTTGTGGGTGAAGAGATGAGTGTAGAGCTGCAACAGAACCCCGGGAGAGCAAACATTCCTAATCACATAATGAGGTACAGGGGGGCTCTGGGTTGGACTAACGGCCTGTAGCACAACGGACTGAAATAACTTTACATTCCAGCCCACTGTTTACTGTAAACACTGGAAGCCGTGGGAGAGCGGAGGTGATTTATAGCTGTACACAATGAGCATGTGCTTATCAACTTCACATAACAGAGCTTTGAGCGAATGCTTTAAACATGAGATACCATGCTGAGGAACAGGTTATCAATTAATCTTTCATCAAGACATCTTGATCTAGACAGAGCCTCTTCGAGAGTGAATCTTGCAGCATATCTGGCAGAAAGTTTGCTGGAATTTCTCTGCAAGCTTCTGACTCGGAGCAGCTGTTTTTCGCATCCCCCCTCAGCCCTCCAAATATGATTTCCATCTTGCAATGATGTCAGACCTTCACATCAGGCATGGATTGTAAATGTCTAGCAGGATCTGCAACAGGCACATGGAGGAATGGCACAATGTTGTGCTTTTCACAGGCAGTTTGTTATTGTATCTAATGCAGCCACCATTTCTTCCATTTTGCCCTTATCTGATACTAAGATACCTGGTGGGGATTCGGAGAAGTCAAGCAGAATGGATCAGACACGCTTTTTGGATCGAGAAGGACCAGTGCAAGACCTCACATGCTCATGCAAGGTCTGTTCACTTTTATCAGAGAAGGGATCAGTGATAGAGATAACCTGGCACAGGTATTGCAACACTGACATGAGTGAAGGATGTGACCAAGACAAAACTATGACACAACTATAACTTCATCCTACATCCTTTGTTTCTGAGCCCCAGTGATCTCTGGGTGTTGGGAAATGTCAGCTGACATAAAATCCTGATATGACTCACCAAATTACACTGTAAGATTATGTCTGATTTGAACATACTCATGTATACAGTCATTGTGACAAATTCGTACAAGATTAACAAATCAGATAAACAATCATCTACTCATGAAGGACACATAATACTGCTTTGTTTAGATTTTTAACACGTTCAGCAATTATGTTGAACTTTAAGTCATCCAGAGTCATTATTTTACAAACAAACACTGCACGCTTACCACAAGCTATAAAAGGTTTGCGTTTTACCGTGCAGCTTTTCAGTTGTTTTCTGTGTAAATATGACAGCATTGGATTTTTTTTTCAGTTCTGCTAAGATGATGTTGCATTTTTTAAACACATGAATGAGTTCTATGTGAACAGCCCCTTAAAGGTATAGTTCACCCAAATAATTAAAATTCTGTAATTAATTATTAACCCTCATGTCGATCCAAACCTCTAAGACCTTTGGAACACAGGTTAAGATATTTTTGATGAAATCCGAGAGCTTTTTGACCCTGCACAGACAGCAACACAACTACCACATTCAAGGCCCTCATAAACGTAGTAAGGACATCAGTAAAATAGTCCATGTGACATCAGTGGTTAAACCGTAATTTTATGACGCTACGAGAATACTTTTTGTGTGCAAAGAAAAGAAAAATAATGACTTTATTCAACAGTTCTTCTACTATGTGTCAGTCTTCGGCTTGCGTTCACGATAGTACTGTCTATGGAGGGTCTGAAAGCTCTCGGATTTCATCAAAAATATCTTGATTTGTTTTCAAAAGTAGAACAAAGGGTTTGGAACAGCATGTGGGTGTGTAATTAATGAAAGAATTCAAATTTTTGGATGAACTATCCTTTATATCTATCAGCTTAAGGGGCCTTTAACTCAGAATGCATTTTTGTGTCGAAATAGAAAACTTTTGTAACATTATAAATCTGTTTACTGTCACTTTTGATAGGATTTACATGTCCATTTAATAGGAAAACATTTCTAAATCCTGCATTTAAATTTAAATACAATAGCTGAACTAATTTAAAAAATCCATCCATCCATCCATCCATCTTCTTCCGCTTAATTTAATTTAAGAAATACCATGCCAGTTTCAAAAGGGTTCAGTGTTGAAGAGCACTAGATGATGGGTAGTGGAATTAAGGTCTAGAGACATGTTTTGGGAACTTCTGTTAACTTTAATGCAGCATTTTTAAGATGTTTTGTCATGAGTGGGATGCTGCAAAAGATGAAAGCGCAGTGATCAAATATGTCTCGCACATGTTTGCATAGGAAAACAATGCAAAATGAGTGCAATGGAATGCAAAAACAAGTTCTGTGTCAACAGCCACTAATATCTTGTTGCAGCCCAACAATATGCCATAAAGTGACAAGCTATAAAATAATGTTAATCAGTTTTCATTTTAACAGCTGTGGCCCACATTGAAAGCTCACTGGAATCGAAGAATATATAATCAACAAACATGGATGGAGAGAGACTGACTGTGAAAGTTTAGAATTAAAAATTAAAAAATGTGACAAATCCCTCAAGTTCTACCAGGAAAACCATAAAAAAAACATGCCATTTGATGAAGCTTTTCAGAAGTGTCAAAATAAAGATATGCATACAAATTTCACGTTTCAGCTGCAACATAGAAACATTATCTGATTGGCTGTGGGTGATTGATTGCTTCGTGTCATGCCTCATTACTGCTTTTGGTGCTGGTTTGCAGGTCTTAGTTGGTTTAAGCAGGTCTCCCGGCCTAATTTATTGACATGCCTCTAGCAGCTGAAACAAACAAGCTAAGGATCTTTAACCTGGTTTTACAGTAGTGAAGAGGCACTTTAGTCGAAAAGTGGAAAAATCGATAACACTTTAGTATAGGGACCAGCCTAAACTTAACAACTTCCTTACTAACTATTAATAAGCAGCAAATAAGGAGTTTATTGAGGCAAAAGTTGTAGTTAATAGTTTGTTTATAGCAAGAATTGGGCCTTAAAATTAAATGTGACCTAAAAATCTTACCAGCAATAATAACTATTATCAGTGATGCCTTTCCAAAATAACCAGACTTTCCTTATTCGGGAGAATGAGGTATGGTGGGAAACATGCAGTAAACAGTTGAGTTTACCACAAGTCATGAATTCTACGTCTAAACTTTAACACACACCGGTCGAACCACTAAAGCTACAGAGCACATGGTTCCTTAACCACATTCAGCCGTGATGACATCTCCTGTTCACACAGGGAAAATGTCACACCCATCAGTCTAAAGGCTGATGTTTTTGTCCTCAGCTTGAGCATAACCAATGCCCTGCGAATCCTGTCTGGCTTTCATCTGCAAGATAGCTGTTGACAAACCACCGATCCTTCAAAAAAACAAAAGCCCATCTATTTCACCACGTGTCAGCTGTGGTTTTCCTGAAAACAAGTCTGCGTGGCCATTACATCAGAGTTTCCATGGGAACCCAGAAGTCCAAACACATCCAAAAGAATGACAGCCAAATCCTGATGTCAACGTCGCTTCAAAGTCAATTTAATTAAGCGCACATGGTGCCAAGTGAGAGAGAGGGCGAGTGCAAGAAGCAGATGAGAGAACAATAAAACTGATTTAAAGTTATTTTGTGATATTCTTGGCATTGTCTCAGAGGCATAAGCAGATCCCTTTCTGGCAGGCTGCGCCATGACGTGAGTTACGGTTGAAATGTGACTATAATGCATTTCTGAACCAGAGGTGATTGATTTCATGCTCACAAACCATTCACATACTCGCACACGTCACCACTCAGCTGTGGCAGTGTGATCCTCCAGCTGAAGAAATGCCCTTTTTCTGGGGAGGATGATGGGGTTGAAGGGTGAAAAGGACAGAGATGTGGAGGAGGGGGACACATTCTTCAAATCCCAGCCGACCTCCTGAGATGACTGGCTGCAGATAATTACAGTCCCTTTTTTACTCCGAACGGCCAGGATCTCCATTGCTGCACACACACACAAACAGCCTCTTTTATCAATCAAATGCATACACACATAAGCATGCCTGAGAGGACACCACATCAGACCACACCGCAAAACAATTACCCCCGATTCAGTGCAGTTTGCTTAAACCCTTCAATAAACACTTTACTTAATATTCTAGTGGTCTACTCGGGATGACTTTACAGTGGAGACTCTCATTCGCGAAACGAGCCTTGTCTTAAGTGGTCTTTGTCTTTAAAAGGAATAAATAAACAGCGACAACAACTGCAAAGTAATTACAACTGCTGCACAATGACAATATTGCGTTTAGATTTAGGCTGAGGTTTGGTAATATTCATTTTTTTAGTGTCTCGAAACCGCAGTTTCCTTCCAAATTAAATAGACTGTTTGTCAGTCTGGGGTAAACAAGGCTACACATTTCCCAACATTTCAAAAGAACAATGGGGTAATTACAGTTCTCAGTGAAGGCTGTGGATCATCTCATTTGGATTATATTAAAAGTTGAGAGAAGATCCAAAAGTTTATCTGGAAAATCTGGAATTGATTTCATTTATACCTGAAAATAAAAAAGAAATATTAGGATTTTTCTCTGTAAAATAAATATTATGAATAATATTTATAAAATAATGTTATTTTATAAAATAAATATTATTTCTAGGGCTATATCGGGCATATGTCCTGCTTCCATTGATGCTATTTGGATCAACTTAGATATTACTGAATAATTAAATAATTCAAATTTAACATAAATAAATAATTATTCAATTCAACATAACAACATAACTGTTGCACTTGTATAATTAAAAAAAGAGTCAGTAAAGACTAACACTGTTACAAAAAATATAATTTAACTTACTATTTATCAAAAAAAAAAAACTATATAAGTGATTAGAAGTGATTCTTGAGCAGCAAATCAGCATATTAGAATAATTCCTGAAGAATCATGTGACACTGAAGACTGGAGTAATGGCTGCTTTACAATCATAGGAATAATTAATAAGTAAAATATATATTAAATAGCATTTTAATATATAGGAAATAGCTTTTTAATTGTTATAATATTTCAAAATAAAAAATTTTTTACTGTATTTTTTACTCAAATAAATGCAGCCTTGGTGAGCATAAGAGACTTCTTTCAAAAGCATGTTTTTTTAATGTTACCGACCACAAATATTTAAACAGTATTGATATAAGTGCATTAGAAGAAACCTGCAGAAAGTAAAAGTTCACATAATAATTGCTAAAACTCCAAAAAGCGGCAACCCCTTTTTGAGAAGCAGGAACTATCAGGCTGCAGCCCATGCCAAGAATAATACTTGAGCAACGATAGTTTTCTAGAAAGGCAAGCAAGAGTGAAGTAAACGAGGCAACTCAAGCCAAAACACATTTTCTGTCATATCCATCTATTGTTTCTGCAATCTGCTCTGTTGCTAAAACCTCCCAGGCTCCTTTGCTCTACAGCAGCTTGTACTGCATGACATCATCCTCTCTCATTAACCGTTAGAAGGTGAAGCCACTTAGTCTTTAACACGCACACGCACAGACGCAAACATATACAGCAGTGCACTTGGAAATTCAGTGGTACTGGTGTCACCATGCTGAGAGTGATGAGCTTGGATACGTGCACTCCTCTGAAGTGGTTTGGACAGCATAATAATGGGCCTATTTGACCGTGTACCTGATGAGAGTTTCATGAGCTGTGCAGAGAATAACCATTTTGGTTTCTCACTTGAGGGAAGAAAAACATATTTTTTCTATTAGTGGTTGATTTCAACATGTACGATAGCGGTCTAAAGTGGAAGAAAGAATGATTCTGTCAAAATATAATTTGAAAATACTTGGACAGTCTATTACTGAGTGCATATATTTACTCCATATGTCATATGCTCCATAATGAATTTTATAACTGCGCGTGAGAGAACGAATGCACTAAGGCAGTCCAGCAATAATAGCTTAAACTCAAAACAATTTAAACACACACACACAAACATTATATTATATTATAATAAGTGTTATTTTGGTAAGTTTAGTTTTTATTAATGTTTTGAAATAGTTTATAATTATAATTTTTTAATTAATTTTGCCATGTTTGTCATTATTATTATTATTATAGTAGTAGTAGTTTTTTAATATGACTACATTTATGTTTATTTCAGTTTTTGTTGTAGGCTTTTAGTACCTTAAGTAAATAAGTTTTTATTTTATTGTAGAGTTACAAAACAAAAGTTAAGATTTTTTTTGCACTCTCAGATTCCAGATATTTAAATATCTGTATCTAAGCCAAATATTGTCCAATCCTAACAAACCATACATCAATACATCAAAGCTATAATATAATATAATATAATATAATATAATATAATATAATATAATATAATATAATATAATATAATATAATATAATATAATATAATATAATATAATATAATATAATATAATATAATATAATATAATATAATATAATATAATATAATATAATATAATATAATATTCAGCTGAATGTTTCTTATTTGATTCTTTTAGACACCAATTTCCAATACTGCTTATTTCCAAGTGCTGGATAAACAGTCGGCTGAAAGAAAGTGTGTGAGAGCAAGAGAATGCAAGCCCCTGTAAAATCTTTCATTTGGTGTGAGCTATTCTACATGACGTTTGAGAGGCCCTTTACAGGCTAAAGCACGGTGGCCCCTCCAGGTGAATTAAACTAGGTGTCTGTGTGTGTGAGTATGTGTAACATTCCTAATTGTGTGAGCACAAAGAGACTTTGGAATGAACATTCAGAGTGAACTACAACATATTATTAGCATGAAGTCTTTGCACACAAATCAGCCTTTGACACAACGCAAACACATCACAGCGGTTCTGTGAGCCCAGAGCGAAAGTGTTAGTGATTTGTGCAATAACAGGCTTTGACGTGTCATACGTGCATGTGCTCACCTGCGAGGGATCAGAGCCAAATATATGTAATCACTCATACACCTGCCTATGGCAGTCTGGTTGCACTGCAATAACAGTATCAGCCTCCAGTGAGAGTGCTTTGTAGCAGTGATGTACCCTGGTAAAAAAAAAAAAAATATATATATATATTTTATATTACAATATTATGACAAGACACTAGTGATATATTCACATTAGTGAAAGAAGATTGGAAAGAAAAGCAAAAACATATCGTAATGCAATTGGAACTGACAACCAATTCAATTTATACTGCAAATGTTGTATACTTAAAGGGTTAGTTCACCCAGATAGATATTTAAGAAAATATATTATCTGTCATTTATGTCCTACTAAGGTTTTGTTGTACTAGGCTACAATAAATAATACTTTTGACCACTTGGGAGCCTTTCATGTCTAGCAAATTTATGTATTGCAATATAACTTGCATACAGTATATCCCTATAGTATTTAATAGCCTACCATAAAATGTATTTCTAGCTGGGAAATCTGCAATCAAATGTTATAAATAAAAGATACATCTTTAAATTCATCAGGCCAAAGCGTTGATCCTCTAAAGAGCGATGGATCCAGACAATAAAACAGTCCAGTAGCTCAAATTTTCTTCTTATTTAAGTTGAAAACAGTTGTGCAACTTGATATTTTTGTGTCCATGATACTTTTTTTTCCAGAATTGTTTTTAGCAAAATTAAGTTCAATAGAACAGCATTGTAATTTTAGTTATAAAAAATGTATTTGTCATTTTTATTATTATTTTTTATGTCACATAGTTTTTATACATTTTTATTTCAGTTTTAGTTATTTTAGCATCTCAAGTTAAACTAAATAAAAATAAGACATGTTGAAAGCTGAAATAAAATAATTTGTAATATTTTAATAGTTTTCATCTCAGTATTACTATAATAACCATGATTCTATAATATAATAGGACACATGCCATGTCACATGTTTGATGCTATTAATATATAACATTCATCCCCACAACATTTAGTGTAAGAGGTGAGTAGACTCACAGACAGTTCGCAGCAGAAGCAGGGTGGGCCTGGGAAAGGTTATCTGCTGGGACACAAATCATTTTTAATGATTTCTATCATCATTTACTCATCCTCACATCATTACAAACCTGTATAGCTTTCTTTCTCCTGTGACACAAAAGAACATATTTTGAAGAACGTATTTGTAATTTATCTGTCCATACAGTGAAAGTCAGTGTTGTCCAGTGTTGTTTTGGTCCCTCTGACTTTCATTATATGGACAAAAAGCGTGTGTGGTGATCAATTCTACTGTTGGCAGTGCTGGGAATGAGAGGTCAGAGAGGTCAAGGCATGTGCTGGAGGGATGTGGCGACTGCTGGGCGTCTGTCACTGCTCATGATAAGCCCGGTGGATGGGTCTGGTGCACTTCAGAGGTACAGGAGATTAGACATAATACAGAGAGCCGAACAGAGACAAGAAAGTGTGTCGGTAGAAGTTGGCTTCTTACACCAGTCAAAGATAAATTCAGCTGTTGGTAGGTGTCCCTGATCCCGAATCAATGAAATGCAGACTCCTACCTCGATCCGAGATGTGCTTTTGAAAGATGATATCTTTCCCTTCCCTGTGGGAATAATCCTTGTATGAATGAGAATGAATGATGAGCAGCAGGATGAGTATCAGAGCTCTCCCACACACAGCTCGCTGGCCTGGACAATAATTTCGGAGTCCTCTCTCAGGGACTGTACGGTGACTCTGCTGTACCCGGGGTATGCAGTAGGAGGCTCAATAAAGCGAGTCATTGCAACAACACAGAATAGAGAAATAGAGATGTATATATAAGGCAGAGGTAATAAGTGGACTTCCAGACTTATCCTTTTGTGTGCCTGCGAGTATAGTTTCTTTAGCACGTTTGGACTTGTGGACCTGTTAAAATGAAACATAATTTTCAATCTCGCGAGTTAAATTTGTCTAGTAGCACGTAAATGTATCACAGGAAAACTGTCATGATCCACCACATCTCAAATCACTAGTCTGTGGTGATATAAATAATATTTTTGTAAGAAAATGGGAGATTTCTATGTTTTGGATAAGCTTATTTCATTGCTAGTACTTTATATGTACTTAAAGGGATAGTTCACCCAAATAGCAAAATTATGTCATTAATAACTTACTCTCATTTTGTTCCAAACCCGTAAGACCTCCGTTTATCTTTGGAACACAGTTTAAGATATTTTAGATTTAGTCTGAGAGCTCTCAGTCCCTCCATTGAAACTGTGTGTACGGTATACTGTCCATTTCCAGAAAGGTAAGAAAAACATCATCAAAGTAGTCCATGTGACATCAGAGGGTCAGTTGAAAATACATTTTGGTGTAAATGTATTTTCTATGACTTTACTCTATGACTTTTCACTATGACTTTATTCAGCATTGTCTTCTCTTCCGTGTCTGTTGTGAGAGAGTTCAAAACAAAGCAGTTTGTCATATCCGGTTCGCGAACGAATCATTCGATGTAACCGGATCTTCCTGAACCAGTTCACCAAATCGAACTGAATAATTTTAAACGGTTCGCGTCTCCAATACGCATTAATCCACAAATGACTTAAGCTGTTAACTTTATTAATGTGGCTGACACTACCTTTAAGTTAAAACAAACCAATATCCTGGAGTAATTCATTTACTCAAACAGTACACTGACTGAACTGCTGTGAAGAGAGCACTGAAGATGAACACCGAGCCGAGCATATGCCGTGCATAATTTGACAAATTAATTGGAAATGACACTTTTCACATTTTCTTCACGCATCGGATAATAATGTTGATAGTCATAATTTGGGTAAAAATTATTAATTTTCACACATTTAATATTTAAGTAGTTTTATTATTTATTTAATTTTTACATAGACTTTATAAGTAGTATTCATAGTATAAGTAGTAGTATTTAAATATAGTTCATGGATTTTCATGTTTTAAAACTATTTTAAGTCTAGGGCTGAGGCCAAATTAAAATAAAATGATTTTTAAAGTTGCCATTAAATGCAAATTCAGCCTATCTACTCTCTAAATGCTGTTGATTTAATTGGGATGATTTATCCATGTGCCATCCTGTATGATTAAAAAAAGAATAATAATTAGACCGCATAATTTTTTATTGAAATATAAAAGTGACTGACAGCCTGTTGTTCCGTATTCTGGACTTCACCAGAGTTTGCATTCAGATCTGCCTCCATCCAATCAACAACCACCCTACACTTTTTATCTTTTTAAATTATCCATTTTATTCGATGTACGCCAAAAACAACCAAAAAAACATGTCGCTACTTCTGTAACATCACAACTTGCTGGGAAAAATGCTCATAGCTGAAGATACACCCTGTAATGTCCCTAACTCACTTTTATTAAATAAATAATGGACATTATTTACTGATTCAAGTTCAAATTACTTTATTATATTTGAAGAAAGAGACTATGAGATACTAGCACCAATGATCAAGTGTACAGTTTAGAAATCATCAGTGGCGGCTCTAGACAAATTTTACTAGGGGGGCCAAGGAGGGGCCAGTGTTTAACCAGAGGGGCACATTAAAAATGGCAACATATTTTATTTAAATGTAATGCAAATAAATACAAAAAGTTATTCTTGAAAAAATCTACACAGTAATTTTACACAATCTAAACATGTTAATAAAAACAAATTACTATTATTACTCTTATAAAATTCCATCAGGCAATCATACATTTCACAATTTAATATTTATATATGAATGTCAAGAATTCAGAAGCGTATATATTTATAATGCTTACACTACACTACACAGAAAAAATATACAATTAAATTATGCTTATTTTAAATGTATTGTGCAGGCTAAAAATATAATAAGCTTTTAATAATCTTTCAGTGCGCAAAACCATGATAATATGAAACGCTTCAAAACTGAGCTCACAAAGTGATTTTAAAAGTTTACGGCTTTTAAAATGTGTGAGATCTAACAGGCACAAGCGAGTCTTTTAAAAACATCAACAAACATAAAATACAAATACACAAAATAAAGTCATTTTATGCAAATCCACAGCCTTTTTATCTACTTTCTATCTACAGATCAAGACACAGCGACCCCATTGGAACTCAATTGAGACAAGTGAAGCCCATTTTTAGCGATTTTTAGCTCTTCCGTTTCTGACGCACAGACTCAAACTAAGCTTGATGACGTCAGCAACCTGTCTGACAGATGTAAATCTTCTAGTAGCTGTGCGTGCAAACTGCCATCGTTAATCTTGCAGAGACGGCGAGCTTGAGCGGGAAATTCTTTGGCGTGAGTGAGCAGGAGTAAGTATTCTGATTAATTATTTTGTATAGTATCTTAAAATGTAACGCCAGGGCTTGTATCTATGGGCTTCTCTCTTGACGTCTCCCCGATTGCCTGCGAGCTTCTCCTCCTGTCTGTACGGTAATTTCTCTACTGTGCGACAGAGAGTCGAGTGGTTATGAGGCAATCGTTAGCCTATTTTTACAAAAACTGTTTCTACGGGGCCATAATGTAACATAGAAGGTAATGGAGCCCTTTATACATTGTCACGTATCTTTAGAAATAAATAATGGACAAATGGAGTCTTTAAACGCCTCAGATGTAAAGTTATTCGCTGTCAAAGTGACGCCAAAATGAATGGGAGTCAATGGGATGCTAACGCAAGTGAAGTTCTGCTACAAGATGGCGGCACGCGGCCGACTTCAACTTCCGGTCGACTTCCTTCCCGCCTGTTGCATCCCTGAATATGATTAAGTTCCTAAGTGTTTGGGTGCGCTGCACTCATTTACCCGTGTAGAACGTTGCGTCACATTAGTTCCGCTTTTGGCGCTCATATTACTTTTTTTTTTCAGCACGGGGGTGGCCACAGGGGTGGCCAGGGACATGTCTACAGAGGCACGGGTCTCCCTAGGCCTCCGTGTAGAACCGCCACTGGAAATCATTATGCAAAATATTTTACCATGGAAAGTTGCGATAGACCAATAAGAAACAAGCATTCCAGAGAGCTGTGCAATGAACTACTCCGTATTAGAGCTGAAACAACGAATCGATTTAATCGATTAAAATCGATTATTAAAATAGTTGTCAACTAATTTAGTCATCGATTCGTTGCTAAATAACTTTTATTTGCCGTAAGCGGCTCATTTCGTGCATATTTCAAATCTGCGGTGACCAAAGTGTGGCAGTAATGAGCCACCGGAGGTTTTACTCAGCCAGTACAACAGGAGAAGTAGCGAATAGCCAATAGCTGGCCTTGTTTTATGTCACGTGCTTCCCGAGCAGCGTCTCTGCAGCCATAGACATCATATGATGTCTATGTCTGCAGCATTCAGCGTGATGTGGGAGTACTTTACATTGAGCCTTTAAAAAAGAAGAGTAACCTGTAAACTCTGCACTACTGCACTGTTTAAGGGGACGTTCACATATCGCGTCTTTTGCGCGCTCAAGTTCGTTATTTCCAACACCGCACCGCATCGAGTTAAAAACATTTAAACTTTTCAGAATGCCGCAACCGCACCGCGGGTCATGTGACAAGAACTAACCAATCAGCTTCATCCTTTCCCGTAACAACGTTAAAAGCTCAGTCAAGATGAAAGGAACAGCTGATCATAGATGTATATGGATTTCCATTTTGAAATAAATTTAGTAGCAGAGCTACTGCAAGCGATTTTTTGAGCTACAAATCCATTTATCCTTTGCTGAAATTTCCGCGTCTTCAAGGAGAGAGCAAGGAGGTTGCTTAGCAAAGGCAGACGCCTCAGGGGCGCTTCTGCGCGAGCGCTTTGGAAAGAAGGAGAAAGCGGTGCGCCTAGCGTTTTCCACGCGTTTTAGGCGCGATATGTGAACGGCCCCTAAGACTTTCATTTGTGCAGATTCTCCAGTACAATGTTGTTTGCAAATGTTTAGTCGTAAAAGCTGATAACATTGCTTTTTAACAGTTAACATTTAAAGCTTTACAAACATGTTCTGTGATCAGTTTGTCGTTTACCAGTTCAAAATTCAGTCGTGCAGCCTAATTATGACTGAATGAGAGAGGTAAATGTAGATATTTGAAATGCACTTTTTTTTCTAAGTATTCACTGCTCTTTTTCACACAGCAGGTTTTTTGTGTGTGTCCTATTTTTTTTCTGGACAACCTTCTGATGGATTTTACTTTAAATTGTGAGTTCCATTCAGGTTTCATGCCATTGGCACTTTTTTTGAAGGATTGTTTACAATTTCACAGCAAAAGCTATAAAGCTGTTTCCCAGTAAATAATAAAATACAATGCACTGCAATTTTATTCTGTTTTATCCTTATTCTTCATGAAAATATGTTCTGAAAGATTCCTTAATAAGCTTTGTTCAGGATGTTAAACTACTTTAGGAGCTCTAAGGACTGCCATGGTGAAAACATTATTTGAAATCTCCTTGTAAAGTTTGCTAGAGTATGGGTCAGTGTTCTGATTGCAGAAGAGTTCGACAAAAGAATTACTAACACAATAAAACAACTCCAGGTATATTTTTGATGAGGATATGACAGTGCAAAATGGTTAAAATCTCTTAAATCTATGCTGAATGATAAAGACCATTTATTAATAATTTACTTGGGGAAAAAATGGAAAAACTAAAATATAAGTACATAAACCGATTAATCGAAAAAATAATCGACAGATTAATCGATTATCAAAATAATCATTAGTTGCAGCCCTACTCCGTATTAAATGAAAAGAAAGAACACAGAGGCCTGTGACAGTGGCTCCAAAGCTATTGACAACTGTGTCTGAGTGCAAACACGCTTGACTGAGCTGACAGAGGGACAGAGATGCTAACATGAGTAATGGGAGAAAGATAAACAGTGACAGAAAAGACAGACAAGGTAAAGAGATAGCGAAAATGACAGACCTGATAAATCAGTGTGGATGACTTCACTTCCCGACACTAGGTCCAGAGGGCAAATGAGGAGACGGGGTCATATGAGGTCAGTGGACAGTTAAGCTTTTCCATCGCTACCTATTTTAATGGCTGAGAATCTGCCCGACTGACCCTTCTCGTGTAGGGCTTCAGGGGAGAGTGTCTGATCCTGACCTTTGACCCCTCAGCTGGTCTTTTCTCCCAAAAGGAATCCATTTCTCCAGTCAGTTCTGCGCAAATCACACCACATCATAGGAATCAGATTACAAGCAGGAAAGACATCACATGCAGGGTGTGACATACTTTACTAACAAACCAGCCTACATTTATGGACAGTCATAGATTTAGGAACTCAGCAGGAGAACGTAGTTCACTGGTTAGTCTAAATCCTCCCTCATTGCGGATTTCTATAAAATAACAAATGACATAAAGATAGCCGTCGTTAAATTACAGTACAGAGCTGCGATATAGCTGTGCGGATGTCAGAGCCATCATTCAGTTTGTGGCGTCAATTTTTTTGTGAAGCTCACTTTCTGCTGACAGCTTCATCTTTAATCACCTCTGCGTTTGGAGAGCCAAATGACCGAAGAAAAAAACCTGGCGAGATGGAGAACATAATCATATATGGTCTAAAGCTTTGAACGATTGCTAAGCATTTTAGTATGTCTTTTCCATGACATCATGCCTGAGTGCGCACGTACACTAAGCCCAATTTTCTAATAAGGAAACTGTGTGCGTAGCGGTACATGACCGTTCCTCTTATCGTCAACCGTTTAAATGTTTCAAAGGTGTGTTTTTGTTTCAGCTAAGCACTTTCATCAGGTTTTGTTTTCTCTTGAGTGGCTTTCATTTAAAATGGATCCACAGGTTTGCCTCACAGACGGCGAGGAACAATTACCCTTTCTCTTCTTTCCCACTCGGTCTCTGTCTGTGCTGCGGTTTTCAGAAAAACAAAAACAATAATAGCTTTAGGAGGTGTGTTTTCAGGTATATGTCACATGCTGACTGACATTAGCCGATAAACACCAGACCAAAGCAATGGTTGCTGAGATACAGTAAACTATTATCATCAGGCTTTGAGCCCCCTGAGCCCGTAATGTCCCATAGCCATTTTCATTCATGTCATTCTCATGCTTCCATGTGTTGATGTGTTGGATCCCCTTTCAGACAGAATTCCAGCCTATTTAAACACAGCTCTTCCCTTAATTTTTCCTGGCCTGGTAATATTAAAAAAGCACCTCCCACAGGCTCACTGTATAATCAAATGTATAGGAACGTTAATGTTATAATATGAACTCACCCTTCATTTTAATTCAGTTTTAAGGATGTATTTACTTAATTCTGTTAAACTGGCTTTTTTCAGTTTGGTAAAGAGATTTTTATTTATATATATATATATATATATATATATTTAATTTTATCAAAGTAATCTGTTGACATTTTATCCGGAAATACAAAAACATAATATATATTTAATAATATTGTAAATGTAATCATTATTACCAATTAAAACAACATAATTCCATTACACATATATAGTGTAAGTGTATTTTGAATTTTTGAAGGTAGAATGAAGCAAAAATAATAAAAATAAAAATGTAAAATTATGATTGACTGAATAATAGCAAATAAAAACCTTAACACAAAAAAAGTTGCCATCTGCTATTAATTGTTTATTTTATTTTGAAGTTTACTTATTTAGTTAATGCATTAGTAGAGAATGTGCTATGGCCTTTCCATGACACAAATTTTTCATCTCATGACTTAATTTGTCTCACAGTTATCAAAATGGTATAAATCATATTCCAGATGGTAAAATATTTACGTCTGTGAACATGCTAAATTACACAGCCATAAACTTGTTTATATCTTGGCGGTATTTATACCAAGACTTTATTGCCAGAGCAGCTAGCCAGGCCCACTTAACCCCACAGTCTGTAATGATGGACCACTCTGTAATGTAACTTTAAAATAACTTTAAACCAGATGTGGTCAGGCATGGATTTGGTTAAACCTCTAGTTAGAGCTGGACATCCCAAGACAATGAAAAGGCAATGACGTTGATGTCTAGCACATCAGTATCCTGATCTTAACAACACATGTATCTACTTTCTTCAAAGGTGTCATCAGGTGCTGGGAGAAGACGCAGTGTCTCAACTAACTATCTCACACACTAAAAATACTACAAGTCATAGTGTCAGATAGTCTTGGCAGCGATGGTCCAATGGGAGAAATCTGAGCATTGAGATGTAAGGAGGGTGGAAAGACAGTAGCGACAGAGAAGAGAGAGGGGTTTCGAATTTTAAAGGCAGAAACCACAGACTGATTGATGCTGGTTGCAAGGATAGAAGTCTTTCCATGCCATTCTATTCCACCGATTAAATGTGAAGGGTCCGACTGAGCATCAAGCCAGTTCCCTTACCAGAGAACCAAAGAATCCAAGAGAAAGTCTACCTTTTGGGTCTTCACACTATTAAACACAGGCTAAAGGTCCAGAACATCACTGGAAAAACAGACACACACACAGAGACACAGGACAGGAGTGGGCACAGGATAAAAAGACAAACAGTCATATAATCCTGATGAAAAGGTGAAGAATTAGGGGGAAAGGCAACGCATCTGCTGAAACATTTACTGGAAAGTTTGAATTTTACGGGAGACAAATGTCTAGCGAGTTTATATGACACAAATTAAATCTGCTGAGATAAATGCTGAGCAAATAAAGTAGTAGACCATCTAGGACAGTCAGGAGAAAATTTGCCTCTGCATACAAACACTTAACCGCAACTTCGACTCCCAGTGACTGGAAGAAAGAGAAATGAAGCATTATCCACCCAGATGTCTGAGACTGCAGACAATAGTGGTAATAAAATCTGTCCTTAAAGTGATAGTTCACCCAAAAATTGAATTTTTTTATTTTCCCTTATATTCGCCATCATATTGTTCTGTACCTGCATGATTTTCTTTTTTTCCATTGAACACAAATTAAGGTATCTTGTCCATGAAATGAAAGTCAGTGGGGTCCAAACAACATTGAGTCCCAATGAATTTTATTCTATGGACAAAAAAAACAAAAACAAATGAAAAACACAGAGACACTTTTGTTTTCCATAGAAAAAAGAAAGTCATACAGGAGTGAAACGACTTATGGGTATTGACGTCATTGTTAAATTAAACTAAAACTATTAAAATATTAGATTAGACAGCGCTGCATAGGATTTGTTTGAGAATGTCTCCAAATAAGTGTTTTTGGACATGAGGGAAAGTTTACCGTGTTCAGCTTCCCAAAGAACCCAGCGTTACATGAACAGTCGATGCAGTTTGTTTTTTTCAGGGCAGCAACAGAGTTTAGCAAGTGCATTTGTGTGTTCTCGTCATTCCGGTGACGGTACGCCTCCAGGAGCTCAGCTTTTTCCGGAGCGAATCGGAAAGTTGTATTTTTCTTTTATAAATATGATAAAACTAAAGACTTTTTGGTGATATGAAGGATACAGTACTACTCTATTCAAGATTAACATGAGATTAGGTTTATGTTATGTACCCTTTAAACCTAAAAAACTTATAATACTTAAATATTTCAGAAAAAGTGATAAAAATTACTAAAACACGTAACAAAAATCCTCATGAGGGTGATTAAATGATAACTGCTTCTTTAATGAACTGCTTCTTTAAAAGCAGCTATATTGAAAATTCTCTGTTGTACCTTAAAGTCCCTTAGAGAAATATTTATCCATCAATTATGAAAAATAAACCGAGCCATTATTGATTTCCCCAGAGCACTGACCACCATCAGCAGTCACATGGCTCTGCTTTTCTGGGCTTTGGAAACAAAACAAGCCGTTCCCTTAGTTCTCTGTGAATTACACCACACAGCCTCCCTACCTCCTAGAGTGACCAGGCCTGTTTGTTTTTAAATCCCATCTGTGGTAAAAACCAGGGCCACATGGTCATCCATTGTAGGGTTAATCAACTTCAATCATTCTTTGGTTCAGCTCGGCTGATTAAATTGTGCTAGAAAAATGTTTCTAATTTCTACAACACATTAGCCGGAATAAAACAAGCCACTGCCGCATGTTGTTTAAAATGTCAACAGGTCGAATGGAAACTGACAGCGCTAATAACGGATCACGAGCCATGGGCAGGCGGCCCATCATTTATGCAGTTGGTGTAATAGAGACTCTTAATTTCTCAAGCCTCATCCGGTCCCAGGACAGCTGTTTCCATAGAACTGCAAAGCTTGGCTGAATGACCTTCCTCTGGTGGATGACCCAACAGGCACGCTAGTTTCCAAAAAGCCCAATGAGCATCACCACTGAATAAACCTTGAAATAAAACAAAATCTTGTTTCTACCGGTCAACGCAAGAACAATGATGTAACCAGGGATTCTGAATTCACATGCAAAGTTCCTTATAATGGCTCCATTGTGCATTTGAAGACATTGTAGCTGAGATGATAGTGAGAGAGAGAGAGAGACAGAGAGAGAGAGAAATGAGGAGGGTACTGTGGGAGAAGGGGAATGTACCAAGTGCCATCTGGGAACAGCTGCCATTCCTGAGTGAAGTGTTTATAGTGTAGCTAACTGGGAGTCAGGGAGATGCCTCACAGGGGGCTTTGTGTGGTCCAGAGATGAGTATTTAGCCAAGAATACTTCAAAACCCCACAGGCCTCATAGCGCCACTGGTGTTGGCTTTCAGTGTGAGCGGAAAACAGCGTTGCAAACATCCCGCAAAGTTCTTAGCAGATAGATCAATTTCAATTTGACGCAATCAGAACAGAAAACTCACAATGATTTTATTTTGAATCCTACAATTTTTTTTTTTTTTTTTTACAAATATTCAAATTCAAGTACATTGTTCCAAGCATTATTTTATTTTTTTGCAACTAAAATGCAAAAGGCCACTCCCATTTATTTGATTATTTCATAATTTATAACTCAAAATGATCAACATCAGTATTGCACTTTGCATTCATGAAATCATACCAAATTGAAATTAATATTTAAAGATGCCAAAAACAACCCAGAAAAAAAACACAGTGCCTTATCAGCCATATTAATCAAGGGCATATACCATGAGATCTGGAATTACATCTCACAACGCACTCCCCATTTTCTCATGAAGAGCACCTGATATTTGCAGACATAGCTGCAGAGGGAAATGGCAGGGATGAGGAGAGAAAGAGACACGAAGGGAGGGAAATGTTGTTGGTTTCCATCACGCTGTACTTCAAATCCTCAGGCATGAGCCCTCAAAACCGCTGCACGTAGGAGACATAAGGTAAACATACAGCGTGAGACTGGACATATGGCAAATAGACGCACACACTTACGTCACACTTCCACATATTTCAGTAATTACAAATACATGTACACACAGATGTGTAAAACACACAGCATGTACACATACACAACCATAAATAGTAAAGAGAGACTATTCATCTCACTCATTTTTAGTCATACACAGCTGGGGTTCATGTAAATATACACAAAGGATGTTGGTAGAAATTTAATTGTTACTCTTGTATTCCCATCTTCTTACTCACCTTTTTTGCTGCTTTTCTACCTAAAAAGAAAATATTATGAACATTAGTCTTGCACAGGTAAGAATAACTGAAAGGTGAAAATGTTTTTATTCAAGTAAACATTTAGCCTTGGACATAGTGCCTTAATTCTTTACTTATGAGCCACACTATCAATGTTTACTGAAGATACAGGATTCTGAGATACTACTATCAAAAATGTGTATTTTACTTTATTTTACTCTAAGAAAACCTTGTGTACATCAAAGAAAGCAGGTAAATATAAAATAACTTGAAGATAAATTGACCTAACAACAAGATACTTTTGCCTTTTTTTTTGCTAAATATTTATTTATAATAAAAACATATTTATAAATTATTTAATAATTGATTTACAATTTATAAATGTGTCAATATTTTGCAAAAATATATTGTTCATGGTTTAATTTATGTTATTAATTATGCATGTATATATTCATTTATTTTTCATGGTAAAAGTTGCCATGGTATTTCACAATGTGCAAAGAGGTGCCTCAACAAACTATTTCCAAGTGTATTTTTCTTCATTTTTAATACATTGGAAATGTAATATGTGACTGAATGGAAAACCACAATTTTTTAAGTGATCATACCGATAAAATAGAAATATAAGATGCATAGTGTTTTCAGGATGTAACCCCTCCCCTTCCACAATCAAATAATAACAATTAAAATGGGGAATGCAAAATAAACTTCAAAATGGTTTATAATCAACAAATGACTTACCTGCTAGAAACTGAGGAAGCATATAACAAAGAATTACTAGCATGGCAATTATGAACCCAATGACTGTGATATACCACAGGGTAGAGTCAGGTTCTGTGATCAACAAACAAAACAAAAAAAGTATATTGAAGAGTATTGTCATAATGAACATCATGTCTGCCACCCAGTGGTTATTTGTAATATCTAATTCAAAGGATATTTAGGGACTTTCCATTTGTGCAAACAATTTTCGTGTTTAGTTGCATCTGATTCACCTGTAACTATGAGATAAAAGCTCTTGCGGATGGGAATAAGCAAGGACTTATGGGATACTCTGCAGGTGTACTTATATCCAGAGTCCTCCAGGCTAGGTTGCAGATAGAAGAAGGCTGAGAGCGAGTATGTGCCATCTTGATGAAGTCGATGACTGGAGTACAGAACATTCTTCAGGAATGAAGGCGTAGGGCTGCCTCCAGATGCTTCACGGTACCATTCAATGTTTACATCCAGTGGATAGTACCCCTCTGCATCACATATCAGCTTCTGGTCCTTACCAAGTGTCATAGACAAGGTGGAGCCCACGTTTATAGACACGCGGGGTTGTTCTGTGGAGTTTGAAAGAGAAAAAAAAAAAAAAAAAGAGACATTAAAAGTGAGCGTTCCATTCACCCTCATGTTGTTCCAAACCTGTAAAACTTTCTTTCTTCAGTAGTACACAAATGAAGATATTTTGAAAAAATATATTTTCTGTTTTTATCCATGCAAAGAGAGTAAATGGGGTCCAAAAAAACCTTTGACTTATCTCCACTTATCTCTG
Organism: Carassius carassius; assembly: GCF_963082965.1. Taxonomy (NCBI): domain Eukaryota; kingdom Metazoa; phylum Chordata; class Actinopteri; order Cypriniformes; family Cyprinidae; genus Carassius; species Carassius carassius. The sequence goes on from NC_081782.1 coordinate 12,588,786, forward strand.
AAGCTGCTTTAAATCGATTTAAAAAAAACGATACGAACATAACTGTGAACTGAATTAAAGAAATGTTTCATCTTACCACTTAGGCTAAGGGGAATATCATGGCTGCCATAGAGAGGGGGAACCATCACAGAGCAGATATATGTTCCCTCGCTGTGTTTTTTGGTGGGTGGAAGCTTATAGGAGGCGTTTCCAGCGGCGATGGCCTTCACAGCCACTCCGCTACCTTCACTCTTCCCTGTACGGCTGGAGTAGCTGAAGACCCTGCTGCGCTCCCCGTGCTTCTGCAGTCTCCACTCTACCGTTGCATTAGGCAGTTTATGATCCACAGCAAACTGACAGTGCAGGTTTGGCTCCTTCAAGAATCCCACCTCCACTGAGGGAGTCCTGGTCAAAACAACCATCGCAGCTGGAAAACATAAAGGATAAAAAATAAATAATAATAAAAACACACTTATATTTGCAATGTGTCCTTTTTGTACTCAGGATTATATTCTCATCCAGTTTTGGAGGAGGCATTGTTTTTCTCCCTAGCTTGATGGTTACCTGATGTTATCAGGAGATCCCTATCATTGACTATTTTCCACTCTAGAAAGTCAACCTCTCCTTGGGCAGGAGCCGCAGTTGTGTGTCTGAGGAAGGTGGTGGTAACAAACAAGCCTTGTGTATGGCGTATTGTACAGGTGAACCAGACGTCATTATCTTGCGCTCCTGCAGTAGGCCAGTGCATTACAATCCCACCGGTGCTGTATCTGCGGATCTCACAGTTTAGTGTATCCTCACTTCCCTCCAAATAACGCCTCATATCCACTTTAGATGCTGCATTGTATTGTACACAAATGAACAAACAGCAGATTAATTAAAGAGCGAAGGACATATTAAGGTTATAACATCAAATCACTTACCTGTGACAAGAAAGGTAATGGTAGGGTGTAAAGGCTTGTCTCCGACCTTTCCAAATTGAAGCACAGCCTCTCTGTTAATATACTTGGTTTCTGTGTGGCCTTCATCATTTATATGAACATTCTCATCCACAAACGGACAAGGAAGCCACGGAACATCATTAAGAGACTGTGAGCCACTTACACCTGTTCAAGACAAACAAATCAGTAACTAAAGGGGATAACAGCGGGATAACCCTAATTCTTAATTAACTTTAAATGAAACGTGGAGCTAAACAAAACTGAAAATAGAAATAAGTTACTGGTATACACAGTCCCCATTATAAACAACCTTGCTCAACAAAAGTGCCTTCAAACTCGTCTGATGGTTATTTCCGTCAACATATTATGCATTAATTTACCTAAAAGTTCCGATTTATATATATAAAATACACCTTTTGCATAAAATTATATTATACGAGCAGAGGAAGGCAACATTAGTCGGTGGTTCTACAGCAACAATCTTTACAAGTCACATTTAAAAATACCTAAGCGTAAAAGTGCTAGGATAAGACCGCCAAAAATCCAAAACATAATGTATTTTCTCTTCCTCGGGACAATCATCCCAGTTTTCTAAAACCGCCATGCAAGCATATACTTTCTCTTTCGTTTCGTCAGACTGGTTGTGTTTCGGTTGTGCTTGAATCTGTGTTTTGAACAAGTCTTTAACTGAATGAATCTCTCGCGTCATTCCCATGCAAACAACCGTTTTTTAACTGAATGTTTTAGCGAAATTAATTACGGACTCTGACAAATGAATGTGCAAAAATGACAGTAAAGTAAAAGTTCGTGAATGATTCGGAGTTTTTAATTAATCTTTTGAATTTATTACAACCTGCAAATAGGTCACTGGACGATTCACTGAACGAATATGAATGAATCTTTTTTTGTGAAGGGATTCAAAAGATTCGAGTCACTGGGAGTCATCCTCCACATGATGGCGCTACAAAAAACACAGCTAGGGGAACATCGCCTGCCGTTTTTGACACGGAAGCACATACAGCACAAGCTTTCCATTTGAAAACCCAAAGGGCAAACGTGTTAAGCTAATCCGTTCAAAACGAGTATTTCGCTCAGATTTCCATAAATAAACGTCTGAAAACTGCATGCATCGTCACAGCTGTGATTATTTTCTCAGCGTGGGGATTCAGTGGATATGAATTAACCTAACGTTACATCAGTTGTTCACATTTCTTTGCAAGCACATCAATTATGGATCAAGGTAATAATCTATTATTGTTTTAATGTGAAATAATATGCTGGCACGTGATGACGTTATCTGCGCGTAACATTCTGTCATTATGGTTATTTTTAGCCATTAACCACCGAGAGACAAAGTAATAATAAAATGTCATATTTTATCATATTACTATATAATTAAAATTACAGAAAGATTCTGAAAGCATCTTACACTGTCTTCTTGAGTAGATCACACATTAATTTATGAAACAAATAAATGTATTCTCAAGTTGGAAACATTTTAGCTAACTTGGTTAAATATAACCTAACACAAACATGAAAATGTTTTCAAATATGCACATTAGTTATCGGACAACAACTTTATCATTATTTGTATTATTAAAAAAGTATCACACAACATCTAATAATGTATTTTGGCGGAAACTATGCAATACAACGTGAAGATATTTATCATGCCTGAAAAAAGCAATACCTATCCTCATTCAACCTCCCGTTTCAGAGTCATGGCTGAGCTGTGAGAAGACTGCTGTGCTTCAGGGAGGATTCTTACTGGCAAATCAGATATGCCAACCTGAGCCACTGCTGTCTCTGAAAAAAGAGGACTGGGATCGGATTGGATGTCCGATTGTCAACGCAATCAAAGAGATATGCGAACAATCACTCAAAGACACTAAAGACAGAGTCCACTGGAGAAAGAGGATTCTCTGTACTGTGTGGAGCAAAATCTTAGAAGTGAGGAACAAGGAGGACATTGATATCAGATGGAAGGAAGACCCATTGTTTGCTGTACAGAGCAGCCTTCCTGATATTAACCATACTGTACTGTTTGAGCTGGTGAAGTCAATGAGCTTTTCTACTATCTATGTGGAGCTGCTGTTGTGCTTTCAGCCAGCGGAACGGTGTGAAGAGCTAAAGCTGCTGGTTGATCATGTGACAAACAGCAGCACAGAAGCAGATGTGAAGCTGCTGTTGGAGGTGTGGTGGGAACTTCTGAAGGGCAAGAGAGGATGCCTTGATGCCTTAGACCAGCTCTTTACAACTCAGTGTTCACGCTCCATGATGCCCACGACTGAGCCATCACCCCTGGCATCAAAAAGATTCAAACCTGATCCAGAATCTACATGTGTGGTGCATGTACTGTTTGAGGGGCTGAGGAAAATAAAAGAGCATTTGACCTTCTCTGAGTTGTGTTATTTTGCCCTCTCTAATTGCCTGGACACATTGTATACCAACTACCTTTTAGGTAATGCTACTGATCTGCCCATAGAAATTAAACTCCAAAACATCTCTCGCACAGTGAGCCTTAAAAAGAGAAATGAAGTGCTGGATGGTTTTAACCTGATTGAGATCTTACGTGAGGCTCAGAGAGATCTTGCTGCCACTCTCAATCCTGCTGAGACCAAGCCATGTGGAATGACATTCATCCAGGCCATGCAGGTCACACTTGAAATTATATGCTCCTGGGAGGTTATGGGGCTTCTGAAGATGCCCAGCAATGACCCAAGTGTCTTGGCGATACGTCTGAAAGATAGTCTGGATAGAGTTCTGGCGTCTTTGGAGCAACCATCACATGCAAAAGACCTGGTTGGAAATGGACAGACTTTGAATAATTTAAGAGTAACTCTGAAAGGCTTAACGGCATCTTTATCATTCACTGTTCCTGAAAGTTCTGCAGCAGAAGTAGCAGATATGTCCATCACCATCTTAGACCATAGTCTTGAGGGGTTTGAAGGTCTTCCTGGACTGTTTGCATCCAAACTTAGTCAGAATTTCAGTAAGACAGAGTGGATTCAGTGTTTGGAGAGAAATGGGAGTTTGTTTCAAACCAAAGAGCTTTTGATGACGTTGATCTCCACACTTACAGCTAAATGTCAAAGTGACGATGATGTTCAACACTGCAAAAAGCTCAAGGATATTATTGTAAACCTATTTTCCCACTTGTCGTTACCTGACAAAAATGCTACGCTATCAGAAATGCTCTCCATCTCCAGAAAAGGTCTTCACGGATTTCTTCCCAGTTCTGTAACTGTAGGTTTCTCAGAGGAGCTCAATCTGGCCTTCAACAGCATCATTCAAAGTGGTGCAAACAGCAGCCTTGATGCAGCAGTCTCTGCTGTGGCCCGAGTGGCTTTCCAGAATCCTGAAGCCACTTTGCGGCGATGCTGCCACATGGCTGTTGTCAACCTTGGAGCTCACACTCTGATAGCCGAAATTCTCCAGCAGCTCTCAGGTCTCATGTCTTCACCGGGAGTTCAGAAAGACAGTCTGCTGTGTACGTGCCTGCAGGACACTGTATTTAGCAAGCTATCCTCACTTCAAGAGGAGAACCAGTTTCTGGAATTCTTGACTGAGATGATGAAGTGCAACATAACTGGAAGCACAGGAGAAAAGCTGAGTTTCCTTCCTCCAGAAGAAGTCTTGCATGTGTTTGTCCAGCCGTACCTTCTCCAAACATCTTCCAGCTCAAGCAACTTAGAGTTCTGTCTCAGACTTCTTCAGTGCACCCTGAGCCAGGAGACCAGGAGTGACTCAGTGCATTGGATCATGAGCTGCTCTCCATTCCCTCTTTTATATTGTCTGGCTCAGCTCTTGAATGAGTGCAGTAGATGCTGGGACCAGCCGGTAGAGAGTGAGACGCGGATCTCCATGGAGTCCAAAGAGCTGCTGTTGTCTGTACTGCACACATTGGGGATAATTGTTGGCAAGGAAGTGGCCCGTGCAACTGATGCTTGGTCCAGAGCTCTCTTTTGGCTCTACAGCAAAGTGGAGGAACTTGATTGGACTGTGCGTTTTCACCTGAAGGATGTGTGGGGAAATCATTTCAAGTATGAAGTTCCAAACTCTCTGTTGTCAGTTTGTGATCTTCCTGAGCAGGAGTGGTCCGGACTGGACTTGCCTCAGTATGGACAAGGAACTGGACTTGTAGCATGGTTGGAATGCTTTGCTCTGTCAGACCGTGTTCATGAGGCAATGCTCGAAACTCTCTCCCTAAACTTGCTGAAACCAGATGAAGTCAACATGTTCGGCAAGGGCCTGTTAGTTGCAGCATGTCAGATTCTCCCTTGGTGCACATCTGGGGAATGGGAAAGACTTATGAAAGTGTTACAAGAACTTTTACAGTCAGAGAAGCTATATGTGCCATACTCTTTAGAATACATTGATTTCCTTCCATTACTCGATCTACGTTCGTTTGCTGGCGAGTTGCGCCTATCAGTGTTTCTTCTGCGAATCTTCCAGCTGCTCTGCAGTCCGAGCTGTTCTGATTGGCTTCCACCTCAAGGCTGGGTGCATACAGGACGGCTTTATGCCAACGCGATGAGGGGCATTATCAGCTCAGTCACTGAGAAGATTCCCACTATCCCATCCCCTAAAACCTCTGGAGCTTGCAGTCAGGAAGTTCTGTTTGTTTTGACCCAGCTCTTCTGCCATGTGCTCCATGTGCAGGTGATGATACCTGGCCAGCCAGAGGCACTGTTCCTGTGTGCCCTGGAGATTTTGACCAACTATGATGCCGTGCTCTCAGCATATCCCGACAGCTGCACTGCCCTGCAGGGACTCAACACACGTCACTTCTTCACTACAATCACAGACAATTTAAATAGTGCAGACATGAAAGCTGTTCTACACCAGAAGATAGCTCAGTTATGAGAGTACACCAGGAACTCAACACAATTAATGATGAGTGCTACATCCTGAGTTTGAATTTGTTTATTTGGTTTGTCACAGAAGAAAGTTAAATAAATAATTGTGCATGGTAGTTGTTGTGTGTAACACTTCTTTAAAATAACGCTTTTAACAATACATTTTGTTTTAAAGCAGCTTTACAGAAAATGGTTGTTTCGATACAATTGGGAAGTATTACCATCCAAAGCTATTTATCAAAGCAGTGTCCAGATGGCAGTAATGTACAGCTATAATACGATTCATGTTAAGTGGTTTCTTAACATCATTTGTTTAATGAAGCAGGCACAACAAACCTGCTGCAATTAGAATTTAAGCTTGCAATGATTACAATATAAGGCTAGTGTTATATGCAAATATATGCACCAGTGGTCTGAGAGTAACGCAATTTCAATTCTCTGTGTGTATGTGCTGTACATGTGGAAAAATTGACAATAAAGCAGACTTGACTTGACTTACAATATAAGGATAATATTTGACAGCTCTGCATGCCAAAACTTAAAAATAAGGTTTAGTTTGTTAATAGGCCTATCACTTGGTCCCAATAATGAGCATTTTTTACAGCATTTATTAAGCTAGGTTCATTTAAATTTTAACTACTTTTAATTCATGTTTGTTTATAATACATAATTTATATAATTGGCACAACAACAAAAAAAATGTATGTAGAGATTAACAGTAATCTGGATTTATAAATGCTCAAAGTATTGCTTTTTGTTAGTTCATGATAATTAGTGCTAACACATTGATTTGTCCAAAAAAAGCAACAACAAAATAGTGAAGAGAAGCTCATACATCAAACAGTGACAACTGAATTACATTTTTATAATGACAACAACAACAAAAAAGTGTATATAATTTTTATGGTCACATCTTTAGGACTGACCCATCCTCATGAACAGCTCATGCAACCCTTTAAAGATCACAAAAATATACAATTTCAGACATGTGTTTTATCTTCTCTTTATTCTGAATCTAACAGGTTTCTTGATTTTAAAAGAAAAACTAACTTTCATCACATCACTCTTAAAGTTTCAATAAGATCTTAAAGTTGGCCATGTGCCATATACCCAAAACTCTGCCCTACAAAGACACATCAACAAACCTAAACAAGCAAAACGATGAACAGGCAGGGAGTGTTTGATTTTATTTTGGCTGCTTATAATGCCTACAACTTTCAAAAAGACAGGCTTGGTTTCTCAAGACATATTTCTATTATTGCTAATACATAATGCTGACACATGTTTCATATTGCTATCTGTCAAGTAGTGGGGCGATTTATGCAAAGTATTACAAAGATAAATCACTTTGAGCAACTTTAATGATAGGTTTGTATGATTGCACAGCGGTTTTCACAGAACTTTAGGGTTATCTGAGGTTTCTCTGAATGTAATAAGCATGACTTCCACCTTCCTCATCACCAAACGCAAAAACTATTGTGAAGACAAAATGTGTGTGCGTGTGTGTGGTAAAAATCACATAATATTACACAATCTGTGCAGCTTAATTCAGTCCAAATTAAAGGTTTTTATTTCAAGTGAATAATATAAAATAAAATTTTTACTACAACACAACCCCAATTTACCTTTTGAAGTCTTTGTTTTTTTTCATAAATCAGTAAATCACATGATTACAGTAAAAAATATAATTAACGTTATTACACCTGCAATGTATGCAGTGAGTGCAACATATACTGTGTGCAAGTAAGAATATCGCTTCAGAATAAATCATATGTGCAAAAAACGATTTTTAAAATGTTTTTTAAAGGATTTTCTTATGCTCATAAAAGATTTATTTGGTCAAAATGTAGGAAAAATGTGAATATTGTGAAAAGTTATTATGATGTAAAATAACGTTTTTCTATTTTAATATACATTTTAATAAATTAGAATCTAATTTATTCCTGTGGTGAAAAGCTGTATTTTCAGCATCATTACTCCACCTTTTTCAGTGTCCAAAATCATTCATAAATAATTCTAATATGGTGATTTATCAGTGATAGAAACAATTGTGCTGCTTAATATTTTTTTGAAACCTGTGATAGTTTTTTTTCTCCGGCGAAGTCACTCAGGCTCGTGCACGTGCAGAATGACGAATGCGCCAATCGTGTCCGAATGTCGCGTGTAGTGGAAAGGCTTCACAACGTGCAGATTTTATGTTCACATACAGCTACATGACGTGCTGCATGAGAGGGTATATGCGAAAAGGCAAAATAGGGACAATTTAAAGGGATACAGACCTGGGTGGAGGCTGTAACAGGTCACGTGGGTTCCTTGTAGCCTTGAAGAGCACGTTACACAGATTGCTGTGTTAATATATCCGGAAGACACTCCCAACAGACTATCCGACTCTAAACTCCTTGTGAGTGCGAAGAGTGTCAAAGTCAAGGTTACCATAATCAAGCAAATATGAAGATACGGTGACGATGCGGCTTGGTGCACACTTTCAATCGGTCCAATAACAGGTTAACTTTAGTCAGGAGGAAGTGACCAAGGTGATTAACGGTCACTGTGATTTTGCCAAGTAAGTCATGTTCCTAGATCAGCATTATTGTCCAAAAATATAGATTTAACCCAATCCCAATACCTACTCCTAAACCTAACCCTACCCATAATTTATTCCCAAAATCAGTGGGAAATTGTATCTGATTAACACGGGTGTAGAAGAACCTAACTCTGGTTGTAAGCCTAAAACAGATATTTTCTGAGAAGTCTCAATTCCAATTGGTTGATTGGAATGTTGTTCTTGGTGAAATCACGCTCGAGAATTACGCCTATTCTGTGTTCACAAGCTGAAAGAAATTCATACATTTTCGGAACAAGTCGGAAGATACCTCGTAATTACAACATGAATGCGCGAATGCAGCAAAATGCTGCTGTGGAGTGCTATACCTATCGTCTTAAGAAAATATCTTCGATTTCCTTAAATTAGTCACACTGTTCCACAAACAGTACAAGAGTTAAGTAAACACGTGCATTTGCTCTCAGCTATTTCATATATAAATAATAAAAAATTTAAAAATTAAAATGTCATTTTTTTCACTCCCACTTCAATCCTTAACGGCTTACTTTCTAGTCTGGAACACAAAAGATATTAAAAAAAAAAAAAAAAGGCAATTTTTTTTGCAAATGTCATACAGATTTCAAACAACATGAAGATGAAAGTCTCAATTTCTTTTTTTAGTTGAATTATAAACAAACACCATGAAATGGTCTGTTATTTAAAAATCTTTATATATTTACAATGTAAATGACATACATGTCAGACTTTTTTTTTTCTTCTGACAAAATGACACTTCAGTCACATTTACATGACCAAAAGGGACAATTTTAGTTGAACAACTAGCTTTATACACAAATGAACTTCACAACTAAGGCTGTAGAGGCTCTAACACTACAAAGAAATGGACAGTTCCAGAAGAAACCAGAACGCTCAATGATTCTGCTAATAAATCCTACAAAGGTATTTGCACATGTGTGCATTTCTGCATGTAGTTACCTAGTGTGCAAAAACTGCAGAAAAAGAACAATCCATTTTTATAACAAAATAAAATATTTTGGAGTAAATATATTGTTCAAAGGAGTACATAAAAATCCCTTGCACTGACAAAGTATACAGGGTGTGGTGTTGACAAGTGAGGTTTAGGGGAAAATCAAACGGCTGCTTCTCAGTCAAAAGGTTTTGCATAAAAAAAACATGATAGAAATGTAATGTGCAAACACGGTCCATTAAACCGAGCCCCCAAAATACCTCCATACAAATGAATGAATTAACCATTTTATCAAAGTTCCTCAATTCCAAACTGCATTCACTGTCCACTGTACTTCCAAAGGAGAGGAGGGGTTATGATAAAGACTTGGACTGTAGCACTGGCATTTGGTGGAGTTTGGGAGTCTGTATGTCAACCGCTTCAGTCTCTTCTTGGCTAATGCTTGTGGACATCTGCTCTTTTTTGGGTTGGTTGCTAGCAAACTCTGTGATGCTGAACAGGAACTGCATGCAGCCCACTTTGATGCAGCTGCTGTGGTGGAGCAATGCAGTGCCCTCCCAGCCGGCTCCGCTGCCCCCAATAAGGCTGGAGCTGCTGGCTTTACAGTTGCAGGGTGATTTGGGTCCTCCTTGTGCCTGGCTGCTCATCACACCACCTGCGGGCATCAGCACCGTCTCCGCACACATCTCGCCAAACGGTATCCTTGACCTGTTACCTCCTGTGGATTTACCAAACCAGATATAATGCATTACTACAATTCGTGTCACGCATTACAAAAAGAAAATATGGGCGGTACTCACTGATGCTGTTTTGTACTTTGGATGCAAGCCCGCTGGGTGAAGAGATGTTTGGTTTGTCGGAGAAGTCACATGAGTAAAGCACGTTATCTACAGTCGTCCCATGCTCACTGTAGTTCAGAAGCTCATAATGCTTCGTGTTCTAAAAGAGATTAAATTACATTTAGAAGCTTTGATCTCCCTTGATGTGTTAAATCTGGACAATTAAATCAAAATTAGCTTCCCAAGAGCCTTTAATGAAGCATAATAATTATGGATAACACTCACTTCATCATAAAAGATGCAGGCATGTTTCCCAGAAACGTAATTGCAATGACCGTAGTTTGTAAGGCACACATCCATTTCAGCACCTGAAACAAAGCAAAAATCTCTTTGAATCTTATTCAAAACAACGCAAACGGAATGTTGTAGCAAACCGTACCTGTTCCTATGTACAGAGTCCTATAGCACATGTTGATAGCTGCCCCTTTTCCTGTTAAAGGACACAGTACTGCTCGAGCTTGTACGTCCCTTTTTTGTGCTGCAAAAAGCAAAGGCTTGCTATATTGTGACTGGAGGGGCAACAGCACAGCCTCAATGTGATGTGATGGGTGAGTTTTGTTACCGTCTGTGAGAGGGGAAGGTTTTGAGACAGAGGCAGTGATGGCTGGAGGAATTCCACATTTGTTTGAGGGTTGAAGTGATTTGGGAGACAACAGCTGTTGGATCCTCTGCCAAGCCAGGAGTCTGATAAACTCCTCATCAAGCTCATTCATGTCCACTTCTACAACACAGAAAGAATCCCATTGCTCACAACCAATGCAAGATTATCATTTCTACTGGACAATGAATGGTTTCATTTAAAAATCATGTCTGGCTGAAGTGGATCCCTTACCTGTATCGCCTTGAACCACATTCTTGATGTAGCTGTATAAGCTGCCTATAGAGGACGGGAGCACCGAGCCTTTCCCAGCAGGCATTACTTCTGCGCTTACTTTGTTCTCTGGAAAAACAAGACATAAATATTACATTTTGTTGACTGAAAAATCAACTGAAACTCAAATTTAATTTCAGAAATAAATCCTATTTTATAATATAAAATAGAAAAGTATTTTTTTTTTCATATAAATTACTGGCTTTGGATTAAATATGCAGCATCGGTGAACATAAGAGACTTGTCATTTCCTGTGCAATATATATTAAAAGAGTTATTACCAATTTGTCTGTGGGGAAACAAAGATGATTGTGATTTTTAACCTTAGATCACAGCTGAAGGAAAATTAAGTATGATGTACAGAGAGTATGATGTAGAATCAAATACCTTTAGTTTGAGATGACAAGCTGCTGTTCAGAACTGAAGAGGAGTTCCCTACAGCCGAGCTGTGATGATGGACAGGCGAGTCCGAAGCAAGGCTGGTAGATGAAGGATTATCTCTCTGCATACAGGAGCTGAGGGGACTGCTGCTCTCAATCTTTACGTCTACATGATTGAGCAGGGCTGGCTCTGAGAGTGCTGGAGTTTGTAGTCTAGAGGGGCTGCTGGGCCTGACACATACTACTGGCCCATTCACTCCTGTGCCCTTCTCCGCTGTACTGTCAGCGTCACCCTGACAAGATCTTTCTCTGCTGCTTTCAGACTGTTCAGCTGCAACACAGGGCAGCACAGGGGCCCCCTGGTGGCCAACTTGTGTACCTCTAGGCTGGAGGCAATCAGAATTCTGAGAGCTGAGGTCCTGCATCTCTGTAGACTCCTGAATCTTCACATCTGACATGTCAGTCTGCTCCGAGTCCCGGAGGGAGGATGACGTCTGCTTAGCAGATAAATGTTTCATAATACTGCACTGAAGTGCAATGACATGATGAAGCCACTGTGAAAAAAAACAAAACGAAAAAAACTGAATGGTACAAAATACTTTTGCACTCATATTTACAGCAGTTTAGTTTGTTATACAATCACTTTCTACAGTGCATTTACCTCCTCTTGCTCCCCTTCACTGGTTAAATGTTGAGAAGAACATTCTTGTTCCGCAAAACCGTTTGTGACTAGCTGTCCATTGCGAAGACCCACTTGATCCACCAGCAAAGGGGGATTCTGGTAGTGACTTTTGATGGCATTGGGGACCTACAAACATATCCAAGTAACAAAAATTCAAAGCTGCTGTGTTTTCAAAGTTATTTTCCCCAATAATCTGAACACTCGATAAGGTTTTTTTTTTTTTAACAGAAAAATCACAGAGTAATCTTTAACCGAATCAATTTTGACTCAGCAGAATTTAAACAAAAGACAAATTAAAATAATAATGTTGCTCAATAAGTCTCCACCTTCAATGTCTTTTTCTTGATGTGTCGAACACCTCTGCGGTTGGGATGATGTTGGCGGTGAACCCAGCGCAGGAAGTCCACTTTGACTGCATGTTGGGACAATCGGTCCTGGAACTGATCGAACAGCTGGCAACGTGTGCTGAGGGTCACGCTATTTTGGTTTAGCTAGAATGGAAATAAGAAACTTTTTTATTTTACAGTCCACAATATAATGAGAGTGTAACAAAAGCACAATCAATCAATAGACAAAATGAGCTAGTTGAATTATTACTACTTAAGTGGCATGTATCACACAAACTCAATAGAGAGAGACAACTCTTATTACTAATGCCACAATAATAACATGTTTGGTGTTAAACATCCCTAACATGAACAAGTGATCAGAGACAAGACACTAACCACCATGTGCTCTGCGTGGTTGGGACACATCCATCTCCCAGTGGGCATGGCAGTGAGAGGGGGATCCAGGCAGTCCATGTGGAACAGGAGCGCACAATAATCACACTGGATCAGAGGAGCCACCCTGCAGCTCCTACGGAGCCAGAAGAGAGAGGAAACTGATACACTGTGCAACCATATTATTTATATACTATTATAGACAGCATATATAAATAAACATAGCTTTTTCAGTATAGGTGTGCATAATTTTCCCATGTATCATCAATTTATATTTACCACAGACCAAACTCTATTATAAAAATTCCATAGGAAAATTTCTCTCTGCATATATACTCTTTATAAGCCAATAATTAACATGATGCTGTCAGTGTCTAATGTTTCTGGACTCTTACTTGCCACAGGTAAAACACACTTTCACTGGCAGAGGGACCAGCCCGCTGGGATCCAGCTCATGTTGTGGCCTCTTTACATTCTTGCCTATTGCCTCCTCTTTCCTTCTGCGCTTACTGCTGCCTGTACACACACACACACACACACACACACACACACACACACACACACACACACACACACACACACACACACTTTAACTATAACAAAATGCAAAGCACACTTTAACTACTTAGCACAACAGAGTTGGCGAGCCTCACCTGGCAGTGAAGTGGTGCACGTAAGCTCACTGGGCAGTTGAAACTGCGTGGGGTTTCTCTCCATGGCTGCAGTAATCAGCAGCTGAAAAGGTTTCTTCAGTTGAGGTGTGGCGCTCTCAGACTCAGAGCCCTGCACTTCCTCTTCGACGTCCATCAGGTCCTCATCCACGTCATTATGTTCTGACGGTGTAGGCGTGTCGGTGGACGCGTTTGAAGTGGGCGTACCTGGACGGCTGCTCGTGCGTCGCTCGAGAAGACGGACCTGTGCGACGGCGAGTCTCAGGCCTCCTGATGCGGCAGAGGGCAGCCCATCCAGACGCAGCTCCAGCTCCGCTGCAGGGGAGGAGGACCGCTTGGACAGCTGCCGCTCCAACACCCCATTCACCTGCTCTGCCTTCTGCTCACGCTTCTAAAAAAAAAACACAGAAAATTACCCAAAACTAACCGTTAACATGCTGATAAGATACTTTAATAAGCATTATTAAAGTATCTCTTACTCTAATAACAAAAAAAATTATAGCGCACACATTGACTGAATACATTTTTTACAAATGTTATTGATTTTTTAGACACTGACACTGAACGACAAGCAAGTTTTTTTTTTGTGCTTAAAGCAATGCATTTTGGGGTTGTATCCTTTGTGAAATAGGCATGTCTAGGAAACTAAAAGGAATAGTTCACCAAAATTAAGCATTTATTCTTTAATTTCATTATATATTCTGACAATTGTCATTTTTGTGTGCACTAACCCTTTAAATTTGAATAGATAAACATTAGACTATTTAAAGGGTTGACCCAAAAATGAAAATCAGGCTGCGTTTTACTCACCCCAAGGCATCCTAGGTGTATGACTTTCTTCTTTCAGATGAATCCAGTCGGAGTTATATTAAAATTTGTCTTTAATCTTTCAAGCTCTATGATTGCAGTCAGCGGGGGTTGGATTCCTTCATTCTAAATTTTTTTTTTTTTATAAAAAGCGCCCTTCCATAAAAATACAAAAAGTGCATAACACGGCTCCAGGAAGTGATCAAAGGCCTCCTGTAGCAACTCCAAGCGTTTTTTTTTGCACAAGCTAGATTAAAGTGATTATTACGTTTTTAATATGGATATTTTTCTTACAAAAACACATCGATTCCCTACAGGAGGCCTTTGTTCACCACCCGGAGCCATGTGAGACACTTTTTTTTTTTTTTTTTAATGGAAGGGTCACTTTTTATTTCACTTCTTATGGACTTAAGCACTGCAACACCTGCTGACTGCAATGATAGAGCTTGAAAGATCTAACAATTTTTTATATAACTCCCATTGGATTAGTCTAAAAGAAGAAAGTCATATACACCTTGAGGGTAAATGAAACGCAGCCTAATATTAATTTTTGGGTGAATAAACCCTTTCAGTTTCCAAATACAAAACAGCAATATACCGTACTTCACCAACCTTTTTGCGCACACTGCAGCGATGACACATCCAGTCACCAGGGGGCAGCATCTCTCTGCTCAAAGGTGGATTACTGTGAAGAATCAAATGTTTATTACTTTTACAAATCCTGGTGCGTTTAAAAACACAGCAATGCTTTTTACACATTTGACATTTAAATTTTCAGCAGAAATAAAGATTTCTGCATACAGTTAAAGATTACAGGTTTTATTCATGTGCTAGATGCAAAGAAAACCACAATGCAGCAATCACACTGAAAACGTCTAGGTCTCACCAAAGTTAAAACAGACTGCACCACAAGGATGCTTTGCAATCTTTTTATTGCAACGTTACTGATATTCTACAAAAATGTAATTTTTTTATTTATTTTCTTCATCTTTGCTATGCACGCAGGCATTATAGACCAGCTTTATATTACATTATCAAAGAGAAAGGCTGGATCAATTTGATGTGAAGCACATTCAAACAAATCTCCCCTCAGGACAGGAGAGTTGTTGAATAACAATACATTTACTTTCCTTTAGTGATAAGCATAGGACTATAGTAGAGTTTGCATTAAACAGCCATCAAATTAGATTCCATCCAAACAAAGCCTCTATGATAAAACTATTAGACACTGCTGTGGCTTCAGAATGAGAGAAGTATTGAGGGTAACTACACAGAAACATCCTGTAAAGATTTTGTGTTCTTAGGTGCATTAATATTTTACACTGCATAGGCTGTCAGTTTTAAGTAGTAAAGTGAAGAAAAAACGTTTTAAATGCCAATTTCTATGCATGTTTTTGTTGGATGAGGAAGTGGTGATGTGCACAAAAACAATATGCACCTTTAGCAATCATAAAAACTTACATTGATTATGTGTGCTAAGTTTTTTAGTGTTAAGTTTCTACATGGGACAACTGTCAAACTGACTGCAGTTTCTGTGACAGTACAAAATTATATGAAAACCCTGATAATAAGAAATACTTCTTGAGCAACAAATCAGCATATTAGAGTGATTTCTGAAGAATATTGTGACTCTGAAGACTGGAGTAACTGTTGCTGACATTTCTGCTTAACCAAAGTAATAAATTGCATTTTAAAATATATTACAATAACTTATAACAATACGTCACAATTTTACTGATTTTACCATATTCCTGACAAATTAAGTGCAGTCTTTGCGAGCATTAGAAACATTTCAAAAACTTTTGTATGATAATGCATGTCATTAAAATATTTTGTTACAATTCACTAACTGCAAGTTCATTAATACATTTGCTATAAAATAACTGCAGGTGGTACGAACCACTACAACTAACTTAATGTTTCCAAGACCTCCACGTTACACGCTTAATGCTCATCAGCCAACAAGAAAATGTAAGTCTGTAACCTTTAGAAATCAGCAACATAAGCAGACTTGTTCACCCACACATGAGAACGCATTGCAAACATACCAGCACTGCAGGTGAAAAGCAGCGGGACAGTGATCACAGCAGAGCAGGTCTCCTCCCTCGCGGCAGCTATCGCAGGTGTCATGGTTCGTGGCTCGGCCCCCTCTTCTGGTCTCCCTCTCTGGTTTGCGTCTCTTCTCTCCATCCTCAGAGCGTGGAGGTGCGAGCAGCTGTTGAATTTGCTGGAACAGATTGGCAAATATATTTTAAGCACGCATGTAGTCGCACAAAGATCTCCTGACAGACATCAATGGAGAGTTGCTTCACACATTCAACTGGTGTTTCCAACCCTTTCCTTGCACATTTGGGATATTATACTAATCTGAGACACACACACAATGCAGACTCTGGATTGAAATTAAGGGTGACATTAGAGAGACCCCAAATCGTACAGTCCAGGGGAGCCTTAAGGACCACTGAATTCAACTATAAGGTCATTAAACCTTTTTCCATGTCAAATCAGATCTATCTGAATATTATATATATATATATATATATATATATATATATATATATATATATATATATATAGACATTTTGCCTTCGTTTCTACTTTACAGACAGGCAACTTCTGCACCAGGCCAGCATAAACTCACCAAAGCAAATGTCCACAAACGACTGATTTCCATTCTGCAGTTTGCTCTTATTATGACTCATTTAATCATTAATACAGGCATATTTAACTCACACAAGACAGTGATTCGAGGCACAGCTGAAGGGCAGACAGGCTTACCTCCATTAGGCCCCCAGACGTGTCCAAATCGTACAGAATCTTCGGGGTCTCCATTTTGTCCCACATTCACACTGCTAAAATATAACATGAACACACAACACGACAGCAGCTCTCGCGTTCTCCAAACCCAGGCGGGTTTACCTGCTGTCTTTAAGGCGGTCTGGAAATATTAAACGGGCCGATAATCGAACAAGATAACGTTAGCGGATTGGCTGCTCGAGGTTCGGCCAGCTAGCAGCTATCAACAAACAAAAGCACAGATCTCGCCAGATGTCCGAGATCTGAAGAATCGCTCAAACTCTCGTTTAAGTGCAAATATAGTTCCTATTTTGAATGCGAGTTGCTGTCTGGTGCGGTATTGAAGGGTTCCTGAGGGATGTAAAGGCCTAGCTCGCTAGCCTAGCAGCATCCTCTGCTTCAGCAGCAGCCGCCTGCAAAGATGCGTGTAGAAATCCACAGCTGTCTGTCCCCATCGCATACTGACAAAAAAGCACTCGCTGTCGCAAATTAAGTCTGCTGGATTGATTGTCGGCGGTTAGGTCCTCATGAGCAGAAAAACTCGTGGATGGCGCTCAGATGACAGCAGTGAAGAGCAAAGGTGTTGTTATGAAAAGCCATTGCTAGTAGCTATGCTAACTGGCTGGCGTTACCCTCCTCTGACTCGACTCCAGCGGGGTTGGAATGAATTCTGCGCATGCGTACTGAGACGCAGTGGTGAACGGCTCCCCCTAGCGTTAGTCTGAAAGAACAACAGAAACTCTGCCTGCAGGCCACGTTTTCTCTAAAGCACAGCGAAAAAGTATTAGCCTTTTCAAAAGGAAACCGTTTGTGAAGAACAAATAATAACAGCACAGTCTGATGGAATATCATTTTTAATTGAAGATATGATATGACAGTGTTGTGGTAAATAATTACAGTACAGTGCAACGAAGTAAAAATATATCATTTTGGACCATGATAATCCTAAACAACCAAGTCCCTTGCAACTTTTAGGCTAAATTCCTTCTGTAAACGCGCTTTACTGAATCCCTCAAAAATAAATACACTAAAAAATTATATTAAACTCAAACTACACTGCTATAGGCTACTTGTAATGTCTGTTGCAGCACTTGTTTTATTAAGTAACTGCTCATGCTGTATTCCTCATTAACAAGTTGCTTTGGATAATTTAATATGAATGTAACGTCTGTAACTATACCAGAGTTATTGATGTTGCTCTGACTTCCAATAAATGTTGTTTCTCAGGTTCCCAAACTCGATTGTTTAGTTGGAGACAGTGAAACATTGAAACATACACTCACAATGCAAGTCTGTCATGTGACCGACCAACTGTTATGTTTTTGCCAGCTTTTGCTAGTTACATTGAAATGACAATATTTCAGTCAATACAGACAACATTCATATGGGGACCAAGTACATAATTGTTTTAGAACATCCATTTCATTGATATTAACAGACAGACTGTGAAATGATGAACAAAGATCTATTCTATAATAGATAAACCCCATATATATACATACATTTAAGCCATATCTAATACAAATTTTATGTACATTCTTAGATATTTATATATGAAGAGTGCCTGCTGATAGAGTACAGTCAGTTGTTATTTTGTTCCATACAAAAACATACAAAAATAAACGGAAACCAAAAAATAGAGCCAATTGATCAGTGAAGGAGGGATGATTTACAAGAACTTTCTGTACATAGATTTTTACTTCTGGCAAAATCAATCAAAGCTGAATTTAAAACAGATAGAGACTACTTCCCCAGCAGTCTTTTCTTTGACTGTACACACAGGCAAGCCATAAGTAAGGTTAACGTAAAGGCTTGAGTCCACCCCAATGAAACAGGGACCCGCTTCACATTACTGGATACAAGATGTACCAGTTTTCATGCAAAATACTACACTTCATGAAACTAGATCTTATTTGAAGGTTTATAATCACAGCTGTTGTAATAACACATTTCATTTTCATTTTGTGGAAAATTAAAATAATAATAATAAAAAAACGTAAACCATGCATAGGTTTAATTGTACAATGGTTGCTGAGTTTAACATAATTGTTTTAAAGAACATTTATTTTTCCTGCATGAAGGTGTTCAAGTGGAAAATGTTATGATTATATTTGGGACTAGTTCATTCGTATAAGAACTCCAGATATAATAACAGTTTGGAGTCAAGTCAGATAATAATAATAATAATAATAATAATAATAATAATAATATATTTATTCAGAAAAGATGCATTAAACAGCTCAAAAGTAAAAGTAACAATACTTTTACATTATGGGAAAATTCTATTGCAAATAAATGCTGTTCTTTTGAACATTCTATTCATCAAAGAATCATGAAAAACAATTATCAAGCTTTCCACAATATATGAGCAGCATACTGTTTTTAGCATTGATAATAATAAGAAAGAAAGTTTCTTGAGTATCTGATCAGCACATTAGAATGATTTCTAAAGGATCATGTGACACTGAAAACTGGAGTAATGGATGCTGAAAATTCAGCTTTACCATCACAGGAATAAATTAAATGTTCTATTCAACCTTAATCTATTCAAATGGAAAACACAATAATATTTTTACAATATTCCTGTTTTTAATGTATTTTCTTTTAAAGTCTTCTTTTAAAAACATGAAAAAAAAACTTAGACTCCAAACTTTTAAATGGTAGTTTATGTCATTGCTATGGAAACCCATTTCTGCCTAATTCTGCCAATAAACAGGTAATTGTAACTTTATTTGTATTTTGTTCCATTACTTTATATGTGAATTTATATAATTTCACAAGTGCAACTATTTCCTGTGCTTGTGATTCATTTAAATCTTACAATGTAACTTTACATGTGAATTTCTTGGAGAGGGGGAAGAATGTGGTTGTGAGTACAAAAGTGTGACACTTAAAAATAAATAAATGAAAAAAATCTGTTTAGCGAGACATCAATCACCTAAATAACATGAACTCCCCTATTATCAGTCTTTTTTATTATTATTATTCCTTAATTTGGCTCAATTACGGGTAAAAACTGTACAAGCAATTCTGCTAGGCCATGGGTATTGAAGCTCTACAAAAATAATATCATGTTGTCCACACACTTCGCTTGCGGAAGTCCTCAGAAGCAAGGTGATATTTACAGCAGATGAGAAAAGATGAGAAGGTAGGTGAGATTAAGAGCAGAGTTGGCTACACAAGATGTGAGAGGAACTGAGAGATCTTCCACAAGGCCGAGAAAGGCTTGCGGTCCTCCATGCTAAAACAAGCTTAAATGGAGACTTCGTATTCTCTCGTATCCTGCAGAACAAACAAACAAAAACATGTCAAATATAATCCATTTAACATATGCATATATACATAATTTCATTTTGTGAGGGGTAGCAAAACCAATGCTAGCTGCAAACACAATATGAAAGAGAGATGCTAAAGATGGAGACGCCCTACACCAGTGGTTCAAACCTTCTCAGCCTTGTCCATGTGATGCTATTCCATTGATCAACTCTCCTTACAGGCTCTTTCTTTACAACAGAATCCTAGAGAGTACCTCTGGTGGCTGCTTTGAATCATAGGTCTCTGTACAAATCAAAAATACCATGCAACTTAAGCATGAAAAAAAAAACGTAAAAATAATAATAAGCAATGGAAACATAATGGAAGTCTGCAGGAAAAACTATCAGGCTACTTTGCTGGGAAAACTATTCATGATTTATGAAGTGATACTGTGATGTTTTCACAAATAAAAACAATGCAGATTTTTAAATGAGCATTTAAAAGCCTTCTGACGTTTATGAAAAATAAACAGCATGATATATCAATAATGCATATGAAAACAAACCTTTATAATTCAGAAATTAAATGTCCAAAATGTAATATTGATCGGCTATGCTTTTTGTAATCGCAGTCTTTTGGAAACCCAGACATGTCTTTCTTCACACCCGAGAGAGATGCTTGTGTTTGCATCATCTTCACATACTGCTAGTACACCACTTCAGGGCATTAGTGCAAGAAGAAGCGGCACACATACATGCACAAACACATACAGCACACAGACACTCATCTGTCCAGCCACACACACTTAACGTACAGTCAAAAGCAGACTTTGCCCTAGGGGCCAGAAACTGTTATCGAACGGTTTAGTATATGCAGGGAGTGAGCTGCTGGGACTGTGTTATGACTGCCACACCACACACATAGAGAGAGTGATCTGGAGGGAGACTAGCACAGCACATAAGAGGTGCGAATAACCTGCAGTCTGTAGCGTATGCTAGACGCAGGAGGCTGGGGGAAAAGAGCACGTGTTATTGTAAAAGTATTGACATTCAAAATCTCACCTCATTGTTCTTCAGGGTGCAGATGGTGAGAGAGAAAAGCAAGTGCAAATGTAAGTGATTGAGCAAGTTCAATTATGTCACAAATTGTCTTTTTTTTTCTGAATTAAAGTGATAGTTCACCTAAAAAAAATATTACTCACTCTCATGTCGTTCCAAACATGTATGACTTTATTTTTCCCATCCCAGATGGCAGAAATTTGGTATAAGATTTTTTTCCTTTATTTCCCTTTTTTTTCTATTCTCTTATGCTCACAAAGACTGCATTTATTTATAAAAAATAGAGTATAAACATTAACACTGTGAAATATTATTGCAATTACAACTGTGTTTTATTTGTTCTATTTGAATGCCGCTTTGCTACTAAAGAAGCTTTCCTAATTCCCTAAATTTCCAAAATGAAAATTTTGTAAAGCTCTCAGAAAGCTCCCGGATTTCATCAAAAATATCTAAATTTGTGTTCTTAAAATGAACAACGATCTTATGGGTTTGGAGCAACA
Source organism: Carassius carassius (assembly GCF_963082965.1). Taxonomy (NCBI): domain Eukaryota; kingdom Metazoa; phylum Chordata; class Actinopteri; order Cypriniformes; family Cyprinidae; genus Carassius; species Carassius carassius. The sequence continues at coordinate 12,610,676 of NC_081782.1, forward strand.
TGAGGGCGAATAATTAATGACAGAATTTTCATTTTTGGGTGAACTATCCCTTTAGTAATATTTTTGAAAAGATGATACATTTTTTGCAGGATTCTTTGATGAATATAAAGTTTAAAAGAACATCAATTATGAGAAATAGAAGTCTGTTGCAACAATTTTAAAGTCTTTACTGTCACTTTTGATCAATTTAATGCATCCTTGCTGAAAAAAAGTATTAAGTTCTTAAAAAAATATCTTACTGAACCCCAATTTTTGAATGGTATTGTAGCTAAAAACAAATGAGACTGCACTTTTCTCTCTTTTGTCACTATTGAACAGTATATTGCAATATAGACTAGTTTTATGATGCCCTTTATGATACCTTATGATACTTTTACAGTATTTTGTTTTAATTCAACAGCAATGGTCACCTTCCATTTGCGAGATTGTGCTAAATGTCTTCCTTTTGTGCTCCACAAAAGAAAGAAAAAGTCACACATGGGTTCGAAGAGATATGAAAGTAAGTAAATGATGACAGAATTTTAATCTGACCGTGAAATACCTTTTTTAGCTGAATGAATGTGAATATATTGAACAATGAGAGCAGGTGAAGCAGAGGTGGCTGGTGATATGCTAATAGACTACGCAATAATAAGGTTAAATGTGTCACATCCTCTGGTGTTCTGGCCCAGTGATAAAACTGTGTGATCTCTAATGATGAAATGATGAGGGCGTGGCTCCATGCGTCACTTCATTTCAACTCCAGAATGGCACTTTACAGCTAATTAGATAACAGAAATGAACCCACAATATGGCAACACAGATGGCGTGCAAAGTGCAGATGTGCACCTGTAAGACTGAACACATGAGTACCTCTCAGTCCTGCCATGAAATTTCACCACAAATGGATACGATGGGTGGGAATAGGTTTCTATTACAAGTGAGGAGGTGTTTGCGGATGAATGTAGCCTGTTGGTGAGCACATGCTTTACTTACTGCAGTCTCGTAGATGGGGTTTTCAAAAGCTGACTCTCCTCTGATTTGATTGTATTGTGGTGATGTGGACATGGGAAGATGTAGAGACTTGCCTTGCACTCTGAGAACAAACATATGACAACAATTAATTTGACTTGCAATGGTCTAACACACAGGAGAGGCATTTGAACAAAACTGTAATCAGAAATGGACTGTGTCACATACAATATATAAAAACTTCAACCACATGGAATCTGCAAGCAAATTATATATACAAATATAGTCATTTGCCTATAAAAGCTGTAATATTGTGAAATATTACTACTCTTTTCTATTTGAATATATTTATTTTATCAAATTGCAATTTATTTCTGTGATGGCAAAGCTGAATTTTCAGCATCTTTACTCCAGTCTTCAGTCTCACATGAGCCTTCAGAAATCATTCTTTTATGCAGATTTGCATCACAATCGGATCAATAAAAAAAATAAAAAAATAAAATAAAAATAAAAATTAATGAAAAGAAAGATTTAAGAAAAAAAAAAAATCAAATATAGAAATCTTAATGCATTGTTGGTAAATAAAATATATATTTATTTAAAAACAAAACAAACAGAAGAACCTTACCTTGAAAAGTAGAAATATATCGACATGATGATAATTATGATTACGGCCACTGGGATAAAAATGGAAACAGCCACACTGGCTCCCTCCATACTGAAATCTGCACTGGCCACTGATTTGGCACAAAGTATACCAAATACATAAAATAAGTTAGGCTGTACACCTATGAAGACAAATTTCTGTGCATTTCTAAGATGTTCTTACCATCCAGTCTGCGTTCATCTATGTACTCCAGTGTTACCGCTGGGAAAAAAGCGAGAGCTTTAAACAAATGAGAAAATGTTGCTTGTCATACCAATTATTCAAAACAAACACTCCCTACCCTGAAGAGAAACAACATATCAATAAATAAACATCAACTGCAAACAGGAAAGAGACCTTATGTGAATGATATATTATGCAGATCACACATCATGAACACTGCAAAACACAGACTACCTTTGCACAGCGGGGGTGGATGGCTCCATTTGGAAGGATGCCCGGGGACACAGCGGAGAACAGGCTCACCCTGGAGCTCATACCCACTCATGCAGGAGAAGCGCACAGTTTCTCCAGCCTGATACACATGCTTCTCTGAGCTCTGAATGGTATAGGGAGGAGTGCCGGGGTTCCTACACGGCTCATACGAATCAGCTATATAACACAGATATACACACATCCATTAATATGGATTAGATAATTGCATACTAACTACTTCTGAAAATAAAAATGAAAGCAAGGCAAAGCAAAGCAAAACAAAAGAAAAAAGAAAACAAATACAGATTAGTTGGTTCTAAACTACTACTTTCTTTAAGCAGAATGAGACATTGTAAAACATAACAAAACTAAGCAAAACAAACAATAAAACAAAACAAAACAAAACAAAACAAACAAAACAAAACAAAACAAAACAAAACAAAACAAAACAAAACAAAACAATTTTGTTAGTTCTACATGACTACTTCTGTAAATAGAATGAGGCCTGGTAAACAAAACAAAATATAACAAAAACCAACCAAAAACAAACAAACAAAAAACTAATACAGATTAGTTTATAATTTACTTTAAATAGAATTAGATTTTGTAAACAAAAGAAAAAACACAAATAAAAAAAATTAAAATAAAATAACATATAATAAAAGCAAAATATAGATTTGTTAGTTATAACTATTACTTTTTACACACATTCACACATACGGATTAGGTAATTCTATACTAACTACTTCTGAAAATAGAACAAAAAAAAAAACAAATGGAAAAGAAAAGAAATGCAGATTAGTTAGTTCTAAACTACTACTTTCTTTAAAAATCCCCTCAACATAATTGTAAAGCACTTTGGGTATACAGCAATACACATTAAAAGGGCCACATAAATGCCTCGTTCATTCATTGAGTCCTTGCACACAAAACAAAATAAAACAAAAACCACTCAAGCAACCAAACAACAAACAAAACAACTAATACTGATTAGTTAGTTTAAAACTATTTCCTTTAAGTAGAACTTTGCAAACAAAAGAAAATAAAAGAAAACAAACCAAAAATTAAAGAAAAGAAAACAAATACATATTTGGTATTTATAAAATATTACTTTTGTAAAGAGAATGAAACACTGAACAAATAAATAAATAAATAAACAACTAAGTGCAAAACAAACATGGATTAGTTAATGATATACTACTACTTTTGTGAATAAAATGAAACCTTGTGAACAAAGGAAACCCAAACGAATGTTTCAGTACTTATACTGTAAACTGTACTGCATAGGCTTGATTACAAGTTTAAATCACAAATCATTTTATACAGTTAACATCCATAAGTGTGTGTATCTGTAGGTGTACATCTGGGATTATTTGTGAATAAAATCATGTTCTCACGAATGCATTTGGGCAGTTTCTCGCTCCATTTGGGGCCGGTGGAGTCACGGTGGTAGCAGGAGAGCAGGCTGTTTCCAGATAGCGAGTAGCCTTTGTTACAGATGTACTGGACAGTAGAGCCCACGATGAGACGCGGGCCTGACATCACCCTGCGACTGTGCTCCACCATGCCTGGGTCTGGGCATGACAGGACTGGCAAAAAATAGCAACAGGTCACAGAGTTTATTGTTTATACTGAAACAATATTGCAGCTTTGCAGTTGAGTTTGGAGTTGGGTATATTCAGTACTGTATATAAGAGATGATATATGACTTTGTATATCAATAATGAATATTTTAATATTTTTGTAATGTAAGCATAATAATATAAAAAGGCAAATACATTAATATAGCACTATATATATTATGACACTATAAAATATGACACTATACTGTATATTGCAACGCTGTTATATTGTAGTTCTTATTTTCACCTGAGGGTGTCACCAATGACTTACATACAAATATTTGTTTGGCAAACAATGCTTTTGGATCAGAATTGTTAACCATTTTGCTTTCTATGCAGTTTTTACATCTTTTACATATTAGCTTTTTACATTACTATTATGCATTTAAATATCAATATAAAATACATTTTATCAATATGCTTTCTGGTTTCTCTATTTTTCACATTTCACATCATACTTGTGGTTCCACAAAATCAGGTGCCAGGGGCCACCGCTCATCTATGAGACAAGTATGAGAGATGAAGAACATGTGACTTTGATCTCAGGGCAGTGTACGGACATACAGTGCAGTATAATAAAAAGATTACTTCGCTCCTGCCTGCCCAGCTGCAAACCCAATTCTCTCCTCAGCAGTAGAGGGACAGGAAAAAGGGCCGGGAGAGGCGAGTGAGTTAATGATGTTTGCATGGTGGGTGAGAAGCTTTGAACCTGATAACAGTCCCTGCTGCTTTTGGCCTGCTGTTGCTGCTACTGTTTTTGTCAGGGACAGCGGCAGAACCTGGACCCTGGGGTCATTCGGTCTCCTGTCTGCTGATACTTGAAACGATGAATATCTGCAGACATCCTGGGAGCCTGCAGTATTACGCACTCATACAGAGCGAGTCTGAGCAACACAATAGCCAGGCGACGAGATTTCATTTCAAGCGCTGGAGTGACTTTGGCTAGTCGTGGAGCTGCCCTGATCTGAAATTTGTTGATGAAACACTCCATGCATCAGCGGGACGCCATCGTGGTCTCACCAAGGGGTGGCGAGCAAAAAAAAAATTCTTGCAAAATCACAAAAATCACTTAAGGTGAGAGCAATGAGAGGAAGATGCACCAAGACTGAAGCGAGAAAAACTCCTACTTTATCCGTGAAGTCGCCCTCGAAAGAAAAGTGAGTGATTACCCACAAAGCCCTCCTTCACTCTTCGCCTGTCCTTGAATGGGACCGAGTTGCAGAGGTGAACAGGCACTTGTGAAACCCCCCCCCCCCCCTCAAATTGAATTCAAAAGCTCATCTAGTTTCGGAGCACAGGATTGCTCTTGATCAATAGGCAGTGCGTGTTGGTTTGGAAGTGGGGTGAAAATAGATTTTAAAGAGAGTGGTTATCATCGTGAGCTTGTGTGTTTTCACCTCTTTCACAGCTGGGCAAGTCTCCACTCCAGGTCAGGTCCCACTGACACATGAGCATTTCTGTGCCCACCACCTCAAAGCCCGGGTAACACTGATAGGTCACCACCGTGCCGTGTACCAGGTCAGGGTGAGATGTGGTCTTCCAGCCGTTGGAGATCTCTGGAAGCTCCGGACAGGTGTCGTTACGGGGAACCTCTGCAAAGAGAAACATTTCATCACTCTGTGGTTGGTCTTTCATGATTTAATCTTGCTGCATCAACTTTTTTTTTATTTCTTCAGGAGAAATTGAATCAACCAAAACAATGAATGTTTGCATAACAGATTATTTGGTTTGGTTGGGAAAAGTATTTGAGATCATATGACGATCCTTCACTTTTGATTGTAAACTTTGGAATTATAGTATTTAGATTTATTTTTAGTTTCTTCATTTTAAAATTAAAGGAACAGTTCACCCAAAAGTGACCATTTTGATATCATTTATTCACCCCAAGTTGTATATATATATATATATATATATATATATATATATATATATATATATTATTTTCTTCGATTTTCAGAAGTGGTCTTAACATTGCACTTATAGTTGCTAACAAGCCAAAGTTTCTGGCTGCTTTCAGGACTGAGACATCTGTGAGACATCTTTCATGCCATTTAATCTTATAATGTCTGAAAGATATCAATTGTTAGTGCACTCAAAAATCTCACTACTTCTATATGGATAAACACTTGAGACAACTGTGAGTTGTCACTTGTTCTTTTCTTTCCTGTAAAGTAAAACTCAATTAGTTTGATTAGTAGAGCTAAAGTGAGGGAAAGAGAGAAAGAATGTTCAATAATGCTTGCAAACTATTTCTTTGTTTCTCACCATGTCCCTGAACAAACAACAGGTGTTGTGTTTAATGACTGATAAATCAAATGCTAGGAATCAGCTTGGCTGTGATTAAAATTTGAATAGAGCAGCACAAGACAGCTGGCAGGCATTTTGCTGATGTCCATTCTTAGTGTGGCAGAGCTGGGGAGGGCAAGGCACCCAGCAAATGCAGTTAATGAGTACAAACATGCACTGTAATTGTTAGTGCCTCTGCAAGGCCAAATCCCTGCACATGCAGGGGCTGCTGGTGGAATCTTCCCTCTGTGTTGCGTGAAGGAAATGGAAAAACAGTCCATTTCAGTCCGCTCTGTGAATCATCTGCATTCCTCCACCCTCCAAATAGAACTTATTATATTTTATCTGATCTTGTGCAATAGTCAGTCAACAGGAGAAGCTGATGGAATGACCTTCTTCTCTTCATCCTCAGGAAAGGTGAGGACTCGCTCTTATAACCTCTCTCCCTCTTACTTCTCCTCACCACTTTTTCATTAAACTGAGACTGGCAATCCATTAACAGATAATTAATGAGCTTAATCCAAGTGCATTTAGATGTTTGGGATCGTTAAGATCATTATTTTTTTCTCTAATGTGTAGCATTTAAAACTACTGTTTTTTTTCCACTACATATTAAGAAGCAGTTTATTCCTGTGAGTCAAAGCTGTATTTTCAGTAGTCATTACATTCTGATGAACAGAAAGATCAAAAGAACAGCATTTATTTGAAATAGAAATCTTCTGTAACAATATAAATGTCTTTACTGTCACCTTTGATTAATTTAATGCATTCTTGCTGAATAAAAATATTAATTTCGTTAAAGAAATCTTCCTGTCGCCAAACTTTTGAATGGAAAGTGCAGCACAGTGGTTAAATGCTTCATTACCGAAAAAGTGCACCACAAAACCATTGTTGTAGCCGTAGATGTTGGTAGCAGGGTCCGACTGGAACTGGATGGTCACATCAGCCATGGAGGTGTAGAGTTTGAAGCGAGGACGGGAACCACTGTACTGGCCAAGTATCTTTGCAGTCAGGTCATCTCCATCGTAAAAAGTCAGCAGGTCATTCTTTCCCATGTGGAGACTGTAAGCAGATAAAATACAACAGGTCAATCCCAGACTAATCCTCTATGTTCAGGTCTCCCCTCAAAGCAATACCAGGGTCCCGGAGACCTCCCCTCTAACTTGTCTTCCTCTAGTTCTTATTTCCCAGCCTTACCGCTTTTCTCTTGCCCCTGCTGCAAATGAAATATTTTCTGCTGTTTAATGTTTTCCCACTGCTTTTGTTAAGCATTTTTTCTGCATAGTTTCAATAATTGTGCAATCACAAACCACATTAATCTCACTCAGACTATAAATTGCAAATGATTCAGCGGGTGGGGGGAAACAACTCCTCTTATCTCATTTTTGGAAATAGCTGGAAAACCAGTTCCCTGATATCCAGAAGCCAGAAAGAGAGGACATTGGCAGCTTTCCTGTGGCAAATTCAAGAGAATCTCCATCACGGACATGCTTTGAATGGTGTTGTGAAATTATTATAGATTTTACATAAAAAAAAAAAAAAAACGTTATTACCATTTTAAATGACCATTTTTCCAATTAATACATTTTTATTAGGGATAAATTTATATACATCCATGTCTTACACATCACATCACTAAGTTAAATTAAGAGTAGAATAAAATACTAAAACATTTTTTGAATTGAAAACAGAGGACAGAAACTTAAAATATTTATATTACAGGTACAATAAATACACTACTGTTCAAAATTTATACTGAAAATGCAGTAAAGAAATAATAAAAATACCATATATATATATATATATATATATATATATATATATATATATATATATATATATATATATATATATATATATATTTATTTATTTTAAGTACAATATAAAAATACATGCTTTTATATTCTTAATTGATTCTAATAGAATAAAATGTATTCCTGTGATGGCAACACAATAACATTATAAAATATTAAAACTCAATTTAATGTTGAAAACAGAATACCTTCAGAACTATATTAAAGTTCAGTGTATATCATTCATTTGACTTTTTTAATCAATTTAATACATTCTTGCTGAATAAAAGTATCAATTTCTTTAAAAATCAATGAAATAAAAAAACTGACCTCAAAATTTGAGGTAGTAGTTTATATTTAATAGAAAAATTAGAAGGAATTTTCACATAGTCATTATCACTGTCTCTCCCATCCATACATTAGTTTTGGATCATATTAAGTATAAAAGCAAGTTTCATTTTTTATACCTGAGGGTAATCCAAGCCTATTGGTCAAAAGCTTGGGGAACATATGACCTTCAGAGCACTTTGTACTGCCTTGAAGATGCCTGACAGCTTTACACAAAAGTGACAAAACCCCAGCCTACAAAATAATCATCAATGAAAAGCTTTACCTTGAAATCATCTATTTTACTGATGCACAAAAAATCACTACACTACAAAATAGACATATTGAGGTATATTACAGCATACATCTCTCTTATTTCTATTTGAATGTGATCTGTAACTGTGGCTGACATCCACCAAACCCAGGCAGTCTGGCCAGTCACTGGTGGAGGGAGTGTGATTCAGGCAGGCAGGGAGGTGGCATACACACTCTATCTTGTCACTAATTAATCACAAGTGGGCAGTAATGGAAGTCATTACTGAGGAGAGGGGAATAATTAATCATCTCCGTTCTGCTGCAGCACGAGGCAGAATGGTTACATTCAAGCAAAATGAAGACAGGATGTTTAAATTATGGCTTACACGCATGCACACACACATAAACCTACTGTTACATATGGATTGAATGTATATTATTCAACTGTCAACAGCCCTCTAGAACTGTATGCAGGAAAATCCATGTATGCATTTCCACTGGGAGACGCATTTAAACCAGAAGAGCCCCTGACTCGCTCTGAGGACCAGAGAGAGTGAAACTGTGTCAGCCCTTATTGGATTTGTTGTGATAAAGTTAAACAAGCCTTTGCGTAGCCGCACACCGTATCTGCCGAGAAAATCAATCATGCTTTCCATTTGCTGGCAGTAATTTCATTTTGTTTAATCACAAAAACAGGCTCAGCTTGACTTGGCCGACAACACAGCCGCCATCAGAATGCATTAAACTCTCATATAGGGCTCGCAGACACGTCGTCCTCCGCTTAGCACAATGAAAGGGAAGTGACAAATGCTGGCTTTTAAAAAAAAGAAATGTCAATCCAGACATTCTCTGCATCTCAGACACGGTTGAAATATGGTTCTGCTCATGAAAGCCATGAAGATGCATTTGATTCTGTTTGCTTGAGAGATAAATTGGAGTATTTTGTGGAGGATTTTGCGTCTGGCGTTTCTTTGGAAAACTAATACATTATGATCCATCCTCTGTCACGCAAACCGAGCATATCTGTACCTATCTGTAATTTACTTGGATGACAGGCCACAACTGAGAACAACTGTTTTCATGCATCAGAGTGAACCAATTCTGAAGTGGCAAGCAGAAGCCTGTCTTCCTTTCTCTGCTCCATGTCTGTTTAGTGGAAAATCATCTACCTGAATGATTGCCCTGCTGGAAAAAACACAATTTCCAATCAAATCCCCTTTGCTTAGGGCTGGGCACGATGGGCCTGTGCTCGACATACCAACAACAGCTTTGCGCCCAGGGCAGAGTAACCCTGTGTGTCCTTGAAACGTAAAGTAAAGCTAAATTTAAAAAAAGTTGCACATATGTGCAACATAAGGAGCATTTCCATTACAGATTTGCACAAAACTTTGGCGATACTTTAGAAATGTCGATAAAAAATATTATATTACATAACAAAAAAATATTTGTTTCCTCTCATGATGAGTCATGGCAATGGAATTTGGTGGGATTTTGATGGATTTGGGCTATATTTAATCAAAGGACAGAAATCTTTTTTTTTTTTTTGGAAAAAAAAAGGAGACAAAGTATTATAGTAGACTGCTGTATATTCCTCTATACTGTGCGAGCCGTGTGTGAAGTTCAAATACCCAAGTCAGAGCTTCTCTGTTAAAATGATTAAGTGTTTTGCTTAATTTTTGCAATCTGGCAACCATGCGGACACAATAGCTCTTTATTACGGAAGCCCCAACAATGATATGAAAACAGACAAAAAAGTGAGCCGCTGTTTAGCCCTGAACTTCAAATTCAAACAGTTTTAATGCATAGTTTTTCTTCTGAAGTATCAGTGAGCATTTGAACCTTCTGTAATAGTTGCATATGAGTCCCTCAGTTGTCCTCAGTGTGAAAAGATGCATTTAAAAATCATACAGTAATTGTTGGAAAGGGTTTAAATACACAAAAATGCTAGAAAACCAAAGAATTTGTGGGAGCTGAAGGATTTTTCTGAAGAACAGCAGGTAGTTTAACTGTTCAGGACAAACATAGGACTTTTGAACAACTATCAGAAAAAAAAAACAGCTGTGGATCATTCAGGTAACAACACGGTATTAAGAATCAAGGGGATGTAAACTTTTGAAGGGGGTCATTTTCATAAATTCAACTATTATTTTTCTCTTGTGGACAGTATGTAAACTTCTTTTATGTGAAATATCTTACTAAATACTAAAAACATGCATTTTGTATGATCCCTCTTATTTTGGTAAAATAATTAACATTTTGCAGATTCTAAAAGGGGGATGTAAACTTTTGACTATATCTAAGTCTCTGATATTAATTTATAAATCAAAAAGTATATCATAAATCACACCAGATGAGGTAAAATAAACCATTTGTATGAGTTCCATTCTGTTGGTTTGTGATTATTGGTGAAAGTGCAATACCTAAAATGTAAAAATGAATCAGTTTAACTATTAAATAGCATGATGAAAATGTGACCAAAGCTATACTAAAATGCTCAGATATTTGGTCGACTAAAACCTGACTAAATAAATACACAGACAATTTTGTCTAAATATGATAACTAAAAAGTACATTTTGACACAGGACTAAGACTAATTTAAAAGATAAAAAAGATGTCTGACAAAATTAATGCTACTACTTTTAATACTACCTGATAAAAATATTAAAATTTTCTGCAGGCATAGTGATTCTATATGGAATAAAATCCGTTACGGAGACACAAGAGACTTCAGATTGGACTTTAGTCCACAGCCATTTGTTTAAAATGGACTCTGGACAGAGGCAGCAAATTAACACAGGACTTTCCTGAGATGAAGGTGGATAAGCCCCAGTTACTTCTGGGTGAAAAGCTGTACAATGTTGGCACTGTGAAAAGCCGGTCAAACAGAAGAGACTAAACCTTCATTTGGATTGTCAACATTTCCAGAGAGACTTATAGAGGATGAAGCCTTCTCAAATAAAGGAGAGAAATTAGTTCCTTTGTTTTTGCAGAGTTCTTCTTTAATTAGAAAGTTAAATATTGGTCTGGGTTCTGGCTCGGTGCCTGGGGGGATGAGACAGCCTTGATTTATTACCAGCCTGCTAAAGGCTGTGACTCTCTGAGGTGCACGCAACCACCGTACAGAGCTCTGCAGCCAAGCCAACTGTAAACCCAAAGCCAAATGCAGGAGAAAATGAGAGAAACTATCATAAACAAATCAACAGCTCATGGTCAGTCAGGACTACATTTTAATTAAACTGATTCAAATACTGATGCGTCACAAGAAAAGGGATGCAACCACCATACAGAGAATATGAGATTTACAAACACATCCAACAAATCTGTATGTTTTGCATTGCACTTCCAATAGTGATTCCATTAGACATGGATTAAATAAAGTCCAGAAACAATAAAAACAGGAAGGTTGTCCAATAGCAGGTATTCACAGAATTTATGTAAGGACCATAATTAATAGCTTTCAATTATTTCTTATAATTAACGGCATATTCAATGCAACTAACTATGAATGCAACAATATATTATGGTAGGTAGTGTCAGGATTCTGGACTGTCTGTTGTGTTTTTGCACCCCATGTGCTCTGTGACCTAGTGTACCCGTGTGTTTGATTGTTCATTGTTTTGAGATGTGTTTCATTATTAGTTCATCCTCCTCACCTGTCTGGCCCTCGTTATCTGCCCTATTTATGTTCTAGCCTGTGCCATTCTCTGTGGTCCAGTATTGAATGTTTGTCTTGTGCTACAAGTGTTCCTGTCAGTCCTGTGTTGGAAGGATTAAAGACTGTGTTTACTGTGAAATCTCCTGCATCTTCTTGTTTCATGCTCCTTAGTGTAGTACAATTGTGGCAGATAGTTACATTTAGAAAATATATACTGTTGCATTACTGTTCCCAAACATATGCACAATTTATATACACTTTATATATTAATTTGTTAAAGAACAACTGTGGCAGATGGCAGATTTTCTGTAAGGCCGGTGACACACTGGCTGCGTGGCGTGAGCGTGGCGTTTCTGCTGCATGTCAGCTGGCGCGCTGCTGCTACTGTAGGTGACATAGAGGGAGGCCGCCGACAGACCAGGATCTTGTCTTCACGACAACAATATCTATACTTCATGTTGAGCATAAATATAAAGCCTACTGATAAAGGACACCGTCAACATTATTGACGGCAAAATAGACTATGTTTGACAGGTGCAATATTTGAAAATCGATAATTATTCATTTATTTTTTAAATTACATTTATATCTGAATATATGTCAACCTATAGACTTTCAAACATCATAGTGTCATGAATTAATATGTATTTGTGTACAAAAGGACATATAAACATATTTCCCTATTCTATTTTGCCTGGAAACGCTTCCAACATGCTTGCGTGTCGCTTGAAAAATAGGCGTCTGTTCTATTTCTAGCATGCACGCGGCTGAGACGCGCGTCTCATGCAGGCAGTCTGCAAGCTCTAACCTGTAAACATGGGAGCCGAATTAAAAACGGACACGCCACGCAGCTGAGACGCTTGCGCCACGCATCCAGTGTGTCTCCGGCCTAACTCCTTCTGCTAGTTACATGGTTATTGTGAGTCATTTGGACTATTCATTCAACAGTTTGTTAAAAAATTATATATGAATGAAACCAGTGACTATCTATTAGGGGTGTAACGGTACACAAAAATCACGGTTCGGTACGTACCTCAGTTTTTAAAGTCACGGTTCGGTTCATTTTCAGTACAGTAAGGGAAAGAAATGCAAACATTAAACGTACAGTATGGGATTTTTGGCCACCAGGGGTCACTCAATCAAAATAATAACATAAGACGTACTTTGATGACGTCGGGAAAGAGTGTGGGCTCATGGGAGTTGTTGTCATTGGAACACGCGCTCTGTCGCTCCCCACATTCTGCACTCATTCTAACTTAGTATTTTGACAATCACGTCTTTTCGAACGCAGAGATATATGAATTATCAGACCCCTATCAAATCAATATTCCATCTAGCTAGTAGTAATATATGTTAAAAAACACGGTCGCCTTTCGTTAATAATTATAATTACGTTTATACTATGATATCGAACAAGATAGTGAACTGCATTTGAAGCTACTTTATCCAGCTAGATATAGAACAAATGTGGATTTACATTATACTATACATGAGAGCTAGTCCGTCTGCGTTTTACACAAGTCATCATCGTTTCACAAAGCTACGTTACCTGAATGGATGCATACCTGTTTATTAGAATGCAAGCGAGTTCGACATCTCTCTGTAGTTTCAGCTTGTCACAAAACTCTCTCCATCTTGGAAATGCAACTCCAATATTTACCCGTGTCTTGTTTCTTCTCTTGTCCCAAAACCTTCTCTGGTCATTTATTTCACCCGTACGTTTGCGCTTCACAGAACGTGCAGGCAAAGCATAATCATGATCCATAACCAAGTTATTGATTGAGGTATAAATACTAATATAAACAATATAAATATAAAATATAATCTAGTCTCGATCAAGGCTAGCTACTACTTTTTCTTTTTCGTCTCTTCTTTGCTTCTGCTCACCTTTGTATTTGGCGTTCCGCTGGGTTCCGCAGGAAGTTAGATAAACTAGAGGGGTCAAAGGTTATATGACGCCATAGACGGCGACAAAACGGAAATAAAGAAACGTGCCGTGTCTTCTAATTAAACTATAATTTTCTCAGAATTTGAAAGTTTGTGGAAACTGTTGGGATAATGTAAGTACACAACTAAAAAAATATATAACATAGATATAGTGATTTCTGCTATTTTTAAAGCAGAAAAATTACATATTGTGCCTTTAAACTGCAAGTTGTTTATTACTATAAACTTTTTTTTTTTTTTTTTTTTTACACTTTTTTTTTTTCAATAAAATATAAATAAAATAAAAAAAGAATAGGAAATAAAATACTGCTACAAAGTTCTCCACTAAATAAAATACTCTCAGTCTCAAACCAATATCATATAATAAAATATAATGAAAAATATAAATAAATAACTATGATTACAGTGCAGCATTACCAATCCCAGCTTGTAGGCCTGCTCATATTTTAAAAATATATATAACTTTTCCAAAGTGTAAAGTGCAGCATCAAACAGTTTCAGTTTTTAGACCTGCTCCGATTTCGTTATTGCGTTGGACCGATCAGAATTAAGAGCAAAGGTCTTTTAAAATGCAGACGGGAGCTGCATTTGAATTACAATCGTTTTTTTCCTAGTTGTAGTTTTTCCTAGTTGTCCGCCACTTAATATGTTCGTTTGGAAACACGAAAATGTATATGTTCCGCACACAAAATATTGCATTCGGTCATTCGGTACACGCGTGCACCGTACCGAAGGCCCTGTACCGAAACGGTCCGGTATGAATACACGTACCGTTACACCCTTACTATCTATATGTGAGAGTCATTAAATAATTAACTATTTAGTTCAAAATGTAGCTCAGAGAATGTTCAGTTGCACACACGTTTGTTTCTGTAAATTATGGGGACTTACCATAGACTGCTATTAGTTTTATATTTGTACTGTAGGTGTTTTTTATTCCTTAACCCAACCCTAAACCTATCACATACAGAAAACCTGTTTGCATTGTTACACTTTCAGATAAAATCATTTACTATTTTTTATATATTTTTTGTCCCCACAATGGTAAAAATTTCAGGTTTTACTATCCTTGTGGGGACATTTGTTCCTCACAATGTAGCATAAACAAGTACACACATGCACAAACCAACTAACGCTTTTGTGAGGGAAAAGGAAGGAAGGTAAATACATCCTTCTTAAATCATGTTGGTCTCGCACAGCTGTGCACTACAACTCCAGTAGAGGGCTCTAGCACTCATGGGAATCCTGGACTTCGACTGGCTCTAATATATCTAGCATTCCCTGCTGTGCAGCTAGGTCTATGAAAGACTGTGTGCAGGTGTGCCAGCTGTCACCTGTGCACCCCACCCCTCCGATTCATGGCCCAGCACATTCAGCTTGAGAAACCCTCCCTGTTAAATGAATTCATCAGCCTTCATTACGCCCCACATTCTCAGGTAATTGGGAGTGCGCCGTACATTGATGAATGATTATGGAGGAGTGGGTGCATATTCATTATCAGGCTAAAATATTCTTACAGACCCATAATGAGCCTCCAGCAGTGGCCTGGGCCTTGGTATTACAGTACCAATGATTCAAGTGCAACCAAAGGGCTCTGCAGGACACCTACGCAGCAATAAGGACCAGTGTTGGGTCAATGATTGCTTGTAAGATGATGCATGAAAGAATGTAAGGACTGAAGCAAAATATTAAAAGTGTGTCAATTAGCACCGGAAGATTTGTTATTAGTCTCTCTCTCTCAGACTCTCTGAGCTGTGGTTGGCTCCCTCCACACTCATTTTCCTTCCCTATATGTCTCACTTGATGTGCCTGGCTGATAATGTCCCATATGTCCTTTGATAAATTTGGTCATTTGAAAATGATAAGGATGGGGTTCCTCTGCTGCTCAATCAATGGTCCTATGTACACCTGATAATAAGATTATCTAGTTATTGAATTACAAGAAACAGCATAATACAGCCAGCCATTATCAGTTTTTTTTAAAACATTTTCAAAGCTATGCCAATGTTCCCATTATATGTTCAAGCTAATTACGAGTCCTTCATTGCTTCAATAACCAATAAACAAAAACCACTAGTCTGATCGTACAAAAACGAAAGCTAAAAATATTACTTTCTTAATGATCATTCTGCTTTAATTTGGGGATTCTATATTTCTGATTCTAAATTGTACATTACCAATTAAATGTTTGAGGCGATTTAAAAAAGAACAGAAATAGATATTTTTGGTGATACAGTGTCACTTTTGATCAATTTAACACACCCCTGCTTAATAAAATCGAATTTTTGAATGTAAGTGCATGTAAGGAGTGATTGATTGCACAAAACTGTGCACTGTATTCATCAATTTGCGAATAAATTTGTATTGTATTAACTTCATTTCAGATGTGAATGCTTCACATGATCTGTCATGATGCACGTTGACATCAGAATTACTGAAGTGCATGTATATGAATCAACATTTTGGATCCCTATTATACTAGTATTTAGTGTGTTCCTACCTTGTTTCAATCTGAAAAAGATGTTAATATCAGGTATAAACAGGGCAAATATCTACATCAGCAAATATCCAGCAGTACATCTGTCTCAAGACATCTGGACCTCATATAGAAACACGTGGCTTCATCCTCACCAGCAGGAAAAATGAAAACTCACTATCTCCCTCCATTACCTCCACTACAAAATAAATGGAAAATTAATTATGTTGACTGCATCTACAGCAAAACATCCAGTATGTCATTTATTACACAGCCGCACGATGTAGCGCTGCAGCTGGGACACTTGCAAGGAGAGAGAGAGAGGGAGAGAAAACATGACAAATGCGAAAGGAACCATATGCAAATGAGTGAATCTTAATTAAGGCAGCCAAATTATTAAATGCATGAATAATCTATCTGGGTCTGACACAACCGGGCCTCATGTTCCGCACCTCACCTGACGGCACAATCACACTCAACACTTGTTTCCCTGCTCACATAATTGATTTCACATTCATAAAAACATCCAATAAAATAATTGTTGTTCTGTTGAGTTCGTTATTAACCTTTGTGCAATGTGCATCCCACTTCTGCATCCTCTTTATGCACAACATGCCCCTTCATCTGCCCTCTATTTTCAACTCTCCATTTGCCACTCTCTTTCAGAGCAGACTCTCAAACACTGTTCCAAAACCTAGCGAGCTGCCTACTGCCTAGCTAGGCATCCTAACTCATTGTCAAATTGTTTTGAAGCATTTTTCATCAGCAACTCAATACACCACACACATAGCTTTACTGAGTGTTAGCATGGCAAAAGTATAAAATGCAAAAAAGCACAAAAATACAAATAATAGTAATAATTTAATATTAATGTGTATCTACTCAAAGGTTAAGGGGTAAGTAAGATTATTTTTTAAAAATGTTAATGTGTTTGTGACGAGTGTATATATATATATATATATATATATATATATATATATATATATATATATATATATATATATATATTTTTAATCACATGAATGCTGTTTTATTGAATTTCACATTTATCAAATAATCCTGAAAAAAATGTATCAATGTTTCCACAAAAAACGTTAAGCAGAACTAAAATTCTTTACATCGATAAAAATAAGAGATGACTCTTGAGCACCAAAAATATTAAGCATATCATATTGGAATGATTTCTGAAGGGTCGTGTGACACTGGCTAATAAAATGAATCTTTACATGAATAAATTTTAAAACATATACATGGAAAACAGTTATTTTAAATTGTAATAATATTTTACAGTTTTACCAAATAAATGCAGCCTTTAAGCCTTTAGCATAAACCATCTTGGGTTAGGTTGTGAGAAAAAGCATTCTTGGAGTCCATTCTCTGTGTGAAATGTACATATTATGCTACATACAAATACATACAAATATTTTTGGTTAAAATTAGGTGTCCTAATATATCAAAGAATTAAGCTGACAATTGGCACAACTTTTGCATTGATGACGCCTTAAAATGCCACCTCTATAGGCATCTCAACAGGTTTTGGAACAGAGTATTTTTCCCTGTGAGAGGACAGACTGTTGATCTAGCCTGCATCTCCAAGCAGTTCAAGTCTTTCCCCCATGAGGATCTGCAGAGAAAATAACTCTCTCTCGCTTGCCATCTTTCAATCTCCCCGACAGCGCAGTTTGACTGCATTTGGCAGAGAGTGCAAACCGAGTAAACCTAATGCGATGTTACAGATACCACTCAACCTCTCCCATGGCCCCTCAATTAAATTCAGCATAAAGCTAGGCAACAGGTATCTTGTCTTTGAGAACTTGGCTGACAGCAGGAGCCACTAAGGAAGCACCATGCCACACCGATTATAGTAATTATTGACACAATACAGAGAAATTCAGCTTGTTTTTGGGTTAATTCTCAAAGAGTTTAGAGTAAATCTGAATGAAAGCTGTGCTGTTGTGTTTGTGCTTTAAAGATGTATGCTCTCTGAGAGATCTTCAGAAAAGTCAGTCGAGGTCTTTGAGTTCTAGGCTGTCGCAGTTCAACAGAAATCCCACAAAATGCCCGGAGCGATATGACGGGTGTTTCATTTGGACAGTGAGAGCAGAATGGAGCCAAATCGGTCAGTGGGGAGCAGATGACGCAAAGCACCAGAATTTGTAACTGCGGTGCAATCTCAGCCACATCAAGGATGAACCCAGCAGAAAGGCAGTTCCATGATGATACAAGTTTGAATCTGTAGAAATCTACAGTTAGAGACTGATGGGTATGAAGGGAGTGTGCTGAAAGGTCTTGATGAAGCCACAGTGGATTTGAACCACACTTATCTCACTGTAAGTAAAGGATGCATCAGATTTATCAGTTGCATTCTCTAGTGATGATACATTAAAAGCTCAGTTATGTCCACTGAAAAACTCTGGAGAGGTCAAACGCAGAGATTTTGATAAGTAAGTTTTGGTCATCTTGCCCACATACATGTTATATAACTAGAGCTGTCATTTGATCAAAAATGTGTTAGAATTAATTATCACTGTTATTATATAATTTGGCATCTGTATAGCAGCAGAAAATGTTTTCAGAGAGAATATAATATAGTTGCATTATTTAAGGAAAGAAATCTAGTTGAAAATTTTCTGATAAAAATGGCAAATTAAGCCCCTGTGTGTCTAGAGCTGCAAAATTCGACCAAAAACATGCAATTATATATATCAATATAATACTACCAAAAATAATAATAAATATATTATTAATTTAAATAAAAAAAAAATCCATTGTAATATTTCACTATAAAAAGAGGTATTAAAAATATTTTACAAAACAACTGTAAAATTACAATACTAATATTTATGGCTGTCCTAATTTCTTCATTTTCAAACATTACATCAAGCTTTTATTTTGGCAGAAAGTGCAGGGAGCCCTTAAAGCTTCTCTTTTAGTTGTCAAAAGCCAGTTTATAAGTGCTTTTTATTATATAATTTCCTTGTTCCTTGCATGTTGTATTTTAAAATCCATGTTATAAGTGACCCAAAATCAGAGCATATATGTTTGTTTGTGTGGAGCAGGATTTACTGTGAATTGAGCCACTCTGAGATACTGTAAAGACAGATGAGCTGCTTGCATGTAAATTAACACAGTGTCACACTGAAACATGCAGCATACATATAAATAATTAAATTGCAACCTATGTGATTTGATAATCCCTCTAAGCTTACCATGATTTCATCTTTATTTTGATTAATCATGCAGCCTTACAATATAATGCAATTTATTTCCCCATGATATAAGATGGTCTTCATAGAGAAAAAAGAAATCAAAGTCCTGGCTGACAGATCCAGAACTCTCTCAAAACTGTAAGGAGTATGTAAGGTTTCTGTTGTATAATGTGTGAACATGTTATTGACTTTGACATACACTTGGATGTCTAGCATTATCCTCTTGTCTTCTTCAACATGGATCCCCCAGATGCAGTCCTGACCCTTATCATAGGCCTCAGGCCAGTTTGGAGACAACACCACCCCGGCTGAATCTGTGATCTCTCCACTGCAAACCGCTGCAATGCAACCAAAGTGAGAGAGATAGAGAGAGAGAAAAAAAGAGGTCAGAAAGAAATGCAAACAAGCACAGAAGTATCCAAAATGTTTTTTTCCTTTTAAAAAAGAGCTTTATGAACAAAATATGAACAAAAGTCTTCACAAAATATAATAAAAATAACTACATAAATAAATAAACCAAAATAAACAAATAAACGAATAAACAAAAGTTGTTATCAGTGTTACTTTAGTTATTAAACAGAAGGTAATTTTTTGTAATTTTTGAATTATATTTGTTATTATATTTGTAAGTTTCAGTGATTATTTTATTAATTTGTCATTTTTATTAATTTTTGCATTTTATATTTCTAATTAGATATTTATTTTTATTTCAGTTTTAGGATTTTAAATACTTCAACCTAATATTTTTACTCAGTTGTGAAGGCAGTATTTGTATTCTTCAGCTTTATAACAAAACAAAACAAAGCAAAGCAAAGCAAAGCAAAAAATAGCTATTAACCAAGATGAAACAATCTAACAATAACAACACTGATGGTTATACAAAAGCAACACATTTTCAAAAGTTCTGATAAACAACTTGAGGCTTCCTGTCTTCATTTTTCCCTTTTTCACACCACTAGACTGGCTTAGCTGGTTGTAAGCACATTTTCAAATGGAAAAGCGGTTGTCTTGACCCTCTGCTGGTGCCAGTACTATTAAATCCTTTCAATCCAAACTCTATTGTGAGGCTAGAGAAATGTACTTGAGCAACGGGTCAGATAAGATGAAACTGTGTGTAGGTGGGGGTGGAATCATGGCTTTATGAGTGAGGTATTCTCTCACATACCTCAGCTCTGTACACCTGCTACTAGGCTCCATGGCTTAATGCTTTTAGGGCTGCTTTAGGCGCGTGACTGTGGCTAAGAGTGTCTGAAACCCATCCAGGTGACACAGGATGTAGTGGATTACATAGAAAAGGCACTAAAAGGATGTGAGGGGTTTGTACTGTACCTGCACATGCTGTCTGTAGAGCTCTTCAGCATCTAACTAATGCACATTATACACAGAAACACACAAACCTACACATGTACCCTCACGTGGAGATAATTCAAGAGTGAAATGTGTTATTTATTTGCGCATGCATATTGCATGTAGTGTTATTTTAGCACCTGATTTATTAATTGAGCTAAATCAATGCGTTCGGATACATGGCTAGTTATGATGCTGGGTTTTTTTTTTTTGTGCTTAGTTAATAGTGGCTATGCAAAATTTCCTCTATTTCCTTAGGGATTGGCATCCAGGAATTACACAAGCTTCAATCTGGATCCAGCCCTTACAAAGACATGAGATGCCTGAAAGAGATGATGCCAACCCCTCAGAAGACCTCAGATGATGCAAACCCTCAGACAACATACATAACTACCAAAATTTTGCTATGAGTTTGATCGCAACATATAATCATTGCTGTAAATAGTGTTCACCGTCTGTTTGATTACATGACATTAACCAACTGCTTGATTTTTACTGTACACTATATGGATATCAACTTGAGATAGCCACCACTGATAAGCTATTACGAAATATAATGTACAAGCTTTCATTTTCTGTAAAGCTGCTTTGCAATGATTTGCATTATGAAAAGTAACCTTGAATTGAATTCCAAACATTCAGAATTGTATTTGAAATGAGGTTGCACAAAGGAGGCAGAATTGTAATTCGAGTTTGAATGCAATTATAAAGGAAGAAGAATTAAAATGAAGTGAAGACAAAGACAAACATGTTGACTTGACGATGTTCTGGGGGAAAATATTCTGTATTTGGCTCAACCCTGGTACATTTTCAAATGCAAACATTCACACGCACCTCTGCAGGCGGGCTCAGTCTCATTCCATTGAGGGTTGCTGGGATCCATGCACTCGATGATAACTGAGCCCTGCTCCAGGGTGTATCCGGGGTCACAGGTGAACTCCACGACCGTGCCCACAGCGTAGGTGCTGTCAGTGGTGGTGAAGTTGCCGTACTTGACGAATGGCTCGTAGCAGTGCCCTGCTGCAAAAGCTGAGAGGACACACCATAAATCACCTGCTCCGAGACGTACATCACAGTCCAAATACTATCACCAAGCATCTGATTTCAGAAGAGCTTAAAACACACAGACAACCAGTCCGCTCGGCTCAGCCTTTAACCGCTTCACGAAATAATTTAATCCGAAAGGACAGTGCAGAATCCGAATTTAAAAGCATTTTTAGATGGCAGTCTAAAAGAATTTGTCTGCTAAACCAATGTGCAGCATTTTACTTTCCCACCAATCATAATCTTCCTGGACGCAAACCCAAGGTTTCGGGTTGCCCTTGGAAAGAGATTGTTGGTTAATCATCCTTAGCCAGACTTGCAAGGCCACTTACGGGAGTAAAAGGAAGAGAGACGGCCCGACCATGTGAATAAATGTGAAACTGGAATGAACAAACTCACTCAGGGAAACAACAAACCGTCACGCCTGGCTGAACCGTTATTGGTTGTTGTGCTCATCTGAGAATGTAGAATAGAGATTAGAGCGAGAGGAGGAGACTTAAGATGAAAATGTCCAGACTATGGATAAACAGTGGCTTTGATACCCCTCCGGGTTTGGCCTCATTCAAGCGTGAGCTAGATTAGACTACCCACATTCAGCTTTACGCTCAGCCTCACTCTCTGTTTAATAAACACAGGCGATTCTGCCAATTACAGCAAACTGTTTTCACCCCCTTCCCCGGACACATTTGCAATTTTCATCTTTGGCTTCATCTGACTCCATTCTCATTTTAATCATCAGTTGATTCTTGCTCTCTTATAAGCATAGAAACCATCATTATATAAGATGCTATCAACATAAAAGTCAGATTTATATGGAAATAAGAGTAATATGTTCCAGACGGAAGCATAATTTATGGTCATTTTATGTTATTGCTATGAGTGAAGTCCCAATAGGAAGGAAAAAACATAGATGAAATCTCTTGAATGTCTCATGTAGTTCTCCCAGGCAGCAATTAGATTAAATGGTAAGAAAGATTTCCAAAACAAAGAAAACAACTATAAAAGCACTGAATTTTGATTGATTTGACATAATTATTTACTTGAATCTCAGCATAAATTATCTTAAAAAATGTTTGTCCCAGGACAGATAACAGTCAAAGTGGCCCAATTCCATTTTTAACTCAATTGCGGCAAAAATCACAGATACTATGTTTTACCTCGTCATGATGGTATGCTATCCAAGCATTACAGTTTTGTACTTTTACTATATGTCAGAATGTCTATTTTTAGGACAAAATCGATTCTTAAATGAAACAAAGCAGAACTAAATTAAGACTCTAGATTAATTAAATACGAAGGTATGAATACACCTTTACAACTTTTTGTTGTTACAAATATTTCTATTTCAAATAAATGCTGTTTTTATGAACTTTCTATTTATCAAATATATCCTGACAATTGTACCACACATCACAAATAAGAATGATTTCTGAAAGATGATGTGACACTGAAGACCAGAATAAAATTCAGCTTTGCATCACAGGAATAAATTGCATGTTAAAATATCTTAAAATAGAAAACATTTATTTTAAATTGTATAATTTCACATTATTGCAGTTTTTTACTGTATTTTGATTAAATAAATGCAGTCTTGGTGATCAAAATAATAATAATCATAATATATATATATATATATATATATATATATATATATATATATATATATCAATAATGTTAAACAATAATATTATTTGATCAGTAGCATTTAAAGTATGAAAGAGAAACTTTAGCTGTAAAAGTCAAACTGACAGTCATAGAGGACATGGTCATTATACTAAAAGAGAAATTAATCTAAAAAAAATATGGTAATGCTCTGAAAACCATTTATTTCAGCAAACACATACAAATAAAACTATACTGTTCAACTGAAATTACTACATAGATTTACATGACTATGGTATAAAAGGACTTTAGTGGACTGAGTATTCCGCGTATGGCCTCTCAACAACCACATAGTTCCAGATCAATGCTTTTGCTAGTCAACTGAAACTGATAAAAACAGATCCATTTTGTTTATGATGGCAGACAAAGGAGAATGGCACTTCAATCAGAAAGACTATTAAAACCTGAGCAGCGTGACTGGTGTGAAATTCAGAGAGGCGTCTGGAGTGTGAGAAGATGAGCAGAATTGTTACAGGTTGCCGTTAAAGCACATTAGTATATTGTAGATAGCATAATCGGATTGTGGCATGGTAAATGAGATTAGATTGATCTTGCCGGATAATGACTGTGAGGGCCTGAGGTGTGCCTGACATCCCTGTGAACAAATGCAACTGAACATCTTTGACTGACCTGTCAGAGGGAATAGTAATGCAATTTCTGTAAAAAAAAAGTCTCTGCGTTTCCAGTTAAAACTCATTTTAATGACCTCGTTGGGTTGCATTTTCCTGCTTCATTCGATTTTCATTTGATTTAATCTGAATAAATCTCATTTGAGCCAGGAATCTAAAGAGTGCTTAGCAAGGCACATGGGAGAACAGATCTTTGGTGTGAAACGAAGCAACAAGGGGAATGTGCCGGAGGGTACACTCTTTGTCTCCATCACAGCCCTCAGGCTCTGTAGAGGACACGTGTTCTTCAAACGACGTTTGAACTCGGTAACTGTCGCCGTGTACGGCCTGGCTTGGAGACAGTGTAAGATGGATTAGAAAAGATGCTGGCTGCTATCAAGTCCTCATTATTACGACATCCTGTGAGGCCAGAATCCAACTATTTTCTCATTTACTTTAAAAAATTCCTTGCGGACATGTTGTGTGTGTTTAAATAGGCTTTAAAGGGTTAGTTCACCCAATAATGAAAATGTTGTCATTAATTACTCACTCTCATGTTGGTCCAAACCTGAAAGATCTTCGTTCATCTTTGGAACACAAATTAAGATATTTTTGATGAAATCCGAGAGCTATCTGACCCTGCATTGACAGCAATGCAACTACCACATTCAAGGAACAGAAAGGTAGTAAGGACATTGTTAAAATAAGTGGTTCAACCGTAATTTTTTAAATAATTTAGAGAAGACACAGAAGAGAAGTAATTGCTGAATAAAGTCTTTATTTAGTTTTTTTTTTTGCACACAAAAATATTCATGTAGCTTCTTAACATTACAGTTGAACCACTGATGTCACGTGGACTATTTTAACAATGTCCTTACTACGTTTCTGGGCCTTGAATGCGGTAGATGCTTTGCTGTCTATGCATGGTCAGAAAGCTCTCGGATTTCATAAAAAAAATCTTAATTTATGTTCCAAATTAAGAGAAACAAAGTATTTACAGATTTGGAATGACATGAGGATCAAACGTTTTGGGTGAACTTTCCCTTTAACTCTTACAAACATGGTCAGTGGAGGAGATATATTTACAAAATATTTCTTAAAAAAGCTTTTCTGAAATACATGGCTTTATGTTCGGATTTGTCAAAATGGCAAAAATGGCACTTATGACCAAGAACTGTTTTGTTTGAATACTAATGCAGATGTAAATGAATATACTGTATCAATGTGACTGCAACATTTAAGGTTCATATAAACAGAAATGTATTTGATTGTATTCATTCTGACTGCTGAAAATTAGCTGTAAATTCTTGTTGCTCCATACCTTCATATCTGACGGCTACTCCCGTGTTGGTGCCGAAACCATCCGTCGTAAACTCCACAAAGAGATGTCTGGCGGAACTAACGATTCCCTCGTTAGGAAGGTATTCCACCTCGTACGAGTCGTACAAAATCGGCGAATCAATGTGGTTGCCGTTTTTAATCAGAAACCTGCAGACAAAAGGGTTTAGTTCGGTTCAAAACAAGGAATCTCTCAACAGTATCTGTTTGGCAGCAGATGTAATGTTCCCCCGATTTCTAGTACTATCTTTTGGCAGTTTGCATAATAATTGCTTGATATGATTTTGAATAGCTGAGCAGCAAGTGACCTCATTAAAAGTCCATTTGTTAGCAAAGC
The DNA here is from genome assembly GCF_963082965.1 of Carassius carassius. Taxonomy (NCBI): domain Eukaryota; kingdom Metazoa; phylum Chordata; class Actinopteri; order Cypriniformes; family Cyprinidae; genus Carassius; species Carassius carassius. Next base: position 12,636,615 of record NC_081782.1, read on the forward strand.
CTGCAGAAAAAATGGATACTGCTAATAAAAATAACTTAATCCTCCTCCTAAGGCCCCAAAGTGGGCTCTAATCGCTCTCTCTGTGCCTCCACGAGGGGATTTGATTATTCTAAATTATTTTAAAGGAGAGCAAGTGTCTGATCTCAGAAACTTTCATCCACTTTCACTCACGCACTCACAGCTGTTCCTATCATGCCTCGCTCTCGCCATAGCAGATAATGCCCTGAAGAGCAGTGCCACATTCGGAGTGCGACGGCACTGTGAAGAGACACTCGGAGCTTCTCCAACTGTCTCTTTGAACATCAGATGATTAATTAGTGTATAATAGCGAGCACTGAGTGAGTTGACTGGGACAGACCTGTCATCGTCTTCTGCGAGGGCCACCTTCTCGAAGTGCACATGCAGCCGTTGACCCTCAGGGGCCTCCAGCACCCAGTGGCAGGTCAGGTTGTTGCTGTAGTTGCCAGGGAAACCAGAGGACACAATACGGTCGAGAGTCGCGTTTTTCACCATTCCACCGCAGGCCACTGTTCAAAGTACAAATGGAAGGAGACAGATGACATTCAGAAGAAACTAAGAGAGCAAGAGGTCAAGGTTTCAAGGTGAGGGCACAATATTTTTATACATCAAAGAGACTTTCAGACAATCTCTTTGTACAAAAATACCTGCTTACCTTCTGTATAGAAGGTGAAAACCAGTATATTATATAAGTAGCATTTCTGAATTCAGAGTATTTATAAAACAAGTAGGTAAAAAATATCCGGATGACCTACTACTTTAATGGCATGTTAGATATTTTCCATCCTATAAGGCCATGGGAAACAGTTCAGAATGACACAACAACACATGACAATGACAACATGGTGGATGTAATATGTTGGTTTTTATTCATACTACACAAGTTAAAACTACATTGTAAAAATGATGTTTTGAAGTTGTAAATAAAACAAAGATTATTGGAGTTTGTTTTATAGCAAAATACTATTTCTGGTTTTCTACTTCATAAATTTCACATTTAGTTAATTTTTTTCAGTGAAGAAAATACTTTTTTTAACAGTTGCAAAAAAAAAATCTAATCAGTATGTGATTTCATACATATCTAGTGTTTAGGAGTATGAAAAATCTAAAAAGATCTTTAAAGACTTAAAAAAATGCACTTTGCATTCAGGTTGGTTTCATATTGGTTTTATATAAAAACTTTTATAAGATTTTCAACAAGTAAAAATGTAATACCATTTTCCTTACACATGGAATATTTCTATCGTACAATTCATTATGAATAATTATTACATTTAAGTAAAAAACAAAAATAGTTTTATTTAAAAAATATTAATATATTTATAAAATAATACAAAATACCAATGTTATATTTTTCAAGATAAGAGATATTTTACAATAATACAAATATTATGAATTATTAATTTAAAAAATACTTTTTCACACCTTGAACTAACCTTGCCTTGTCATAAAAAGTTCACATTTTCTGTCATTTTAAGAGACTTAATGACCTTGAGGTCTTACAGTCTGCAGGAGTCCTCTTATATATCATTCCCTGTTTTATATTTATTTTCTGCATGCTCATCATAACACAAGACATTTAAAAAATAAAATAGAGCTTCAGGTGTTTTTCTTTTACTGTGATATCAGAATAGTTGTGTCACCCTAAAACCCAAATACATTTAAATTCAGAAATTAAAAACATGCTCATCATAAAATAGGTGCATCTGATTCATATTGTGTATGAACTGCCTTGTCAGTGTATTTTGGAACAATAGATTAATAGATGCAGACAAAAATGGCTACGTTATTGACTCAAGAACCTTTAGACCACAACGATTTAAACAGAGAAGGACAGCAATAATAAACAGCTTTTCTTAAAGGTAATGAAAAGAGAGAGAGCTTGGAGGAGGAGGATACCTTCTGAGAACATAATTAAAGTGGACCCAAAGCCCTGCTCCCTGGCAGCCTGCCCATGCTGATCAGTAATCAGACTCTGACAGTCTAGTCTGGCCCGGCCCTGCATCAGCATAGCAGGGGCACACTTCTAAAATGACACGTTTATGCTATTTCACTCCGAATTTATGGTGAGACTGAGAAACCTCAAGTCCTGTAGGCCATGTCTGGCAGCCGCAGGCTAACTAAACCTCCTCACGATGCCTCCAAAGCACTAAATGAGATCCTTCATCGAAACAGCCCTCCTTCAGGGAGCCCAGACTTGTTTGCAATCGGAGATGTTGTTCTGTTTGTCATGCAAGAGGGAAGAGTGCCCCAGCTCTGGGATTCAGCTCTCTGAAGAGATTGAGGCGCAAAAAGTCCTTATTTATGCAGAAGAGGCCAGCCTGTCAATCATGCTGTCACACCGGGCTGCCTTGAGGGGGTACGGTTGTTAATATTCACTGCCTTGTAGCACAAACACTTCTGTTACCACCATACCAGCCGAAATCAATGATCAAGCTCCAATTAACTTAAAAGGAGGAGGGAACAACCGCACCAGAAGTTTCTCCCCTGTCAAGTTAAATCACACCTGTGTGGACTAAATATTTACACAGGCATGAGGTTTGTTTTTGAGCCCAAAGTATCGTGGCTGTGTCTAAATGACACGATGACTTGTGGGTGTATGTTTATGGTGAGACTGAGAAATGAAGGATAATTGCTAGTGAGCGAGTCCAGGGCGGCTTCACAATGATGTAAATTATGAGAAGGCTGTGTTTAAGATTGGCAGGCAAAACCAAACATTTTCTGCACCTTGCGTCTATATGCAAATGCAGTGAGGTTCATTAAAAGCAGAAGCTACTATGTCAAAGATTTTTCTGTACTTGTTAAGATAGCAGTAGTGCTCACTAGTGCTGCTGCTTCAAAACTGAATTTCTCAGTTAACTGTCATTTAGCTGATGCTTTTTGTTATAGTGCACTCAATACAGAGACAATCCCTTTGGAGTAAACTGTAATTAAGAGTCTAGCTGGTGAAAGGCCACATGTGACATGTTAGTTTGTCTCTATTTCAAGTTTACTGCCACCTGGATGCAACACGAATCTTTTATATTAGCAGCCCAGATCTATTACTATCAGGCTAAAAGAATCATGTGGGTTCAGTGCAGGTGAAGCATTGGGGAATAATATTAATTAGCATAGAAAATCATTTCAATGACTCCTTAAGTTAAAAAAAGCAAAGATTTTTGGTTCGAATAAGGCACTTAATGTTTTGATTAGTGGCTGTGCGCTGTGTTATTGCGTAACTACCCAGCTATGCAGGGTCAGGAAGCTCACGGATTTCATCAAAAATATCTTAATATATGTTCTGAAGATAAACAAAAGGTCTTATGGGTTTGGAACGACATGAGGGTGAGTTATTAATGACAGAATTTTCATTTTGGGGTGAACTATCCTATGTAAGTGACTAATATGTAAGTATTGTGCCAATGAACAGTGATTTGCATGGTTTATTTTCTGATGCTGTTTACATCTATTAATTGCCTTAATATAATTGTTTTTTTTTTGGATTGAATAAAATAAATAAAATGCCTTTGGTAAAAATTGTTTAGGGTTTTTGAATGAATGCATGAATATATTGAAAATATCTTTGACTTACCAAGACAGCTTGGCACTTTGCCGCTCCAGAAGGGTGTGGTGGCATTGCGGCATGTGAGGGTGGAGGGACCCTGGAGTTGGTATCCACTAAAGCAGTAGAAATAGGCCTCTCCCTCTGCATGCAGGCTGGTGACAGACACGTCCCCATATGCTGGTCTATCAGGGAAGTTGCAACTCAACACAAATGCTGTAATAGAGAGAAAATGAATAACTGATTAGGCAAATGATTAAAACTGCAGCACGCCACACCACACTTATTTAAACAAGTGTCTGAAGCTGCTCTTAAACTATCATTAGACTGAGAGGTCTCTGGGGATTATGAATATTGCATTACAGCGACTCCCACTTATTTCAAGAAGACTTATTGTCTTAACAAACTCCATCTGTCTTTCTTTCTCTCAGTTTAATATGGTCTCAGAGGGACTGTCCCCAATGCATGTCCTCTCTCCATGTCCTCCAGACCGCAGCCGACCTTTTCTGTGACAAAGGGACACCTCGAAGATGACAAATAAACCCAAACACTGAACATTGTCTGTTTTCACAGCCAGAATAAGCCTGCTGGGATGCGTGGAGATAATCATTAGCTGCCTAAGATGATAGATTAGACTCACATTTGGCCTAATGGTCGCAATAGAGCAAAACCTTCTTTACGTCTGAGACTAGCGCAGATTCTTCATCATTTTTAACTGGACACTCTTTCCATTTTGACTTTTACACAAAGTCTGGTCCACACTGCAACTTATTCTGGCCCACTTAGACGAGATGTTTTTTCTTTTTTAAATAAATGATGCTCCACTAATAAGTCTACATTAATAATCTTAGTTACAAGTCAAGTCAAAAATAAAACTCCCCCAAATGGTCTCTTACATAAACTTTGGTCTTCTGGATAGGGCTATGAACTGAGATTTTATTGACCATTGTCTTGTCTGGCTCTCAGTACTTAACCAGACTGTCAATACTTTCTCAAGCACTGTCCACAAAAGCCTTTTCACCATTAACCACTGCTGGCTTGCGACTTTCACCCTTTCAAAATGCCTGAAGAATTGCCAAAGCACTGCTATTTAATAAACATTTGCAAGCTACAACTGTGAAGGAATTTTCTAAGGTCAAAATTCAAGGCCAGTGTGAATTCAATTGCGAGTCATGTACAGAACGATGTCTGCATATGAAGAAGGATTTGATAAGCAAGTGGCCGTCTTTTCCTTCATCACAGAAGCTCCTTACAGCCTCCGCAGGAGTCCTTGCAAGGCGGTAAATCCAGGTTAGAATGCAAATGCCCATCGAGCTAAGAACTGCTTTCCCAACACCATTTTTTCGTCTCCTCCTACCCATCCTCCTTGGAGAATAGTTTAGCAATTTATGACAGAAATTTCAGGGTTCATTTTTCCCTGTCTCGATGTGGCTGCGACAGGCGTATTGTTAGCTATTGAAATTCAGAGTGGTGTGTGGGTGTTGATTTTGTCACCAATGACAAGATAGAGCCTGAGGCCAGAAAATTTGCACAGGGGCGATTAATTGTAACCTTTGACCCAGCTTGGATCCGTGTCATATCTGCTCTCAAATTCTATTGATGACTGCAACAGGCCGAGCATGAATTACAGTATTTCCAGCACTAAGGGGAGAATTCATTAAACAACTGCAGTATGCAATATCTGGTTTAGTTTAATTAGTTTATAAATAAATAAATAAATAAATAAATAAATAAATAAATAAATAAATAAATGATCCTGAAAGTGATTGAAAGTGATTTCATCAAACATTATCTGAGCCTGTTTCCACCATGAAAAACTAAACTTTAACTAAATTAAAAATTAAAAAAAAAATAAAATAATAAATTCATTAAATTAATAAGATTATTGTGACTTTTTCATCTCACAATTTTGAGAATTCTTAAAATCTAGACCTTTATTAGAATTGCAAGGTGTGAACTCAAAAATTGTGAGATAAAAACTTGCAACTCTGAGTTTATATCTTGCCACTGTGAGAAAAAAACAACAACTTAATTTTGAGATATAAAAACTGAATTGTGAGAACACAAGCATGAATTGTGAGAGTAAAAGCTACAAGTAACTTTTTATTCTATGGCAGAAACAAGCTTTCATTACCTATAGTTATAAAATACAAATATAAATAACATATTTAAAAAAATAATAATGTTTTAAATGAAAAATAAATTTTGCATATCTGGAAAATAACAAACAGCCAAAAAATATATGTGATGAACAATTTTCAAGCAGTAGACCACAGAGATCTGGCATACTTTACCTACCAAATAAAGCACAATATATAATAAGCCTAATTTACATAGAAATTAGGTATTTTTTGTTTAGAAATAAATTTTAATACTTGGACACAGTCCTACTTCAGTGTATGTAATGCCTGGTTAAACTGGATTGTGGGAGGTTAGTCAATAAAACACTAAATTTGCAATGCAATACGGCAAAGTAAATTATAGCCGATGTCTTAGATAACTTGACACTTCTGCAAGCAAAGCAAGCAAACAGCTCTCAAAGGGCTAGTCTCTCACGGCTAACACGAGGCTTTCAATTACACCTGTAAATAACAGGTAAAAATGTCAAGTTGTAAAACACATGATCGAGATGTTATCCCTTCCCAAAAGAAATGTTATCTCACATTAGAGGTCACAGAAGCTGCTACGGATGAGTCTGCTCTAAAATATTACAGCAATTTTTCAGGTGTCAGGCATTAATTAAACCGTGCTATACAATGCCCTCTAGTATTGCTTTCATAGCTGAGATTATCCGTATCTGATCCTGAACCAACAGCAAAAGTGAATCACCGTTGTGTTTCATGTGCGAATCACTCTCGCTCTGGTCTCTGATCCTATGGTGGTGTTTAGAGAGGTAGAGGGCCCTGTCAAACAGAATTAATGTTTTTGTTTTAGTTTTTTTCCCCTCTGCTGGCTCAGTTTGGATTCCTATGTCTAAGAAAGCCACAGTTTGATAAATCACTGCAATTCTTTTTCCTCACTGAGCAGAGAGGGGCTGTGTAATGGGGTGGTGCACCTCAGCCACAATATAGGAGCCAGTAAGCAAGGGTTTTACAGAACTGACATTCAAACTGTTGAATTTTTTTGTGCCCCACATGATGTTCAGGTTCTGCTACATACAGAAAAAATTTGACACTAAGCAGAAAACTATAGTTCATTCTGCAAACTGTCACACATAAGCACTCGCAGTCTTCAAAGCTTGGTTGATTATAATGGCACTTAGTTTTGATCCATGTTGATGCACCACTTATTTAATGTGTTAACACTGTGCAACTGTATTTTGTTTGGGGTTGCCAAGAAAGTTTGGGAAATTAATTCGAAAATAGATTCAAAAATTACTTTTTTAAAATTGCTTCTTTTTAATGAATCAAAAACAAACTGTGTGGCCAGTGTAATCTATTTCATGAAAAAAGTCTCTTTAAAATCAGTTCTTTTTAATAAATCAAAAACATAGAGCACAATCAGTGTAGTCTGATTCATAAATTTCTATAATAAATTGATTCTTTTTAACAAATTAGAAAAACAGCATGACCACTATAGTCAAAAAAATACTGCATAACCAGAACAGCCTGATCCACAAATAAATGTTTTTTAATTGTAGATTTTTAATGAATCAAAAACATACTGTGTGACCAGTGTAGTCTGATTCACGAAAAATTACTCTTTTAAATTGATTATTTTTAACAAATAAAAAAAACAGCATGAACCGTGTAGTCTGAGTTAGAAAAATATATATTTTAAATTGTTTCGTTTTAGTGAATCAAAACATACTGCATCATCAGTGTAGTCTGATTCACAAATTACTTTTCTGAAAGTGTCTCTATTTAACGAATCAAAAACATACTGGGTAACCAGTGTAGTCTTATTCATGAAAAAAAACCCTCTTTTTAAATTGGTTCTTTTTAATAAATCAACAACAAAAACAAAGACTGATTCACGACCAAATGATTCTTTCAATTGCTTCATTTTAAATCGATTTAACAAATCAAAAACAAACAGGGTAACCATTCTGATTCACAAACAAATAACTCTTTTTAAATATTTTGTTTTAGTAAACTATAAACATGTGGTGTAACTAGTGCTGACAGAAACTGTCTTTGAAATGCATGCAAAATGAACATCATAAGTGAACTATGCCTAAATGTACCACAACCAAATAAGCCCTGCTTTCTGGTTAGTGATTTTTCAAAGGTTGAGATGTAGACGCAATTTAAAAATATCCTAATTCCAGCCCAGTGCTTGGTGTATATTTCAGCATTGGAGGAGACAGTTTTGCATCCTCTCTCTCTCTCTCTCTCTAGCCTTAAACCAGAGCATCTACCAGTAATTATGCCCTGCTCATGAGTGCTGCATTGACTTCCGCCCTTTTACACTGGTGCACATGCGTAAGAGCTCAGCGCCTGCAGCGGCAGGGCATGTGGAGAGGGTATCTGCCCCTGATGACTGTCTAATCTCGACACTGAGAGGGGAAGCGCTCCTCTCACCGACTCAATGAGCCGGCACATTGGGGGCCCTTCACTCCCTCAGCCATCTATTTTATTTATGGTTTATTAGTGCTGTTTCAGCACAGCGGGGCCCATGCGCCAGCACCGCCGGGTTGTTATAGCATTATTACCCCTCTGCTTCCATTTCAATTAGACTAATACTGAGGGGGCACCGGAGGCTGGCTTTATGTGGAGCCGTCAGGTCGACACTAAATCACATGCTCGCAAGTTGCCTCGTGGCTTCATAGGCCATAAAGACTTAGTGTTTTAATGCAGCCTGAAGATGACTGTGTGGGTACTGGGATGGTGGAGATTAACTGGCAACTGCTTAGACAGCAACAGATGCAGTGCTAATGTGTTTCATTAGGTGCCCTGGAGGAAGGAACATGGGTGGACGAGGTGAGGATGGGCAGATGTATGTCCGGTCACCATGATAAACCCCATGGTTTAGTTAGGTGGTTTTACTTAAAGGGTACATTTCACCCTAAAATGTATAATCTGTTATCATGATTTAGCTATTTTGTCAATCCAATGAATGTAAAATGAATGGAATATTTTCGTGAACCTTTCGACAAAATATGAAGAGTTCAGATGCAAAAACTGCCTGAAAAAAGTGCCGCCTGACATTTTCTTCAAAAACTTTCATTTTTTCTCAGTTTACTGTGTTTATGTTCAGTTATTTCACTTTTATGGCAATGAAAGAACCTGTTCATTGCCATTACAGTGAAATTACTGAACCTACACAGAGGAGCCTGATAAAAAAAAAAAGCTAATTTTAGAAGAACATTTCAAATGGCACTTACAGGCTTTTGCATCTGAACTCTACATATATTTTGCATATATGTTTTTTGTTGAGTATCCTATTTGATACATCACGCTTTTATGGTTCATGGGGTATGATATAGTAAGAATATAGAGCTCATATTTGAGGAGAAAAAAACACCTTGATTTTATGTAAAGGCCCAAAATGATCAAATCTATGCAGTTTGGTTCAGCTGCTGTTATATATGCCCAAAAAGTAATCTAATTCTACTACTGTAGCTTGCCATGTAAATCAATAAGATCCGTTAAACTGGATAGCAAACTATTAAATGTCTATAAATATATAAGTTGTGACTCTATATCAACCAATAATATATCTTATTTAGATTATGTTTAAATGCTGTATTTATTAAAGCTCTATAGTTTTTATTTTAGGGGTCAAAATGCAATGCAATACAATGATGTTGGAAAGATTAACAAATAAATGTTCCTCAAATACCTGCTAGGTCATATTGATACATTTAAACATGTTTTTTCTTTTAAAAAACAATAAAAAATGAATAAATATTGTAAACTCAAGTTGCCTCAGCTCAAGTTCATCTTGAAATATTACTAACAATATAAAAGTCCATATACATTTACTTCATAAAAATCAGTTTCACAGTAAAAATAAATGTTTACCACAACCTAAAGGTGTTTTTAGAATTATACTAAAGCCTTTACTGGTTAAAAATGTATAAACTATCAATCAGACATCTAAAGGCATGTCGTAGATTGTGTACAACAGGCTTTTCAGCAAAGGTTTAATCATGGTGATACTTACATCTCTTAGAATTTCTTGTATAATATAATATAGTATGCTTTATAAGGTTAAGGACTTCTATTTTACATTGCATACCAGTCACAACCAACCGTTTGACTAGAAAAGCTATAAAATGTTGTATGTCTATGTGACAGAATTACATATGACTGCTGTGTCGTTAAAGGTAGTGATAGGTGAAAGAAGACCATACTATCATCCACTTATAGCTACACACTGATAGATTTGTTTGCTCTGAATGCTTTACACGTATAAACATCTTGAACAGATTTCCATCCACAGACTGTTTGCCCACTGGAACTCTCTGAGGGCTCTGCATTTGAGTCAGGAACTTGACTTGGCGCATCTCAGGCTTCTAAACAAACATGCTCACCGCCTCTGGCTCAATGCATCTTCACCTGTAAACACATAAAAGCCTTGAGCATATGCAATGTGCTCACGAAAACTCTCATACATTCTAAGGGCAGGCCAAAGCACGGAAAAGGATGGAGAATGAAGGTTTATTCCCAACCCTGATCAATGCACTCAATGGCTATTAGGTTGCTTATGGCAACAGAAACAGAGAATCATCCCTCTAAAGCACAATACAGGATACATCGTTTACATCTCTTCGAGCAAGAAAACTATGATTTCTTTCTTTATTTCTGGATGGATAGATGGCTATCCATTTTCAAATAAATTAGTAATAATAATAATAAAATGTAATGAAGTACTTTTAATTTGTATTGATTTATATTTGTAAGTATTTAGGGATGCACCAATATCAAAATTCTTTGATATTTTTAAACATATTTTAAAATAATAAATTGTGTCAGCATATATGTTATGTCCACTAACCAACAAATGGACTTTATTAAAATTATTATTATTTATTATTTGTCCAAAAAAAAAAAATCTAAAATCAATCATTACAAGCTAATGTAAAATTATAATCATATTATAATGTACTGTAAGAAAAATGAATATCCTTGTTAAAGATTTAATTTAACATTGTTAAATTATTGATGCTTTTAAAGCAGTATTAAGTTATTTTACACTCTCACACTGGTCTTCTTTAAAGCTTCAGAAGAGATCTCAACAACTTTACAAAGTGTGCACCAAGTCAAATGCCTCAATATGAGCTCAAACATTTCTTCCATGTAATATGTATTAATAATCAAATTAGTCAATTAATAATCAAAACTAAGCCATAAGCCATTTATGTGCCTTTCAGCAAAGAAAGCTTAAGGGTTTTTATTTTCTGTAGATCAGTTTTGATAAGGCATCCAGTACATTACTATTTCCAACAACAAATTATGTGCTTAAGTACATAAATTATTGTCCTATAAAAAGTAACATTATCCTTATTTCTGTATAATTTCTCTCTCAAAATAGCCTTTAACTCTGAACTTATGATTTCTCCTCCTTTATTTGGTGTCTTTCAAGTACTTGATTTAATGCATTAAAAAGCGGTTGAGATCTCTTTTGAAGCATCACAGGAGACAAATATGAGACTCCCAGATCATTTAGCTAAAGCGAAAAATCGAAGCACAGTGTGTGATGTTTTTGAGATCTCTAATCTAAACTTTTGAGCATACAAATGTGAGAGATCCAGAGTCTCTAGCTAAGGAGAAAAATCGAAGCAACGTGTGCGATGCTGTTGAGATCTTTTCTGAAACTTTGGAGGAGACCGCTGTGAGACCACCAGAGTCTCTAGCTAAGGAGAACAATCTGAGTACAGTGTGTGATGTTGTTGAAATCTATTCTAAAGCTTTAAAAGAGACAAATGTGAGACCACTAGAGTCTTTAGACCAGGATACATATCTGAGCAACATGTGTGATGTTTTTGAGATTTCTTTTAAAGCTTTAAAGGAGACCATTGTGAGATTGTTTTTGTCTCAGGAGACAAGTTTGAGAAGCAGGAGACTCAAGCAAAAATCTCTTTCTGTCTAGGATAAATATTTGAGATGTTAAAGCAATTTCACTTTTTATTTTTCTTTCCTATTGGATGTTACCTTGTCTACATCTGGCTTAAATAAATGTTATTTTATTTTATTTTATTTTATTTCGGTTAATGTTTATTTTATTTTATTTCAAGTAACCAAAAAAAACTGACTAATCCTTGCATATTTTAATTGAATAACTGAACAATCCTTAATCAACAATGATGAATTACATTTTTTTATTAAATCTTAAAAAGGCTTAATTTGTTTATTTTTACACTATATTATAGTGTAACTATAAGAACCGTGTTTTAAAAAAATTTACTTTAAGTGAATATTAGATAATATCAAAGGTACTCAGTGTAAATATAAAAAATAATATGGTAAAGGTGTGTTGTGCATCCCAGTGCATGCATTTCATTCCATAAAAGCAGAAATTCAGCAGTTTATCCTATGACATCAAACAATAAATCCCTTTATGGTTTTAACTGGAAACTTATTTTTAGGCGTGTAAATAGATTTCATGGCTTTTACAGACACTTTTAGATAAAGCAGGCAGAGGTGGTCTTGGTGAGGTGCTGCCTGCTGGGTGAATATTTGTTATCTTCAGACTGGACCCCATCTGCTGTTTGATAAGAGCACAGTGACCAGCTGTGTGTCAGGCTGCCCTGACAGCATGTCAAGAACTAGTGGAGCTGTCCATGTCCATAAGTGTCCGGGCTTCCACTCTGCCAGCGCTTGTACAGGGTTACGCTCTACACAACCGCAAAAAATTCACTGATAAGCAGAGCTTCATCTTCAATTCAAAGCATGAAATGCCTCTGTGTGTGTGTGTACATATTGTCATCTTGGAAAACATGAAAATGATGCCACTCTTGTGTCATGCAGTTCTCCCAGTATGAGTCGTAGGATGGTAGTACACTTACAGAAATGACTGTGCTATTAAATGTGTTGCATATTACATGAGCTAATAAAAATATATCCTCTTTCGCTTATTTATGGAGTACGGGCAGGGATTCACCGACTCCAAGCTCATCATGTCTTATTGTGGCTGATTGCATGTGAGTGGCTAAATCCGAGAGGACACAGACACGAGGGAAATCTCGCTCAATTTAAGAACGGATTCTACATCACTCCTTATTAACCTGGATCATGTGGAGGGAGCAAACGGACATCATGAAGTAGATCCTCAAGAGACATTTCGGGAACAACACAGGAATCTACTCACAACATGGGCCGGTTTCACACCACAGTGTGTACGTACAGTAGATTATCTATCTCTCTCTCTCTCTCTCTCTCTCTCTCTCTCTCTCTCTATCTACCTATCTATCTATAGACTAAATGTATTATATTGAGTGTGTTTGTGTGTGTTTCTAACTTCAACATATACAGTTATACATACACATATGTACTTTTACATACACATACCTACTCATCCAATTACACTGTGAGAAAAAACTACACTCTTGCAAGCCCCTAAAGTAACCTGTTAATATGGCCAGCTTGTACTATAGGCTTTTGCCAGTCAACAAAGGATAGTGTACTGTGAAATTAAATAAAGTACCCCAAATTTAATGTTTTTAGGGAAGGTGAGCAATAGTTGTCAGTGGAATAAAAAAAAATCTTCATGTATAAAGAGCCACACCACCATGCACTCCTTATTTTCCACTACATGACTTTCTGTTCATTTAAGAAGGAGATCATAGGTGGTGGCAAACAAAAACCAAGCGTTTCATCAGCAAAGGAGATTCTGGCTTGTTCCCATGAAAATAAAAGCAACCCAAACCTTTTTTATTTGCACTGACACCTCAAGTGACAAAACACAGAGACAGTAAAAATCCTTTGCTTCATTAAACGTACATCTCACTGTCAGACTCTCTCTTTTATGGAAGCGTTGAAGTATAATTCATGTCATCTAAATGTCTTGCTCCAGCACGCCCCCGTAACTCAGTGCCAGCACATATCATTTCATAAAAGCAAACAGACTGTCGGTGGCAGAGTGCGTTTCGTGTTCACGCTGGCATGTTTTTCATACGGCCCTACTAATGATGTGAGGGCATAGAGAGCGGTCAATAAATGACAAAACAATGGTGTGTCACAGCACGGCCGAACGGCTCAGTGGGAAACACTCATTAACTGGCCGAACCCAAGCACAACTTTGAGAGTTCAGGATCCTGTGGCCCTAGAAAACATTAAACGACTTTCAAATAGTGGCGGCGGGGGAGTATAATAGCCTGTGATTTGATTGAGGTGCTCTTACTGTCATGTGCTCGCTCAATGAATCTGCCCTTCTCGCATATGCTCGAGTGCTATTTGAAACTAGTCTTCTGAGAAGAGCCTGTATTTCGCACTAGTGTCATTCACATAGAAAGTGTTAAATTTATATTTGCACTGAATTATTTAATAGATGTGATCCCGACGGACCTTTATCTCCAAATGTCCCGACTATTAATCAAGCTCTGATAGGTAGAAGCTCTGTATATGCAAATGACCCCATATCTCTAAGATCTTCTTTTTTTTTTCACTGCACTTCGATTCTCATAATTACTACAGTTCTATTAATGAAGGCTGTTTGATAGTTAATGTGCAGATGAGCAGGTGCTCTGTGCTATCAATCAATTACACACATGCACACGCTCCGCCCAGGCTCTAAAACAAGAGCAATTTAATTCAATTTCCTGCTGTTTGATTTTATGCCATATCATGTCCATTAAATGCAAATGAAAAAACAGCTGTCTGCTCTGTATTATTGAATGCAGGGGGAAATTGCACTGGAATTACCTCTTAATAATTATCTGATAATTCATTACCAATAACAACCTAGAAACATATTAATTTAGTAAGGGACAATGTTTTTTTTCTTTTCTTTTTTTCAAAGAGAGCTCCTGTAACTTTGTGATTAAGAAAATGCCCTGTATTAATTTTTAATTAAAAGGATTAAATAAAATGGGCTCCTCTACCAAAGTGTTGGCAAAGGTTTATAATAACATCCCTGCTGTACAATTTAGGTCTTAACAATTTAACAAATTGAATGACTGGAACTATAGTGCACAATTTCCTCAGAAATTAAATGAAAATATGCCAATAATTGACCAACTTGATTAAATCTCGATATTACAGGTGAAAATGTTAGTTAGATGATTAATAAAACATGCGTGGGCTTTATAGTCTGTAGCTGATACTTAAATGATTTCAACTAAAACATACAGTTGATGGAAAATTTATGAGCAAAATAAATAAATAAACAATAAATTTTTATTCATTTTTAAACAGATTATACTTTAAACATTAAAGACTGATATATATATATATATATATATATATATATATATATATATATATATATACATATATATATATATATATATATATATACTTTGTTGTTTTTTTTAATATTTCTGAAAGATGCTCGCCAACAAAAATACAGTAAAAAAGCGTAATATTGTGAAATATTATTACAATTTAAAAGAACAGTCTTCTATTTTAATATATTTTAAAATGTTGTGATGGCAAAGCTAATTTTTCAGCTGCCATCACTCCAGTCTTCAGTGTGCCATGATCCATCAGAAATTATTCTAATATGCTGATTTGCTGCTCAAACATTTCTTATTATTATCAATGTTGAAAACAGTCATGCTGCTTAATATATTTGTAAAAATCTGTACCATGTGAATACAATGTGGTTCTTTGATGAATAGGAATTTCAAAAGAACAGCATTCTTTTAAAAATAAAAAAACCTTACTGATCCCAAACTTCAGAACAGTAGTGTACAGAACATAAATGTATAATATAAAGTAATGTATAAATGTTTAAAATTTGGCTTATTTGCCAACTAAAATGTCATGATTTATATGCCGTTTTAGCAAGACAAGAACTATAACTACTGTAAAACAAAAAACTGTGTGAAAACATGCATTTGCTTTTTCTATCATTAAATTCTTAAACCAATAATATCTCTCAATATAGTATAATTTTACACTTTTAAAAGGGAGCATATGTTCTCCAAAGTAACAGGAAGTCTCCAGTGACAAGCGCCATTTTGTCCGGAGGGGGAGTGCGCTCCTCATTATAAGTTGTACTTTCTTTCAGCTCTACATTGACAGCGCGTCTGCAGAGTGTTGTTGAATCTGCGACACGAGTCCGCGGACTGTGTCCTGAGAGATTTGCGAAGGATTCTGGGGGCCGCATGTGTCACACGGTGAGACGGGGAGCCTGGAGACACTCCCAGACATCTTGACAGAATCCCAGCATCCCTTTCTCTCTCTGACAGGCCATCAGAGCACTTATGTGCTTTCAGTAAAACCCAGAGCAGCCACATCCCCCTGACTCCAATAACACAGCCTCGCTCTCGCTGTCTGTCTGCTCACAATACAGTGATAGATTATCTACACATTGGCCGCCGCACCGGGTGACGTGAATGCATCTCTCTCAGTATGTAGGCAACAAAACTGAACAGATTTTTTTCTGCTCCATTGTATTTGGAATGAGGATAGCCTACAAAAAAGACAGCCTTTTCATACAATAAGTAAACAACATGTGGCAGTATGATTGTTTTGTAAATAACGGCGCATGGTGATATTTGAAATCCAATGGATTATTTCAAGCTGTGGATCAATCCATACAAAAATGTTTCAGGGAGGCAATTACATGGAATGAAAAGTGAACTTTAGAGCAGTACATGTGCTCATTGAGATAGGATTCACATATTAAACTGGATGTCAAACTTCATTCGCAGCCAAACGGAGAGGAATCTGCCGAGCAGAGACTTTCTAACTCAGCTATGAGTGTATTTAAAAAAATCCCTGCATGAATATATAAGAAATGAGTGCAGTTTGGAATGAAAAATGCATGAGAATGCAAAACGTGGCGGACAGCAGCAAACATGAACGCGTGTCTATGCTCGAATCCTCCGGCAAACGAGAAAGCATGAAAGTCTTGATGTTTTCTCCCACCCACTGACATCACGCTCCATTGTTAAACCATCTGCACTGACATGCACCCTGTGTCACAGCCAATCATTAATGTAATTACTAGGGTTTTGCATCATCACTGTTATTCACGGTTGTGAAGTGGGAGGGAATGGCTTTTAGTGGAAGAAGGAAACAATGGCAGCCGTAACCCAGACAACCTCAGGAACCACACTGCTTTTAAATCGGCCACTCAATGACTATTTTTCTGCACTTCACAGAGTGATAGACACATACATGAGAGCTAGACTGTTGTAAATAGGTCACTGAAATGACAGTGTGTGTATTGGAGCAAAAACAGTTGATTAATGGATAACTGAAAGACTTAATATTTACAAATGTAGATTGAAAAAAATATCAGTGCCGCTTACCAACTATCCCAAGACACAAGGGCCTATCACTGGGTATTTACGTTGATTTGCACCTTGACCGATTAGATTGTGGTCAAAGTGGTTTGGCACACTTCATTTTAATTTGCCTAAATACAATGTCTCCACGCAAAAGATATAAATCTTATCTACTACTGTAATATATAACAAGCTTAACTGAATTAATATAATTGTAATTTCTTTACTAAAAAGCAACACTTGTCTTGACAAACTTTAAACGTAATAAAATGAAGCGACAGAGTGATACATGGTATAACAGGATGGATGGATGGATGGAACAATATAACTATGGATAGAATGACTGAATGAACAACAGAATGATAAACAGAACAACAGAATAAATGATAGATAGACGGATTGATGAATGGATGGACGGAAGAAAGGATAGAACAACAGAACAATGGATGAAACAATTGATAGAATGACAGATGAACAATGATAAATAGAACAACACAATGAACGACAGAATGATAGATAAAACAATAGATAGAACGATAGATAGATTTCAATTCAACTTCTATTCAACTAGATAGATTGAACAATAGAAAAAACAATGGATGGGTGGATGAATGGATGGATAGACAGACTCAAGTTCAACTTCTTTTGGGGTTTGACCAATTTCAAGTTCCAAGTTAAACTGAAAGGAAGCCAATGCATCACCATACCACTGCTAGATACTGAAGATGCAACTTGGAGAATGTTTCACACACTTAATTTCAATATCTAAAGTCAATAATATTTAATAATTCCACATTATTTGGCGTGTGAGCGTGCAGCTCTGTTCTCTGAGACGTTGGCGGCACATGGCACTTCTCAGCTAATTGGCTATGAGGATTCAGCCTGTGTTGTTTCTCATTTCTGTCTAATAAAGCACAGAGTGTACAGCACTTCTCATGCTCGCTTTGTTACATTCAGATCATTCTTATTAGATCACTCTTCAGGCGTAAGAGTCCTTCAGATATGATTGTAGAGGGGGCGGCGTCTTATGTGTTCGCAGGTTTTCTTGTGTAAGCTCATTGAAGACTGATGAAGAACAATTCCGTAATGCTCCCCAACTGTCGAGGACATATGGACATTTGAGAGCTTTGGCCATTGACATTGACATTTCATTTCAACTTAAATGCTTCTAAAATAGGCTACTTTTCAGATATTAACTAACCTGAAAAGGCATGCCAACCTCATTATCTGTAGCCGTCATGGACAGAGACAAGGACACACTCTGCCAAAGGGGCTAATTAAAATCTCTTTTTATTCATCTTCTTTGCTTGGCTAAACCTCATGAGCTGAGCCAAGATGGTTCCTATAAGTCAAAGTCTTTTATTTGCATGTTATTTCTGACAGACTCGGGGTTGCGACCAAATCGGAGAACAGAAGCCAGTCTTGGAGGACTTGCATTGAAACCATCGAGAACGTACTCGGTTACTAAACGTAACCTCGGTTCTCTCTAGAAGAGCGAACGAGTACTGTGTCTTTGCTAAGACGCTACGGGAAAAGTCTCTTTTCACGAAATACTGAAGCAAAAAATTATCCTTAATTTTGTATTTTTGTAAAGCGCATTTGCAGCAGTACACATCCATAGGCGAGACGGCTCGTTCGCTCATTGGCTTGTTCTGCGGCAACTGCACAGTCTATCGAGCGCGGGATGATGCAACATCAGACCAATAAGGGCGCTTCGCGCCCTTCTTGCCACTTCCCGCCGAAACGGGTGTGGCCCAACCTATAAAAGGAGCTCGAAAAGGCTGACTCACCTGATTTATTCAGCTTCATCGCCGAAGCGAACCAGAGTGAATCGTGCGCACGGCAGAGAACGCAGTACTCGTTCGCTCTTCTAGAGAGAACCGAGGTTACGTTTAGTTACCGAGTACGTTCTCTTACGAGAGCTCTCTCGTACTGCGTCTTAGCTAAGACGCTACGGGAACCCAATGTAAAACGCCGTGCGCGCAGGGATCACACACCAATAAACCTGAAGCAACGCCCAGTATTTACAGTGCACAGTCACCTGAGGGACTCACAGAGAGTCCAGGACAGAAAAGGGAAAAAGCCCTCCGTCCTATATCTAGCAGCATCCGTAGATGCGGCAATATGACATCACACAGCCGAGGCAAGGCCTGACCAATGTGGCAATGCGGGTCTTACGCAATACTGCCCATATAACAGTCGGCAGCGCATAGCGCTCGTGAACTCAGAATTCCCCTCAGGGCCCTGATTCGACTATACCGACAACAGCCTTGCTTGCAAGGCGGGGACCTCCAGGTTATAGAATCTGATAAATGTAGACGGCGAAGCCCAACCTGCCGCCATACATATATCCTGCAAGGAGATCCCAGTAGACCACGCCCACGACGAGGCGACGCCTCTTGTGGAGTGTGCTCTGACGCCCAACAGGCACTGACGCTATGGCGTCAACTATCCATCTGGATAGAGTCTGTCTCGAAACAGCCATTCCCTTGGAACGTCCACCGAACGAGACAAACAGCTGCTCCGTCTGCCGAAAGGAAGCAGAGCGAGACACATAAGCTCTTAAAACCCTGACAGGGCAAAGAAGACTCGAGTCTCCATCCTCCCCTGACACCGGCAGGGCAGACAGGGCAATAACCTGAGCCCGAAACGGTGTGTTGAGGGATTTCGGCACATAACCGTGCCTAGGTTTGAGTATGACCCTTGAGTCATTGGGCCCAAACTCCAAGCACGACTGGCTTACCGAGAGCGTGTGCAAATCACCCACACGCTTCACAGAAGCGAGAGCCAACAAGAATACTGTCTTGAACGACAGATGATGAAGGCTAACCGATTGGATAGGCTCAAAAGGGGGACCCTTCAAGGCCTCCAAAACCGCCACGAGGTCCCACATAGGGACTGACGGAGGTCTGGGAGGATTCAGCCTCCTAGCTCCTCTGAGGAACCGGATGACTAAATCGTTCCTTCCTATTGACTGACCGGACGCCGTTTCAGAAAACGCCGCGATGGCCGCCACATAAACTTTGAGCGTGGATGGGGCTCTGCCCTTATCCAACAGCTCCTGTAGGAAGGAGAGGACCTCCGTCACCTCACAACTAAGGGGTGAATAACCTCGAGCTGTGCACCTGGAGAACACCGACCACTTCGAGGCATACAGACGTCGTGTCGACGGAGCTCAAGCCTGAGTGATGGTATTTAGCACTCCCACTGTGAGATCAGTGGGTAACCGTTGAGCGCCCACACATGGAGGGACCACAACTCCGGTTGAGGGTGCCAAATCAAGCCCCTGGCCTGCGAGAGGAGGTCCCTCCTCAACGGTACCGGCCACGGGGCGACATCTGCTAACTGCATCAAATCTGGGAACCATGGTTGGTTCTTCCAAAGAGGTGCTACAAGCAGTATTGAACATCTCGTTTCTCTCACCCGTTCTATCACCTGCGGAAGGAGGGAGACGGGAGGGAACGCATAAAGCGGGCAGCACGGCCATCTCCGTGACAGCGCGCTTTCGTTCTTGGAAAAGAACGCGGGGCAGTGAGCGTTTTCGTGGGAAGCAAAGAGGTCCACCTCCGCCATGCCAAATCTCTCCCACAACAGCCGGACTGTTTGCGGGTGTAGAGACCATTCGCACGTAGGAACATTGCCTCTGGACAGCCTGTCTGGACCCAGATTCTGCAGTCCAGGCACATGCACTGCTCTCAGCGAGCGCACGTTGCGCTGAGCCCAAACCAGGAGGCGTTCCGTCAGCCTGCACAGGTTTTGGGACCCGATACCGCCCTGGCGATATATGTAGGACACCACGGACATGTTGTGCGCACGGACTACGACGTGGTGATCCTTGATATTGGGACAAAAGCGCGTCAGCGCGTTCTCCACTGCCAGCATTTCCAGGCAGTTGATATGATGGAGCTTTTCCCGTTCTGACCATAGGCCAAAGGACGGTCTGCCTTCGAGCAGCGCTCCCCATCCCGAAGTGGAGGCATCCGTCGACACCATTTTCACACTCGGGGAAGTCCCCAGGCTTACACCTGATCGTTACCAGCCGTTCGCTGTCCAAGGTGCTAGAGCCGCAACACAGCTCTGATCGACCTTGAAATGCAGCCGGCCAGACGCCCACGCTCTGCGCGGCACACGAGCCTTCAGCCAGAACTGCAGGGGGCGCATGCGGAGCAGGCCCAGCCGCAGAACCGGAGATGCTGAGGCCATGAGACCCAGCATCTTTTGACAGTGTTTGAGCGACACGGTCGCACTGCAGCGGAAAGAACTCGCTGCGCGCTGAATGCCCATCGCGCGCTGTGGTGACAGCCGCGCCGTCATGGAACACGAGTTCAGAACTATACCCAGAAACAGGATCGTCTGACTGGGGTTCAGCGAACTCTTCGCCCAATTGACACTGAGGCCGAGCTTCTCGAGGTGATCGAGTAAAACGGCCCTGTGGTCCACGAGCTCCGCTCGTGATTGGGCCAGAACCAGCTAGTCGTCCAAATAATTCAGCACTCGTATGCCTCTGAGTCTGAGAGGAGCGAACGCTGCATCCATGCACCTCGTAAACGTACGAGGAGCCACGGAGGACTGTAAACTGGTATGCCTGGCCCTCGAAGGCGAATCTCAAATATCGCCTGTGGTTTGACGCTATCTGTATTTGAAAATATGCGTCCCTCAGATCTATTGACATGAACCAGTCCTCTCTGCAAATCTGCGCGAGGAGTTTCCTGGTCGTAAGCATTTTGAAACTGCGTTTCATCAATGCCTTGTTCAGCTGTCTTAGATCCAGTATGGGCCTGAGACCCCCGTCTCTCTTGGGCACCAGAAAGTATATGCTGTACAGCCCCCCCCTCGCTTTGAGCTTGAGACACAGGCTCTACAGCCCCTTTGCTCAACAGTTTTGATATTTCGGCCCGAAGTATGTGTGCTACTTCTGTTTTGACCGTAGTTTCGACGCGCGCTGAAAAGCGCGGAGGGCGTCGAAAAAAACTGTAGCGAGTAGCCTCTCTTTATAATGCCTAGCACCCAATCCGAAACCCCTGGAAGCGCGGACCATGCATCTGCATGAATGGCTAAGGGCTGGATGCGAAGCGCGCTCTGTTGACGGCAACGGCGGCGCTCGGGTGGGCTGCGCATTTGAGGCGGGGAGCGCGCTGATGACAGCGGGCAGATCGCTCCTCCTCGACCCCTTCTCGGTGCTTAACCGACTGGGGGAAGGCTGAGCAGGTCCCGTGGGACTCGATATGTCTGCGAGTAACTGTGGGCTGCATATGTGCACATTGACCACTTTCAACTCGCTGTCTGCCTGTGCTGTCGACCGATCTGTGTCGATCTTATGTGCGCGAGCCCTGTGTGCAGGGCTGTGCTTACATGTGGAGATGGGCACTGAGGAGTGGGCATCGTCACTGCATTTATAGCACCATCGGCCGTGGCCGGACAAGCGTGCACGGGTTTTGTTTTTTACAGAAACCACATGACACATGTGACATAGTAATTGTGGGCACTGAGGGGTGGGCACGCTTACTATGCAGTGTGCGCGATCGACTTGAGTCGCTTTTATGGGCGCAGGCCCTGTGTGCAGGGCTGTGCTTACATGTGGAGATGGGCACTGAGGAGTGGGCATCGTCCCTACATTTATAGCACCATCGGCCGTGGCCGGACGAACGTGCACGGGTTTCGTTTTTACAGAAACCACATGACGCGTGTGACATAGTGATTGTGGGCACTGAGGAGTGGGCACGTCTACTATGTAGTGCGCGTGATCGACTTGAGTCGTTTTTATGGGCGCGAGCCCTGTGTGAAGGGCTGTGCTTATATGTGGAGATAGGCACTGAGCAGTGGGCATCGTCACTACATTTATAGCACCATCGGCCGTGGCCGGGACACCAGAAATTACACCTTTTTCGGGAAATATCTGGGTAGCCGTGATAACGGTTTTCGTGTGCAGGCAAGCGGGCAACCGTACAGGCTTGCGCATTGCAAAAAACGCTGAAACAGTCACAATCTCTGGATCTGAAACAGCGGCGCGCTTAGGTGAGAGCCCGGCCACAGCGGAACTCGTACACCGGCGCTTCGATGAAGCAGCCATCGTGTGTAGTGCCGACGCAGCGTCATGCAGCATGCGTAGATGGCTTTCCTAGGATGGCTTCGGGGCTCCCGGCCTCACCGTAATCCTCTGCCGCGGTCCCCGCCTCGCCGGTCGGTAGAGCGAGAACGGGGTTCTCGAGCTGCGTTGCTGAAGCTGTTGGGATAACGGCTTTTGTGTGCAGGCAAGAGGGCAACTGTGCAGGCTTGCGCATTGCAGAAAACGCTGAGACAGTCACAATTCCTGGAACTGAAACAGTGGCGCGCTTGGGTGAGAGCTCGGCCACAGCGGAACTCATACACCTGCGCTTCGATGAAGCAGCCATCGTTAGTAGTGTCGACGCAGCGTCACGCAGCAGGCTTTAGATGGCAACACCGCTTTTGCCGCCGTCCAGCAGAGGGCAGACAAAGGTGCGTCGCTATCGCCTGTTCCATCGGCGGAAGTGAGTGGTAGTTCCTGTTTTTAGCATCATCAGTGTGGAGAATGCTAGTGAGACAGACGAACGAGTTCGCGCTGAATATGGAGCGTTCCAAGCCTTCGTCACCTCTTCGTGAAGCTCAGGAAGAAATGAGGCGGGCTTTGAGAAGTACGCTCATCCGAAAGGGAAATACCATCCATCCGGGAATGAGAGGGGGGGCGCTGGTGCAAACCACTCGCGGCCGAGACTCATCGCGGCCAACACGAGCATTCGCCCCGGCTCCTTCTCGATGTCAGCTCGTCTGCTGGGCTTCTGAGCAGAAGGTGCGAGATCCTCGGAGCTCGCCCAGCCCTCACTGCCTGAAGCTAGCAGAGAGCGTGTGTCCTCTTCCCCCCGACGCGGCCCTGAGATCGACTTCCTCGGACGACGCGCCGGCAAACAGCGGGCGCTGCCCACCAGGAAGCGATGCAGGGGGGGCCGGTGAAGCAGGGCGAACCGGCGAGCTCGGTTGAGCTGAAGACAGTTCCGGAATCCGCTGGAAGCGATGCTTTTACGGCGCCTCAGCGCAGCGGAGAATGCAGGCTCAGAGAAAAAGGCCAGGCGAGTCCTCAGAGTCACCATGGCAACAGCTCGCAGTGGGGGCATCCGCCGTCAGCGAGCGCGAGCGCTGCATGATCTTCACCCAGGCAGGAGACACAGATGACGTAGCGGTCTCCCTCGCTGAGTGGGGCTCTGACGAGCCGCAGGAAGGCATCTTAAAAAAGACGCGAGCTCTTTTACGAGTGTGTGTTGCCGCAGAACAAGCCAATGAGCGAACGAGCCGTCTCGCCTATGGATGTGTACTGCTGCAAATGCGCTTTACAAAAATACAAAATTAAGGATAATTTTTTGCTTCAGTATTTCGTGAAAAGAGACTTTTCCCCTAGCGTCTTAGCTAAGACGCAGTACGAGAGAGCTCGTAAGCGAACTTCATAGAGAAACTCATTTGTGCTTCAAACAAACATAAAAGCTGCAGGCTGATCAGACGCTTTCAGCTGAGCTTAAGTAGTCAGATCATAGGATTTTTGTCTGCTTGTATTGCTCAGTGCCGTGTACTTGACATGTGCAGCTAGATGCACAATAACATACATGCCACCAGCTATTTCTTTATCAACTGAATTTACCTTCACACAGAAATCTTTGTGTACAGCCTTGTCTCATGATACTGGATTTGCTGGATCAGAAGCAGGACTGGCTCCATCCTCAAGAGAGGGGTTGGAATTGGGATTCCGCCTTTTTAAAAGTGCCTTCTTCCCTGGAACATCACAAGCTGGGCTTCCCAGCTGGGAGGGAGGGCTTATGAATAAATGGATGGAAGATCTGGAGCTATGCTTACATCTGTGTTGCAGTAAGGAGTGAGTTGTCAACACACTTTCCGCACACCTACACACACAGTTCTTACTCCGTGCTAATCCACCATCACCACCGGTGGAGAACAGCCTGGATGTTACCGCCACTGTGCTTGAATAGCACACCGTTTGAAACAGCTTTTTTGCTATGGTTTGCTAACAGCTGCCAAGAAGTGTTCGCACAAGGCCGTTATCATCACAATCATCATCAAGTGGATGGGGTGTTAGTCAACGGAAGACTCATTTATACCGTAATTCTATTGATCAGCTTCCAAAATGTCTGGCAAAGAAAGCTGTGGATGTGAGAAATGTTCCTAGCAGCATAATATATGTTTCGAGTCTTGTTATGTGTGTTTCACTGATGCATTTTATTTCAGAGAGAATTTTTTTTTGTCTTTGTAATGGT
The DNA here is from genome assembly GCF_963082965.1 of Carassius carassius. Classification (NCBI taxonomy): domain Eukaryota; kingdom Metazoa; phylum Chordata; class Actinopteri; order Cypriniformes; family Cyprinidae; genus Carassius; species Carassius carassius. The sequence continues at coordinate 12,661,795 of NC_081782.1, forward strand.
ATAAAAACTAAGATTGTAATGTTCTCTGAAGCAACTTTTTTCAGTGATAGTCATGAACTGCCTTTTTTATTTTATTTTAAGAGGCGTTTATGGTTTCTTTCCACCGCTGTTAAGCAACATTTGGGATATCACTTAAATATTCTGATTAACAGCACACACACACACTTATATATTTTTATTTAATATATATAATATATATATATACACATAAAATAATAAATAAAATCATTTAAAAAAAGATAATAATAATATAAGATAATATACTAAGATATATTTTAATAAGATAAATAATATAGGCCAGACTTCATTTTAAAGTCTAATTCTCGCTATTAACAAACCAATAACTGCGACTTTTGCCTCAATAAACTCCTAATATCCTGGGGTGGTGATGGCGCAGTGGATAAGACACATGCCTTTGGTGTGAGAGACCCACTGTATGACACCAATGTGTCCCTGAGCAAGACACTTAACCCCTAGTTGCTCCAGAGGCGTGCGACCTCTGACATATATCGCAATTTGTAAGTCGCTTTGGATAAAAGCGTCAGGTAAATGTAATATGCTCTATATTAATAGTTAATAATGCAGTTGTTACTTGTTATTATGGTCACACAGAATATGTGCTTTATAAGTAATAATAAACAGCCAATATGGTAATTATAGGCATGCTAATAAACAACTAGCAAACAACCCTATACCAGTGTTACCAAAATATAAAAACAATTAGTAAATACACTTTTTCAATAAATAAATAAATAGTTTAAAATGCTGACTTTTATTATGCAAGTATAAGATTTTCAAAAACACAAACAAACAAACAAACAAAAAACATCCCATTAAAATACATTAAATAATATATAAATATGTATTTACATTAGGATATATATATATATATATATATATATATATATTTATTCTTTAAAATAAATGAAACAACTATGATGGAAACACATTTTACTGAATAAAAAAAAAAATCTACATGTTATTTGACAGCAGTATAATACATTTTTAGGTAGCAGATTACTTTGCTGTTGCTGCTAATTTGCATAACATTTGTTCATGTTACAGAAAATCACTGGCTCTGACTGAAAATAAATGACTTTCCATATCTTAGTAAACTTTAACATAAACGGCCCTTTAGTTTTCAACCCCTCACTTCAACCACTCTTCTCCATCCATGTATGTAATGGACACTTTTTACAATTCAATTAGTTCATAACAGATACAATCACGTTATTCCTTATTAAATATCACGCTTCAGTCAAAAATAAGTCAAATTATCATGTTATTATGTAAAATTGAATGCAAACACCTGCTGACTTGAATACTGATAAATTAAAATTATTTTATACTAAGGGTGTACAAAATTACAAAAGAACAAGGGGGAAAAAAACTACAGAGGGAGATAAAAACTCCTCAGTCATAAATCTGCTGTAGACATGAACACGAGGGCGGTTTGGCCTTTTATTATTGGCCGTCACACACGGCAGGAGAGCCGAAAATTAATGTTGCAGAAATGAGATGGCCTCAGGCAGAGGTGAACCTGAAATAAAGGTGAAATACAGCCTAAGCCGCACATCTCCTTAAGCTGATCTGACACCTAAGCCACCGAACGCTCTGAAACCACTAAATGTCAAAGCTCTTTTAACGCAGCCGTCAAAGACACTGATCCATCCAGACGTTTATCACTGAGAAGGGCAATGTTTGCACCAAGACGCGCATGTTTCAGGTCTACAAATCAGAAGCGGACACATGACACGACTCCCTAATCGGGTGAGAAAGGTGACATACTGTGTACAGAGTGTCAGGTCACATAAACTTAAAACGATAAAGGCACTTCTAAAACTGAGAAAGGAAAGAATTACAGCTCTCTTCTTCGAATAAAATGTGCAATTCTATGGGACTCAGAGTGGTACCATCTCTTTCTGTAGACCCACTGACTCTTTAAATGCTAAAGCAATTTCCCACAGAGAAGCGGAGGAAGGAGAGTGTTTGATGCTTAATTGTGGAGCCTTTTCATTGCAAAATCTCCTTTGCTCTTTTTTTTATTTCATGAATGGCCCTATTTTCATCTATCAATCTCCATGGCCTTGCTCACACCTGCAGCATTGTTCGCTCTTAAGGCTGTTCTTAGAAATGACCTGACATGACTCTTCTTACTGTGTCAGTCCAGGTCTTTTTTTTTTTTTTGGACGACTCATGTTGAGAGGGCAGGATTCATTAACCTGTCAACCTCTCAAAAGAGGCAGCTCATTACGTGGAAATTAATTAGCTATTCTCTCAGAGTCGGTGTGTCCATCCATAATCAGATCTGTTTCATCTTGAATGCCTGTCTACTGAAAATATTTTCACTTTTTTTCTGCACCAGACAAGGTGAACCTAGGGATCAAACAGAATGGAATATCAAAGCACCATTGTCTTCCAGAACAGAAAAAGAATCGGGGAATTGAATGATCTATGACACCGTATAGACACAGAAGAGTTTGAATTGTTTAATTTTGTTTTACAGCTATTCCGACTCACCTATAACACGGTCAAGCTCACCCAGAGATCCATTAAAACTGGTTTTACTTTCATCTAGCACTCTATAAACCACAAGGGCGGAACTGAAATAAAATCTGGATGTGGTGAGCTCCAGATCCTTTGGGATTCGGGCCTCGGCCCAATGCCGCACAGGCGGGCAGGGTCAGAAGGAAAGAGAGGTGTGTGAATGAGTCAAGGCAGGGCATGTCTAGACGTATAAAACTACCACATACTCATCTATCACAGAAATCCAGTCTGTCAATGTACGACAGCATTTACAGTGCCTCCATGAAGCCCTTGCTGACAAATAAGGTCAAAGGACGACTTACACAGCGTATAAGATTGTGTCATAAAATGCCTGGATTTAGACTTTACGGTCAAGCAGCAAATAGTAAAACTTTGACCATGTTGAGAGTACAGATCTCCCGAGGGGTTTGAGAGATATTGACCCAATACTAGTGTGACATTGCCAGTTACAACCGACTGCCTCAAGTATAGCTCTTTAACTTTAACTAGGTGTGACCTAATCAGACCTAAATGTATTTTCTGGCAGTTTGTCTTTAAAATCAGACACAGATAACCTCAAAATTGTTATAATATAATAGATAACCTCTTTGTCAGCAAGACAGTAAGTTATAATTTGTAATTCAAATGCTGTTCTTATGAACTTTCTATTCGCTGAAGAATCGGGGGGCACTGTTTACACAAAAATATTAAGCAGTACATCTGTATTTAACATTGATAATACAAAGAAATGTTTCTTGAGCCCCAAATAAGCATATTAGAGAGATTACTGAAGGATCATGTGATGCTGAGGATTTCACTTTGCTATTACAGGAATAAATTGCATATAAAAATACAACAGAAATTTAGTAAACTGTATTGATATTTCACAATATTACTGTTTTTATTGGATTTTTGTTAAAGGGGTCATGAACTGAGGAATTAAAATTCCCTTGAGGTCATTGTGCTACAAAAAAATCCTGTAAGTTTCAGAACTCAAAACATTCTCTAAACAGTCTAAAACAGCTTATATTGAAGTCAATCTGCCAAAATGACAGGTTGTGGAATGTAGTACTTTATGATGTAATAGTGTGGCTAAACTCCACCTCCTCAGCAGATGAATAAAGCCTGCTTCTACACTCACCTAAAGGATTATTAGGAACACCTGTTCAATTTCTCATTAATGCAATTATCTAATCAACCAATCACATGGCAGTTGCTTCAATGCATCAAAAGGGAAAAACATTCAGTATGCGGCAGTCCTGTGGGCGAAAATGCCTTGTTGATGCTAGAGGTCAGAGGGGAATGGGCCGAGTGATTCAAGCTGATAGAAGAGCAACTTTGACTGAAATAACCACTCGTTACAACCGAGGTATGCAGCAAAGCATTTGTGAAGCCACAACACGCACAACCTTGAGGCGGATGGGCTACAACAGCAGAAGACCCCACCGGGTACCACTCATCTCCACTACAAATAGGAAAAAGAGGCTACAATTTGCACGAGCTCACCAAAATTGGACAGTTGAAGACTGGAAAAATGTTGACTGGTCTGATGAGTCTCGATTTCTGTTGAGACATTCAAATGGTAGAGTCAGAATTTGGCGTAAACAGAATGAGAACATGGATCCATCATGCCTTGTTACCACTGTGCAGTCTTGTGGTGGTGGTGTAATGGTGTGGGGGATGTTTTCTTGGCACACTTTAGGCCCCTTAGTGCCAACTGGGCATCGTTTAAATGCCGAGGCCTAACTGAGCATTGTTTCTGACCATGTCCATCCCTTTATGACCACCATGTACCCATCCTCTGATGCCCTGGATGTGCCTCCCACAAATCTCCATCAACTGCAAGATGCTATCCTATCAATATGGGCCAACATTTCTAAAGAATGGTTTCAGCACCTTGTTGAATCAGTGCCACGTAGAATTAAGGCAGTTCTGAAGGTGAAAGGGGGTCAAACACAGTATTATTATGGTGTTCCTAATAATCCTTTAGGTGAGTGTATATCACTGCCTGTCTACCCCCGCCCCCTGATTCACGGATGTAGTAGGTAAAAAAAACGAAAGAGGAAAATGCAGGTCTATGCAAAAAAGTTTATTTTGAATGAAGTTCCAAACCGCTTCAGTAAGAACTTGGTCCTTTGTTCTCTTCATTTTACTGCAGATTCATTTACAAACAAGGCACAATTCGATGCAGGATTTTCAGAAAGATTGAAACTAAGAAACCATGCTGTGCCGACTATATTGGATCTGACAGTAATGTCACAACACAGAAGTGTGAGTAACTGTTTTTATTACGTGGTCACCAGGGACTGAAATTAACTTTTAAGTTACCAACCATTCATAACTTCTACTAGCCAAAAAAAAAAAATGAGGCTGAGGCTGTCTACACTAAATGTGACAAAGCGACCATTGCAAATCATTTTGTGTCGGAACTAGGGGTGTGCGATATTGACAAAAAAAAATCTCTATATTTTCTGAAATGTTATCGATAAAGATAAATAGATATTATTTTGCTTAGTGTGTTAATGTGCTGATATCTTAAGACAGTGGACAGCTGACTCTTAAAGTTTTTGATATATTTCATATTCTCTGTGGTCAGTTCACAGCAGTGAAAGAAATGAATCTTTTCCACTAAATCATGCAGTGAAGAAATTAATGAGTGAACATGACTTCCAAAAAGTAACCCGCCAAATTGTCTAGTGATTTGACAGCGTTATCCGCCACAGCTGATTTTTACCCGCATTTGGCAGGTTGATGGGTGTTGGTTTCAAACCCTGGTGGTCACTATAGCTTTGTCTCTTCTAACAGATCGTTTGATATGTTCTGAGTATTTATGCGTTTTTAACCTAAATCACAGCAGCGTCTATCAGTGAAGGAAGTAGGCTGTCAAACATACACAAGAGTTAACCAATCACAGCAGAGTGGGAATTTACTTCTAGTCTAGACTCTACAATCCATCACGCATTCAGACAGAGCGTTCTGATGAGGGGGGTTAAAAACAGGACAGAAAATAGACTATTACTTCTAAATTATTATTTGTTTGTTACAGAAGTAAAAATCTTGAAAAAAAAAAGGTTCATGACCATTTAAAAAATGTATCCAGGGTGAGCATAAGAGACTTTTAAAAACAGCTAAATTTTGATCAGCAGTGTATCTGGAGGAAGACATAATTTTATTTTCTTTATTTTATTAGTAAAGTATAATGCATTTTGCATGATTAACACTCACAATTAACTGATTGTTACTTCCAAAGACAATCAATAATACAAATTTCTAAATGCTGACATCCAAATATGCTAATAACATTAGCATTGCTAGTGCTATGCATTTTCCATCAATAAATCATCAAATCTTTTCATGTAGTGATAGTGGAAAAAACATTTTGTTTCTACTATTTTGTTCATAAAAAAAACAAAAACAAAAAAATAACAGTCAATGATTTTACCAAAGCCTTAAAAAAAAAAAAAAAGTTTTTCTTCAAAAAGTTACATACCAACTGGCCAGGAACGCTTTTTTTTACTTGCATGTGGTGCTTGGTGAGAGTGAATTTTGGCAGAACGAGAGTGCAAAGAAAGTAACAGACAAAAAAAAAGCAAGAATTGGAGCCCTGCATCGGCTGAGGATGTGTGTCAGTGGGTGAGAGCTTGTATCTCAGCAGGTGATCCTTCGGCCTGCAGGGTTAATCACCTCTGGGAGGGGCGAGTATGGCGAGCGGCAGGGTGGAGGATATTACAGCAGCTTCCTCAGCCATCACCTCACACAGCAGCTCGCCATGCACGGCTAGGCTCAGCCCAGATCAGCCGACTTTATCATGGCTTAACTACACAACTGAGCTCTTACCGGGGCAGGACTAAGATCCTCAGCTCATAATACCTTGCTAAAGCATTCGCCAAATCAGTTTACCCACAACACATGCATATGCATACAGATGTGCTTCCACTGTCGCATGAGAGTGACATTATCTGAAGCTTGTGGCATTTGAGCGGTGGTGCGGCGAAGCCTCCATTTCTAACTCCACTCCATCAGTCCTGCCTTGTTTCTGTTTAACCTTTATCCAGACACAAGGGGGGGGGGGGGGGCGAGTGTCCTTTCATTGTGATCTGAATTATTGAGAGGTCTAAATGTTTAATGTGCATGATGAAGGTTCCCATTTAGAGAATCTGTCATCCGTCAAACAGTACAGCTTGCTGAACCTACAGACAGGACTGGTGTGTTAGAGGTATAGTAGAAAATAGCGTTGCTATAGACACATGACAAGAGATCAAAGTTAAATGCACTATAAAAGAGTTTGATGTGTTTATACTCTAATGCTCACAACACAAAGCCTTGGAAAAAGCTGAGGAAATCAAATGGAGATACAGGCTCATCAATCTCGAAACACAGCCAATTTTTTAAAGAAACGACCTTGTTAAAAAAAAACTGATATTTGAACAAAAACATCCAGAAGTGTTATTCCCTTACATGTAGAAAAATCAAGTGGACTATCATTTTATTTTGTAGCTCAATGAGGATCATTCTCTCTATAACCTCAATATGTTGAAGTACAAGGCCGTAGGTTTGGTTTTAACATCAGTAGAAACATCAGTTGTTGTTTTTTTTATAAAAGTTCTTGCACAGTATGTTCATGCTAAACTTTTTAATCATGACAAGCGGCAAAAAGGACAGACATCCTCTAAAGTCATACTGCAGATTTGAGTGAAAAGACCAAAATTTTATTAAATATTTTAATTATTGTGAATTGTTTAAATGCTTTATTTATTATTCTATAAATTAATATTGGAATTATTATAAATATTATAAATTGCAAATTATACACTTTAAATCTAAAAACCTTAAAATCAGCTGTATATTCATGCTATTTGAATATGCAAATGTAAATAATTGACACTGCTGTTTGGTATTAATATTTGGCCTTTATTGCAGAATTGTTATTATTAACTAAAACTACTAAAATATTTTTGGTTACTGAAATATGTAGCTAAAATGAAATTAGATGAAAAATGAAAGTTAAAGTAATATAATTACTAAAACTAAAGCTGAAATATACATAAAACTAATAAATAAATACTAAATAAAAAATTACTAAATTACTAAATTACTGAAACTGCAAATACAAAAATAAAATAAAAGCTAATTGAAATATTAATAAATACTAAAATTATATAAAAATAATACTAAAATAACACTACTTAGATATTTGGCATTTACAGTATTTGGCATGTAATATCTTGACATGCTACTATATACAAATATACATGAGATTTGGGAGTTTTGCCAAAAGGGAAAATAATTATGGTCAGGTTCTGATCACCATCTATCTTTATTATCTGAAAAAGAGCAGCATGAACATTCTGTTAAACTACTACTTTTGTCATCTACAAAAGAAAATCACTCACACGGGTTCAAAATAACAACAGGTTGAGTAAATACAGTAATCATACCATTTTTGTTCAACCCTAAATCTACAGCAATTCTGCACCATATATTTACACAAGATCTCAATCCCTGCTTGATTCCTTTCCTTCCTTGTTTGCCATTATATCAATGTCAATATACCAGTGGCAAAATTAGCTGTCCTTGTATGTGCACATGCACCCAACAAAACAGCTGGCGAACATTAAATTGAACCGGAAACAGGGGGAGCAGGGCCTTCAGAGCGAAGTAATTGGAAGTTTTGTAAAGAAACAGAAAGCCTTTATGAAATATATATGCTGTCTGGCTCCTGCGGATGATTGCTGTAAGTCTAATAGAGGGAATGTACGGCTTCTTTTCTAAGAAAGCTGAACACCACTGATTACCCCCCACACACTCATAAAGACAGAGAGAGAGAAAGAGGGAGTGGAGTGTAAACGACTTTCTTATTCAAAAGGCATATTAAGGAGGATGTGCAGAAAATGATATTACTCGACTGCAAACCCGCCACAGTTCATTAGCTCACAGAAACAAAAGAGTTTGCCTGCATGTATACAGTCATTTGTCATTTTATCGCTCCACGTAACAAACCAGAAAGCGGTGCTGTGCGGGGCAGGGCACATCAGCACTCCGAAACCTTTTCTGTTGTGCCGATCTCCCCTTGATGACTCTGTCAAAAGACTATTAGCAGAGAATTATCCAAGTCATTCTCTGATGTAATTATGCAGCCTATTGACAGCAGCTGTCATTTTCAGGCTAACATGAGCATATTATGTTGACATGAGATAACAAGGAATGTTTCCCCTTCAGTGCACAGAGAGTATCTCCTAATAGAAAGCAATGATTGAGAGCTCCCTACTCCCAGAGTCCTAATCGTTCGTGCCAATCTAATCAGTGAGTGTACACTCATAAACAGGTTTGTCTAGAGCGCTGGCTCCGTGCCAGCCGGAGACACTGGCGCAAGTGCAATTAGCAGGAAGTAGATGAAGCAGATGTTTAGAGGTTGACGTGTAGGACGGCTCACCTTGGTAACGCAGCATCAAGGAGCTGGACTGCGTCTGCCGGCTGCGGAAGTGGATGGAGATTTGGTTGCTCCAGCTTCGTACCACCAGACCTTTCAGTAAGATGGACTCGTTGGCCAGGACAGAAGGTTCCCGGCCGCCCAGGTCTTCAAATCTGACCACGTCGCCCTCTCCCAGGCTCACGTTCATTACCTTAATGTTAAGAGAGATAAGAAGAAAGAGAGCAGAGACCAAGTTAAAGAACATATGAAAACTTAGTGAGCTTTGTAGCTTTGAACTTGTCGTAGAAATAGGTGTTTCTTCAGCTACGGGCCATGTAGACGCTTTATCAGCTTTTCCAACAGTGGACATACAAACATCAACAGGGAATTGTCAATTTTTTTTTCTCCCGCCTGAAAGTCATGAATATTCCCACAATAGTATTTCCCACCTCTGTTTCAAATGTGACTCATGCAATCAGAAGCACTTAAGTCATTTAATAGGGTCTTTAAAAATATGTATGAGTGTTTAAACGTGGAAAACTTTGGACAATACACAAAACAAGAAGGACAGATTAACAGTACATTGATGGACAAAACATTTTTGGAAAAAAATGCTAGACTCCTTTGTCTTGCTATGACTAATTCCATAGCATTTCAAATATCTGGTATTGTTAGTTAGTACTTAGTAGTAGTAGTATTTAGTTAGTGAGTATAGCTTTGTTAACTAATCGCCATCCATCTTCATTTACTGATAAAGAGCAACATGAACATTCTGATTAAAGCTCTTCTTTTTTGTTCTACTGAAGAAAGAAAGTATTTTGGGTTCAGAATGACAATAGATTGAGTATTGAATGAGAAATTGTAATTGAGTAAATAGATTGATATTATTAAAATTTTTTTTACATGTTGCTTTCATTAATATATATATATATATAGAAATATTAGATACAAAAAAGTAAAAGTAAAGTACAAAAAAACTAAAAAGTAATACAAACAACAACATCAACAACAACAAAAAAATACTAAAAATTATTTTATAAAAAATCTAAATGCTAATTCAAAATAGATACTATAATAGTATATAAAAAATACTAAAATATCACCATCTTAAATACACCAAAAATCATAATATTTTCACACTATTTGATACAATTACAGCATGACTGGAAATGCTGAAAGATTACAGGCTGACTAACAATATTTATTTATTGTTTACTTATTTAATCTCATTTCATCTCATTTTAGACTGTTGACTGTTGTCTCACTGGTACACAAGTAGCATAGAGGTAACAAGTAACTCCATTTTTGTCTTCCATTACTCTGTTAAATGTCTGCAATATCATAGCAAGAGAGTACACAAGTAACTTAGAGTACAGTAACTTAGAAGTTAGTTATACTAACTTAGAGGGAAAAACATTATTAGGGCCTAAACTGTTCAGTGTGGTGGAAATTACACAATACATAGAATTTTTTTTTTGACTTGTAATATTGAAACTTTTATAGAATTATAGGTTTTATATATATATATATATATATATATATATATATATATATATATATATATATATATAAATATTTAAATTAACATAAAAATCTCCAGCAATTTAAAAGTGCCTCCCCCCACTGTTTTAAACGTGACTCATGCAATCAGAAGCACTTAAGTCATTTAATAGGTTCTTTAAATATGTAGGAGTGTTTAAACGTGGAAAACTTTGGAAAATACACAAAACCAGAAGGACAGATTGACGTGTTTTCGGATATGCAGAGGTGGCAGTGGGGTGACACATTCTGCCACACCAACTGCACTCATAATGCTTTTGGCCTGTCTGTCTGCCAAGCTGCATGGTAATTGCACCACGGGCAATCTCCTGTCTGCTGAAGCCAGCATGCATATCCTCACCTGTCACTAATAGAAAGCCACAGCCGCCCATTAGTTCTCGTTCTGCCCGTCTACCACTTTAGACAACACATGCAACAACTGCATGAGCCAATATCCAATACTGCAGCGTGGGTGGAAGTCGTGACATGGAGCGAAGTAAAATAGTGGGAGTCTGAGGAATAATTACAATCATGCTGAACAAAAAAGTCAGACCTATTCAACTAGCGTGCCATCGCGAAACTGTGCCATTGTGGCTGATCTGGGATCAGTTGGGATGCGCCCTTTGCGCTCTCTCAGGTCATGAAAGTGTCTTTAATCAAATGCAGGAAAATGAGTCTGACCTAAGTAGGGACCTTGCCTACACGCAGACGTGACGACAGGTTAATGAGGCCTCGCACACATCGCCCTCAATCTAGACACCCGTAGCTCCTTGCAACAGGAAGACACCGCAAACTCTCAACTCAAATTAATGCCACTGTCTGTAGTCTACCATCAGGAAAGTTTTACAAAAAGCACAAAAATTTTAATTCGTCCACTGTGAACAATGAGGATTGAATTTAAATAGGGATTGTGGAAACGCTCTTAGAGGCCCCTGAGTGCTGTGAAGGCAACAGGTGACAACCTGATGATGTGTACTACAGAATAAATTCACGCTTAATAAAGCCGGAGCTGCAATGTGCTGAAGCAGTCTATAAAACAAAAGTGCATTACAAAGTAATCACATTACACTAAAAGCCCTTGGATAATAAAATGTTTCCAGAATATTGCTCGCCATAATCCAATTTGCGTTGGCACTGGGCCCGACTGTCTACCCCACGCATGTAATCCCTCGCATAAACACGACTGTCAGTCAGATGCAGACGTTGGCGTGTAAATGCGCATCCGCTGTGTCATTCAGGGTCAGTGTTGATTAAAATATTTGCCGCTTTTTACACAGAATACAACAGGTTCAGAATAAAGTGAAATTACGTCAATTATCCCAGCCATCCCAGCATGCCCAGAGGCCAGTGAAAAGGGGGAAACAGGAAGCATGGTGTTTTTTGTCCCAAATACAAAAAAAAAAAAAAAAACTTAAAGGGACAGTACATCCAAATTTACATTTGTACAGACCACAGTCAATCTTAAAATTATATTATTTGTCAATATTACTTTCTCTCACTAGAAGATTGCAGCAATTTAACAGAGCAATGGAAGACAAAAATGGAAATTGAAGTACCATCAAATTAGTGTTGTCATTAATCGTTATTAATCGCGATTAATCGTATCCCAAATAAAAGTTTGTGTTTACATAATATATGCGTGTACTGTGTCTATTTACTATGTATATATAAATGTACACATGCATGTATATTTAAGGAAAATATATAAATATAATATTAATTAGATATAAATTTAAAACGTATACATGTAAATATTTTGTTAATATATGCATGTATGTGTGTGCATTTATATATACATAATAAATACACGCACACATATTATGTAAACGCAAACTTTTATTTTGGATCCAATTAATCGCAGTTTATTGTTTGACAGCACCAGGTTTATTTGATCTGACATACAATAAAACAATAATATTGTGAAATTGTGAATATTGATTTTATTTTACAAATGGATATTCAAATTTAAAATAACTGTTGTCTATTTCATACCTCTGAAGTTTCAGTGATATTCTTGCAAAACACCTCAGACAAGTTGTCAGGAAGCAAAAGAGTGTCGCTGCATTAAAACCAGTCGCTCAGCGTGGTTCTACACACCATGCGGATTAATCTAAATACAGTTGTCACTACCTGAATTTTTGGGGGAATAAACATGTATCTAAAATGGGTTGTTACTCCTGTAAACAACTGAATTTAGCTTGTAGAGTGGGATTTAGGATTAAGCAGAGAAGTGACAATCGTATTTAGCTGCAGAGTGTGTACATGGCCTAAGAGAGACATACTGATACAGTCACTGTATCAGCCCTCTGAGGGCAGGCGTATGGTTAATTAATCTGGAAATGCATGCTGTGTCACAGTAACAGAGAATTAGCAGAAAACCCCTCCAGCTATGTCTGAGTTTAAAAAAGGGCTCCTGCTCTCCTGCCATCCTGTGTTGCACTGAATCTGATTTCCTGTTTACAGCAATACAGAATTCAGAATAATTGAGGTGACACCTCATAAATAAACAAGCTTAATCTGCAGGTGATATGAGTCACCTTTTCAGATCTGAGTGAGTAAAAAAAAGCAAAAAAAGGGACAGAGTCACAGCCGTGGTCTAGTGGGTCAGGAAATCCTGTGGTGCTCACAGGGTTCGTATCCTGAATCTTTGCCACTGTCCTAGCAAAAAAAAAAACAAACAAAGCCCATAAACAAACAAAACATAATGAGATAAGATAAAGGGATAGAAAGAGTGAAGGAAAGAGGAGTGATGCCCATGTGCTCAGCTCTTTTAGTAGGTGTGTGTCCAGCAGTGCTTCTTTAATCATCTCTGATTCCTCAAAGCTTTTTCTCTGTTCTCCAACACACGCATGACCTCTCTCTAGTACAGTGTAAATGCCTGATTTACAAACAAATACCAGACATATTCCAGGTCAAGGACCATTCTTTGAAACAGGTGCCTTTTCCTGTCAGCCCCTCCTGACTTCAACTTGTCCTTGAAAAGATATAATCCTGAAAGGACAATAATAAAGGCACACAACTTTCATCATGAATAATATAGTGTTATAAGATACATGTAATAAGATTGTGAAGAAAAAAATGAATGAATTAATTAATTCTATTGCATTATATAGTGTAAATAAATTGCATATATGTGAACTAGGACCACAAAACCAGTCATAAGGGTGAATAAATAAGCTTTCCATTGATGTATGGTTTGTTAGGATAGGACAATATTTGACTGAGATACAACAATTTGAAAATCTGGAATCTGAGGGTGCAAAAAAATCGAAATATTGAGAAAATCGCCTTTAAAGTTGTCCAGATGAAGTTCTTAGCAATGCATATTACTAATCAAAAATTAATCTTTTATATATTTACAGTGGGAAATTTACAAAATATCTTTACTTAATATCGTAATGATTTTTGGCATTAAAGAAAAATTTATCATTTTGACTCATATAATGTATCATTGGCTATTGCTACAAATTTTTATAATCATTCATAAATGTATAAATCTTCAAGGATCTTCAAATGTATTAATTATATTTATACAATTAATTATATTTATGCTACAACAGATTATGGTTTTGAACAAATGTTACTCTTCTGACCTTTATTCACTGAAAAAAAATGTATCATAAATGTATTAAGCAGCACAACTGTTTTCAATATGGAAAATAATCAAATCAAATCAGCATATAAGGATCATTTGTCACTGAAGACTGGAGTAATGGCTGCTAAGAATTCAGCTTTGCATCACAGGAATAAATTACATTCAAACAGAAAACAGTTACTTTAAACTGTAATAATTTTTCACAGTATTTCAGCTTTTACTGTATTTTTAAACAAACAAATGCAGCCTAGGTGAGCATAAGATATTTTAAAAACATTTTTAATAATTGTACTGACCCTAAACTTTTGAACAGTAGTAATGTATCTAGAATATAACAGAAATTGAATTATAGTAATGAAAAAGATACTAGATTTTTGTTGATGTTGTCAGAAATATGTCTAACTTGAACAAATATTAAAAGTTGCCAATATCTATTAATTATTATTAGCAGAAATAACCCCGAAACTCTAAAACTCAACAACTGCTCAATTTTTTCAGTGCAAAATAAAATCCAACTATGCTAAACTCACTGCAACTCCCCTCATCCAGGTGTGCCACTACAAAAGATGCCACGCTACAGATGCCAAGCTACAACAAATGCCACATTGAGGCATTTCTCAACTGACAATCTCAGTACAGTGTGAGCCATTCACTTCTATGCACATCACTGCTTATGTGGGTCACACACGCCTCAAGCTCTCCCTACATGAAGGACAGCAGATGACAATACTGATCTGATATAGAGTGGTCACCAACTGCATTTGCTCACTCTCTCTCTTCCATTGCCAAGCAAGTTAGTACTACTATGAACCCATCAGACTTTATAACAGCAGAGCTTGATGCGGATTGTTTGGATTTGATTGATGTGTTAGTGTATTCTGCAAATTCTCATGGAGCTTCTCTTTTATGCAAATCCAAGTCATGTAAAAGTCGAACAGTCCCTCGTGTCACTGTATAAGAATAGAAAAAGCCCAAAAGCCCCGCTATTTCTTTCTGTTTCTGCTCTGTTCTTCTCTTGCATTCCCATGGCTCCATTTCTCTGGGATAACAGGAAGGATGGAAATCTCCTCTAATTAGCAGGGTCCATTCCTCTTGAGCCGAGAGAGATGGGTTGGGAAGGGTACGCTCTTGTATTTGGGCTGCTAATTAGAGCCTGTAATTAAGAGCAAACAGGAAATGATGTAGTACTCGTACACCGGTACAGATCTGGGCCATAGGTGCGGACGAGTTGAAACGGGCAGGAGAGACACAGGGTCATCTGGAGAGATCAGGGCACTGGTGCTATATTTAGGAGTGCCTCGAGTGTTGAAGAGAAGAAATGAAGAGACCCATCTGTGCCATCTGGAGGGGCCATACCTAGGCAATCCATTTGACAGCCGTGCGAAAATTCGCAGATGGACTCCGGCTCTGAAGGCCCTTATCTTGCTCACCTCTCCCCTCGCACATTACCCAGGGAAGACGAGCGTCATCCGGCATGTGGACCATTGTGCCACAAATGATCAGAAACGTCCTCCACGTGTCATTTGCTCGACCTTCCTCACTGAAGCACCATATCGGAGCCGGTGACGAAATAAAGAGGAACCCTGAGATTAACGTTCACTGACAGGCTGAGACTTTTGTCATGCTGGACAAAGACGACACTCATTATTTTCAATTCTATTTGAGCACCTGAATAATCCACTATGAATAGGCCCTGTGAATACTGATATTATTAACAAGATGTAAGGACAGACTGAGCACAGAACCCAAGAGCACAGAAATGCTCTCATTACCTGGAGGAAAGAAATGTCACAAATGACATCTCTTTAATGTCTCAATTGTTTCTCCTAGACAGAAACGGGATTTCATAGAGAGCAAGTGAGACTTGCGTAAATCTCCTGCTTCTTAAGAGTAAAAGACCACAGTCTCAAATGCACCTTCTTTACCATTACTGTGTCAAAAAGAGTGAATGTGATATTAGAAAGATAATATGTGTTCCCAATTATTTTCCAAATTAAATAACCTGTCTATAGATATGTTAACCTGTACAATCATTTTCTTCTGTGGAACATAAGAGAAGCTATTTTGAGAATATTTTGTCAATACAATGTACTGTATGTTTCAAAGAAGAAAGGAAAAACTATTGCTGTAGATAAAATAATTGCCATTATACTCATGATTTCCAACCAGTCTTTAATATCAAAATTAAAAATCAATCCATTCACTTCCATTCACTCACAACCAGAGGTCACCCGCTCACTACATGGACTCTTGCACCACACTAACTGTTGAACACAGCTCCCATCATCCATTGCACTAATTACACACATACAGCTGAAGAAAGTGATTACACACACACAGCTGTATGCACTGATTGCAAACAGATGTAACCCATCACACATTCACTATATAACACTCACTTAGATCACTTTCAAATACCGAGTATTGTTCTGCACATATCCCACTCCTAGCAATAGCTGTGATACATAAGCTTTTTCCATGTTAGTTTCTAGTTTTTGTAGTCTTGTTTCAGTTTCTAGTTTTCATAGTTCAGTCTTTTTCTTGCCTTGCCCTGTTACTCGTGTTTTGACCTTTTTGTTCTGGATACTGGATTACCCCTCTTGCTTAGCCCTCTGGATATTGTACGCTCATTGAAAACCCACGCATTCCCTAGGATTACTCTTGTGTCTTGCCCTCTATATACCTATTTGCCAGTGTTTGACCCATGCCTGTTATGACCATGTCTCTGTCCAATAAAAGCTTGCACATGGATCCGCACCCCTCACGTCTCGTCAGCTCCCACGTTACACTTGGACCTAGGTTTCAAAGTCTCTGTTTAATTTAAAAGTTCAATTTTAAAAGCCAGGCATTTCATTCATCCATTTTCCATCATTCAATCAACCATCTTTACATATCCTGAGAAATTTTAGGAGAAACAACTGGGACAAAGTTGACTTTTACATTTATCACTTAAAAAAACTATTCATTAAAGTTGTAATGAAACAGAAGCAGCATATTTTACATATTGAAATGTGTCGAAAAAGCAAAAAATATAGAGTGGTTTTATTCGTTTTTTTGTTTGTATGTGTAGATTTTGAGATGTATGGATGGATTTTTGAGATTTTGGGCATTGCACTAAAATATGGCAAAAGTTGAGATTATTAGAGAAGTCCTTAATACCTCACCACAGAGAAGTCTGGCATTTTCAGCGGAAGTTATTACAATTACAAATGACCAGGTTATTATATGTACATATAATATACATATATATATACATATATATATATATATATGCATTCATTTATTAATCACAGTGAGATAAATAACAAGCATTTAGATAACAGATCTAATCAGAGCGAATTTTCATGTCGTGCCAACTTTAAGTTTCCCGAGCTATGAAGGAGCAATCACTCTCCAATAATATTTCCTTATAGGTACTACCGCTGAAATAACCCAGCCTGCATCAAATTCAAATGCAAATGTGCAATACAGCTTGGTAACACATTTGCTGTCACCTAATGATTTTCTTTGCAATGAAAAAAGAAAACAGACTATATAAGTCATAACAGGCTTCTATTGTATTGACCATTCAGCCCTGCCACTAAGGGTGTCTTCATGCTTGTAATATGTGCATCATGCTTATGTCACAGACTTTATCAGCATTCAATTACCCTGCTGTTGTTCTCAACATGTGGGAGGAACAAAGAGTCGTCGGGGGGGGGAATGACGCTGGCCTTCCTACCAACAGGGCATTCACACACTCTCCATGTCTGCGCTTATCTCGTTTTAACATTCACCTCAGCCAGTCTCTTTTTCATTATCACTACAATCCCCTCGCACGCCGCACCAGAAATTGGTTTTATGCGACACAGCTGAATAACGGCAGGGAAATTGCAGAGGAAGACAAATCTTGACAACATGAAAACAAGGGCAGGGTTATGGAAAAAAATGAGTATAAATTAAGGGTGTGTAAAGGGTGGGTGGCCTATTATGGAAGTTGAATAATGATTTTAGAAACAGAAAGATGAAGGCAGAGTTCATTTGGATACAGTTCTGAGCAGAGTTGAGGATCTTTTCAATTAGAGATGGAGGAAATTTCCGATTCTGCTGTTGAAGTTGTCTCCGGAGACATTACTCAGCAAGAAAAGTAGTTCACACAGCAATTTTTCTTTCATTTAAAAATATTTTCCCTCTAAAGTTTCCCTGAAGATTAATCATCCTCTTATCGTTTTGCTCCAGGTGCTTCATTTATTCAAAACAACCACAGTGTGATTTGGGTTAAGCTGATATAAACACAAGTACAGAATTTCATAGTCGGCATCTTTTTCCTTCTGTTCACGCCTACGCTGCCCATCATTTCACCACAAAATAAGGGAACGAAACAATCTCAATATTACGGTATTTTTCAGCTTCATGTCAAGAACAATTGTCAAAACCAAGCACATTCTGACAGTCACTTTCACAAGGCACAAAGAAAATCCACTGAAATGTGCTGCTTGCATTATTCCCAACATATCAATTAAAGATTATTCTTGTTTGCATTAAGAAACCATTAAAATCCATATTGAACATGCAACACACATCAGTAACTCCTCTTTTGTTTATGCAATATACAAGAAAAATAGTCAGAGCGTCTCACAAAAACAAGTCAAAGCTGACATTTCACTGAAATATTGATTTTCTTTCTCCATTAGGTTTGTCTGTTTGAGCGAAAAGGGAATATTTATAATAATGACACTAGCTGGTGGACTGTCATCTGTTCTTCTTACCAAATGTGTTGAGAAAAGCTTCATAAACTATCTGTCATCTCTTTTGAATTAAGTGGCCAGTCCCTAGTGTGTTGTTATACTGTATGTGGTAGCAATGTTTATGTCTGAACAGCATCTGTCTAACTTTGTTTCACCCTCATTACAATTATATTTTAATAAGTTAAAAGTAATAAATGTTGGTTAAATTAAAACTGGTAGTCTAATATTCCTAGTTTCATTCATTGGAGAAGACAGAAAATAACACAAACGTTTCTAGGCCTTACAATAGTAAACATCAGCTATAGAGCTCACCTTGAGCCCTGGATGTTTGGTCTGGGCTTCCTGATGATAATAGGAAGGACCAATAGACACATTGACGAAAAGAGTGGCGTGCAATGAAAAATACCTGGTGGGACTGTTGTGATACTCTTCAGAAAAACAAAATCTAATCTCCAAACAAATTTCACATTGATCCTACGGAACAAGATACCAATCTGGCATGACAATCTGCACTAAACTTCACTACAATGAAATCAATCCTCTGTTGTACTTAATCCAAGACAAGCAGTCAGCAAGCTGTGCAAATTCACCAACCATCCTCCCCCCAAAAAGTTATTCCTAAAACCAAAAACCTTGCATTAAGCAAAATTATATATTAATATTAGGGTGCGCCGTTCATACGGGACACGTCCCAGTCAGTATTTTAATAATGCCTAAAATATCCAGGTTTTGGCTATTTGCACTGTGCAGGTTGATTGTTTTGTAACATTCATGAGAGCTATAAAGAGCAGAGCAGATGGCTCTTTATGCTTTCGAATCGCTTTCACGTGTTCGTTCGTTTGACTTGAAGCATTGTGGCGCACTTTTTTTTTTGGATTTGTGCGCAGCAATGATTCAAGTCAATCGAACGAATAAACACGTGCGCATATTTGCACCGCTTTGATCGTTCCCTCTAGATCTCACCTTCTCACACGCAGCCCCACGATTGGTCGATTATGTACAATACCTGCATGTTATTGGTCAAACTGCTCTGGAAGTTTTAGGCAATATTAAAATCCTGGCTGGGACGTGTCCCGTATGAACGGAGCATATGGCCACCCTAATTAATGTATATCTTATATGGCATATATTATAAGATAACCTAATAAAAAAAAGAAAAAAAGAAATTAATGCTTTTATTCAGCAAGGATACATTTAAAATGAAGGCCTTTACATTGTTACCAAACAATTCTATTTGATGTATTCTTTTCAACAAAGAGAAAACGTTCTCTCAGGTTCCTCAAAAATATTAAGCAGCAGAACTGTTTTCAACAGATAATAAATGTAATCTTTTTTTTTTTTTTTTTACTTTTTGTTACAAATTATACCATCAGCATTGTAATTTGAGTGAGATGCAGGAAAACAAAATAAAATAAAAAAGTTATCAGGTGTAGAATCATTTCATTTTACACAGAGCTTTTATTTCTATTATATGTTTGTTTGTATAATGCAGTATTTATTGTACCAAACTAAATTAACCCCATTGTGGCTTTTAACATACCTTTAAAATAAATAAAATACATTATTCAGTCTAAAATTCAGTTTCTACCTGTCACTTACAGGACATTCAGTCTTCAGTATTCAGATTTATACAAACACGTAGGGCTCATCAGTCTTCATTGTATCTTTCCCCCATTGCTTTTCATTAATCAAAAGCCTAAGAGTTTCTTTTTGTAAAATGGATTGAATAATGAACTGATGTCCCATTTCTCTTTCTCGCTTTTGCACTTCTTCCTTCTTGTCTAAATTTCCTCTCACTGAGCAATTCACTGTCTGTGGCTGAGTGAGCATGCCTAGATGTGCATTTTAAAGGGTAAAGGGAAAATTGAGGCTGAAATCTTTCAAAAGATGACCTCTGGGAGTCTGGGGGCAGAGCGAGGCGTGAGATGGGGAGAGCCCTCGCAACAGAATAAATCAAAGGGAGCTGAGAGGGCTGCAGAGAGCTGATAGCTGACCTGCCGAGGCCAAATAACCAAAAAAATTAAAAAACACATACACACACATAATCACAGACACAAACACACACACCTGAAAAGCTTCTAAAGTACAGCACTGCACTCTCCACATCTAAAAACCCTGCCTCAGCCACCCTGGACAAACTTCAAATCCCTCACAACAATAACACGCAACAAAAGAGACCTGCAAGAGAGGCTGCAGGCCTGATGATGAGTAATGGACTCCCTCATCTCGCTCTTCATATTACTCTTTCTATCTATCTCTCTCTCACTCTGTCTCACTTTTACTTTTCACTCGCTCCATTTCTATTTCTCTCTCTAGACTGAAGTAGCTTTATTGACATGGTAACAAAGCTTCACATTCCCAAGGTATTAATATTATATATACATACACTTTTGCTTTCTCAGAGGAAAGAAAATACAAGACAAACCGAAACAAACCAAGTAGTGAAAAATTTGATCTTGACTAGTGTGTAAATCTATTGTATATACATACTAAGAATTCATTTTTTATTTCTTTTATGTATTTTCATGTCTGTCTCATTTATAAATATATAGTTTATTAATGTAAATATACACTTCTGTAACACATACACTCTTAAGAATAAAGTTTTATATTGGCATCAGTGACTCTATGAAGAACATCTCTCCCCATCTCTCTCCCTCCCACTATACACTATATATTCAGTTTAACATACTGCCTATCTCTCTCGCCCTCGCTCTCACTATATCCTGCCTTTGGTCTGACAGTAGGGACTCGGTGGCACAAGGTGGAGCTGGTATGGAGCAGAGCCAGAACTCACAGCTGCTTCATGGGCTGCAGAGATTAGAGACGTTTAATGAAACCAGATCTAAGTCAGACACTTAGCTGATATGACAGACGCCCGATGTCCCCTGCCAACTCATCCCTATAAATCTATCATCAAAGAGCAGACAAGTGGGTCAGTGGTGAGCGTGACGACTGGAATGGGAAGCTGCAGTGAACCCTTCAGAGCTGGAGGCGAGATTTATGTACTTTCATGCGCCTTTGTAAACTATCAATTCTCATTTAGGCAGCACAGTAGATATAGATCTGTTATAGAAATGTCACCTTTCGCCAAGGTCATATC
Organism: Carassius carassius; assembly: GCF_963082965.1. NCBI lineage: Eukaryota > Metazoa > Chordata > Actinopteri > Cypriniformes > Cyprinidae > Carassius > Carassius carassius. The sequence continues at coordinate 12,683,697 of NC_081782.1, forward strand.
TAATATTGAGGTCTAGTTCTAGGTTATTCTGTCATCATTTACTCACCCTGTATAAGTTTTTTTTTCTTCTGTTGAACACAAAAGAAGATATTTTGGTGAATGTTGTTATTCCAACAGTTAGAACTATCCCTTTAATTGTCTAATGTCTAATTATTAGAAAAATAAATTTTTTTAAAATAAAATGCAGTTTTGTTGGTCTTACAACCTACAACCAAATCACAACTGTGCCAAACTTCAGAAAAACAGCATGACTGAGAGAGGGAAATTTCATACAACAATTTAGTAACCTAAAGTGAGCAGCCCGGAAAATGGAGTGCAGTTGGAGGAAAACAAAACTAGAGGTATTTCATTTTGCTTGGTGGGAAAGTAACCTATCCTACAGAAAAGCATTTAAAACTGCTAGATCTGATTACTTTTCGTCTCTTTTAGAAGAAAACAAACATAACCCCAAGTATTTATTCAATACAGTGGCTAAATTAACTAAAAATAAATCATCAACAAGTGTTGACATTTCCCAACAGCACAGCAGTAATGACTTTATGAACTACTTTACTTCTAAGATCGATACTTTTAGAGATTCAGTTGTAAACATGCAGCCATCAGCTACAGTATCGCATCAGACAGTGCACTATAGACCCCCTGAGGAACAGTTCCACTCATTCTCTACTATAGGAGAGGAAGAATTGTTTAAACTTGTTAAATCATCTAAACCAACAACATGTATATTAGACCCTATTCCATCTAAGCTCCTAAAAGAGGTGCTTCCAGAAGTCATAAATCCTCTTCTGACTATTATTAATTTGTCATTGTCATTAGGATATGTCCCCAAAACCTTCAAACTGGCTGTTATTAAGTCTCTCATCAAAAAAACCACAACTTCACCCCAAAGAACTAGTTAGTTACAGACAGATCTCAAATCTCCCTAAGATACCAGAAAAGGTAGTATTCTCACAATTATATTCCTTCTTAGAGAAAAATGGTATCTGTGAGGATTTGCAGTCAGGATTTAGACCGTATCATAGTCCTGTTTGACCATATTAGCCCAGTTCTGTCAACTCTCAAAACTCTGGCAATTTGATAATACCTAGAATATCAAAATCAACTGCGGGTGGCTGATCCTTTTCCTATTTAGCGCCTAAACTCTGGAATAACCTACCTAACATGGGACAAGACCACAGGACAGTTGAGTCCTCTGCACAAAGTGACTTTGCTGCAGCCTGGAATTGAACTGCTGGTTTTGTCTGGCCAGAGGAACTGGCCCCCTGACTGAGCCTGGTTTCTCCCAAGGTTTTTCCTCTATTCTGTCACTGATGGAGTTTTGGCTCTTTGCCGCTGTTCGCCTCTGGCTTGCTTAGTTGGGGACACTTCATTTACAGCGATATCGTTGACTTGATTGCAAATGATTGCATAGATACTATTTAAACTGAATTGAGCTGGATGATGACATCAATCAATTCAATAATGAACTGCTTTTAACTGTTATTTTGCATTATTGAAAGTTTTCCTAATTAATGTTGTTCAGTTGCTTTGACACAATCTGTTTTGTTTAAAGCGCTATATAAATAAAGGTGAGTTGACTTTACTAGTATACAAGAAATTAATGAACTTACAATTCATTCCTTGTTTCCACCAGCATAAATAGTTCCAGACTTTCATAAATAGACCTTGAGCGACACAATAGCAGCATTTACTTCCTGAATGAATCAGAATTGTTGATCGAATCGTCTAAGTGAATGATTCAATGATTTGATTATAAAGACAGTCAATGATTACATGCACAGCATAGCATGTTACTTTTATTATCTCTGCCCAGTGTTGGGGAGTAACTAGTTACATGTAACGGCGTTATGTAATTTAATTACAAAATTATAGTAACTGTAATTAGTTACAGTTACTAAGAAAAAATTAGTAATTAAATTACAGTTACTTATGAATTTTTTTACGATTACAAAGGGGATTACATTTGAATATTTACACACATCCACATACAGATTTAACTGATTTCTTTCCCAAATTGCACTGACTATTCTGAGACATACCGCCCTAATAATTTCCGGGATGCGGAAATACAGTCTGGTTCCTAGAATCCAGTCATAAAAACGGAATGCCTAACGCGGACGGAATATGCCACATTTTTGATGACTAAATCAAAAGTAGGTCAGTACACTTGAATCAAAACATGACATGGACTAGTGTCTGTGAATATAAAGCCCCAGAAATGCAATATATGACTTGCACATTCTGCGTGTCTGTGGAAATCAGGCGCGGACTGGACACCGGGAGAACCGGAACAATTTCGGTGGCCTGGCAGCCGATTTTGCCCTCTATTTAATATCATTATTGTATAATTGCCTGCCGAATGTACTAAAGCGATCATTTGCGAATCGGCCATTTGATAATTAAATCTCTAATAAGTCATGAAGTGTAAGTCATGACTCGCGCGCTCTCCGCGCCTCCGCCAAACGGTTTGGATCAACTCAGAGTAATCAATGCGAGAGAGAGAGAGAGAGAGAGAGGGAGAGGGAGAGAGAGACTATGGAAGCGCGCTGGAGCAGAGAAGCAGAACTCCTGTTCAGGGTTTTAGGTCAGTTTCATCTGTAAAGATGCTTTTTTGTCTTTGTTTTTTTATTTATTTAATCAAGCAGCAGCACGTTGCTCATCAGTCATCACTCAAAAAACTATATAAAGGACATCATTATTATCAGTTGTAATGTTACAGTAGGAATTTATCTGAAAAAAAAATCCGATTTATTTTATAGGTTTAGGGGGAGCTTGACAGACAACAACACAACCCTTACGAAAATTAACATTTTAATATTTAACTATAAATCCAGAGAAAATGGTTACTATTGTTTAACTGTGATCACCAAAAATGTAAAATTATTTTACAAATGTATTTATTTAAAAATAAATACAAATCCATTTGCAAAAAAAACAAACAAAACAAGGTTATTTTACTTTTATATAAAAGCATGGTAATTTTTTGTAAGGGAAAAACATGACTCGTGTACAGTATTAGGATTTTTCTATAAAGATATTGTAGTATTGTAGAGTATTGTATTGTAAAGTATAGTTTTGTTCAATCTTGAGTATTAAAGTCACGAGAGAGATGGATAACAGGGCAAAATTAAGAGACTGAAGAGAAAAATGGAAGTGAAGGTACAGTTCAGGAGAGAACTTATAATTATTTTGCATGTCCCCAAATTAAAGATGTAAACCTTTTTTATGTCAGGTCCATACAAAAAATAGTATTGTCCATGAATTTGTTTGTATGAGTTTGAAATTTCCAGTCTGAATTTTTTCCCAGTCCGCCCCTCCTGTAAATTAATGGCAAAGACATGGTTTCATTTACTACACATATATAGGCCTACTGAAGCTCGCACTGTTTTCAACCTCTGCTGCCTCAGTATAGGAGTACACGAGCACATAAACATAATTACTAGAACTGCTCTTTGTCACTTCATGTGCATTTTACTTATTTTGAGAAAACTATCATCATATACAAAGAGACAGCAGTTTCAAAAAAACACCAATGTTTCAGGAGTTTATTACACAGAATACGTCACATGCTTATTAGATAAATGTATTTAAATTGATGTATATGCTTTTATTTATTATTCTTTAAATTTCACAAATTTAGAAAAGTAATCAAAAAGTATTCAAAAGTAATTAGTTACATTACTTTAATAAATTAATTGAAAAAGTTACACTACTATTACATTTTAAACAGGGTAACTTGTAATCTGTAACCTATTACATTTCCAAAGTAACCTTCCCAACACTGTCTCTGCCATTGAAATATATGGTAAATGTAGTAAGAGTGGTATGCTAGTAATATGCTTTTCCAAATCCACTAAGTCACTTATTTTGTGTTCCTGAATGAGAACAAATTGTTTGAATAAACTGATTGAAAATAAGATTCATGACTTACTCATAAATATAGTTACTTGTTTTCACCTTCTGGCATAATGATGCAAACTTGCAGAAAGAGATATTGAAAAATCCTCACAACTAGTGCAGAGTCTGAAGCGCACTGATTGTGTTTGATTATTTTTAGTAGTTTTATACATATACTAAAAGCTGAATCAATTAGCTTTCCGTTGATGTATGGTTTGTTATAGGACAATATTTGGCCGAGATACAACTATTTAATTATTTGGAATCTGAGGGTGCAAAAAAAAAAAAAAAAAAAAAATCACGAGAACATTTCCTGTAAATTTGCCAAAATGAAGTCCTTAGCAATGCATATTACTAATTAAAAATTACGTTTTTATATATTTTCTGTAGAAAAAATACAAAATATCTTCACAGAACATGATATTTACTTAATATCCTATTTTTTGGCATAAAAGTAAAATCTATCATTTTGACTCATATAATGTATTTTTGACTATTGCTACAAATATACCTGCACTACTTATAACTGGTTTTGTGGTCCAGAGTCACACACATATATAGTAACATACAGTACAGACCAAAAGTTTGGACACACCTTCTCATTTAAAAAGGGTTATCTTTATTTTCATGACTATGAAATTTGTAGATTCACACTGAAGGCATCAAAACTATGAATTAACACATGTGGAATTATATATGGAATTATATACATAACAAAAAAGTGTGAAACAACTGAAAATATGTCATATTCTAGGTTCTTCTCTTGGCATTCTCTTGATGAGCTTCAAGAGGTAGTCACCTGAAATGGTCTTCCAACAGTCTTGAAGAAGTTCCCCGAGAGATGCTTAGCACTTTTTGGCCCTTTTGCCTTCAGTCTGCGGTCCAGCTCACCCCAAAACCATCTCGATTGGGTTCAGATCCGGTGACTGTGGAGGCCAGGTCATCTGGCGCAGCACCCCATCACTCTCCTTCTTGGTCAAATAGCCCTTGATGCCTTCAGTGTGACTCTACAATTTTCATAGTCATGAAAATAAAGAAAAATCTTTGAATGAGAAGGTGTGTCCAAACTTTTGGTCTGTACTGTATATATATATATATATATATATATATATAGTTTTTCCTAGTCACTGTATTTATGAACAGCATTTGTCAAATATTTCTGAATAAATTAATCGATTATAAATTAGCTTCATGTCACTGACCCAAAAAACTATTTGATCTCCTCCTCACCTCCTTGCTTGCTACATGTGAGAAGGTTCATTAAACAATCCAATGAGCCAAAAAGATTTGAAATTTGTGTTATTCAACATATCCATCATATAAATCATGATCAGAAGCGCAAACAGCTGCCGCTTCATTTAAACCTCCAGACCACAACAGCAATAGCTCTCTCTAACAGTTGTCATATATGATTTCAGGGTAAAGCAAAGTGATGTCGACAGCAGTGTTCTCTCTTTGAGCGAAAATGGCACTGAAGCGGTGTCACAAAGGATTATGCGCGAGAGAACTCGCCCTTGGTGGTCAGCGACCTTCAGGAAGGGTGGGGGGAGAGACACGGCCTGATGTTTAGGAGAACGACGTGCACATAAAAGCCTTCAGGCTCAAACAGGAAAGGTGGAAGGCTATAGTCATTGCCGTCATTCTGCGTTTTTCGCACCACCTCACAGGTGTTTCTGAGGAGATAAATGTCAAGCATGGTTCACGAGCACCTTTTAGAGCTTGTCTGTGCTTTCACGTCCCCTGTGTGGTGTTATGACTGCATTATCATAATTTGATAATTGTGTTCTCTCAGCTTTTTGGAGCACTATTGCAAAGCCTTGCTAAAGCAATAGAAGTGTAATCAAAGTACAACAGAAATAAAGCAACAGAGGACAGGCAGTGATTAAATGTGGTGAACGTAATAGTAAGTAAGCGAGAAAGAGAGCGAAATAATGAAAAAAAAAGATGCTTAAAGGGACAGAAAAGAAGATTCAGTCACCATTTACTCACCCTCATGACGTTCCTTCTTCCTTGGAACGCAAAAAGGACAATTTAGAATAATTTCCTGGAATGTAAGCAATGTAATGGTGACTGAAGCTTTTAATCTTAACTCAAAAACACCATAACAAGTATCATAAACAGTTCATATGAGTCATATGAGTTCATATGCACTATATTTCAAGTCAATTCACAGATTTGTGAGATGAACAGTCTAATATTTTTTTTATTTATTTATTTAACCCATATTTTACCAGGAATAATCCCTTGAGATAAAAATCTCTTCTACCAGGGAGTCCTGGCCAAAATGGCAGCATACAAAATTTTACACATAAAATATTATTATATATTAAAATATATGATGTTATTCACTGGTTTTTATCAGCCAGTGAACTGGTAACAACCATCAGTTTTTTTTTAGAAATTCATTGAAAATTCATTTAAAAGATCCTATTCAAAATAACTATTATTTTAATAAAAATAGACATAGGTCAAATTGTCGATTAATAATTGAAAATAAAATTTTCAGTTTGTGCCTCACTCAAGGGTACTGTGAAATATAGTAAAAGTCATATGAATCACTTTTTATCATACTTTAACCATGTATTATGGAGCATTTTTCAATGCACTATCCCTTTAAGATGAGTACCTACTTAGCGCTCTGTTCTTGGCCCTGTTATCAGCTAAAGAAGCTCAGTCAGTTTTCACTTTAAAACAAACCATTGCCAGTACTTGATGAAAAGTGTGTGGGAGAGCCGCACATGAATCACATATTTGGCTGTTTTGACAGTGGAAGTGTATGAACATGCTTGATTCTTCCTTATGGTCAATATGTAATCCAATATGCAAGCCTTGTTCCAATGAATCATCCAACTCCATACTTCACTTTATTTTTCATCAAAACACACCCCTCGCTATCCAGCCTTTTTGCATTTATCGACAGGTGAGTACCAATAAAATTCTTTGGGTGTCTGAGCAGGCAGATAAGGCCCTTTCAATCCCATTCTCCAGTCCCGTTCCCAGTTTCAAGGCCCTCTGTTCAATTTAATGCATTTCCAATTTTAACCTCCCATATGCAATCCACCAGGCCAGAAAGGTTTTAATAGGTGTTGGGGAAAATTTGCTGGAAGGCAGCGCTGCTCACTACTGCCTGACTTTCATTCCATGGTCCTTTTCATTCTCCGCATGGAGGCGTACACTGAATGAGGATGACAATAAAATAAGCCAAACAAGATGGCTGCAGCTAAAATGTTGTTGTTTGCATGCACGTCATATCTGAAGACCCTGGTCAGGGGATACAGAATGAAAACATTTTTTTAGTAGATGACGGGGAAATTAATATACATAGTGAATTGAAGTTTGGATTGATACTGGAGTGTAAGACAAGAGTGACCCTTTGTGATGAGATATCATCATCAGTCCGTCTGTCACCGTCTGTTCCCATCTATTAACAAAAACACATCAGTACTCACGCTGGATACCATGGAAACGATGTGCAGGTCTAGGGTGGAAAAAAGTGAAAATGCAAAAAGAAGTGGAGGACATAAAAACAAAGAGAAAACAGAAATAATATATGTATGCATTTTTATAATTTATTTTATTTTTATATTCTACACTGTATTTACTATATATACACACTAAATCTATACTATCTTTTATATTTTAAAATATATATTATTTTTTTATACATGACCCTGCAACAATCAAAAATGCTTAATTTGGTGCTCAATAAACATCTTATTTTTATCAATGTTGAAAATACTTAACATTTTTATTGAAACTGTGATACACTGCTATTCAAATGTTTGGGTAAGTATGATTAAAAAATATATTCGTAATTCACCTATGGATGCTTTAAATTGATCAAAAGTGACAGAAATTTCTGCCTCCCAGTCTATTAGGTTCCCTTTGAAGTCCAGCAGTCCCAGATACACAATCAGCTCAGCCTCAGGCATGGTGCAGTGGGCTGAGCTCCTCTCCACGAAATCCCGGTCCATCTCACGCGGCGAGCATTGTAACCGGCTCTCGCAACTGGTCTGACATCATTTGCAGCATCGGCTCCGCAACGATCCTTAGCTCTGTCGCTCCGTGTGGCAATAGCTCATCAGTTGCAGTGGGCTCGGGCTCTCTGTCATCAGTGGGCTTGGGCTCCACACAGTGGGGAGATGGTGGGCTGGGTTCTGGGTCTGGCTGTGCTCTGGATCCGGGATAGACACTCTCCAGACACTGGATAATAGCTTCTCTCCAGCTCAATCCGATGGTGTCAGGGAGGTCGACAGGGTGGTGGTAATTTGCCCTGATCTACAGTAGAACAGTGAGTTCAGCTCAGCGTCGAACACCATTAAAACTAAACTGCATACTCCAAGATGGGAAGGTCCTTGTGGGCTAGGGAGGTGAACATTAGGGCGAGGGGATCCATGAGCAAAACAGAAAACAAAATACCGAACAAAATGTGGAAAACAAATGGAGTGGTAAATGCAAATAAAGTTTTTGTAGGTCAGGTCTTCTGTCACAAATGCCTACTGTGAGGAGCGAGGAATGCGGAAACGAGGGAATATCACAAACAGCAGTCTTTAATGGTCCAAAACAAGGGTTACTCAGAGCTGGCTGGAGATACACATAGCACATCAGACCGACAAGGAAACATGGGGCAAACTACACTATAAACACTCAACTTACCGAGGGGTAATAAATGAGACACACCTGAACCAAATCATACAATCACATAAGGAAGAAACTGGGTCACGGGGAGCACATTTTCAATTTAAGTATACCACAGCTAAATTGTCACATCTGATAAATCAACACATTCAGATTTACAAAACACAAAATCCACACTACGTTTACTGAGCACCAAGTTGCTGATTTTGCCATCTAAAGTGCAGATAAGGCACCCTGTTTGCTGATCACACCTGCAAGAGACAAAGAAGCACGAAACCCTATGCCCAGAAACTCACTCTCTCAGATATCTGTGACGAAAAAGACAGCTCCAATCAGTCAGAGACTACCAGTAGGACAGAAAAGCGCATCATCAGGACAAACTCAATTAGTCAAGAGGAGAACTGCATGGCGGTGCACTAACACCAGTTTCAAATAAGCCACAGGGCAGTCCGCCTTGAAATAAATGACACTTTGGGACGTTGCGCCCATGTGATTAGGCACGGCTGACTTTCACACTCTGGATCTGTAATTAATTCTGATGGACACTGATAAATTAACTGAGTTCCCTCACTCAGGTGCCCCTGCATTCTAATTCCTGAAGCTTATTGTACAATAGATGCCCTGCATTAATCAAGGGCAATGAGAATGACATTGGTATAAACACTCAAGGGTGTCTCATGCCTGGAATGTGATCCATGCAGTTACATGCACATTACTATCAGATTAGAATGACATGCCTCACATTCATTATTAGAGTTAATTTGGGGGGGGGGGGGGGGGGGGTTATTTCACTTGATGCAATAAGTTGAAATGGATTCTAATCAAGTGTGTGACTTTGTTATTTTGCTATGATTATACGCTCATACCATTGAAACTACAAGCAATGAAAGGTAAAATCTAGTGGAAATCCTCTCGTTGCCTTGAAATCATAATCAGTGAGTCATTAAAATGTATATAACGTGTTTAAAGAGCAAAATGGCAAATGCATCTACTCTAAATTCATTATTAGGTCTTAAACCAATTCTTCAACACTAAAAGAAGGGTCTTAATATTTGTATTATTCTGGTTATCGACTGGAATATGATACTTGCTAGTATGTTCAAAATGTAATACTGTAGCTTACTATTTACTGAATACTGTGCAGTACACACTGTATAGTACATTCAAATAATATAAATTAAAAAAGCAGCCAGTAAGAAATTGTGTCCAATAATTTTTTTAATAATCAGATCTTAATTTTACTTTTTGGCATCCAAATCAAATAATGAGTCAAGAAGGAGAAAGAAAAACATAAAATAAATAAATAAATAAATACAATTGGAAATGTAGGTTTTCTAGCAGTATTATAGAAGTATGCAATTCCAAATATAACAAATAAAATTTGTTATTTGCAGTCACCCCAGCTGTTTTGTTTGTGTTGTGTTATGTAACCCTGTGTTCTGAGTTTTTTGTAATACAATCATTTCAGCTGTTTCATTTTGCACACAATGTTTTATGTTTACTGTATACTTGACACTGCAGTTTAAGTTTTAATATTTTTAATTGTCCTATTACTCAAAATGTGCTTGTTTAAAAATTAACCACTGTTTACTAGAACAAATGAAAAAATAATGTGGTTACAAAAGAATGATTAAAACCTAATAGAATTTATTTAAATAAAAGTGGGTTCATTAGGACATTATTTTCTTATATATTTTCTTATATATTTTTCTTCAATAACTGAAATTAAGATTCATTTAATTTCACTAATGCTACTAAGAAGTAACAACCCTAAATGTAGACCGTTTGAAATTTGGGTCATTAGTAGATAATTTGCAGTTAAATTTGGAAAAATTTGAATTATTTAATGGATAAGTTTTAGGAATGATAGCAGTCATAAAACCCTTTCAACTTTATTATTGTACATTAATTCATTGTGTTCTCCTTCATGAAACAGTAAAAGGTTCCTGGCAGCTTTGAGGGGAATGGGGAAAATAGTGGTTTTGTTATAACCTCCTTCCACAGCTAAACTGTGAGTCTGTGATCTCTGTTAACCACTGTGATCTCTCCTGGCTGGTTAATGTCTTTACTTTTATGTCTTAAATCTACAAAAGATTAAGCCACATTGAAGTATCCAACGAAAAGGATACGATTGCTGGAATGGGAAGAAAGGAAGTCCTCTGCAAAACAATAGGACCTAATTTCTACACATCCACACTTGTAAAAACATCAGCGTTTAGTTCTGGCCACGAGCAGCGTCCCTTACAAGGCAGCGCTACAAACTGTGTCAGCATAGAGGACAGGGCTCATGAAAACAAGTGACAGGCTATTAATAAAGCTTGACCATTAGCCCTCTAGTTATAAGTGAGCTGTGGAGGAGGGGAGATGAAATTGTGCTGTCTGAGTTTATTGATCCATGCTATTGAGGAGAATCATACTTCAAACACTGATGTGTGAGGTGAATTGGCCTGAAACCTCAGATGTACAGCACTGAGAGCAGCTTTGATCAGAGATAGCTGAAATAGCTCTACTCAACATCTAACAATAATAATAATAATAATAATAAAAAAGGGGGGAAAAGTGGATATTTAAAGATTTGCTTACATCTAGTGGATGAGGACCAAATTGAGAAACCAAAAAAGAGGCTCCATAAAATTCACTCTAAAGTACATTTTGGACCACATACTGAGTGCAATTTCACTGCAATATCCATCCACCTCCCAAAAATGCCTGTGGTTCATTAGAGTTTTTTAGGCAAAAATAAACATCTGTTCTCGGGGAGATAAAGTCCTGAGATCATAATAAAAAAAAAAAATTCTTGAAATAAAGGTCCAAATGTAGATTCAAAAGGAGCCTAATCATTCAGTTCTATCAATCATCATTGAGCCTATATAAGCAGCACTCATTGCACAGTCCCAGCATCAATTCTTCCAGCATCCTTCCACCTCTCCATCTCCTCCTCTATTTCTGTTATTCTCCCTCTAGTTACCACTATGGGGGGGGTTAAACTCTGTGCTCAAGCCGAGACTCCGATTCGAGCCTCCATTCAAAGACAGCAAGTCAAGTTCGTATACCATTAACCATCAGGACTGGATGGGCAGGAAAACTTGCAAAAAGAAAAGTTTTATGGCATAATCTTTTTATTACTTATTAATCTGGACGGATAGACTGACCGATAGATCGATATGAATTTGAGTGGTATGCTACTTTTGACTTACTATATAGTAATATAGTGTTTTTTACCTCACATTTTTTGAAAAATAACATTCACACAAAATACCACATTTATAGAATCATAAGACTGAAACCTTTTTTGATGTAAAGATTCTTTAATCTCATATGATTCCAACATGAATAAAAAGAGTAAATTTCTAAGCACATGCACTTATTTTTAAAAAAGATTTCCTTTTATTTATTAGTTACTGACCCAATTATGACCAACGTTAACAAAATTAAAAGAAATAAACACAGAGTTCTTGAGAAACGAAGAAGATCCTTGCAAAAGTTCTGAAATCTCTTTAAGCGAAGCACTTTGTTAACCTGACTCTTTAAAGGGTCCCTGCCAACAGGCTTCTGGGTGTTTAACTGTCCAGCTTGACAAATACATTCAAATCAATTTCAGCTATCAGCTCAGACAGGCTGGAGAGCGAACTATATTTATTGAACTGTACAGAGGACCCACTTAATCCAAAGCATTTGAGAGTATCGACCCTCAGTCAATATCCATGCGCCACCCATGGTTCTGGAGACGACTTATGGATCCCGCTCACTCCGGTGGACATCGGCTTGAGTTTTGACCCTCTCACTGATCACGGTGCTCTTTAAGCATCCAATCCATATCGCCATATCCACTCATGAAGCGCAATGACAGTTTCTGCACACACTCTGGAATATCTGTTGGTCCATTTAGGAGAGCTATCCTGACTCAGGATGTGTTATCACCGCACTGATGAGTCAGCGTGAAGGGAGACAGTTAAAAAGACTAAATCACTCAGGCAGCATGGAGAAGCAAACCATAATATGCTGAGCGTTTGGTCAAGAAGCCGAGAATGAATAATACAAAAGCATAAATCTACAAACTGAGAAGCAGATAACTCCATCCATCTGAATGTCAGATGCTTCATTCCTCATGAAATGGCCAAATGGTTGATATTTGAATAACTTCAACTTATAACTAATATCTTAAACGTACTGTGGTAATTTTTCTCAGGATTTCACACACTCTTTAACGCACATAAATCTGTCATCATTTACTCATCCTCATGTCGTTTCAAACCTGTATGACTTTCTTTTTCAGAACATTTCAATTCACTGAAATGTTTCAAATGTTTTTGTCCAAACAATAAATGTAAAAAGAGTTCAAAACAGCATTGGCCCCATTGTATGGAAACTCAGTAGGGGCCAGTGCTGTTTTGAAGCCAAGACTGCGGTCTTATCTTTTCCAATGTGTCTTCAAAGAATAATATAAAACTAATGTTTCTGTGGTGAAGCAGTTACCAAGGACTCAAACACTCAAATCCTGCATTGCTATTTCTTAGTTCAGATGTGAATATTTACTTGCCACTAGCTTCTTTTTTTCATTATGTAGGTGGGATGACAACAAGGACACAATTCTTGTGAGGAAAAGGGATGAAAATAGCTTGGCAATCAACACCTAAAAATGTTTGCTGTGCAAACAAACAACAAGAAACAGAAAATGTTCTGAGATGTTTCTAAAGCAATAAGAGATACACGTACAAACAGCAGCAATTTTTCGTGTTAAATCAAGCAATTAGTAAAATCAATATGTCTGTAAAGCACACACACAAATACTTTTGTAAAATCTTTTGTAAAATATATATATATATATTTTTTTGATGACTTTTGATGACTCAACAGATGACCTTATAAAAAAATATTAAATCCTTTTATTAAAAAGGATTTTGAAAAAATACCCTAAGAAAGAGCTACTGAACATAAATAAAATTTGCAAAAGGATTTTGAAAAAATACCCTTAGAAAGAGCTACTGCATTACTTCATTAGCTTGCGTCTGACCTGCAGCGATATTCTTCAGGCTTGGTGGGGTGTTAGCCAGCGAGTCATCTGATTCTGACTGTGTTCTTTTAGTACTCAGAATCTGAAGCCAGGAGTGCATATTAAGTGTTGTTCACTGTATTTGTTTTTTTTACCGAGCCGAGTGTTTGCCTTTTCACACACCCTCTCCGGCCACGTTGAGTTTTTGACACTGACAATGGCGCATGCGCATCACAGTCCCGCCCACAGCCGGTGCCGGAAGTAAAAATTCAATACAATTTCTGCATTGACATTTGGGAAATAAGCCATAAAAACTTAACCATACATGGTAGACTTAAAACCAGCTACGGCTGTACTAAGCAATAGTATATGCTCATATAAACGGCAAAAGTTCATGGGGCACTAACCTTGTTTTGAGATAAATGCCTTTTATTCGCGATGTCTTGGATAAGTACTTCATTACCCACAATCCTGAACAATCCCACAATCCCACAGTGATGCATCTGATTGGTGTAACTCGTGTAACTCTCTGGTTAAAACCCGCGAAGGTCCGTGAAGACTGAAGATCATTAATAAAAAAAATAAATAAAATAAAAACCTGTGTTGCGTTTTTGACCTACAAGACCTACAAAGTTTTGGTGAGTTTTGCAGGGAGGTTGGTAACGTTAGTTAGCATTATCGTCCGCTTTCCACGTTGGGAAGTCGTGGCCTAATGGTTAGAGAGTTGGACTCCCAATCGAAAGGTTATGAGTTTGAGCCTCGGGCCGGCAGGAAGTGCATGTACAGTTCTCTCTCCACCCTCAATACCATGACTTAGGTGCCCTTGAGCAAGGCACTGAACCCCCAACTGCTCCCTGGGCGCTGCAGCATAAATGGCTGCCCACTGCTATGGGTGTGTGTTCACAGTGTGTGTGTGTTATCACTGCTCTGTGTGTGTGCACTTTGGATGGGTTAAAAGCAGAGCACAAATTCTGAGTATGGGTCACCATACTTGGCTGAATGTCACTTTCACTTCACTTTAGCTAGGCTACTGTATTTTACTGCATTTTATGATGCCACTGTCAAAACAATATTTAGCCTAGGCATACTTTTTTGTGCATTTACTGAACATTTGTGTAATGGCAACGACATGTGTTGACGGCTGAGCGGTGATTGCATTCAGGTACAAAGCACTGCACCATGTTGCTGACGTTATCATTAACAGCTTTCAAACACGCACACAATATATAAAATACACGATGATAAATATAAAAATCAATACACAATACCTATATAAAACACTATTTATTTACACGATTAATACTGAAAGAACTGCTATTACTGCACATTCACTATATAAAATAAAATTCACTGGAGGAAAAAGTTTGCGCGGCCGTCGTCAGATTTGAAGTCGCTCAAAAGGCTCTTTCGCGGTTGTGGCTTCATTCGAATTCAGTGAGGCGCGGTGATTTATGGGATGAGTAGTTCCTTCGCTCGAAATTAAAATATGTACACAGTCTTGTACCTTTGATTTTTTTCGGATTTTCTCTTACTTTTTTCACTTGAAATGATATGTTGTATGCTTATGAGTTCAGTCGTAGCTGGTTATCCTCAGACATGCTCTAAAACTCTTTAGATATGGATTTTTCCGAAAGTCAATGGGAGAAATGAATGGGAAATTTACTTCCGGCACCAAAGCTCTTTTGGGCTGTGGGCGGGACTGTGATGCTCTATAGCTAATGTGGAAACCTGTAAAAAAAGAGTCATTATTTTTAATGCAGAAATTACACATTACAGTTTTAAATCCAGAGCAACAAGGTAACAACACAGCTTATTTTTAATGTTTAGCTGTAAAAAAAGCAGTCAGTTATGCTGCTTCATGTTGCAAACAGGTATTTGTTTTCTTTTTTTTCCAATTCATTATCATAATCATAAAAACACCAGTTTGTAGCACAAATAGTTACACTATTTATTGCACTTGTTATTCTTCTAATTATTCCCCTACAGCAGCCATATAAATCAGAACTCAGCACATTCACGGGAAATAGCTTACTTCCGCGTTGCTCAATAAAGGGATAGTTTGAAGCTCTAGGTGGTAGCCTGCACTCCTCAGCACCCCAAGATTCAGACTCATTAAATTTCCAATGTGCCATCTTGCTCTCTTATTAACTTGGTAATTGTTTACAAGCAGTGATAATACCCAGAGTCATGGCAACTGTCATGGCTGAGTGGACAGAAGTGATCTCCAAGCACCAGGCCGCCATATTAAACATCTACTCTCTGTCCAAAACAGAATTGAGAATGAGGACAAGCTATTTTTTTTTACCTGCTCTGCCCTAATAGACAAGATATGTCTAGCTTGCGGGCATCATTGGTGTAAAGATCATTACATTGACTGGCACTATTACTTTAAGATGTAAAATTCAAGACACACAAATAATCACTTTTTTTCAGTTTGTTCCATTTTCTACTGTCAAGCAGCTTCTGATGGAGTGTTTTACAATGCGTATTATCACAGTAGTGATGTTCTCTCCTGTTTCATCTCGGGATGAACCTTAAAGTTGAACATATATAGACTATACAGACACTAGAAAAACAACATAGACAACACCAAAATAAAAAATAAATAAAAACACAACAGTGCCTGGTCCCCATCCACTTTCACTGTATAAAAGCAGTGTTCTATTAAATATTTCATACCATTCAAAAAAGCTAGTTTGCTGTAAGACTGCTGTAAGAAATTTGAACTTGCCTAATTACTGTTTACTTCAGTAAACATTTACTTAATTGGGAAAAATAACAAAATGTTATTGCTTTAATTTAATTTGTCGATATACTGTGTAGATATTACTAGTATTGGTATTTTGACAACCCCAAAAAATAACAGGAATCTACTACAGGAGAAAAGTGTAATATGTGTTTTTAAGATTAACATATAATTGGGTCAAATGAGCTCAAATTCAACTTCCATCAAGAAATGGATCCTCAGCAAAAAGGTTTTGGAGTAGCACTATACCGATGATATTTGAACTCCAGTGAAAGCGAGCACTGCACTTCCTTAGATGACTCATCTCTATCACTGTAGGAGAGTTCAGCAGGATGTAGCTCTCAGGGGAAATGGAGTCTAAAGTTCAGTATCTGGGTATTAAAGGAAGAGTGAGGCACGACCTGAGCTCCCTCCGCTGAGCTCAATCTGATGAGGGTTTAGCCATTTGACCTGGCCTGTACAGGTGATGAGCCCTCTGCCCAACACAGCCCTCGACATGCAAGGTCAGCAACCACCCGCCACCACTAATACCCGATTCCCAGAGGAATCCAGCAGGTAAAAGCCATTGCCATCCAACACGAGCAGGAAGCGATCTAAAGACGCAAACCTCTTTCCATCATCCTCAACTGAATGATGGAAATGGCTTAAATGCAGTTTAAACTTCCTGATGAATGCCTTCAAAGTCCGAGTTCTCAAATCGGGATAGTACGGCATTCAGAGAGGCTTCTGGATCAGGAGAAAGCTTAAACAGGACTAATCGAATAAATTAGGCCGTAAGAACACAGAAAATGCAAAACAGGTCCTTGCATCTGAATTAAACATTATTTTTGTCTATCAGCAGAAGGATGGGGCTGCTTTAATTAAGTTAAGAGTTGCTTGAGAGACAGTTTAACAGGAGGGCATTAAAGAATACCATAAACAAACAAAAGGAGTGGACAGATAATCCATAAGCATTTAATTAGGGGAAGAACTGTGTGGCTTCCGCACATATCAGTCACATTGAATAATTGCTGGAAAACAGAGAGATATTTATACACTGTCCCAGGTTAAAAAATCTGTACAAGGAGAGGAGGAATGAGATGAGACACTAGGCTCCCCTCCCTCTCAAGGCCCTTCTCTTTCTACAGACTAATACACTGGAGCAGCTCACATGATGGTTGATAGTGATTTGCTATGTGTGATCTTTACTATTCAAGATATATTAGCTAAACCATCTGGAAGGTCAGGGAGGTAATGGCTATTGTATATTTTATGAAGGAGGCTGCAGTTAATCATATGGTTGAAAGTGATTTTTGTGAGGGTGCATATCATGGTTTTGTTCTAAACCCTAGTGAGCTTCTTTTTTTGTCTATACTATAAACCCAGACATCATCCTAACAAAAACGGAGTCTAACAAAAAAAATTCTTGAAATATATGTGAAAACAAAACAAAATAAAATAAAATCTGTCAATATTTAGCAAGGAAAGAGTTTGTCTTTTGAATCAGACAAAATTGTTAAGAATACTTCACTACTAATCAAAATGCAGTTATACTGTAGATCTCTCTGAACTCTGCCCACCAATTAGCAAATTAAAAACAAACAAACAAACAAATAGATAATCTCCCAAACTGTTCAAATACATTAGCCATTTCTGTCAGCTTATGTACAACTGCAGCTGCATTTATATGTGACCTTTATGCCTAAAACCCACTTCTTAAAAGCTGAAGGTAGTAATTTTTCAAATATAAAAAAATGCTTTTTCTCATATTCAGAAAGAACTATAAGAAAGCTATTTGAAGGTTGATGTCTGAAAAGTGTAACGCTGTGGCTTTATTGTAGTTGCAAAACATTTCCAACCAGTTTGACAACTACATTGACTTAACCAATGGTGTAAGATTGGGGTGGGGATATTTGTTTGCCTGACCAGTGGCAGACAGGGGGCATGTCTGCAAAACCTGTGTGAAAACAATCACTATTTTTCTGTTTGATGCTAGAGGCACAGTACATTACACACTTAACCTTTCAAGAATAAAAGAGCAGAACTGGATTACCCCAGTAATTTAGATTGTTTCCAGGAACTGGGTCAATAACAAAAGCACCGTGTGATGAATTTACCTGAATTTCTACCCCATAGCCCATGAAGACTGTGACGGTGTATGTGCAGTCCACATCCGTATTGTACAAACTCCTGGCTTGCTGCGGTGTCTCTATGTAGCCTCGCGGCGATGTGAAATTGGTGTTGCACGGAGCTGCATTAGAAAAGGTAGAAGGACAGAGAGAGATAGAGAAAGTATACATCAATAGAGGCGAGCCTTTTCTCTTTCTCTCCATCTCACTTCATTGCATTCCCTCCCATCTTTAATTGTCTTTCAGGGGTTTTCTCATTTTCTGTCTGGATCAACAGGGTCAGTTTTCCTGTCCTGCTGTGTGGGAACACGTGGACAATTCAGGTGAAATGGCAGGAGAGCGAATATTTTCTTTCTGCTCTGTTGGCTCCTTCATCTCCCTCTAGAGTTAAACGCCGCTATTGTTCAAGAAATATGTTCTCATTCCATATAAATTCATACGCTTGCCGTAGTTATTAGCGATGTGCAAAATTACATAGTTACATATTTAAACTGTCAGTTGGTTGTCTGAACAACTTGGCTAGTGGTCTTAAGAAAGCCCTGTATAACTAGGCTGCATCACTTCTAACAGGGCCAATCAGATCCAAGTTTCTTAGTATATGGGCAATTGTGAACAATTTTATTGCACAAAATTATCAAAGACCTCATGTAAGAATTAACCAAATGCAGCGGTATAAAACTACTTATCCACTGGCATCTCAAAACCCACATCTTTAGGCAAAAGCAGGGCAGGTAAACCTCTGAAGAGCCCTGAATTAGGCATCAGGGAGCAGTGTAAAAATATGTAAATCTAAATCGTGTGAATGGTACCTGGCGTCTGCATAGTTGTAATAACCGTTGTAGTGATGATGGTGGAGGTGGTGGTCTCATCATCCAAATCTCCAGATACTGATGATGCTTTTACAGCAACATCACTTCCTGGAGTGCCATGTTCTGAATTGAGTATTGATGACTTTTCTTTGTCTCTTTTTACCAGGATTGTTGCATCTAAGGGCTTGTTGTTTAAGGTCGGAGTGACATCTCTTCTATCTGACAGTTTGGAAGCAGGTGGTGTAGATGTGTGCACATCAGTGGTGGTCATTGATGCTATGGTCACAGACAGGGGTGGTTCCCCAGTGCTTCTCCTCTGCGTTTCTGCTGAAGGTTTGTGTTGGATGTTGGGCATGTGTGGCTGGGTGAGCGCTGCGGCTGATGGAGCCAGTGTGGTGGTTCTGGGAGCTGCTACATCAGAGAATGGAGGCGCATCCTTGTGTGGGACCAGCTGTGTGGATGGATCTTGAAGGAGATGGGAACTAGACGATGGCATTGTGGGATGGTAAGCTGCTCCTCCACTGTCTTGAAAATACTGCTCGTGGCTTTTGCCCCGGGGGTCGTAAGGCGGGTAGGACTTAAAAGGCGGATGGTGGTGGAGGCCACTGTAAGGGGGAGCCGTCGTGAACAGTGGAAGGTCTCTGTCTGTGTCCTGTGTGGTGTGATATGGATTGGACCCATCCTCAGCTTCCACCTGACCTCCTCTTTGGGTCACTGCTAACCTCCCATCCATATAAGAACCTGGAGAATACATTTAATACAAGCAGAGCTCATTATGAAATATATAACAGTGATAATCTTGCCAAAAGCATAATTTCTGATGAAAATTTTAATTGTTGAAAGAGTTTTGATTTGACATTCTGAATTCAGCTGTAAATTCAACATCCTAAATGATCAATCGCATTTATTTCTAGCACTTTTCATGTTGACCTGGTGCTTTACATTTTAAATCATATCAGCAACATTTATAAAACAACATATCCTAAAAAATAAAACCACAGTTATTTCCCCCATAAACAACTGCAAAAAGATCAGTCGCTAAAACACAGAAAAATAAAGAAAATAGGGAAGTACTGTTGTATGTTTGCTAAAATGTCACATTTAGGTCCACATTACTTACCTATTCTTTGTAAAATGACTTTCCACACCATTTTTTTTAGTGTACTATGTAGGCAAAATACAATTTATGTCTAAATATCCATAATAATATTAAAATATTTTTGGAATATTTTGGTGGGGGGACTGTGTCTCACTGCTGATGAAAGACTTGGAATGCCCCTGGTAAAAACGCATGAAAAGCATTAAAAAAAAGTAGCGTTCGAACCTTTGTAAATAACATGCAATTTTATGTTTCAACCAGATATTGTAGACAGAAAAAATAGTAAAATGTTTAATTCAGGTAAATCAGAGTAAAACTGACTGAAATGAATAAATACGGCAAGTTTATATATATATATATAAATTAAAAGCTATAAAAATTAACACTGATTAATAACTACAATTATAACTTGGGTGTTCAAACAACTATAGTCCTTTTTAACATATTTCAAAGACAGTCACCCTCCTTTGTGTAAAGCCCAACAAATTTCCTCACTATACCACCCAAGGAGAGGAGAACTGTGTCGTTTATATGGCTTGTGATGCTTTGTGGTTTAGCCATACAAAATTGCAAAGGATTCAAACTGCGTGGTCAGAACCCCTAGCACATTAACAAAATGGAAAAGTATCCACTAAATGGATTATGATTGGAGATGCTTTGAAAACGCTGCAGAGGGTATGGAGGAAAAAAGATAAACTCCTTCGCCATAATTGTTCATTTGAATGCTCTCTCTCCTCCCCTTGCCAATTAATGAGTCCAAACCTTCATCAGGCAGCATGTCGTAAAGAGTGTATTTGAGAAGTGTAGCGGTGAAAATGGATCTCCCCCACCTGCATCTGGTGAGATATAATCAGCCGGCCTTCAGGAGGCTGCTGCGTCCCGGAGAACTTTTGATTTCACAATGCTTCATTTGCACCCTAATAGCTCTCTTTCTGTTTCTCGACTTACTAATAACAAGCTGCTTAAAAAGAACAGAGGCCGGTGTTTCTGAAGTGCATTCCCACAAAAGGAAAGGAGAGGATGATATCTCAAACTGAACGGAACTGACGGGCTATTTTTTTCTCCTTATCCTATGAAGTGTCAAAAGCAAAAGATACACATCGTTTCGTTGAGCGGTGATGTGTGTTTTATGAGAGATTGACTTCGCTTTGAGGGTGAAAATCACATCGACATCTAACACATCACTCAGATCCAGGCAAAATGACACATGAGAGACAAAGCAAAGGGCAGGAAGTCCTCAATTCCTGTCATCTATTTAGAATTCAGTCATTTGTAGATCAAACCCCAAAAGCAGACAGTCATTTTTTTTTTTTTTGAGTGGACATCCAAACGCAAATAGCGTGAGCTCTAAATGTCAATCAGGTTTTGCTTTATGGTTCATTTATTAGCTGTGCCCTTACATTAACAGTAATTATGAAATATCTGATGTCAAATTTCAAGGTTGTTAAATTAGACAGGCTGAATGTAATGAATGTGCCATTTAATCCTGAATGCGAACATTTCTGGAAAGAACCGCAGACAGAAGTTTGTATTTTGGGAGTTCCTGACTTATAAAAAGCTTCTGAAATCACTATGCATATAAAAAAAATCAGCATTCCCAAATGCTTCCCAGTGGAAAGTCTCATATACCCCCTACACTTCACATAACGCTGGCATTTCATAGTCCAGGCTCCTCTAAAAACTCCAGGAAAGACCAAACAGACATGGCGCGCTGAGGCAGGAGAGTGTTTGATTTGCTCCATTAGTGATGGTGGAGTATAAACAGAATCTCTCAGACTGACTTCACTGTCTGTTCAAAGGTCCCTCAGTGCTGTACTCTTCAAGGCTGGATTTGACTTTTAAATGACCATGAGCCTGCCTTAGAAGCTTTTTACACAAACCAGCGGGGGAGTGTGGGCTTTGTTTTACCCTCTGTTGCATTTTCTCTTAACTTGCAAATAGGTATGTTCACTGAACTCCTATTTAAAGTGACCTTTATGTGCGAAACACAACGGAAGAAGAATAACTGCAAATAACAGCTGGAGGGAGAAATGGGGTGCCATTCATGTTTATGCAAAAAGTTCCCCTGAGACATCTGTAAAGAAGCACATAATTTACTAGTCATTATTTATAAGAAGCTTTTATCCAAAGTGACTTACAGTACATGTATTACCTGGGCATTCCTTCAAGAGCAATCTGGATTCTTTGCTGCTTTCACAACCTCCAAAAAAACTGTCCTACTTTTGGGTTCATAAGAAGAAGTTCACAAGAGTTTTTGTACTTTAGGCACATCCCAATTAGTGTACTTGTGCTCTATTCTAGCCATTTTAAGTATAAATAGTGTGATCATACTGAAAATTCCAAAAAGGAAATATGCACTTAATTAACAGAAAAAAGAAATGTGGAAGGCGGGGCATAAAGGAGCAACAATAATGTACATTATGTGAAAAATCATGTTTTTTTTTTTTTTTTACCTTAAACCGCATACACACATTGCATTACAGCACTGACAGTAAAGGTTGACGGGTAGCAGATTTTTTCTGTGATGTCTTTCCACACACCACCCAGCAAATTCTTAACTAAATTTTTGCTTGCCATTGTTTGCATTGATTAAAGTATAACTGGCTCCTTGGAAGGGATGTTTCTCTGTCCCAGACCTAAGTGAGTTTTGATAACAGCTCAGAAAGGAGAAGTTGCAGGCACTGTGCTTTAAGAGAATGAAACAGATGGTGAGAAAAAGGCGACGGAGAGACAGATACAGAGAGAAAACACACACCACAAGCCACAAGGCATCTACTGAAAACTGTAAAAAAAAAAAAAGAGAAAGACTGCGAGGCAAAGCACTCCCCTCCCTATTGTGTACAGCTAGCATCAATAATGCACCAGGGAAACTAACACAGCGCCTCCCTCACAGCTATACGTCTGCTTCAGCTGCCTGCGCCTCCACTGTGGCCCCCGCTCAGCAAAAAAAACCTGCAGGAAGGAGCACACTGCCAAGTCTAAGTTATGAAAAAGAAAGCAAAAGGGAAAAACAAATAAAACTTCACTTCTGCCAGCGCAAGTAACTAGCAAAAGCTTCTCTAACACATCTGACATCAGTCATTTAAGTTGAGCTGCTTGATTTACTAAAAATTATTAACAGGAAAATACATCAAATTGCTTAAATGACTCATCACATCACTCTAGTCATCTACCTTCTCAGCCAAGGTTTCTTCATCTTCTTCCCATTAACAGTCTTTCTGTCCTTTTATTTTATTGTCCCCCATCTCTGGCTCTCTCCACCTCCTTCTTTCAGCCAAAGTCACTCCAAGTCGGAGAGACACAAAGGCCGACTGAGTGATGGAGAAGAGGCACTTTGATGTTTATCATTGAGCTTTTCAAAGACTGTAACTAAAAATGGGGCTTATCTCGAACAGACTGAGGAATCCAAAATAAACGGTGCTGATTACATTCCCGAGCATTTTTATCCACTGGAGGAACGGTTTGTAGAAAGGCCTAAAACACTGTTTGTTCCATCATTTTTTTTTTCGTCTGAAAAAATAAAGATTTGCTCTACAGGTGTTTTTTTTAACCCTATTTTTATAGGTCTGAATAAAACTAAGCATTCTGATCCATTTATCCAAGCATTCCACATAGTTATTTTAGAATACAAAGACAGTGACAACAAATGCTTTCTAGAGCACCAAAGACTGTCTAAAAACAGGTGGTCACAACCCCTGTCATGATCCTGGCTCTCTTTTTTCTTTCCCCCTCCCTTTTTCACTCAGACTCTTTCCCTCCTCCTCTCCTATTTTGCACTCACCTTTCCTCTGCTGTTAATCTCCTTCAGCTGCTCCTCATTGCGCTACTCTTTGCGCTTGGCTTCCCGCACCTGTTTCCCCTTCTCCTTTGATTAGCACTCCTACTTCTTTTCCTCTCCTCCCTACCTGCCTCGCCAGATTATTCCTCTAAAACTCGCTAATGCTGTATGTCTTTTCCCCTGTCATTATCTTAGTTCTAGTCCTGTTTGTTTGGGGTTGCCGAGAGTGTGAGCCTAGAAGTATTGCCGCTGCTCGTCTCCTGACCTGCCGATCTCTCCCTACTGTGCTGTTGTGGAGCTGTCCACCGTACTGATTCCGCCTGGGCGGCCGGTGGTTATTTGCTTTCTCCTTTCTGAACGAGACAAGGTTTTGGTTCCAGTTTTTCCCTTTGGGACTCTTTTGTTTTTTACAAGTATTTTCAAGCTCCTGTGTTTCATCCCTTAAAGACTGTATCTGCTCCGCGAATTCTCCGCTCCTCTTTCCACACAACAACCCCTCTTTACTTCCATAATATGACATATTTATAAGTGAAACAGGATATTAATCAAGATATTAAAGTGGAAATGAGTGAAAAGTGGGTGTTTCATACCTGAATGGAGTCAGATTGAATGAGAGTTTGATAAAGCAATGTCTAAATTAAGCGATCAGGGTATTGATTAAGTGTGTGCACAGTCTGTGTGGGCTAAGCAACAGAAGTGGAAAAGAGAAGTTGTTTTAGAGGAAAAGCAAGTTATTGCAATTTGATTAATGAAGCACTTACAATTGAAGTAAGCTGGGTCATTTGTAAATGTGAAAATACTGTTAGTGTTGCCAATAGATGTAAACAATATGTGTGTTAACCTTTAGTCTAATTTGGTGTTGGTAATATTTTTGTTATGTTTTTGAAGAAGTCTGTATGCTCACCATGGCTGCATTTATTTGATCAAAAATACAGTAAAAACAATAGTTCTTATTATATATTATTAGAATTTAAAATAATTGCTCTATTGTAATGTATTTTAAAATGTGATTTATTGTGGTGATGCAAAGCTGTATATTCAGCAGCCATTAGTATCAGATGATTATCAGTGTTGGAGTTCTGCTTAATATTTATTTGGGACTTGTAATACTTTTTCCAGGATTCTTTATTTTAAAATTAAAATTTCTAAAATTATTTAATGTGTTGTATCTAATGTATCTATTAAAAAGAAAATCAACTGTACACGTTAGTGTATGTCCATGTAGAACTTTACTGCCATGCTGCCATAAACTCTAAATCTGTTAAAACAATTCTTTTATAATCATTTAAAAAATGTTTTAAAGCTGCACAGTTCAAATAATACACAACCTTTTACACAAGTGCTTTTTATAAAAAATATAATATTATTATTATTTTTTCTTTTTGCTGTTAAATCATCCAAAAATGGACTCCATTCATATTCAATGTAAGTACCATTTAAAAATAATAGTAATAATAAAAAAAGAGAAAGAGGGACAGTCAGGATTATTTTTTGTGGTAATTAACATTATCGATTTATTTTGAGCTGTATTGAGCTTGAAATATTCTTTTAAGAAGTGCAACTCTTTCTAATCCAAATGTAGCAACTGCACACATCTGCTTATACACACACACACACACAGCTCTTTGTATTCCCAGAGGAAACTTGAAAGAATGTCACTTCAGTTATGATGAGCCCTTTCGGAGAGCATCAAGGAAATTAAGGGGAGAAGTGAGATGAGGTGGCTATATCACCCGCTAAATTGATTTTCTTTGATTCGTGTCTTCCCCACTCACAGTTCAACACTTACACTCCACACACACAAGGCTTCATAATTAATCTATTTGGATGGCAGAGAGCTGCTCACAGATTCCAATTATATGGAGAGGGAGAGAGAAAGAGAGAAACTCAGAGGTGAGTAATCACTTCTGCAACACACTATATTGTCACCACATACACAATCTGCATTTTTAACTCTTAAATGTATTTTACAAACTATGTAGTTTTAATATAACTCATTATATGATGTTTGAATTATTTATCAATATATTTATGCTTTGTGTGTGGCCAGAAAACAATAACAAACCACATATTCAACCCAGAATTACATTCATACATGGTACTGTAAAGTATTGTTAACTGAAGCTAA
This sequence comes from Carassius carassius, assembly GCF_963082965.1. Lineage (NCBI taxonomy): Eukaryota > Metazoa > Chordata > Actinopteri > Cypriniformes > Cyprinidae > Carassius > Carassius carassius. The sequence continues at coordinate 12,709,893 of NC_081782.1, forward strand.
AACAAATATTTTTGTTAATTTTAATAAAGCTCAAATAAAAAAAAAATTTAAATATTAGATGAAAATCTTAAACTTAAGCTAACTCAGTTAGCTAAAATAAGTTGAAGCTAAATTACTAAAATGACTAAAACATTTATATATATATATATTCATATATATTATGTGTGTGTGTGTGTGTGTGTGTGTGTGTCTGTCACTATTGGTAAACCGTGATCTCTGGGTTTTGCATATGTGGGTGAAGTCTGAGTGTTACGCGTCTGCACTGATTAGTTTGTGGGTGTCTTCGTTAATTGTCATCAGCAGCAGCTGTCACTCATTACCCTCTCTATATAATGGCTTGTCTCACGTCTTGTGTTTGTGAGAGCGTTGTTTCATGTTGGTTAACCGTGCTTTGTTTTCTGTTGTGTTCTGCGTTTTGGATGTCCGTGTCTTCCCCCGGAACCTCGTCCACTCTTCGCAACCACCACAAGCATCACAACTTACCTTCGGCTCGATTCCCCGCAGTTCCTGTGCCACCCTCTCCTGCTGCCAACTTACCACCGCCATCTGGATTCATCACCTCCTTCCACCATCTCGGACTGTATCTTCTTCCCAGCGTTGTTTGTGTTCCAGTTTGTTTGGTTATCGTCTCTCATTAAAACTGTTTATACTCGCACTTGTTTCTAGCTTCTCCTTCACCCAGTCGTCACAGAACGCTCTCACCATCATGGAAGCAGCGAGCACCACTTCCTTGTCTGACTTCATCCATCACAGCGTCAATCGAATGGATCAGCAGCAGGAGAGCATCGCAAACACCGGACGCGCTATCCAAGCGCTGGTGACACAGGTGTCCGAGCTCACCCAGCAGATCCACCAGCTCACCCCCCCTGCGCCCACCGCACCGCCTGCGCCGCCCAGGATTACTTCCGGCCAGAGCTGCGACTTCCGGCGCCAGAGAATTATTCTGGTGAGCCAAAATTCTGCAAGACTTTCCTTAACAAGTGTTCCATGCACTTTGCTTTTCAGCCCCGCACCTTCGCGACTGAGGAGTTGAAGGTTGCATTTACCCTGACTTTACTATTTGGCAAAGCTGTCTTATGGGGGATGGCGGTGTGGGAGAACCAACATCCGTGTTGCGCCTCGTTCCACACCCTCTCGGATGAGATGAAACGGGTCTTCGATCGAGCCGCGGCTTCGATCGAGCCACCAGCTCTCAGACCTGGAACAAGGTAGATCTTCAGTCACGGACTATTCCATCCAGTTCCATACCCTGGCGGCCGCGTGCCAGTGGGAGTGGCAGTGGGATCGATTCCTGGATGGACTGGCCGACCGTGTTCAGAAGGAGATCTACCTACTCAAGCTGCCCCCTACACTTAACGGACTAATCGACCTGGCTCTTCGAGTTGATGCCCGGATTAACCGTCTGGGTAGACAGACCAGTCCTACACGCCATCCCATCTCTCCGGAAAGGGGAGTTGAGAGAACACGGTCGGCCCCGTCGACGACCATGAACCCATGCAGGTGGGTAGAGCTCGGCTGTCCGGGAGGGAGAGAGAGCGGCGCAGGTCCCAAGGATTGTGTTTATACTGCGGAGGCTCAGGACATCCCATCTATTCCTGCCCGGTAAAAGAGCCAGCCCGGTAGTAAAAATGAGGCTACTATCGGGTGGGATCTCCGCTGGGAAGTCCTTAACTACATCATCGACTCTCCTTCCGGTGAAACTGCGGTGGGAGAATAACATTCACGACTGTTACGCCCTTCTGGACTCTGGAGCTGACTGAAGACTTCTTTGACTCACTCCTTGCACGTCACCTGAACATTCCTGTCCTGCCTGTGTCTCTTCCCATCCATGTCACCGCACTCAACGGCCAGGAACTGCCACACGTCACCCACTATACTGAACCCATCACTCTGCTCACATCAGGCAATCATTGTGAAACCATATCCTTTTTTTCTCATGGACTCCCCCGTAGCTCCCATTGTTTTAGGTCACCCCTGGTTAATCAAACATAATCCACGAGTGGATTGGGGTTCCAACACTGTCACATTGTGGAGTGAAAGTTGTCATGAGTCTTGTCTGGTTTCTGCTTGTCCTGTTGTGCCTGTTTCTGTCTTTCAGAAGGAAAACATGGTATTATCAAACGTGCCCGCAGAGTACCTGGACCTGAAGGAGGTGTTCAGTAAGTCCCGTGCTGCTTCTCTTCCTCCGCATCGTCCCTACGACTGTGCTATAGACTTAGTGCCAGGTAAGTCTCCGCCAAAAGGCAAACTATACTCTCTTTCTATTCCGGAGAGGGAGGCCATGGAAAAATAAATTTCTGATTCCTTGGCATCGAGGTTCATCCTCCCTTCCTCTTCTCCAGCGGGGGCGGGATTCTTTTTTGTGGGTAAGAAGGATGGTTCTCTGCGACCTTGTATTGACTACCGAGAGCTGAACAACATTACGATAAAGAACACCTATTCTTTGCCACTTATGTCTTCAGCTTTTGAGAGGTTACAGGGAGCATCCGTATTCACAAAATTGGATTTACGTAATGCTTATCATTTGGTCCGCATCAGGAAGGGGGATGAGTGGAAAACCACCTTTAATACCCCTAGAGGTCACTTTGAAGACTTGGTGATGCCGTTTGGGCTCTCCAACTCACCAGGGGTTTTCCAAGCACTCGTTAATGACGTGTTGAGAGATATGGTAGATCTGTTTATATATGTTTACCTGGATGACATACTGATTTTTTCTTCATCTCTCCAGGAACACGTTTAACACGTCAGACGAGTGCTCCAGAGATTACTTGAGAATGGGCTTTTTGTCAAGGCGGAGAAATGTGTATTCCATGCACAGTCTGTTCCTTTCCTGGGGTATATCGTCTCGTCCGAGGGAATACGTATGGACCCTGACAAGGTTAAGGCTGTGATAGATTGGCCATCTCCAGATTCCCGTAAGGCCCTACAGCGGTTTTTGGGGTTCGCCAATTTCTATCGGCGTTTTATTCGCAATTTCAGCCACCTAGCCTCACCTCTGACGGCCTTGACCTCTCCCAGTACTCCGTTCAGGTGGTCGGACGCAGCCGAGACTGCGTTCACTAACCTCAAGAGCTGCTTTGTGTGGCCCCTGACCCCACACGGCAGTTCGTGGTGGAGGTCGACGCATCAGAGGTGGGGGTAGGAGCAGTGCTGTTCCAACGTACTGCCTCGGACGATAAGGTACATCCATGCGCGTTTTTCTCCCATCGTTTATCTCCTGCTGAACGCAATTATGACATTGGTAACAGAGAATTGTTGGCCGTCAAATTAGCTTTAGAGGAGTGGCGTCACTGGTTGGAAGGCTCAGGGGTACCTTTCATTGTTTGGACCGATCATAAGAATTTAGAGTACATTAGATCTGCCAAAAGACTCAATTCCAGGCAGGCTCAGTGGGCACTTTTTTTCGGTCGTTTTGATTTTACTCTATCGTACCGCCCGGGTTCCAAAAATGTCAAACCCGACTCTATCACGTCTTTTTGATCCCTCCGCCCGCCCGGTGACTCCCGAGTGTATTTTACCTGAGAAAGTAGTTGTCTCAGCACTCGTATGGGAGGTCGAGTCGAAGGCCAAGACGGCCTTAGAAGGGGTAACGCCTCCGCCCGGTTGTCCACCGAATCGTTTATTTGTGCCGGATGAGTTAAGGTCCGAAGTCATTCAGTGGGGTCACTGCTCTAACGTTGCTTGTCATACAGGGATAAGTCGAACAAATGGGTTAGTTAAACAACGATTCTGGTGGCCACTTATGGTCACCAAAAAATTAAAAGTCTATTATCATGAACTCCCATCCATTTACAGAAATACTGAAAAAAGGGAATATTCTTAAAGAAAACAAACATGTATTTTAGAATCTCAAATCATATGGGTGAGTAATTGATGACAGAATGCAAATGTTTCCCTGAACTATCTCTTAGTTCTTGGTCATTCCAGGTAACTGATCCTGTACTCAGCTTACTGTACAGTTATAAACATCAGCTAAATGCTATAACACCTCATGATTTACTCAGGTTTCTTAAAGTAAACCTATAGCTACATTTACACAGCATCGGACTGCACAAGCTCTAAGAAACCCCATGGAAGCAGCACACACCATAAAACATATTGGCATTCTCAAATAATGCCAGTAAAGTATGCAACCAGAGACACTCTCAGACATTTTAATCTACTAAAGTAAACAATGGCAGCGTGAAGCGTTTTTAGTGCAGTAGCAGCCTGACAAATCCTGTAGCATTGCTCTGACACATTCCAACACCCTTCATTATCTTCAACCCCGTCACACATAATTCAAAGGCCCTTTGAAACTTCAAGCTGGGAGAGAAAGTGTTCTCTTTCAGCCCTATTCTGTCACAACAGAGAGCAATCCAAGTTACTAGGAAAAGCATACTGAGTTGGTTTGACATCTTTCACAATTCATCAGAGATAACAAAGGCAATTTGCAGTACCTGCAAAACACAAAGAATCCGCACAGGCTCCGAACGCAAATAAAATATGATGATAAAGTAATCAGAGCATTAAAGGGTCTAAGAAAACATCCTCTGCTGCAGTCTACCGGGGGTCTGATTTTGGCGAAGACTAGCAGGCTGAAAAACAGTTCCCTACACTCATTTGGGTATGTTGTGTTTACTTCAGTCGGGATTGTGCTCCAGTCATTTACATCAGATTGCTTCACAATTGTGATGAAACAAGCAGTTATTTTTAAATCGCTCTCATCGCTACCCTAAGAAAGATCTGTTGTGAATTGGAAAATGCAGTACAGGTTTTTGTTGAGGGTTGAAAGTAACGGTGATTTCTGTGGCACTCCGGTAACTTTGAGTGTATGTGAATGGCTCTAATCTTGAAGCTCTCTTTACAATATGCATGTAAAACAAGCACAAAATGTTTTTACAGATTACTTGAGAAATTTGAATGTATACATTCTGTAAGTGTTGTGTATGTTGAAGGCTCTACTAGGGCATTGTTTTTAAGAATGCAACAGTATTATTTGATTGTCACAAAGAGAAATAATTCTTACTATCATTTGAATCGTAAGTGTTGATTAAAAATCAATTACTCATTTAAAAATATGTAACTAAAATAAACAAAGAAATAAATAATTGTAGTTTATACCAACACCCATAACAAATAAAATTTGTTATTAATTTATTTTATGAAAATAAAACCAAATTGCTAATGAATTAGATAATAAAAAGCAAATAAACATTTTATTTTGAATTTATGTATATATATATATATATATGTATAATACCAAAAAAAGTATATGTTATTTTTATTACCAAACCATATATATATTTTTAATATAATTATATATATTTTTTGTGTGTGTGTGTGTGTGTTTATATATATATATATATATATATATATATATTACTGTCGTTTCCCCTTGGAGATATCTGAGGGTTCACCTGTGTGCTAGATCTGAAGTTGTTAGACACAGCAGCGCAGGTGCCTCAAGTCATCTCTACCTGTCCTTTCTTCCATTCTGCTCACCACAGTGGAAAGGTCACTCTCACATCTCCATAATGACCAGAGACAAAGAACAAGCAGGGCAGATCAATGAAAGGACACCTGTTATCAGTGGCTGCTTATCGACCAGCAGGCAAGAGGAGCCAGTGATGCACTCAGGCAGGCATCGCCTACTCCATCCCAGCGGAGAAACAGCCAGAGCAAAAGAGAGAAAGACAGAGAGATAGAGCACTACCCAGCCAATGTATCGATCGCTCTCCCTTTGCCATGTGTAAAGAGAGTCAACAAAACAAGAGCAAAAGTGAGAGTCAATGTATAAAGTGACAAACAGTGTTAAGTAGGAACACACAACTGTCAGTCCATGCTGATTTTATTATTATTATTTTTTTTTTACTTATTCACCTGTTTGAATGTTCATTCAAATTCATATTTTCCTCTTTAGTTATGCACCATAGTAGTGTTGCATTATGACAATAAAGTCTATAGTAAATATTATTATTACAAGTACTATTACATTAATTGGTAACATTTAACAGTAAGATTCATTAGTTAACATGAACTATTTAACATGAACTAAGAATGAACAATATTTCCACAGCATTTATTAATAGTTAATATTGGGGCTTTCAGTTTAATGCGTTAACTTAATTAATTAGTTAAGAAAAAATAATACAATAACATTTTTGATCGAATAATGTGAACCGATTATTCAAAGGCCCATTCATGAAGAGAGCTATTTACTTAATTCCTGAATGAATCAATTTTGAACGAATTGAATAAAATTTTGGCTCATTAAGACATTTACTGCCACTTGCTGCCAGATTTAGTTTCTTATTTAGAGTAGGCCATTATTTCATATAATAATAATAATAATAATAATAATAATAAAAGGGAATGTTCACCCCAAAAAATTTAACTTCGGTCATCATTTACTCACTCTCATGTCGTTTTAAATCCTTCCATTGTGGAACATAGCATAAGGTATTTTGAAGACTGTTGGTAACAAAGCATTTTTTGGTTACCAATGGCTATGTTTACATGCAACCAAATAATTTGTAATCGGATTGATGGCTAAATCAGACTGAAAAGCCTTCATGTAAACACCCTAATCGATCCGATTGAGCTCGATCAGAATGAAATTTCGATCGGATTGAAGGGGTGGTTTATTCCTTTTCTAATATGATTGAGAGTGCATGTAAACACTCGAGTGGACTAAACCACGAAACTGAATGTACTGCACATGTGCAATGATGCAGAAATAGTGTAATGACATATGACGCATGGACAGCTCTTCCTTTTGAATAAAGTGTTGTATAAATGTGTGTCATTATAAAACTCTCCTTTCACTCGGCAACCATAAAAAAAGTGGAGCAGGACAACCTCCCACCAATCCTTGTTTTGGATTGGGTGAAGTCGTGGCCTAATGGTTAAAGTTTTGGACTCGTAATCCAAAGGGGGGGAGTTGGAGTCTCAGGCCAGCAGGAATTGTAGGTGGATGGAGGGAATGTGAATGTACAGTGCTCTCTCCACCTTCAATACCACGACTTATGTGCCTTGAGCAAGGCACCAAACCCCAGTGTGAGCATGTCAAAAATTCAGATTTGAAACTTGTGACATATAAACGCACACATCAACCCGATCACTTTATTTAGCATTCATGTAAACACTACATTCAGATTCATTAATCGGAAATGAATTCAGTCCAATTGAACCAAAAAATGTAGCATCTAAACATAGCCAATGACTTTCATTGTACAAAATAATACTGAGATGCTTCTCAAATGATCTTCCTTTATGTTACATAGTTTATGTTAGGCCATTGTAGCCTAAATGCTTATGTGTAATAAATTTTATGTTGAATCAAATAAAATATTTATTTCTAAAGCAACAATTTATAAAGTCTACTTGATACTTTCTCATTTACCACAAAACAGCTTTAAATAATCTTTTGTGGGTATTTTCAGAGTCCAATTTATTTTGCGGTTAATTAGAGTAAATTAATCGACACCATGTAATTATTATTTTTTATTATTATTATTATTATTAACATATACTAACATATGCATTATTAAAATCAAAAGCTGTGCTTGTTAACATTACACATTTTCCTTTTCTAAATTTTATACTTACAGTTAACTTTAATGTTATTTTCTTTTTGTATTGTTACTGTTTATATGTATAAAATATATAGTAAAAAACAGGTGAATCGTGTACAGAATGCTAAATATCTTGACAGCATGACAGAATTTTAACAGTACAGTTTAATTGTAACAATTTTAAAATCATACTTTTTTGGCTTTCCACAGTTCAGTCCTTTAAATTTTCTATGATGCGAGATTGCCATGAATAATCTTGTTCTATTTGTGCAAAACCAAATAAATTCCTGTTTTTGAGATAGGAGTGCATGCATTTGTTCCTTGCTCATGTTGGACAGAGCAGCTGCTTTGCTGTTTTTCTTGCAGAGGGTTGTGCTCCTTAATCTAATTGTGTTTAGAACATCCTGTGAGCACTGCTTTTTGTCCGTATCAAAGTAATAATCTTATGTCTTGGCACAAGCATGGCTATGATACAATAAACAGGGTCTGATTCAATGCTTGGTCATCGCTTATAAAAGAGTCTTTTCAGAACAACTCTATTGTCAGCTTAACCTCCTCAGCAGAAACTTCAGTGTAATGATTGATGGGAATGCGTCATCTGCAAATGCTACAGATGCACTCCACTCCCTTGTTAGTTCTTCAAATGGGGAGAGAAATGAAATTATGTACTTCATTAAACTCCTTTGGTGGGCACTTAATGTCACGGGCTGATCATAATCTGTAGAGTAAACCGTGTGCTCATGTTTGCTTTAAAAGGCTTTTCAACACACAAAACATGCTGTTCAACCTTTCTCTAGCATTATTGGTGGCATTCCCAAATGAATCTACAAAATGACTGCAAAGAATAATAAAGCATGCTGTTCAGGGCTCTTTTCAGATGCAAAACTGAATCTATAGGGCTGAAAGTTTTTTACCATGTTCTTATTCTTTTTATACATAATGATTTTACTACCATCTATATATACATATGTGTGTGTGTGTACAGGCCTTTATACTCATATTACACATGACCTCAACAGTATGGACAGTAGTATATGCACTGTATACTTATAAAAACTTATTAAAAACTAATATAAAATTGAATAATGTATAATTGGAATGTTCTACAAAAGCTATTGAAACTAGAGACAAATATTTCGGTCTATGCATGTAAAAAAGTGTTTTTACTTCAACCTGTAAAAGTTTCAACACAGATTTTTATTTTTATCTTATGTGCCTTATGTGTATTGTTATGTATATTTGTATGTCTTTCAGGAGATATTAATTCTCCTGCCAGGCTGTTATTGAAAATAAGAACCGACTTGGCTGGTTAAAGGTTAAATGAAAAATTATTTCTATTAAAATAATTAAATAAATCACTTTCAATGCAGTTAATATCATGTTCAAAGTGCAGAGAGAGAAACGACTGTATTAAAAATGATCCAATTCTAAACTACTACTCTAACTACTTCTACATTATACTACATCATTATATATTCATCAAGAAACATGAAACACTTTTCGCTAGTATCAACCCAGAGTGCACATATCTAGTAGCCTAATATTGCAACTGATGCAACAGAGGAACAGGATATAAAATATCAGCATCAGACATCATTTTGAGGTACAAGACCTCAATATGTCACATTTCTAAACATGGCAGCCTTGAACGGATCATGGTGAAATTTTGATGTGCCGCCTAAATAGGAATAAACAAACTGTCAGGGATTCGAGGAGTCTGGCTGAGCTCACTGACCTGATAAAACCCCAAACCAGAAGTGTCCTGACTCCAGCGTGTTCATGCACAAGCTTCAGTCAATGAGCATTTTTAGCTTATAAGTCAAACAGCTCGGTGGGAAAAAGCTCAAAGGCAAAAGAGATTCCAGCCAGAGCCAGTGACACAGAGCGGTTGGGTCAGACTGGGGAAAAGACGGAAAACTGGATTTGCTCTGCTGGGGCATAATATAAAAATTAAGCCCTTTTTAAGCAGTCATGAGGGTCTATGAAGGGTTTGCATGAGCTGATGCAGGAACTGAAGAATGTAGAAACCACATGATTAATATGGTACATTATTGCATGGAGCCTGTCAGCATTTATCATCTAATATACAACTAATTTATGTGTTCAGTGCACATACACTATAAGAAAGAAGTTATAAATAAAACAAAGACACTGTTTCAGTTTTTCTGCTTCAGAATTTAATGTTTAATTGAATGCATTACTTGCCCTTGCTTTGTAATTATTTGTGAAATTTACTATCAATGTCTGATTGAAAATTGTTTCTACACCATTTTGTTTTTCAGTTTACAGTATCTCTTTTCAGAAAAACAAGCCACAATATAAATATTTTCTAACAACATGTCTTTACGATCACTTCTTATCAATTTAACACATCCTTGCTGAATAGAAGTATTCATTTATTTAAAAAAAAAAAATGTACTGACCCCAGACTTTTGTAAAGTAGTGTGCTGTATATTGTTAAAAAAATATTTATTTTGAATGAATATTTTTTAACTTTTTATTCATCTAAGAATCCTAAGAAAGTATCATAGGTTCCAAAATGTTTTTTAATATCAAACAAATGCAGTCTTGATGAGCATTAGATGAGCAAAAAAATAATAATAATAATAATTTAAAACATTACAAATCTTACTGATCCCAAATGTCTGAATAGCAGTGTATTTATGGGAACAGAAAATACAGTTTCAGTCGTTACTTAAAAATTTCATGTTAAGTAGGGCTGCACAATTAATAAAATTTCTAATCGCAATTACAATTATGGATGCCACAATTACAAAATCGTTCAAAGTGTCAATTAATTAATTCAAATTCCACTTATGTTATTTTGCACGCATAAGATATGTTTTTTGCTTTCTACCTGTTATCTTAAGGGTTTTTCCATTGTTTTAGTTTTAGGATAACATTATAATACCATTCATCTTTTTTTATTTAAAGAAACCAATCAGATGTAAAGTTGACATTTGAGGCTAAATACTAGAAAAGCACTAAAGGTTTTTCAGTTAGAGTGTTTTCACCTTGTTTATTTTCCTATAAAAATACGGCATGCAGTTGCATCAACAAACAATGGTATAAACATTATTCAGTGTAAATTGTGATAATTTTAATTAATAATCGTAATAACAACTTCATAGGAATAATCAATAATTATGATTTTTATCATAACCGTGCAGCCCTAATGTTAAGTTCCATGAGTTACTTGACATTTCTTAAATTGCTTGCGAAATTGACTAGAAATTTCTGGGTGAAAATTGTTTGCATACATAATTTTTTCCAGCCTACTATATCTCTTTACAGATTTACATGTTTGACAATTGCCTATAATTCAAAACTGAAATGAAGCCCTTGTGTTCTATTTTGATGCTAAACATGCTACTTAAGTGAAAGTGAAGTGACATTCAGCCAAGTATGGTGACCCATACTCAGAATTTGTGCTCTGCATTTAACCCATCCGAAAATGCACACACACAGAGCAGTGAACACACACACACACACACACACACACTGTGAGCACACACCCGGAGCAGTGGGCAGCCATTTATGCTGCAGCGCCCGGGGAGCAGTTGGGGGTTCGATGCCTTGCTCAAGGGCACCTAAGTCGTGGTATTGAAGGTGGAGAGAGAACTGTACATGTACTCCCCCCACCCACAATTCCTGCCGGCCCGGGACTCGAACTCACAACCTTTCGATTGGGAGTCCGACTCTCTAACCATTAGGCCACGACTTTCCCCAGGAAACCAGGAAACTGCCCTATTTACACTTCCTGACCAGTCAAAGGATGTGCATTAAAACAATAAACAAAAACAGCAGTGATTAATGGCCACCTTTCTATCCAATTAGCAGCCCCCAAACAAATCACTTTCTTCACCCCCATTCACTCAGCTCATGTGTCTCCCTTTGCGCCCAGGAGAGTTGCGTTCCAATTTATTTAGACCCTTCCTGGAATACAGGTCTTTGTGTTCCTTCTTAAAAACTGCCTTTTGTTTGAATGCAGAAAACATTCACCCTTGAGCAACAGATTAGCAGTGCTGGCTCTTTGTGAGGTTGTACAAAGCCAGAGCAATTAAGGCTCTTCTTCCCCTTAACAAGCTTTAATCCAGACATGCTTTCATTTCATTTCATCTTTCTCTAGCCGTGCCAGCAAGACTGAGAGATGCTCCCCTGTGCTTCATATACAGAGCCAATCGGCAGCCGCTGCTCTCAGAGCCTAATCCATGTCATCTGTGTGCAGAAGAATACTGCATTTCATTAAACCGAGACATCTGATGCACTGAAGTTCTACCACAGAAAATGTCATGGTTATTACATGCATTACAGTCTATGCTATGGCTGCTGCTAGCATGGTATATTACCTTAAAATACATGATTTATGGGGTGTATCTAGGGTATAAAATCGAAATTATTGTGCATCCAGACAATATTTTGACTAAAGAATATTAGATATTCCCAGAGCTTCCCAGGTGTACTTTCATATAACACATCGTTTTAATTAAACATTTAATAAATGCAATACCTAACTTTGTATTATAGCAATAACCATAAGAACAACATTGCAATATTCAGACTAATTAGAATAGTTCCTTTTAAAGAATTATGATGATCAAAATTGTCAAATGTAATTAATTTATAGTACTTTTTCTTTCTTTTTTATAGAAGACATATTAAACTGATTAAAAGTGGCACTAAAAACATATATAATATTACATAAGATTTAAATTTCAAATAAATGCTGTTCTTTTTAACGTTCTATTCATTAAGCAGCACAACTGTTTTCACCATTGCTAAAAAAATTAATACAAAATTATTGCTTCTTGATCACAATATCAGCATATTTTTACAAATTTCTGATGCATCATGTGAAATAAAACACTGGAGTAATGGCTGCACAAATAAATTAGATTTGAAAACACATTAAAATAGAAAATAGTTGAATTATGTAATATTGCTAAATAGTCTTACTGTATTTTGGATTAAATATATATGCAGCCTTGTTGACCATAAGACACATATATAAATAAAACCAACCCCAGAACTTCTTAAGTGATTAATAGATAAATAAATAATCAGAGCTATGCTATGTCAACAATTCAATTGAACAAGTCTCATTAAAATGTGTCTTAGAAGAAACATATAAATATTTATACTTACAAAATGTAAATGAGCTATGAAAAAAAAAACACTCTTGAGTCCCTGGGTTTACAGAATATTGCATTTACTGGTAAAATTTTCTATATATATATATATATATATATATATATATATATATATATATATATATATATACATATATAAAATAATAAATAAAAAACTTAAAAACGCAGTAAACTCATCCTGAGGTGTATTAAGACTCAGGCATGATTCATTAAGTAATTTTGAAAAGATCTACATTTTAAACATCTTGTGCACTACATCTACAGATATTTTATACAATATTTTTTAAATTGCAGCCAATGTCAAAGATTACAGCTCGGCCTCAACAATACCATCATTTTCTACATTTGTGCACAGTTGGTTTCCACAATACACTAGCAGCATATCAATGGAGTGCTGGAACACTTTGCGATGGAAAACAGGCTAATCAGCCTCTTCAGGCAATACACAGGAGGAGACGTTAAATGACATTAGACTCTAATTTCCAGCCGTCATTATCTCATTACTCTGAGAAGGCAAAACAGAAAAACATGATCCAATTTCTCTCCAATCCAGGGTTAAGAATGCTGAATGCAGCACTATCAGCTCTCTAATAGTTCTTCTGCACTTTCTTTGATTTTTGTATCTGAGGGGCGAATTCACTATACAGTTGTAACACTTGCATCTTTCCTTGAAACATTTTCTTTCAGCTAATTCTGTAGATATTATAAAGGGAAGCTCGTAATAAAATAAAAAATAAAGGAATAACACATTGTAATCCTACTTACTTTACAGATATAATAATGAATGAAAAATTAGGTAAACCTTGGATTCATTGTGTAAAACTGTAATTATATCAATATGCAAAATTATTATAAAATTGTAAATCGCATGACCACTGCACTTAAAATATCATACCATTAAAGAGTATATAAGTTTGAGCTTTTTAAGTGATTAATAAAAAATAAAAAAAAGCCCATAGGAGTCATTTGTACATGAATCAGACTACTCTGGTTGAGGAATGTTTTTGATTCACAAATAGGATACATTTTTTTGTTAATCAAACAACATCAGTCGTGTTGGATGTTTTGTTTTACTGAAAATAATTACTGCTGTCAAATGATTAATCGCATCTAAAATAAGTTTTTGTTTACATAATATATGTATGTGTACTGTGTTTATTATATATATATATATATATATATATATATATATATATATATATATACACATACAGTACATATTGTGATAATATTAAATTATATTTATTTACATTTATACTAATATATTTTATATTATTTAATATATAAACATAAATTGTTTCTTTAATATATACATACATGTGTTTGTATTTATACAGTATATACATAATAAACATACACAGTACACTCATATAATATGTAAACAAAAACCTTTATTTTGGATGCGATTAATCATGATTAATCGTTTGACAGCACTAAAAAGAATAAATTTAAAAGTCATTTGTTTGTGTATCAAAGCATATTGGTCTCGCTGCATATTTATTATTTATTAAAAAGAACCATTTCATAAGATTAATTTGTTTGTGAATCAGACCTCCCTGGTCCCTCTGCGTGTTTTTGATTCAATATAAAGAGCCAGTTTAAAAGTGTCATTTGTTTGTGAATCAGTCAAATCTACCCAACATATTGGTAGATTAACATTGGCATACTACGTATACAGAATGAGTGATGGTCCCTCAGCCTGTAAAGGTCAGCAACTCCTGCTTTAGTGAACCAGATACTAAAACAAATGCAGATAGATAATAAATTCCACATTCTTAGTGAATTCCCCTCTGAATATGCTAATACTGTTCATGGATGAAAACACACACGGCTGCGTAAGTCCTCTCTCTTGTATTTTAGAGTGCAATTAAGCAAAAAGCCACGATTCACAGCATCTATTACATGATGACTAATGAGAACATCTATTCTGTCTTCTTTGGATTGCACAGGTCTTTGGATTTTGCCAGGTGGCTACTCTCTGCCACCTGACACCATGTTGCCTCAGTCAGCATGCTCATTTCCCTTCATTAACAGCTGCTAAAACAGCACTTTACACACCGTACACACGCTCTTCATTCCAGCTCACTAGCACGGCTCTTTAGGGACTGACAAATAACTGCATCCTAATGGTTCCAATGTGCTCATTTCACATGACCTTTTGTTAATGCCAGGAAACCACCTCCTAAACGCACATTAGCATGATGCAAGTCGTCGTCGCCGCTACCCTTCAAAGCCTGCCAAATATCTATCCCCACGGAATAGCTTTTACTGCTGCCGTTAATGAAGATGTCCTACTAAAAATCATCGTCTCAAGCAGGGTACAGAAAATGTAACAAAATGTAAAAATACTGTAGAAGAATCACATCCTTTTGAAGCCTAGAAATTCCGATAGCCTGCTAATTCAAACGTATCTATAATGAAGTTCTAACAAAACAGCTCCAGCTTTAAATGGAATATCAGCACATTCACAAACGGAGAACAATAGCGCAGTCGCATATATGCATCTGAATTTCGTCTGCAGATTGTCCTCTTCTTCCTCCGTTTGGTCACAGTCCAGTGGACAGGCCACAGAAATCAGCCATCCACCTCAAATGGGCATCTCGCGCTTATGCTTCATTCATTGCCTCTGTAAAAGTTAATGAGTTTATTCAGAGAGGGCTGCCAAAACAGCATTTATGTTTTAATCAGGATTAACAGTGGCATGGGCTCCTGCACTGATTTTTTATTAATCGCTCTCTTTACACTTCATTACCTTCTCTCTGGCTTTCTCTCAGAAGCTAATTTCCCCTCCTGAACCCGCAACTACACAACAGAGATATTTGTTAGAGGGCTTGGGAGAATATGGGGCTTTGGCTTTAAAAGCGCTTTTAGAAAAGATCTATCTCTCTGGGATTATAGTTTAGCTTGCATCCTCTCACTGTTTCAGAGTACAGCCAAATTTGATTATATTCAAGCCCAAATTTCATTAAAACGTATGACAAACTACAGTTTTTTTTATTCAAAGTGCATTTCTGAAAATTCATCTAAAGAAAACATTTCACATGAACTCTTATGCACACTTGTTTTGTGAGATGGAATTTCAATGTGTAAAAAATGTCAAAACATGCCAGCTTTTTTGCAGAAAAACACCTTGATGAAATGAGCATTTAATTTATGCAAACTTAAGAATTTTTATAAAAAAAAGAAACAGCACTGCTCCATATTGACTTCCATGATAAAACAAAAATAATCTCCCTAAAGGTTCGTTCTTACAACTCAAAGAAATTAACTTTACTATTTGAAAAATATGTGAAAAATGAAGCACACTTACATGAGATGAAGATCACATGATCAGCAAATACTAATGTTTACTATAATTGCAGATTCATGTAACAAATTAATCATGGCTGATTGCTAATTGAATATTTCTATAATGTAAATACTAATTTCATGCTACATCCACACCACTAGATGTCAGTATTTCCAAGTGGACTACCAACCAAAGCAAGACAAACAAAAAATGACTGAGTATGGCTTTAAGTGCAATGATATCCAAACAAAGGAATGAACGCATTATGCATTGTCACAGTATGTATGTGGCCTGCCCTCTTTTCTTTCTGACATCAGCTCTCTCACCTCTCCTCTCTGATGCAAACAAGGATTCTATCAGCAGGGTCCAAATAAAAATGAGTCGTCCACTCTCTTGAAAGCTCATTACTTATGACAGCCTATGCCCAGACACTTTAATGCTGATAAACATGTTAGCACACGCTGCTAGCACTGCTGAAACATAGCCAAGCAGACGGCAGATGGAAAGTGTCAGTGAAGGAGTGGGATGCTGGAGGTAAAGGCAGCACAATGCCGCTGCCTGTCAAAATTACTACACACATCACATATCACACACACTGCACAAGCTCTCTAGCTCTTTTAACCACGCAATGACGGCATCCTAAACACACAACGGCACAACACTAAGAGACAGAAATATGCACGCTGTCAATTTGAAAGGGAAATTACCCCGGTGGTTATTCAAAGTTATTGTAATGGTTTGTTTTAAAAGTAGTCATGTTAAACTGCTGTGTTTTGCCTCGTCGCTTTCATGTCTCCTGAAAGAGCAGTTCCGTGGTAAATAATGTTTGAGGTAATGTGCTGTGAAAAGACTTTAGCATCAAAATCGCATCATTGTCATAGCACACATAAAAGACCAGCTTACACCGGTATGAATTTACAGGCTGGTCCAGGCTGGTTAATGCTGGTCTACAAAGGAAATCTTGCTGGTTAAGCTATAAAAGCTGGTAAGGACACCAGTGGACAAAAATTTCTAGGTTATGAGTTGTTTCCTGTTATATTAGCTTAGCAAAATGCTAAAAATACAACTGTGATTATCGAAACAGATCATGTTGGGGCACTGAGAATTAATATAATTAAGGTATGTGGTTTGTGTGAGAACTGAACAGCTAGTCAATTACAGCAATTAATGCTAGTATATTTAAAAGTTTTGTGAGGAGTTTAGAGTTTTTTTTTCTTGCATTAGAATATGAAGAGAGTTCTGTGGGACATTGGTGAAATTATACATTATAACTTTTAAAACTAATGTGTTTTTAATGGCTGTGAAACATTTATGTTATATTCAAGAGTGGACGAATCCTTATCCACCCTTTTTCTTTCGGATAGGTGCTGTATTTGAGCAGAAATAAGTGTGTTTTTCTGGGTGAGTAAAAATCAGTTTGAAAACTAAAGTACATTTTTGAGCATCATCTCAGATCCCCTGACAACTTTTCAAAAACTTGACTTGAAAACACCTGCATTTCAGTATGGGATTTGGAATGAGCTCTCTCATATGCATATTAACAAAGCAGGTTTATTCACAAGGCACTAAAGCCCTGAAGAATTCGCTTGGCTGTAAATCTCTTCATCGGTTCAGTGGATTATAGATGGCAGCTTGTGTTATAGGAGCGATAATGTTAATGTTCTTACATTACTGGACCATAATATCAGAGGATTTTAGGATTTCAGATCACCTCAGCATGAAAACCCTTCCTCAAACTACCAAACCACCAATAACTGCATATTAATTATTCGTGTACTATTAGAGTTTTGGACATGGTATGATAAAGACTTGATGAATTTATATAACTGTTTAGAGAGCTGGTTTTAAAGTACTTTCTTACATAAAGTATTTCAGCATTTAATCAAAATTAACTGCACTTTGAAGAAATCCCTTCCAAAAACACAAAATGAGACTTGCTGCCACTTTTCATGCATGATACAAGTAAAATCTTTTTTAAATGTTTTATTTAAATATTAGTTAACATTAGATATTTTTGCATTTAGATTTCCCTTTTTCTTCATTTCACATTAAGACTTTAGATTAATCTTAAAAAGCAGTAATAATTTATTAACACTGTTAAAAGTATTATTTAGCAGATCTCATAGGAGGATTTTTTTTACACTGTAAACCTCTGTTTAAATGCTTGGGGTTGGTACATTTTTGTTTTGTTTTTGTTATGTCTCTTATACTCAAAAAGGCTACATTTATTTAATCAATAATAAAACAGTAATATTGTGAAAATTATTATTAATTTAAAATAACAGTTTTCTATTGAAATAAATATATAGTAGGCCCACAAACTAAATATTTGATAAAAAAATCAGTGCAAGCAGTTATATTGTGAAATATAATTAGATTTAAAAGAAATGTTTTCTAAAATATTGTTAAATTTAATTTATTGCTGTGATGGATAGCTTAGTTTTTAGTTTTATTATCAATTGTATAATTTATTCATTTAGGCAAAAAATAATTTTATCATTGACCACAGCATACTTATCAGTATTTAATTTAATCTATGCATCCCTATTAGAAGATATAACAATCAACTCAGGTTCACAAACGTTTCTTTACATTGACTACATGTGCACCAATGATGCAATTATTTCCGATTATCAGAGTAAGGACTTAATTGCAGTAAGACGTTAACATGAAACAAGCACACTTCTTGACTCTAGTTTACATGCTATTTCATTATTCTGATTATTCGTTAAGCACAAATTATGAACTCACATATTTAGGCATGTAACTGACTGCTGTCTACTTACATCAAATGCAAAACGTAAATACAGATTTATTGGAAGTTTATTTGGCAATGTGCCACATAGTTTCATGCGATTATGGTTACTACGATTATGAGTAGGGGTGGGCAATATAGTCTTAAAATGATATCACTATATTTAAAAAATATTTGCGATAACTATATTTATGAAAAAAAAAATACATGGAACAACATTTTATTGGTGATTGCAGCTGGCAGGAAAATAAAGAGCATTTTCAATCCTTTTCTAATGAGCTACTGTCATCGATGACAGACTACCTAATTTGAAGTGTAAATCTATTGTCATAAGGTGGCAGCAATAGCTGTGTGTTCGACTTGAAGCAGACCGATCAGTGTACAGGGCCGTAGCTGGGGTTTGGACCCGGTGGGCCCTGTTTGAAATTGTATAAATAGCACAAATAAACAAATATACAAATTAAACGATGTTTAAGTTTTTCAAGTTTGAAGGTGTCCAGGTACAGAAATAGAATAATCAAATGTAAATAACATTGCATCGTCTTTACTGTATAAACTAAATATAGAATAATTCTTGTTAAAACTACAAAGTAATTCGGTAAAGAGCAGTGAGAGGTTTTCTCCCATTTCATTTCTTGGATTAACAAGGACACTGACAGCATCTAGTAAATTAGGCGCGGTCACTTTATGAGATAATAAATTCAATATGATACACATTCCATTTTTTTCGCAACTGTTTACTTTAACTTAAGACATTACAGACCATTTTTCCTGAGGATACTTTCGAGTTGACAATTTTGTATGTATTCGTCGTTTCAAGAGCAAGAAGAGACAAAACTCAATTCGGTGTTTAATTAAGGGCTGTAGACGCGTTTCTCTGCATGCACACTGTATGCACTGAACAGCGCGCCGGTGCTGAATTAATTTTTTCATGTTTTTTTGTGAACGGGAGGAAGCGAAGAAGAGGTTGTTTTGGTGTTTGTGAGGCTCTCCGTGTGTGCACCGAACTCGGTGCGAGAACTCTCAGTTGAGTTTTTCCAAATCTTCTGTTTGAATGCTTTAAGCAGTTTTGAATGTTGACAAGGCTTAAAACACATGCAACTGATAAGCTTTCGTAACAACATGCAGGCTATCTTTTTACGCTGGCCTCAGGAAGTCGGTTGAAATCACCGGCTCCTTCCCCTATCTCCACACCGCTTTACTAAAGATATGCACCTCGCCTATTTTTGAAGGTAAGAGTGTGCACTCAAATATGCACTAGAACCCCTCTCACAATACTTTGTTGTCATACACCGATCAGTCTGCGCAGCGCTGCTTCAAGTTGAACACACCTATAGGGTTTGTGGCGTTATTGTTGTACATGCTAGGGAACAGTCCTGCCAATGCTCTCGGGGGGGGGCAAATGTTTGCTCGATTAATGAGGATAATTAATGAGGATAGGTCACTTGTTCAATTGATAAATTAACAGCTAGTTAAAGATGTAAAGGGAACTGAACTACTATAGTATTAATAAAAAATAAACTGACATTAGGAAACAATCTCTTGCTCCCCTTATGTTCTATATGCGTGTTAACACAATTCAGCAGCAAATGAAGACTGACGCCATGATGTGGTTTTTAAAAAAAAAAACTTTTTACTTTTTTGTTTGATGTTTAAATTTGGTCTTGGTTGTCCTAATTCTTTAATTGCCAATTTATCCTTAGTGCTACAATGAATAAATGGTATTTCTTTCAATGACACGATATAATCTGTGCTGAGGTAACGTTCGCTGTGATGTCGATCAAGTTCAGCTGACAAAGGCATAGCTTTCCCCGTCTCTGTTTTTTTTTCTTTCTATTTTTTCACATTTGATAAAGATATTAAAGTAGTTTTTTCATTTTTTTTCTTGTTGTTAAAATTCTAAATAGTTTTAAAATATTATTGGATGTCACTGTTCCCACCAGTCGTTGCACAAGTTAAGGTTACGCACGATGACGAAAGCACATTAGGGCTAGCCCTCCCGGAACTCATTGAGATTGCATTGCAGTGCCTGCAGTTCGAAAAAAATGATATTTGAAGTCTATGAGAGCACTCGGGGCGATTCTCAGTTTTACAGAAATCGCCCAAAAAGGGGCGGTACTACAAAAAACGCGACTCGACACTGATTGGACTATTTAGAGGCAGCACAAGCAGTCTAGAATAGTGAAAGCTAGCGTAACACTGTGGTTGAATGTAAAAGAAAACAAAATCCCTCCCTTTCCTTTGATGGTGCGTCGCCCAAACGCCCTAATGGAGAAACCGCCACTGCTAGGGAACATATATCCACCATACATCATCACGTCACTATATAATTGATATCATGATATAACACTTTTTTATCATGTAAAAGCATTATTTTTTTTTCTAATCGCATTTTGAGGGTGCATGTAAACCCACTCATCGACAGATGTAAAGATGCATTGAACAACCAAAGTCATGCTGTCCTATCTAGTGAGGTGCATCAGTCATGCCACAACAGCTGACACTATGTTGCAGGTCAGTGATGATCTACTGTATGTGACTGAGTCAGAGAAAAAACAGTGAGCCATGCATACTACCAGCACATTCTGTCTACAACTATTCTACTCTGTCAGTTTCAATACCAGCTCCCCTTATCACTGCTCAGCAGAGGGACATACCATAATGACAGAGTCCCATTACCAGCTTTACATGCATCAGTAAATGGACAGAGTTGGCAGGATGTGGCAGGGCCACTGGGCTCTGTCCACAAACAACTATATATATATATATATATATATATATATATATATATATATACTTAATCAAATTCATTGTAAAGATTTAGGACCAGTTTTACTAACAGATGGCGCTAGCACAAACCATCTTTTGGCGTTAAAATAGTACTGTCAGGTTTTACTAAAAACACGCAGTGAAGAATTAGGGCTGAAAAGGCGTGGACACAGATATTATTGCGCCTGACCTTATTGAATATGCATTTCTAGGAGTTTCCCTTTTAGATGTAAAATGTATGGGAGGAGAGTATTCAAATGTATCACCCAAAGAGATTTACTAACGTTTACCTTCGTCAAATTACTGGCATTTGTGCCATTATTTAATGCATAAAAAAGCATGTCTTAAACTGTTTTGCCCTTGAAATGGATGCAATTTGTTGCTAGGAGGAGGCACCTCCTTGGTATATTGCATTAGGCGAAATGTAAATGAGATGTTGCATCCGTGTTCTTTAATATGCGTGTTGTAAGTAAAACACCCCCAGAAATTTCCCCTCCCATCGACCCTCTTTTGAAATAAAATAAAATAAAATAAAATAAATCAATTTAGGTTAACACAACAACAGTATTCTAAAAGTCTGTAGAAAAAGATAATCTATCATCTTAATACAAAGTGTCGTCAGCATATCTTAATACAAATTAAAGGGATTAAAGGGTAATTTACTCACCATTAAGTTAAGTTCTTTCAAATCTATATTAATTACTTTCAACTGTTGAACACAAAACACCAAAGAGCTGATGGGAGCCACTGACTTCCATTGTATTTTTGCCCATATTACAGAAGTCCATGGCTACCATCACTGATTACTAACATTCTTCAAAATATCTTCTTTTGTGTTAAGCTGCAATAATTTTTATGTAGGTTTGGAACAATTTAAGGGGAAGTAAATGATGACAAAATGTTCATTTTTGGGTTAACTATCCCTTTAAGTTGCTGTAGTAAATGTAAAATATTTCCAGGTAATATTTTAATAATCTCTGTTGAATTTAGTACAATGACATTATAATAGACACTTACTTGAATGAATTAACAAATATTTACAGTATCATGTTTTTGATCTCATATTTTGTAATTGTTTCTTATTTCAACGAGCTCTCTTTCATTAGGACTGTCATAATTGGTTTCAGAAAGTTCTGACTTCATATTGACTTCATATCAGATCCCTTAAAAAAATCACCTTGGGGCTAGTTGGTTCAGAGTAATAACAAAAATAACCAATAAGTCAGTTCTGAAAAAAATCTATACACACACTGTAGAATCTGTAGAAAAATCGGGAAAAAAGTACTGGTAATTAATTTTCTGCCAGGACTTTTTCCCTAAAACAAAACATAATTCAATGTGTAATTCAAAGTCCAGGTTAAAATCTATATGGAATATTCAGTAGCACTTTATTTTACAGTCCTGTTCCTCATGTACATAGGCTACTATGTACTTATTATAGTAATTACAATAACTAGGTAATAACTAGTTACTAACGCTGAACCTACCTCCAAACCCTACCCCATTTAGTTACCAGGTATTACCAGATCTTTCTTAGGTAGCTACACTGTAGGTATATGTAAATACATGTACTGTAAAATAAGTACAACCGGAAATTCTTTCATATTAACTCAAAAAACTGTGTGGGGCCTCTGTACATGCATGTGGTTATAACATGTGTTTGAAATAATAGTCATAATGCATACCTAATCCTAAATTATAATGCAAGAGAATAGTCTTGTTACATTGAAATGTGCCTCAACACCAGACAAGGACAGCACAACATAACCTTTAACTGCTCAAGTAAGTGCTCAGAATGGATTCTCTACAAGTGAGTGTGGGGAAAATTCGATATGTGGTTCCACACACCGTCTGGCCCTCTTGACGTATAGAGAAGTGTGATAGCACAAGAGTCATTAATTTCTAAGAAAGAGCGGGAGACAGTGGCCATCTTGCCTCTCCTCACCTGCTCTCCACGCATGCAGCCTCTCCTGACTGGTGCACAACCAACAGATAGCATCTCTGTGCCACTGAAAGCAATTTCTCCCTGCCATTAGGAGATGGAATGGAGGCTTTTTCCGAGGCAGAGGCCATTGGAGTGTGTCTATACTTTGGTGTTTGCTGTGCCCGGGCTGAGAAAAGGGTGCAAGGAGAGAGTTTGCAGTTTGGCTGAGATGGAGAGATGAACTGGAGGACTAGGGCTGAGGAAAAATTCATTTAAAAAAATAGTTTTTAAACTTTTTTATTTACAAATTACTTCAAATTAGATCTGTCTATCTGTCTTAATTAAATCAGTGCTGCAAAAATGTCCAAATATCCAAACCTAAAACTAATCATGGAATCATGGGTCTTAGGAAAAATTCATTTTTCTTTCTTCCTTTTTTCTTTCTTTGTTTCTTTGTTTGTTTGTTTGTTTATTTCTTTTTTTCAAAATATCCAAACCTAAAACTTGATCTATACATTAAAAAAAAAAAAAATACATTTTCTGAGGACACTGAATGAAAAATAAATAAATACATACATAAATAAATAAGTATGCGTAAGCACAAATAAAGTATAACCAATTGTCATATTCCTTATTAACCAAAACTATATTTACAAAAACCTAAAACTGAACTGCAGTTTTGTCTTGCTGGTTCTCAGGAGCATATACAGCTGAATACTACATTCTTTAAGGGCAAAGAGTGAAAATCACTTCCTGAAAAAAACATAAAAGATTCAAATTATCTTCATTTTAAAAATCACTTCTCATTTAGTATGAGAAAGACTTCTCTTCTTTCCTTTCACATAAACATGTCAATTGTCTACTTACACATAAACATTCCTAAATAGGATAACCAACGCTTTTGACTAAACAGCACGAAAGTCTCCTGCAGTTTTGTTTTTCAAAGCTTGCCGCTGTGTAATTTGCACTCCTGTGCTGTGAGACCACCTGGATTTAAGTGCTGCTGTTACAAAAAAAGAACACAACTCCACTCAACACTGCAATTTTTTCCAGATCCAACAACCGACTGGAGGAAAGAAAACGAGTGTGAGACTCTCTACTCTGTAAACAGTGAACACTGAATCAAATATCAATTCCTTTAAAGTTCCAAGAAACAGACATCAATATCTCAAACTGTATGGACCGTGAAAGGAAAAGAAAGAAGGCAGCAAAGAAACAAATAACAACAGCATACCCTTCACGTAACCACAAAATCCACATGATCAATATATGGCACAGTGTGAGGAAACAGTTGTGCTTTTTGATGCAGTGTTACATTTAAACAGTGTGGAAGGCACTCTACTACAGCCAATGCAGTCGTGTGCCATGTGATGGTCTGCCTTCAGAAAACTGACAGCCTCGAAAAATGAAAATGTATTGCTCCAGGCAGAGGTAAAATCAAACCTGAGTCTGTAAACAGAGTCTATAAAAAAAGTGGTGTGAAAAAAATATAGTGAAATAAATAAGTGTTTTGGGCCAGTCTCCAAAAATGGTACCATTTGCGCTTTTTTGAAAAGGTTACTGATGTAGAGAGAGAGGAAATCATAAAAAGCATAACAAAGCATAATAACATTTTAGTTTTCTGTTAATTTGATCAGTTGTAAGGAACCATTTACTGAGAATGTCTTCACTAAAAAAAAAATTCATATTGCAATATTTATAAATAGTCTACAGTTAATGATGTTTCACATTAAAGTAAAAATGCTGTGAGCACAACTGCTAATGTTTTTAATATTGGTAATATAAAACAGACTGTAACAGACCGAAAGCTCACTTTACATTTTATAGTGAGCTACTGAATGCAGATACTCAAAGCTGTTTAGTCGCATGTCAATCAAGCCCTCGCCAGACATGGCTGCCCACAAAAGGATTCAGTGAGATGTGTTAACACTCTGTGTCCACCTTACAGAGGTGGCAGGTGTGAAATCTGTGTGTGCAGTGGAGTGGAAGGAGGGAAATATCAGGGAGACATCAAGTGAAATGACAGGGAGACAGTCTGCAGTCTTTAAATATGAGCAGGACAGCAACTTTTGAACTTGAGGAAGTATCCGAAATATAAGAGTCTCCAACAGAGAAGGAATGAAGCAATTTTCCATACTTTTTCCTTTGTCTCGTTCCAATTTTTCTTCCCACCTTGTGCTCTCTATTTTCTTCCAAGAGGCAGCTTGCTGTTTCTTTTCTTCTTCCATTCTTTCTTTCTTTCTTCCATCCAATCTTTTTTTCCTCCATTTTTCTTCTATTATCTTATTTGTAATGTCTTTGAGTTACACTATTTTTTCAATAGTCCACTTTAGAAATCTTCTAACTTTGAAACTACATTTCAATTAACTCTCAGAGTATTAATACACTGTTAAGTTGGAGTTACTTATAGTCAGTAGACTATAATCAAATAGCTAGTAGTTGATTTGTAATTGCAACATCTAAAGTGGACTATTAAAACCCTTTACCTGTCACCCCGTCCCGTATACGGGACGCCAACATTTATTTTACTATATAACAATTAAATCTAATCTAATCTTGACAAACTATATATCGTGGGAAAGGTCTACAACTCCCGAATATATATTTTACCAATGATTGTTGTTCAAAATTATGTAGGAAAAGTAATAGATTAATTTATGACAAGAGTGCACCCTCAAAAATCTACATTATAACAAGAGTTTTGACCTTTGTTAAAAAAAAGACTTCTTCATAGCTTTTTTTTCTATCACATTTTAGAAATCATCAGAAATTATATATCAACTGAAAACTTAAAATCTCAAAATTCACCCTTTAAATCCCATTTTAAAATCAGACACTGCATTACCATGTAACTCGTACATCAATATCATGTTACGAAATGTTTTCATTCATGAATTATAAAAATGTAAGTTTGGATCGTGCACTATAAAGTCTAAAGTCTATGTTCAAAAATGTGAGTGACAGTTAAGGGAACTAAACAGTTACCATTCATTAATCATCCTTCTTTCTTGTTTGTTTTCAAATTTCCTTCCTTCCAACTTCCATTTCCTACTTACCTTCTTCCTTCTCTACTTATTTGGTCTTCATTTTTTTGGATTTTTATACTAACTTTTCTTACCTCCTTTCTCATTTTTGCTCTGTTTCTTTTCCTCTTCCCTTCCCTTTCCTACCTCCCTCCTTCTTTCCTTACTTCTTTCTTCTTTCTATTTCCTTTCCTTTTTTATTTTTTGTTTGTTTTTAACAATGCAAGCAAGAAAGAACAAAGAACAAGTCGAAAGGAAATAAAGTAAGCAAAAAAGTAAAGAAGGGAGGATGGAAAGGAGGAAAAGAAATTAGGAAGAATGGAGAAAAAAGAATCAAAGCAAGATACAATAAATATAAGGACTGAAGAAAGGAAAGGAGGAGGAAATTAAGTTTGTTCAAGAAAATGAACAAAAGCAAAAAAGGAAGAAATTAATGAAGACAGAGAGTGGAAGAAAAGAAAGCAAGCAAGAAAGGAAGGAAGGAAGGAAAGAAGGAAAAGAGGATGAATGGAAGAAAAGAAAAGGAAAGACAATGTACAAAGAAAAGAGGATGAAAGAAAGGATGGAAATAGAAAGGAAGCAAATAAAGTTTCTTTCTCATTCTAATCCAGTGTTTTGTTTTCGTCTGTCACAGTTTTGCTTTCTCTTGATTTCCCAAGTGAAAGTTTAATCAGTACTGTGTGAAGACTGGAAAATTGACCATGGGAATAATCCAATAAACACACAACAACCCCTCCCTACAAAGCACAATGTCTGTGGGCACTTTATGGAAGGCTGATGATTAGAAGTGAGAGAAATAAATGCGGTACGCAACAGGAAAAAATATTCTGGAAATGTGATTAAACTCCTGCTCAAAGTTTGCCATGCATCAGAAATAAGCTAAATGACAAACAATAGGCTAAAGCGGTAAGCGCTCGGCCTAGGGCGAGTATTACCGCTGCTGTATTTTCAGCACGACTGTTGCTGTTATCTGCAAGAATTCAGAGCCAAGCCAGTACAGAAGAAAACATTCCTCTGCACAATATGGGTTAAACTGACTACGAGAGAGAAAACTGTTGAAGATCAATTCACTTCACAGTTTATTAAAAAGTATTCTGAATGTAGCACTTAATATCTTTCCATCCATCTGGAGATGAAGGACAGGGTCCCACCAATGCAGTGAGTTGTAATTGTGTCGTGTGGCAGACAGCCATGCTTTATCTGGCAGACAGACATGCAGGAAAAGTGACACCTGCAAGGAGAGAGGCCCCGTTTCCTCGACACATCTAGATAACCATGACAAGCCCGGGACTGATTCAATCACAGATTTCCTCACAGTCACCACCTCAAACCTCTATCCTCCAGACGTTGCACAACCATGGGTGGCAAGACACCTGCTGATGAGGGAGCTCTCAGCTGGAAGGAACTTTTTACTACTCGCTGTGGTGGAAAAACATCAACCACTGAGATTTTTCCCAGTTGGAAAGCAAAGTGACAGTGCACCTTCATGCATCTGATTACGGTTGCCAATCTGCTGAAGTGTCAAAACAACAATATAGGCTGCTTGATTTGGCTATGCCTTAATATGTCTCCTGGCTTCGGCAGAATGACATTCATCTTTATGGATAGTCTTTGGACTCACTGTTAATTTGACACAAATGAAACTCCAGGGAAAATTTCTGAAATAAATTAGTTGCAAAAAGCAGAGCCTCTGGTGACATTCACTAAAGGGCCCCACCTGGATGTAATCCAAATGTCATCAGAGTGCGATCGATGGTTTAGCCTGCCCTTACCGCGGTACGGGGAAGTCACCAGGGAGGAGACTCGTCCAGGGAAGTTAGAACATCGCATTTAAAAGCAATACTGCAGAACTGATTCTCTACTTTTTCTTTTTCAGCCAGAAGCAAAAGCATTATTTCACCAAAACACATATTAATCATGTTATGATTGCGGTTAGTCTAGATGACTAAGAATGTATTTAAAAATATTCCTGCCAGTCTGTTTCTGGGGGAAAAAAAACTCCCACTGAAAAGTTTTACTACCCTTTTGATAAACCCACTGAACCATTAATGTTTGCTACAAATGTCAAGAGTAATAACTGAAGTAATCTTGTTTTTAATGAAAGTGCCGGGCTTTTCTATCTAGGAGTAATTATGCTAATGGGGAGGCATAAAACTGAAGTGCCATTTCAGCTAAGAAAATTCCTAACTAAAAAAACATATTATTGCTTAAGGTATGGCAAGAATTTGTTCTGCAAGTTTGTTCTGCCTGTGAGGATGATGTGTTCTGGGTTTACTGAAGCTTAGATGAAATGATGAGCTGTCGCCTCAATTAATATAACCTGCTGATTCAACTACATTAAAGCAATAAAAGCAACTCATCTGTATTCATGATTTAATCACATAATTTAATCGACAGCATAATTTAATAGACAGATGGCAAGAGAGACAGACAGGCAAACTGAAAGACAGACAGACAGAGAGAGACAGACAGACTGAGATATACAGCTAGCTAGAATGATAGAGTAAGACAGAGAACGACAGGCAGACAATAAGACAGCTAATATTATGAAGGATAAGACAGACAGTAGCTAGTTAGTTAGCTAACTAGCTAGACAGACAGACATACAGACAGACAAATAGATGGACAACACTACAACAAAAGATAAAATTATAGAAAGAATGATAAAACAATATAGATAGAACGACAGAACTAGATAGAATTATGGGTGAGTGATCTAACAATTTTATGTTGTGACCAATCTTGAAGACATCTACAAACTACTTTATGTGAAACTTAGAGATTGATCTTTTGTTCTCATAATAATGTTAAAAGTACAGTATACTGTACCTACTGCACCTCTATTATGTCTTTTAACCACTTCAGCTGTTATTTTGATTTTTTGAGAATTAGGCATATGCAATATTGGACCCACCGGTGGGTCCCCAGAGTTGATGTGGTTAAGCAATGTGATGTATTTGAAAAACAATGTGAGCCAGCAGTAGTAATGCTATGAATTAAATTCAGTTTTGAGTTTAATAAAAAGTTGAGTTGCTTGCTGTTCCTTTCATTTAAAGTGGTGCACTTTTGCACAACCTTAAAAGTTTAACATACAGTGTCATTGTGGTTTGGGGGGGGGGGGGGGCAAGTTTGAGTCTCCCATCCTCCTATCTCTCACCCACTTCACTTCCTGTCAACCTATAATGCCCTATCTAAATAAAGGCATAAAACACCATAAATAAATCTTTAAAGAAAAGCTTAATACCTTAATAAGTTAAATCATGTAATGTGAATGACATAAAATGCAGTTTACTGTGGGACATGCTGTATTTTAAAAATAATTATTAAAAGCACACAAACTGCGAAAGGCACATTTTGTGCACACACTAAACACAAATAAGTAAAGTATAGTTTCAGGCACACAAAATTGTCAAAAATACAAAATAAATTAAATCTTAAATGATCAAAAAATTGGGAAAGAAATTAGATGTGTGCCAGTATATTATGTGCATTCTCTCTTAAAGATACAGAAGCCTAATAAACCTACAGCTGTCTGTGTCATTCATGTTGACAGTTTTTTTCAAAAGTTTTTTCAAAAGTTTTAACAGTTTTTTTTTTTTCAAACAAGAGTCAGAGGAAATCCCTCATTGCTCTTGACTGAATCAATTTATACATTTGATAAGAATCATTGTGTAGGCCTATTCAGTTCATACAGTGATGCATTATTTAAAGTTTAACTAAATTTTTAATGACCATTTTGACAACTGATTGTTTAATGCAAAACTGTGTAACTTGGTAACATCACTATTTAAATCAGGGATCGTGATTTTGCATAATAAAATATGATATTTTGGGAACATTTCCCACCCCTACATATAATGATAGAAAACAACAGACAGACAGACAGACAGACAGGCGGACAGATAGATTGATACAAATAGGCAGGCATATATATTGACAGGCAGACAGATAAGCAGACAATAGATGGATACAGTAAGATATATAAAGAGAAACAGAATGAGAGACAGACAGACAGATAGAGATGAAGCAGTAAACAAGAGATTATGTGAGCACAAACACTTCTCACACTTAGACACAGGCCCATTTCACAGGAAAGACTGCGCACCACCTCCTGTTTGTGCGCCTGCCCTTACCTATGGCTTCAATTAAAAGCGACAGAGAGGAAACTCTCGGTGGGATTGTTCCAAACATCACGTACGGAGTGGGAAAAGAAGGTTGAATTAATAAACAGAGGGAGAAGGGTGATGGAGGCTGGAGCGCTGACAGTAAGTGATGTGTGGTTTACTCTCCAGTAGCGGCAGGGAGAAGAAATCACTTCCTAGGAAATAATAAACATGATCTGCGGCCCCAGTGCCACTTCTGCAGCTGCCCTCTCCCTCTCGCCAATAGAAATGTCAAGATGTCCAGGCAGGGGAGGTTATTTCAGAATAGGAGTGCACGGGTCTCACCTCCACACTTTATTACAGCCTATACACTTAACCCAAATGCCTGTTTCATATGTCTTTCATCTGCAACACAGCTTTATGTGCCTCTATACATCATGGATAGACACACAACCATGCCTACATGTACATTCATCCTCCTGCAGTCTTGTCCTAAAGCTTTCACTACTATAAAAAATAGTCCACTACAAAGTACAAAACAAAACCTAGTAACAAGATGAACACTATAACAATATTACAATATGAATGGGTGAAATAGCAATGCTAGAACATATATGTTGTGTGTGTGTGTGTGTGTGTGTGTGTGTGTGTGTGTGTGTGTGTGTGTGTGTGTGTGTGTGTGTGCGTGCATGAGGCACACAATAAAGATATTAAAACAAGCCTATACTAGTCACACAGTTTTTTTTGTTTAGTTTTTTTGTTAATTTGTTAATTATTAACTGTGGAATTTTTAATGGGTCACAGACACCCATCTATTTAAATTTAATTAAATTTTTAATTTGACATTGTAATCTTACTGGTTAATGGTCAACTAATGAGCTTCTGTTGTCGGTCAGGAAAATAATGTACCAAAAATGAACAAAATCCTGTCATTATACAATTCTCCACCAGATTTACTGTGCCTGCACGCAAGATCAGGCAACTCAAAATCCTGTGTACAAGAGCTGAGACATGATGTGAGATTTGATCGTAGCCACCACTCATGTCCTTATTAATAAATTCCATGTTTTGCATAAAACGACCATACGCTCAATTTTCTGTTGTATGTTTGTTTTGTAAATGAGCTCCATTATACACTGCACCTTGTGACTTTAAGGTTCTATTTCTACTTTATTTGATCCGTAATATAACTAATGTAGTGATATGAAATTATATTTATGAAAACAATGAATTTATTTATTTACATTCAGTAAATAATTCAGTTACGTTGCGGATGTACGTGAGCCATTCTTTACCAATTAACTGCACTACTATTTTAATATCTTCAACTCTATTACTATTACTTTATAATATACTATTACACTGAAAATGAAAATGTCATGCAGAATAGTTCTATAATATAATATAATATAATATAATATAATAATATATAATGTGGCTACAGAGAGTATAAAACCATCAAAATTAAATGTTAATTTACTGCTTATGAATTTATGATTATCTATATCAGGGGTTTTCAAGCTTTCAAATCTCAACAATCCCTAAATATGACAACACCCTTATCAATTATTTCTGATATAATATGATGTAATATAAAATTATTATACAACACTTAAGTAGCATCTTCACGACCCTACATAGGACAAGTGGTTTGGAAAATGGATGGATGAATGCAATGATCAGAATCAAGCATTCCAGCTTGTTATGTAGTTAGACAACTTTTGTGCTCTACTACAGTGCATAATGAAACCTAAAAGAGGTGATAAGGCTTAAATAAAATGCTCGTTACGGTAATGATCTCTCTGAATGGTGGAGGTCTATTTCCATTTTGTGAAATCATTAACAGCTAATAAACAACATACTGCGATGATGGTTCTAAATCATAAACTATTATCTTCACAGTGGGCTGTTTATTGGATGCTAATGATACAAATTTCCTGATTAAAATCTATTGTTCAAATACGAAAATGACTTCATTCTCAAAAGTCACTGAGCATGAAAACACTAGAGTACCTGGAGTTTTGGTCACATGCAGGCCTTGTTTTGTATATCCATTTGAAAAAGCAAAAAAAAAAAAAGTCATTAACAATCGCTAGGTTTAGCGCAAGAAAGCAAACACAGTTACAAATCCATTTAGTCACTCCGATTACCTCTGATTCGTAATTACCCAGCTCTGCCCTGTCTCCGTGTTTACCTTTTATTCAATAAATGTTTATTCTGTGAGCTGACTGGCAGATGGCACTTTGCAGTTCGGTGGTGTTACAGGTGCACGGCCTTGGAAATATGCCACAGGCCTTGATTCTTTCTCGTTTTTAAAAATATCACCCTTCAAGTCTCACAGCACGATAAAATGATTTTGTCCACATTTCCAGTGGATTTAACACTATATTATTCTGGCTCTGTCTCAGAAAGCTTAGGCAGTTTTATTCATGAAGTTTTAATAGAAAAAGGTAAAAGAGAGAGAGCGAAAGATAGACTGTCAAGGACAGAAAAAACCGAGACATCCAGACATGCCGACGCAACGTTTTCTTCACACAGCAGGCCTCATCTTACTAGCATGTTGATTATGTGCGCAGGGCCGGAGTTTAGTTTCCAGTTAGGAGATTAAATTGTTGTAGCACTTCCAGTGCCGTCCTCAGCTGTCAGCGATAGCCGTGCGCTGCCAGCTGAAGGTGAGGCAATGATTTGTGGTTTAAGGGAAGTAATTTTATAGAGGGCTGAATCGGGATTCTTCAGAAAAGCATGGGCACAGAAATGCAGAGGCCCTGTGGCAACCATTTGATTAGTTTTGCCCTTGATGTGGCATTATATACAGCATATTTGAACCTCGCTATCTTGTAGATGGCCAGTAGATTAGAAAGTTCTGTAAAGGCGATGTGTGTAAGTTGCAATTCAAAAGAATTTGTAATGAAGGTAAAAATGCACTCACCTGCTGAGTTGTGTCCGCAGGCATGCATGAAAGCAGAGAGAGAAAGAAAGAGATTTTATTAGCTTCCTGAATGCTGGAGGAGTAAAAAAAAAAAAACGAATCAGGATTTATATTCAAATAAAGCAAAAGGACACTTATTTGCACACTTTGATTTTTGAGCCTTTGGGGCTGGAAGTTTTTGTCTGTATAATTTTGTTGGACTGCATATGACTCTTTCAAAAAAATAAATGTTTTTCTGCACACAAGAATAGGACAAAAGTACCTTACCTGCTTTTTTTTTTTTTTTAAAGAAATTGTTACTTTTATTCTGAGAGGGTGCATTAATTATGATCAAAAGTGACAGTAGAGACATGTATAATGTTTTCAAAAGATTCAAAAGAGTTATATATTTCAAATAAACGCTGTTTGTTTCAGTTTTTTAGGATTCTATATATAGAATACAAAGTATTTATGGTTTCCATAAAAATATTAAGCTACTATTTTCAACAGCATTTCAGAAGTATCATGTGACACTGAAGAACTAAAAATGTAGATGCAATAATAGATTAGATTTTAAAATATATTAAAATACATTTTTTTATTATTACGGTTACATTACTGTATTTTTTATCATATATATATATATATATATATATATATATATATATATATATATATATATATATATATATATATACTCTGCATTTTAAAATCCTATTATTTGGGATCAGTACACGGTTGATTATATATAAATACGAATCACAATTCTTTTTGGAAATTCTTTCTGGAAAATTAAATGCATGGTAAACAAGCCGTTTAAAAAAAATGAAGCAGTGACATTTGAAAGCAGCAGATGAAACCAGAAAGCATGTGATAAGACTCATTTGAGGTGGTGAGGCCCTTGTGTCAGGCTGGAAAATTAAACGTGGAGCCTGAGGAAGTCCACATGTGTTAAGCTTGAAGTAAATGAAAGTAGCTGAACTGATAAGCTGATCGATTTGCCAGATACACTGACCGGCAGATGCCCTTGAGTGATGTGATTTGATAACCAACGTATTGGATTTTCAAGGTTCCTGATGAAAACAACCCTGACACGCTGAGTCAGTCTGAAAGCAAACAAATAACAATGATATGAACACAAACTGTTTAGAAGAGCATGAACAGGATGGTGGGCTCTGAGAAGGTGCTTGTAAGTTTTCAGGCAAAACAGGAGAATATACAGTCACCATAAATTTTTGCTCTAATTAGACAATTTATCTTGTCAGCATCCTATTCATCCTATTCATAAAAATATTGCTTTTTATACTCTCTCTGATGTGTTTAAAGACTATAAAGTGCGGTCCATAATAATCTCTTACTGTCCAGAACAGCTCAAGTACTTACTAATAGTTTCTGTCAGGGATGCAAAAAATTATTCACCCTTATAACCTTTTCAAATGCTTTAAAAATGAGTAACTCAGGCTATAGAATGATGATCAGCTAAATGAATACAAAAGAACATGATGAACAAAAGCAGACATTCATTGAGCACTTTTTGGAGATTGCTGAGGTCAAAATAAACTAGTCTCACAAGAAAAATAAAAAAAGAGTAAAATGTAAAATAAAATAAACATTATTAAAAAAATGTTTGTTGAGGTCTCAATAAACTGGTCTCACAAGTAAAATAAAATGATTGATAAAATAAAATAAAATAAACTTCTTAGTCTTAGCATAAGATAACCTGTAAAATCTGCAAATAAAGTAAAATTAAATAAAATGCTCATTGTGAGAAAATGTAGACGAATTACCGACAAAATCTACCACATTCTGTTCTTTACAAACACATATTTGTGTTTTAGTTCTGATGTCCTTGCAGTCTGCTTGAGCATTTGCTGAATTGCTGTTCTGTTTCTAAACAGAGAACAATGACTCCCTACTCTCAGTTTGTTTGTTCAGAGATCAGAACAGACTTTGGAACTATGTGACCTGGCTCTTCACCTTCTTCGTCCGCTTTCACCCTTCTAAGGATTTTAATTTCTTCTCTAAGATTTGTAAATAGATTCCCCCTCCTTGGCTTGAAGCAATTATGTCTCGTATTAACCCACACCCTGTAAAGGCTCAGAGACAGCTGTGTGGGTCTGGAGGCAAGAAGCCGTTGCAAGAAACGAAATTAATTAACATGTAGCTGCTCTGCCATTTCTACAGTTATGTGACTCACTGAGGCTTCACGTTGCGGCAAAACGCAAGTCATTAAAAACTTAAGGGAAATGCCATTAAATTCAGTAACCAAGGACAATTTGTTTCTTTACTTAACCTTTCTCCTGTTAATGTTAGGGGACAGATCTTAGAAAATGTAATTGAAACCGTCCTCCACTTCATGACAGAGTTAGAATCTAGATATTTCTCTTCTTTCCACTTTGTTGTTTCCACTAAAATATCACTTAGGCTCTAAACATCCTTGTCTCCAGAGTCCATCAAGGAATATGCCTTAAAATCAGAAACATACATTTTGGTGATAATATCCTTCTCCAACCAGGGTGCCGTCCCTGAGGTGGTAATGGAGGCATTACAGTGAGTAATGGCCCAGCTCACTCCAGTATGCCATATTTATCATTATTTCCAGTGACAGACTCAACGGTCCTATGGGGCGTTTTAATTTACTCAAGCTAACCTTCACAATCTCAGCATTTGGAAGCTTACTTAGGAGTTTAAACTTTTTTTAAACGTTTTCCTGTCCTGAAGCACCATTCAAGGGTCAGCTATCAAACCACAGATCATCCATTCACTGAAATATGATTCTTTCTCCCAGTCCCAGATTACCAGATTTACCATGTAGCAGTTGGGGTTTCAAGATCTGAAGCTCTGCCAGTCTGTAAAGCTGCTGTTAATAAAGGATAGAGCCCCAAATGTTCAACCACACAGCCAATACAGTCTGATTAGCTCCATTTTGCTTCAGACATTTGTTTAGTTACAAAACTGAGCTAAAGACATACTTTATTTTTTATCAAACCACAATTATTAAACATTTTTAGCAAGAATCTATGAAATACATGACTGAAGAGTCTGATCCAGTGCAGTTAAGAGGAGTATAATGTACAGTTAGACAGTCATCACTGTAAAATAAACCCGGACAGAGCGGTCATTATGAGGGAGTTTATTTTGTTTATTTTAATGACCGTCTGACTGACTGTACATTATCCTGCTTAATACGCACTAGAGTATAGGTAACTGAAAGGACATGAAATATTCAGTGTCGGCTTTTTGAGCAATAAATTCCATAGAAAATCTTTTCTGGGCCTGGAGAAGAGAAAAAGAAAGGGAAAGGGAAAACACACTGTTGATATGCTCTGATATTTCTAGGATTTCTGTGAGAGCCCTAAGTATTGATTGACTTCTGAGTTTCTGAAGCTCTGAAATCCTAATTCTAATAATTTTCATTTCATTTTTTTTTTTGCAAAACAATATGTTTTTGTGACTTGGAGGCAACAACATTTACTATTTTATAACATTATAATCAACCAATATTGGCCAATTAAATTAGAGGATTGGATCTAACTGATATAAAACTATAAATTACACACTGCCTTTCAAAATTAAAACAAAATATTGCGGTCACACTTCAATTTAAGTTCCAATTCTTGCTATTAACAAACCATTAATTATGACTTTTGCTTCATTTAACTCCCAATTTGCAGCTTATTAATAGTTAGTAAGGTAGTTGTTAAGTTTAGGTATTAGGAATGTAGAATATGGTCATGCAGAATATGCGCTTTATAAGTACTAATAAATAACCAATCAGCATATCAGCATATTAGAATGATTTCTGAAGGATCATGTGACAATGAAGACTAGAGCAATGGCTACTGAATTTGCAGTTATTTTAAATTGTGATAATATTTCACTGTTTTACTGAATTGGTTTAGAAATGCAGCCTTGGTGAGCTTAAGGGACTTTTGAAATCCTCTACGAAAGGACAGACCTAAAGCTCTGAGGTGTCTATGAGGTTGTTAAGGCCTCGGCGTGGTAACACACATCATATCCAGTGAAGTTTGTGAGTGGGATCAGTGATGCAGGCTGAGATAATGTATGAAGTCACACTGTGATCGATGACAGCGTGCTAATCTGCTTGTGAGATAGTGAGCCCGCTGCCTTCCCTCACAGCCGCTCGCTCTCTTCCTCTCCCTCTCCCTTTGTTTGAGGATCACATTATCTGCGAAGGCTTATTGCATCACAAGACATAAGCCACAAAAACACCAGCATGTCTGATTCGGTAGAGAGATTCAAAAGTTGATTACATTAATTTTTCTGTGGTCTTACATTTGACATTTAACAATAGGCAGAGGTTTACCTCGGTACTCATTTTCTCAGGACGATTTGACACAAAAGCCCACCGCAATCATCTCAATCAATTACTTTGACCTTGTCATTTTACACATTTGGACTGCAAGAGAATGAGATCGATTAGATATTATAGAGTTCTGCAGGTGAAAATGTATACATTTCAAAGTATTTCCTAAACCTGTATTGGCTGAACACTTAAACCTTCTAAAATAAACTAAGATTTTCACTGAGCTGCTCTCCAATTCATTTGCACCTGGCACACAGAGATGTCACACTGCTGGCTTTGATTATCCACATCTCCTCCCACCGCTTATACCTCTGACCTTGTGCTGTTCATCCTCTGCATACACAAGATGCCTCCTGATGTCTATCAGATAACTGCAGCGCTTGTCAAGCCTCCACCAGCATCAAGGAGAATTCGTTCAGTGAGGAATGATGGTCCCAACTAGCGCATTTGACACCAAAGACTTATCATAAAAAGGTTAGCTGATTGCTTTCATTTGTAAATGATTATAAATGTGCTCCATATCGGCAAGAGTTGGGCATTTAAATGCGAAGCATTTCCACCTCAGAGACTCTCACTTTCTAATATCTAGCTTGACCCACGGCAGGAGCGAATCCTTCCCTGCAGGTCCCATTTTATGCAGTCAATAAATTTTTTCTCAGCAATACAAGTCCATAAACTACATCAGTATGCCTTATTTAATCCCTGCTTACACTTTTAATGACATGGAGGGAGAAGAAATGTAGGATAAACTTTGCTGCCATGGCTTAAAGTAATTCCAGTAAATATCCACAACCATACTCTTTTAGATGAAGTCACTAAACTGCTGCATCAAGACTTTTATATTTGCATATGTATTTAATTTTTCATATATTTTTGTATTTACTTATTTACAGTGTATACTTCTATAGACTACGCTTTATATATTGTATTATATATAGTATATTGATCAAAAGATGTTTATAATGTTACAAAAGATATTTATTTAAATAAATGCTGTTCTTTTGAACTTCCTATTAATCAAAGAATCCTGTTTTCATCATTGATAATAAGAAATGTTTCTTGAGCAGCAAATAAGCATATTGGAATTATATGACATCGAAACAACTGACATGTTCAAATATACTCAAACAGAAAACATTTTATTTTAATTGTTATAATTTTTAAAAATGTTTTACTCTGTTTTAAATCAGGCATATTGCTCCTTTTTTTTAATCCTAACTACACCCAATCTTTTGAATGGTAGTGTGTGTGTGTGTGTGTGTGTGTGTGTGTGTGTGTGTGTGTATATATATATATATATATATATATATATGAAGAAAAACAAATATTGGATATATAATATATATTCTAGCAAATATAAAATATACAGAAAAAAATCAACCCTAGCGAATGCTCAGTTTGCTTATTTTGTGGAAAATATATGGGAATCTGCCATAAGGCATAAAATGGCAGTTGAAAACAGGATACATTTAAAGGAAATTATATCAAGCAGCATTATCTTCATGACATTTTTTTTTCTTTCTTCGTTTTGTTAAAAAAAAATCAAAACAGAGATCTAACCTTATCTATATTGGAAAAGCATTTAGAGCTTTTTAAAGTGACTGAATTCCAGATCAAGATTACAAAATTCATCAGAGATTTAAAGTCCAGGTCTAAAGCAGCTTAGCGACCTAATTACCTCTAATTTACCAGGAGATCAAAGGGCCTTCTTAAGCAGATGGATTGAACTTTGGGTTCCATAAGGAACTCCCATCTAAAGATGAAGCATGTACAATCACATTCGTTTTCAAATCAGAACTTGTTCTCTGTGTTTACTTAGAGCTGAGTGACAGATAAAGCAGTTTATATTGTAGCGAGTATCAGATCGTGTTTGAAAGTTGCTGAGAGGGCGGAAATTTGGGCTCTTTCAACTCCCTCAGAATTCTAATTACAGTATTCTGGTTTCCAGCTCCTAATCCACACCACTACAGGATTTGCCTTCAAAACTGATGAAAACACAAAAGTATCAGCTCGAGATAAAGCAGAGGAGTCTGGGATTGGGGATAGAAGGAGGCTGAAATATGATTCATTTACACTTCAAATATGGTTGGACACTCACAACGCTGTCACATTCCCCAACACTTTCGCAAATTATTTCAATTATTACTGTACGTTTGGGTAACTATTGCAGTCACACTGTATTTACGCCACATAGGCCTTTCTGCCATGTAATTGGTCTGCCTTTTTTGAGGTCAACAGGCAATTTCATACACTGTTCCATATAATGAGATCTGAGGTGTTTGCCAGGGCGGGGTTGGGCCTGTAACACTGAGGTGAAACAAATACAGGTCATTAAACTGATACTTAAAAGCACAAAACTGTCTAAAAATCTCCTGCCCTTTTCTTCTACCTTTAACCAATTCTCAGCACACAAGCAGCTCGAATCCACAATGAGTAAAACTGGGTGGCACATCTGTATGGGCTTTTAGCCATCACAGTGAGTACAAGGAGGATCTGAACATAAACACAGCAAAGCATTGAGTTAGGAAAGTGTTTTGTCTCAGGAAATATAGGCGGCTTAATGGGATTTTACGGCTATCCTCCTGGGGTAGATACTGCAAATCTCCTCCACACCCCTGCGGCAAGACCCAAATGATAATGACTCGACCAATACGAGACTTCAGATGCATTCAAAGGCTCGCTTGAGCTGCCTAAACCAAAAGCTAACTTCCAGCAATATTCTTTATGCCAACATTATGAACATTATGAGTCATTCCAGAAGTGTAAATTTTGGAACAACAGCATAATTCATCATCATCGATCCCATGAGGGTAGAAAGGGAGAAATCTTTCATACAAGAAAAAAAAATCAATTGGCAACACTCAGAGTGCTTTACTGCAGCCATTCACCGAATTATAATTAAACAAGTTATTAACACAAACTATGGAAGATTGACTCATTGTTTCAGAATGTTCAATTTAAAGGGATAGTTCTTCCAAAAATGGGATTTAAAGGAATAGGCCTAGTTCATTCATCATTTCCTCACCTTCATGTCATTCCAAACCTTAATGGCTTCCTTTTCCCTGTGCAACTCAAAGAAAAAAAAAAGATATTCATGTTTTAATGTCCATTGTTGTTTTTGGACTGACTTTCACTGTATGGACAAAAACTGGAAATATTCTTTAAAAAAGAAAAAACATATTTTTTGTGTTCTGCATAAGAAAGAATGGTTGACTAAATTACAACAGAATTTATTTTTGAGTTAGCTACTCCTTCAAAGTCCCACCGTTCGATATATATATATTTTTATCTGTGCTTATGAAAGAACGTATGCTTTATTTTTAACATGGCCAATAAGTGGCTGAGTAAATGATTGGATTTTCTCTGTTTGTGCTTCACCGAGCAATAACTTGTTGGGCGTCTCTGCTTGGCTAGGCTAATTAAAGCATTAATGCATGACTTCAGGATATCCGCTCCAGTGGAGTCTCATCTCATTATGTATATAGCGAGTGCTACAGGGTTCCACTTCCCCCTCTATTTGTTTGCCTAACATGCCTAAAAATAAGATTGCACGAAACCCTGGCTGTACACTTCTCCCTTTCTGCCTGCATGAACACATTAGAGCAAAACGCAAAACTAAGGCGCTCGTTGCTGGAGAGCTGCGGTGATGATGATGATGAATTATTCCCCATTTTCATGCCTTCTCAGAGCAAAGACCCAGGGATAGATGGTGCTCCAGCCACCCACTGACATCACCACTCCTCACTGGGATTAGCAGAGAGGCACCGCGGCCCAGCCTGGGCGCGACTGGCCTGCTTCTGCAGCTTAATCTTACTGACATTTCAATGGGTTCCATCCCGGCTCAGGCCCTTTTGTCAAAAAAGATGATTAATCATTGGGTTGTCGCCTGTCAGTGGTGTCGGCTGTAGTTGAGGTCTGCAATTCACTGTAATTCTGTTTTCCAGTGGTGCTTTCTGTCATTATTCACCCGAAGCGATACAAGAGAGGAAGATTAGAAGTGGGCCGGCTAGAGATATTCTTAATAGAGGCAGATTTCTCAATCGGCTTTCCTGGTCTGGGCTAAAATGACTTACTTGTATCGTCAGCCTCTGCTGATGATTAAATTCAGCGGATGGGGGAAGTGACTGAACACAAAGATGCATTAGACAGCAGATGTCAGTGTTAAAGTGTGCTTGGGTACGGATGTCTGACTATTCATCTCTGAGGGCGGATTCATTTTAGCAAAGAATTTAAAGTGATCTTTCACTGAGAAATTTAAATTCTGATTTCATGTCGTTCCAAACCTGTATGACTTTCTTTCTTCTGTGGAACAATCTGAGCATATGTTGCTTTTTTCTTGCTTCTGTGACTGAAAGCATCTCTCTTTGTCCCAGCGGGGTGTCTCAAGGCTTTATAATGATTAAAACACCTCCGATAGAAGTCAGAGGAGCTATCATGCTCTAAAACATTAAGTAAAGACTTCTGGCTCGC
The DNA here is from genome assembly GCF_963082965.1 of Carassius carassius. Lineage (NCBI taxonomy): Eukaryota > Metazoa > Chordata > Actinopteri > Cypriniformes > Cyprinidae > Carassius > Carassius carassius. Next base: position 12,752,167 of record NC_081782.1, read on the forward strand.
TCTGCTGGGCAATGATTTCCCTTAATTAAACAACCTCTGGAACTGGCCGCGACTCCCCAGGGAGGCTGGTCTTTGCCGGCTCGCATAGAAGCATAAGGCAGAAATCTCTTAAACTTTATGAATACAGCTAAGTCATTTCCTCATCTCCCTGAGGGCTATTAGGATTTAGCTCTACTTATTTCCCCTCACAGTCCCATTCAGACTCAGGATAATCCACCTGCCCTCATGACTATACAGAAGGGAGCTTTTGGTGTCAGTGACAATGATCCGGAAATGTGAGAATGTGTGAGAATCAGATATTAGTCTTGGTCAGTGGGTGGACCAGGGGTGTGATGTCTAGTCAAACACATAAAACTGGAAAGTACTTTCTTGATTTGGCAAGCGCTAATCTGGGGTGCATTTCCCAAAAGCATAGTTGCTAACTAAGTTAGCAACTTTGTTGGTTGCAATACAATTTCCCATTGCCAACCAACTAAGTTGCTAACAGGTTAGCAAATATGCTTTTGGGAAACGCACCCATGATCGGTCGGTTTAAATTAACTTTACCTAAAATCAACTACTCAGATTAAAGCTTGCCAGACTGAGAAAGTACTTTTTATGTGCATTAATAAACAGTATACACATGGACCAACAACTGACCAAGAATAATTGTTTGATTTTATGTAAATGTACTAAAATCAACCATTTAGATTAGAGTTTGCTAGATTTGTCTATCTGATTTATCTGCCTTAATAGGAGCCTGTCCTCCAACCAAAAACGACCATATAGGTCATTTGTGCAAGCACCTTATTACGACCTATATTTACGTTTTAAAGTTAAGTGCCCTCTAGCGGGCGTAAAAATAATAACAGTATCGCGTTGCGTCTGTCGTCATGAAATGACGTATAACGTCATTACCAATCAAAATGCATGTTTATTTAAATGGAATGTGTGGGCTTTTTACACCGATCTCACAGTATTTCCTACATATTTTACTAGGTGGCTTATTCGTTTGAATGACCACACCTAACCCCACCCCTAAACCTAACCCTCACAGAAATCATGCTAAATTATGATTTATTGAGTATATACATTTTCGTGCACATCCATTCCCTGGGATCGAACCCATGATAGCATGATTACATATCAAGGTATAACGCAATAATCTACCAACTGAGCTACACGAAACGCAAATCGGAGTGCAAATAAAAGAGTACAAAACATTAATATGAAAACAACCTTTTGCCGATAGGGGCGCAATTGTAGTATAAGCTCTGATTGGTCGTATTTTAGGGATTTGGACAAATGACCTGTACGAGGGTATTGGTTGGAGGACAGGTTGCTTAATAGACAGCCTCGTACAGCACACTCAAAGACCAACTGCTGACAAAGACTATTACTGATTGCTTAATATGATGCAACCAAGTTACCTAAAATTAACTAATCAGATTAGAGGTTGCTAGGATTAGTGCACACAGGTTTTTCTAAACACATTTTTTCAATATTTTACCTCTTTTTTTTTTCAGATGTTTGCAGAGACGCCTACATTGTAATTTAAATGTAGCCTGGCATAATCTATTTTATTTAAATTAATTTAGATGAACTAAAATATCATTATATTGGGGGTTGTATAAATAAAATTCTGTTTGGTCATCAATTAGATGGCTCTTCCTGTCTAAGTGGGTTGTTCTTTGCAAGAATAAGCTGCAATCTAGCCTAGATCTGAACAGCAAAGTTCAGTCAAAGGTCTGGCTAAGTGAGACTAATCAGATATTGACCACTGTGAGGACAATTAAAAGCCTCAGAAACAGAGATCACATGAGGAGACGACAAGCTCGTGTTTAAATGGAGATGCCCTTTCCTCTAATCAAGCAGGAGCTGGGCTACATCATTCCTCAGGGCATTCAGACAGCTCAGCTTTACCATACAAGACACACTTGGTCTCATCCAACCCCTCCCATGGCCCACATCAAACTCCCAAGCAGCTGTCAGGGCCTGTTCAGAAGGGCAATGAAAACATCTGACCTTCAGTCGGCCGTCCAACTAACACAGCAAGAGAGGGGCAAGACGAGATTCCCCTCCCATAAACCTCTTCTCAAGGTCTATAACTGACAGCCCTCTGCATACGCGCCTTTGCAACTGGACCAGAGAGAAAAATATGAGAAATCACTCAATAAAACCTCCGTTGACACTCAGCTGGAGGAATAGTGATTCTTGTGTTTTGAATATAAGATTTCACTCCTTGTGAGAATAAACAATATCCTTGATAACACCAACTGTTCAAGGTAACTTGCTCTTGCATTCTATTATAATTCACATAAAAATATCTTTAAATCAATATTAAATCAAAATAGAATATATCAAACCATGTTGCCAAAACATGGAGACATAAAGAAAATAGAAATTTATAAAATATTACAGGGAAATCATGTTTTATTAAAAATGTTACTTTTCAGAATAAGCTAAACAGAACTATATATATATTTTCAACATTCTGAAGTATGATTTTCAACATTCTGAAGTATGATTTTCAAATTATTTTTAAAGGATAAGGGGTAGCAAGTCCATTCTGAAAGGAAGCCAAGCTGACCATGAGGTTATCAAGAATCACACATTCTAAGATAGAGAATATATCCATATCAACATTCAGAACCAAAGCCACCTGGAAGAAATTGCTCCTAACGTGGCCTAATAAATCTAATATGGTTCATTTGATTTCACTCAGAAGCAATGGTGCAGGCACAGCAAAGGGAAGTTGCTGGATTTGGACAATTTTATCATATCAAAAGATCTTCAAATTTAAATCCAATTCAAATCACTGTCTCAGTAATTGTTCTTCCACAGTACCCACAGCATGCAAAACATTTTAATTGCCTGTGGAGGAAGCAAAATAGGGCTTCATTCCTCACTTGGTTCTTGCACACGTCCCAGCTTGGAGCTGCTCATGTATCACCCTGATGGAAATGAATGCTGTCATGGAGTCTTCGCCATCTTCAGCGCAAATTGGAACCCCCCCTGCAGTTATTAATGAAATGCCCCGTAAATATGCAGCATTACTTATGCTCAACATATCATAATCAGGATTTCGCTGATTAAAAATGCGCTGCTCCTTGTGAAATGAGGTTCTCAGTATTGCTTGAATAAAATACGTACTGCGTTCTGAAATGCAATTATGTTTGTTGTTTTGTAGATTTTTCGAAGTATAATGACTCCTGTGTAACTGCAATTAGGTTTAATCTGTGAAAAGCTCCCTGAAAGGACCAACTGCACTGTTTAAAAGCACTCAGATTCTCTATAGTGTCAGAATGACAAAGTTTATCATATTACTGTTATTATTATTAATGATAATGTTATTATATTATATACAGTATAATTCAACTTATATTTATTTATTAAACTAACAATACCCTACCTCTTATTCTATTTCTGGTTAATTGTATTTGTTCGTACTGTAGTACACATACAATTTAGTCTTGTCTATATAATAATAATAATAAATAAATCTAATAAATAAAATGTATTAAATTAATTAACTTAATATATATATATATATATAGATAGATAGATAGATAGATAGATAGATAGATAGATAGATAGATAGATAGATAGATAGATAGATAGATAGATAGATAGATAGATAGATATAATGTATATATACTTGTTGTCTTATTTATATTCTATAAATGAACATTACAGTATACAGAAAAGTATCCATTAACATTCACAATGCAGTCTAATGGCATAGAGACCTGCTGTGCTTTTCACTTTTATTAATACTGCTACATATTTGTGAATAAAACCCTTCCTGAGCCCATCATGAGTTATCTGCAATCCCTTAATCTCTGTGGATATATATTTATCAAGGCACATGTGTGCTTTTCTGAGGGTTTTCTCCTTTGTAGTAGCTGCGTAGACAAAACCAGACAAAAGACTCTACTCCCCTGTTGTAGGCGCTCTGACAGCATGGAGGAGTGGGTGGTGTACCACACTCTACTGTAAGTGTGTCAAAGATCCCTGCAATAAAATCTAATTATAAGCCTGTGTGGATGTGTATGTGTGTGAATGAACATCTCTAACACAGATGTGTCTTCACTGCCAGAAGCAGTCTCGCTGGAACGTGGCCCACTGAAGGCATTTTGATAAACGGCCTGTTCTCTTGGCATCCAATCTCTGCAGGGGACTCAAGGGACCATGTCTGTCTCGAGGGGTGTGTTGAGACATCTGTATGGAGATGGAGGGGGAGGGAGGGGGACGTCTCCACCGCACCATACCACGCCTTTGTCTTGATTACAGCCTTAAGACAGAAATTACTCTGCAGTATGAGGGAGGAGTGGATCAGTCTTATATTCAAAGCAAGAATCTCATTTGCAAATTCAAGTTTAATATGTTGCTACTCATGTTAATGGCTCTTTGGGTTAGGTCCTTACGCATTTTCTTTCATTTGCAACACAAGCACAAAGCCAATCTCAGATGTTCAAAATAGAATACTACCCTGACAATGTTGTGGTATGTAGTATGTACATTATCTATGCTAACAAAGAAGATAATAAATTGTAACAAGTAAGATATAGACCCCTTAAAAGTTTGTAAACATTCCAACATCTCCGGGTGGGCGGGGCTTAGCTGGAGGCAAAAAGAGGCGCGGACGCAATGTTGACAAGCGTAAGATTTTAGGAGGGATTTATTAAACATGGATGCAGAAGAAGGTTCAGAACTGTCCGAATATGTACAGTCCCTGACTCTGCGGGACCATGACAGCTCTCTCGGACTCTCGCGGATGGAAGCAGGCTACCTGACCCGTATGCCATACCGCCATATGAATTACTTTTGGGTGGTATGGGGAATTTTGTTAAGGCTTATTTTCTAATGTAACCTATCGCTGGGCTAACTATGATTAGCAATGTGCAGGGGCGTAGATTACACGGGGGACGCGGGGGACGTGCCCCCCCCCCCCCACTTTTGATATCACGGAAGTTCATCCCCCACACTTTTTTTGGTCAAATGTGTTTGTATAGAGGTTTTCAAGAGCTTGTGTGAATAAATAGATTTAAACTCAAAGAGACAGGATAGTCTGCACATGACCTGAAGTTTTATTCAGACCCAGAATACAGCGAGATGAACATCACAGAGCGCTAAACTCTCCTGCAGTGTGTGTTTCATTCATACTCGAAGCCAGAGGGCGCTCCCGCACAGAAAGTCCTAACAGGAAAATCCAAATATGGACAAAAGCGTCCAGCTATAGCTGTATGGAAACAGTTGTTTTCATAAAAAAATTTTTGGAAAGATGAGGACATTAAACATACGATTGCGACAATATAAGATTTTTCAAGACATCTCCAGCAGGTGATAAATAAAGTATGAACAATGCAGTACTGATAGACATAGCATTTATTACAGTATAGAAACTATTCTATACTGTAATAAATGTTATGTTGAAAACAGCTGAGTATAGTTTTTTTCAGGTTTCTTTGATGAATAGAGAGTTCAGTAGAACAGCATTTATCTGAAATAGAAATATTTTCTAAAACTATGTCTTTATCATCACTTTTGATCAATTTAAAGAATCCTTGCTAAATAAAAGTATTAATTTCTAGAATTTCTTTTTCAAAAAATAAATTTATACTGACTCTAAGCTTTTGAATGTTAGTATGTAATGTTGCAAAAGCTTTTTATTTCACATAAATGCTGATCTTTGGATCATTTTATTCATCAAAGAATACTGAAAAAAATGATTAATGTGACACTGAAGACTGGTGTAATGATGCTGAAAATTCACCTTTGATCACAGGAATAAATTACAAATAGAAAACAGTTATTTTAAATAGTTAAAATATTTCACTTTATTACTGCTTTTGCTGTTCTTTGGATCAAATAAATGCAGGCTTGGTGAAAAGAAGAGACTTCTTTAAAAACATTAAAAACTTACTGTTCAAAAACTGTTGACTGATAGGCTATATAGATTACAGAAATGTTATATTGTAAAGTTGTGTATATATATATATATATATATATATATATATATATATATATATATATATATATATATATATATGTATATATATATATATATACACACAAATATATGTGTGTGTGTATGTGTGTGTATGTAATTTCTGTCTCCCTCACTTCTGAAAAGATGGCTACGCCCCTGGCAATGTGTATTATTTTAAGAGACCATTCAAAGGATGGCACACACATCTATTGCTGTATGTTTGTTTAACATTTAAACTAGCTAGTGCGCTGAAGGTTGGCGACTTTTCACCTTTAAAACAGAAACTTGCTGATTTACTAGATAAAACCAACACACCAGTTCAATTGCATAGATTGTTTTACCTGATATGAAGTGTGCACTGCAAACACAAGCATTATTTATGTTCATCTCCGTCCAGTCTGTACACCGTATTGCATTCAACCACAATTGTCTTCTTGATTTCTGTGAAGGAATGTCTGCCGGGATCCGGTAAAACTTTAGTTTTGAAACAAAAGTGCTGTTCCGTCTATTCTGGCAGCCAAAAACCCAACAAGAAGACATTTTAAAGTCAAAACCTCAAACTTTTAGCGCACCTGCTATGAGTCACAGTGACGTAGGCGATTAAGGGGTCTATATAATATAATATAATATAATATAATATAATATAATATAATATAATATAATATAATATAATATAATATAATATAATATAATATAATATAATATAATATAATATAATATAATATAATATAATATAATATAATATAATATAATATAATATAATATAATATAATATAATATATCTTACTTATGGACCTAAACACTGCAAAACGCTGAATTTAGATCAGTTCTTTATTTATTTATTTATTTGCATAAAAAAAACATAGTTAAAAAATATAAAATTATAATGAAAAATATGAATTATATAAATTATAAATATTCATTTGCATTTGTTATTATTTGTGTCGTATTATTATGATGATTTAGTTATTGTATCAAAAAGCAAAAAATAAAAGAATAAATACAAGTCAATTTTGCAAATCAGATACTAAAAAAGAAACATTAATAATGTTTCAGAATTAGTATTCATTAAAAAGCAATATCAGCTAATCACTATAATGCATCCCACAATACATTATGCTCTATTATTGAAATGTAATTGATGTAATCTGTGATAATTCCTCGTTAACTCTTCTATTTCACATTTATCTAAATGTGAAATGTGATTCGGCTTAATGAACAATGTGGTATGCTACTGTAATGTTAATCTTTGCATATAACATAATATTTCAAAACAGTAAGTGGTAAACAGTGTATAGGCCTACTTCACACCGTTTAGTAAGCACTAAACTAGAGTACCATTCTGCACACAACCAATGTCAAGACAGACACGACTTCCTTCATGTAGATGTGAACATACAGCATCTCAAGAAATAGATTAGCTGGTGAGCAACATAAGTATGCTTTCATGATAGCATGATTGATGTAAACAGGGGCCTTTGACATTCCTGACATTGAATTAAAGTTCCTCATCATAGGAATTCAATTTTGTGCTGCTGTGTTAATGGACAAGGCTCATTTTAGAAACAGCCAACAACATTAAACTGCCAATACACACTGTAAGTGAAGATTAAATCTGCAGATGTTATTATAAAGCTCATTAATTAGCCACAACAGCCAGCCTTACCTTCCATGAAATGCACACATTCAAGAGCGCATGTTCATTGGATCGCATGTTGTCCACCATTATAAACAATACTCTGCGAGGATGTCATTGCCCACATCTCTTCTCCTCTTTAATCATGATGTTTGCTGCTATATTAAGAATCAGGCAAAGACAAATGCTCTGTTCCTACTACAAAGGACAAAAACACTGTCATCTATTAGATGCAAATTCATATACCTAGGACAAGCATGTTTAATAATACCTCATTTTCCCACCAACCTGTTTTCTACATATGCCTGCATAATCAAATTTACATTTCATAAAAAGTCTAAATCTATAAGCTATCATTTTTTTTTCGTGGTCAGCGAGCTTGACCAGAATGAATTAAATTCTCAATTTGTTCCTGTTAATTGAATTATGAAGGCCATTTTATCTCCATCTCACACTTCCTCTAAAAAGGTTTTCCTATTATAGATAAAGCGCAAGGTAAAAGCCCAGCTCCCTTATTTGCAAAGACAAGCACCTTGACTTCAATAAGCCAGACTGCTGCCCTCTCAGAGTGATAAAGGGGTTATTCGACGATGTTAGCCTTTCAGTTGTTTTGCAGTCTTCTCCAAACACGCTGAACCGAACACTGGATTGAACACTAAAGCGGAGAGGAGAAAAGGGCAGTAAAAACATATTATGCTAAGAGGTGATGCTACATTAACCTGCTACATTAGCACAATCACGCTGCGCCAGCAGCTCTTCGCTATGCTCAGTGATCTGCGGCAATCATTCTGTCAAAATAAGATTACATATGGGCCCCTTTTTCTCCTCAAGTGTGTGTTTAAGCCGAATGCTTTAACTCCTGAGAGCGCAGTCAACACAGTACATTCAGCCGCAGCAGATTAAATCAGCTCCTATTGTCTAAAACTCTATAGCATTGACAGGAAGTATCTGAATACAGTTTGTAGTAGCTAAAGTAGGTTAAAATAAATGCTATTAGATATGGTTGAACTGCTGTTGAAATATACAATTTATCTACATTTATTATTTAATATGTGCCAAAATCAGCAAAGATGGATGCTATGTCTGCTGTATACGTCCCTTTTTGTTTTTTCTTTTTTGTTCTGGATTCAAACTGTGCAAAAGAGTGTGAATTTAGGATTTTAAAAAAATCACTAGTTAAACTGTTGGGATGTTTTATCAAAAACAAAAAATCCTTGAGGTCAGTTGCTGAATTTCATCCAGTGAAGCCAGAGAGTTATGAGTCAGGGAAGTGTTGACATAGTAGTGTGTGGGCAGGCAGAATAATGACCATTTAATTATACATTTCACTGACAGTGTTTTAGATTTATAAGTCTAAACAGAATGATGCTGTGTAATTACATACCCATTCATTATATATAGCTTGAGTGCATCCATTTACGTGAATTAATTTGAATTAATTTCCTTCCAGCATATGGTTATTTTTCCATTTTAATTGCAAGCTTAAGGAATCAGATAAATTACTTAAATCTCCCCATATATGATGACTGGATTAGTGGAAGGCAACAGAAGAACATCATTATAGACTATATATATATTGTATATACACTACTGTTCAAGATTTTTTTCAAGTTTGCTCTAGATGTATATAACACTATTTTAATATTTTATGCAATGTATTTTTTTTCAAAGCTGAATTTTCAACATCATTACTCCAGTCTTCAATGTCATATGATCCTTCATAAATCATTCTAATATAATAATTTTGAGCTCAAAAAGTATCGTATTATTATTTAAATGTTGAAAACTGCATGCCGCTCAATATTTCAGAGGAAACCATTACCCATTTTTTTCAGGATTTTTGATGAACAGAAAGTAAAAAATAAATAAATATTGTTATAATATAAATGTCTGTCACTTTTGATTTAGTGCATCCTTGCTAAATAACAGTATTCATTTCGTTAAAAAAAATGACTTTAAACTTTTAAATAGTATTACTGAAGAAAAAAAAAAAGCATAAAGTGCATTTTTTTTATCCACATGTCCTTTCACTAGGAAACTCTCTGCTGGCAAAATCATGTCCCATTATATAATCAATAGTCTTCTAAAAGCAGATGACCAGGTCTGTTCATTATTATAATTTGTGTCAAATCCTGAGGTTGTCCTGAAAATCCATCTGGCTGAAAATCTATAGACCACCACATCCATTTTCAAGTGTGTTGTTACAACCCACACAAAAAACTTTTTGGTCGTTTATTAGCTGAATTTGAAAGCAATAAATCTAAAACAGAACCGGAAAAACCTGAAAGTGTTGTATGCAAACATTTTTTATGAATGATATTTTCACACATATTGTAGTTAACATCACAGGTCCATATTACTGTAACTGTAAGATTCTTATAAAGTTGTGTTGTTTACATAAAGGAGCCTGTGAACATATAAATATTCAGTAGCACACCTAAAGGGCCCCAGCTCTGCTCAGGGGTCTAAAATCCATGCCAACCACACTATAAGTGACCAACATTAAATGAGGTCCCTGTAGACCGACAGTGTCACAGGAATGCCATGAGGGGGCAGCCTGCGAAGGACCGTCATCACTTAAGCCCCTCGCAGGAATGTTAAGCACTGGCTGATTGCTGCAGTTGACAGGTTTGCGCAGCACCTCAGGTGCTGGAATGAATCTGTCAGCTGTCTCATACAGGCTATTCAGCACTATCACTTCAAACCTCATACATTAAATTGTAGCCATAAGCACTTCCATGATCTACAGTAAATAATTCAGATGCTTTTGAGTCTGGGGAACAGAAATCCTGAGTGGTCCAGTCGGCAAGCTTAAGTGGCAACCCGTCTTGTGTTCCTGATGCTCAAATGGCACTGTAATAGATTGCATATGATCACGGCGCACCATACCAATTCCCTTTGATCAATGTTGTGGGTAAAGCTCCAGTTCACAGAGTTGGGTTATACAAAGAAGTCATTTCTATGTCAGTCTCTCTGGCCTCCCTCAGACTGTCCTCCCCTTTCCAGTCTCCCAATGCACAGCTGCTCAGAAACCAGCTACTTTGATCTAATAGCCAGCTTGAACTTTCCACAGTGGGGCCGGCACTGCAAATGGAGATCAAGAGTCAGCTTTACCTTGAAAGTCATTGAGCCAGCACAGGTGCCACAGACCCTGTTCGCAAAGCTCGGCTCACTTTGATAAGACTTGATCTGCTTCCAGGGACCTTTTCCTCCAATTACTCTCATCTAAATCTGAAAGGACAGTCGATTTGAATTACATACTTGTTCTTAGGGCTGATAAATAATAACCAGGATTTAAAAGTTTATGCTGATAGCCATGTAGAGTTGACACTGTATTGATCACATTAAGGTAGCCGTGTCATGTAAGATCCTATCCTTCCCTAGACTGTTATCTTCCCACTTCAACAAAGCCATTCCTTTGACTGAGACAGCTAGTTCAGGTACTTATTTAGTGGCTCATTAGAAAAACACTTTACGGTGCATTAATTTGTAATCATCAGTTTAAAAATTTTCAAAAATAAACCCTTATCTTTCTTCATGTCTTTAGTTAGCAAGCTAATAGCTTCCCTTATGAAGAATAACCATGGTTTTACTGTTGCAAAAGTGTAGTATGTTTTTTGGTGTATTAATTACCACTTGTATAACCAGAGTTTTGTTACAAATACCATGGTTAAACTATGTCTAGTGTAGCAAAATAATGGTTACTTTGTGGTTACCATGGTTTAACTAAATTATCCATGTTTTATTTGTTTATTTTTATTTTATTTAGTTAGTTATTTTTTGGGGGGTAAATCCATGGTTAATTTTCGTAAGGTTTACCCTAGTCTTTAGTAATATCACAAAAAATAAAAATAACTTTTCCTTTTTTGTGTTTTAAGCTAACCTTTGGTAAGCAGCTAGCAGCTTAGTGTAGCTTAGCTCTTCAAATTACATAGCACATTATAATATTGTAGCTAAAATTGTCAAAATAAATATTCCCTTTTTGTGTTTTTAGCCTTCAGTTTAGCCTAGGTCCATCTTTTAAATAACCCAATCACATTATAATATGAAATGGCCAAATTTAGCATTAACCTTTATTTGTGTTTTTAGTTAGCTTTTGGTTAACATGCTAACAGCTAAATATTTAGCCTTTACCTATCACATATTATATTACAGTAGTTAAAAACTGTCAAATTAAGAGTCCCATTCTCTGTTTTCTGTCAGCCTTCATTACCAAGCCTAGCTTAGCCCGTTAAAAATCTTATCACTTTACATTTCTAAAAAGCAAAATTAAGGGTCAAATTAAATATCTTAGCCTATCTTAGAATTGGAATTCAATCACAGTATTACATGAAATCCAAAAATAGTCAAAAATTTCCTTTCTTCAGGTTTTTAATTTTCCATTCTTTAGCTTAATTTTCCATTGTTTAGCTTAACACAGCACTACTGGTTAAGAAAGGCTGTGTTATTGACTGGCAAGAATAAGCTCAAATGTTTTTGATAAAGAACAGAGCATATGATTCTGCTGGGGGATATGATCTTTGATATGACTGATATGACTCAGTTGAGTATAATACAAGAAGTGAGTCTACAACTGGAAAAAATTGGACAACAAAACAACAGCAAATGATTTCTGAGAGAGTATCAGACCATATGAAAGAAAACATTACAGCGGACTACAGCGACGGCTTCCCCTCCATTTCCTTGTTAAGTGTAACAGATGAAAAGAAAGCGATACGAGTAGCATTTTCAGACAAATTACTTTGTAATGGGGAATTGATGGAGCTGTTTGTCCCTCCGATCAGGGTGGAGTACATGTTCGCAGAGCCCTCCATCCTTATATAAGCATGGCGCCAATGTGGCGTGAAATGCAGGCTAATTGCCATTTGGATGCAAGTGTGTAAAAACAGCCATTATTCCGCTCCGTCCTCCCTTTAGCACTGAGCTGAGGGTTAAATGTGCCGTGTGCCAGATGACAAGAAATGTAGCATGAAATACAAAGACAACTTGGCCTTCATCCCTCAGATGAACCAGCACCATCAGAAAACATCTCTCTTGAGATAAACATAAGTATCCTTAGTCTTAGTCATTCTTAACAAGCATCCCATATTTCATTGAACTTAATGTACTCTACAAATCTACAGACAGAGCAGTTATGTCAAACTTATTCTGCAAATAATTCATTTCAGCAATAATTTGCTTTCAATTCACAAATTCACACGAGCATTCAGAAAAGCACAGCATCAAAGGTGCCTACATGAAGTGAGTTTGTACTATAGAGAGACTGAAAGCTTGTGTTCTGATGAGCTTCGACTCTGAAAATCATGAAGACTGTGTGGATAATAGATGTGGAAACCGCAATCTGTACAAACACGTTCTTTTCATGAATATTGCTGTAGATTAAAATTTATTCTTATCCAGCAAACTCTGGAAAACATGAAGAATTCCACGCCGCATCAGCACTCCTAGACTCGCATGCTTTCCCATGTCCAATATGCAGATGTTTCTATGCCATCCTTGACAAAATACCTGTTCTGTGCTTTGCATATGCAATTCTCTGTGGACTATATATTTATAGGCCGGAGGCAGGCAGGAAATTCACAGTTGTTTTAATATAAAAAAAAAATAATAATCCTGCCTGTGCATTTCGTGCTTATGGAAACTCAAGCGGTTTTCATTATGATATTGTTACAGCCACTGTAAACAAGAGCAGAGTCACATAGTAAACACTGCAAGATGGACTCCACAATCAGCCAGTGGAAAGACCAAAGAAAGTGTGACTCTACAATTTTCATAGTCATGAAAATAAAGAAAACTCTTTGAATGAGAACTTGTGTCCAAACTTTTGGTCTGTACTGTATATATATACACTGACAGTATATTATAAATAATTATCACTGTTAGCATAATATTCACAGCATAATTATTAACACAAATTTTTTTATGCATCTCAAAAAGATTTCATATCATGAAAAAGTTAATTTGTTATTGTAACTTTTTTTCAAAAAGTGCAACTTTCATATATTCTAGAATCATTACATGCAAAGAAAAACATTTGAAAAAAAATTGTTTTAATTTTAATGATTGGATCTTACAGCTCATGAAAGTCAGAAATCCAGTAACTCACAAAATGTGAATATTTCCTAAGATAAAAAAAAAATAATATATATTATATATATATATATATATATATATATATATATATATACATATATATATATATATATGAAAAAGGATTTGCAAAACAGAAAATGTAAAAGTTCTTTAAAGTATGTTCATTTATGCAGTCAATTCTTGGTTGGGGCTCCTTTAGCACAAACTCCAGCATCAGTGATGTGTGGCATGAAAGTGATCAGCCCATGGCACTGCTGAGGAACTATTGAGCCTTCAGCTCGTCTGGATTGTTGGATCGACTGTTTCTCATCTTTTCAGTAATATCATGGTCATTGTGGGTTACTGTGGGCAGGTGCTAAAGTCCTGCTGGAAAAGGAAATCAGCATCTCCATAAAGCTTGTCAGCAGACGGAAGCATAAAGTGCTTCAAAATCTCCTGGTAGATGGCTGCATTTACTGTGGACTTGATAAAACACAATGGACCAACACCAGCTTGGTAGCCCTTTTCCTGAAGGCGTCTGAGCGTGGTGATTCTTGATGCACTCCAGCTTCAGTCCACTCCTTGTGAAGCTCTCCCAAGTGTTTGAATCAGCTTTGCTTGACAGTAAGCTTGCCGTCATCCCTGTTGCTTTGATACAGCACTCTGTGAACAGCCAGCCATTTCAGTAATGACCTTCTGTGACTTACCCTCTTTTTGGAGGGTGTCAATGTCTTCCCCATTATTGTGGTGTCAAAGTATTATGAATATTCTAATATTTTGAGATACTGGATTTTTGACTTTCATGAGCTATAAGCTTTAATCATCTAAATAAAAAACAAAACAACTTATGAAATGTTTTTACATATAATGAATCTAGAATTTAAAAAAGATTAACTTTTTAAATAAGTTTAAAAAAAAAAGAAATTTTTCACGATATTAGATTTTTTTAGATGCACCTGTATATATATATATATAACTTAAGGCAGCTACTACTTAACAAATATAACTGCGATGCTATTTGCTTTATACTTTCGCGTTCTCATCAGTTACTGTTTAAATGTTTTGACTTTCATCATGCATTCAATTTAATTTGGTATCCTTAAAATTATTTTATTTGGATGCTGGTATGCAGCTGGAATTTAAAGTGCACAATAATTGTGGCCATGGCAAATAATTGTGATTAGATCAAATAATCGCGACAGCCCTACTACGTATGAAGCGTAATGTGTAAATACATTTCCTCTGTCAGAGGCAGCAGCCCTCAGACACTGTGGACAGAATCTAATCACATCTGAATCCCGTCCTTTTTTAAATTAACAGCTCCTGGTAATTGCTAAAATAATGGAGTCAGTGCTCTCTGGGCCTCAGGTTAACTTCCTCTTTGTGGCCAGCTCCTTTGGCTCTCTGACACACCGAGGGAATTATCAGCTGCTCAGCTCCAGCTTAAAGGTCAGGCATGGGCGCTAGTTGTAAGAAACTGCTGATATTACAGAAGCATTCTTAGCTACAGTTCACAAGAGGATAAGATCTGCTAGACAATAAGAGACCCTCAGTTCATTAATTTCATTGAGCCTTTTCCATTGTTCTATTATGATGATGCTCTCGCTCGGGTACATGCATCGCCGCATTTGACTCTCATGAACTGTATAATGGCGATCCCCTGTCCAAGCAAGAGCATCTTTTGTAATATCAGTGTGTCACTTTCCAAATAATCCACTTTTTTTTGTCAGGTGGTCAAAGTTTTAACCGTTTCGATGCCATGACTACTTCATCTGGAATGAAAAACAAACAAACATATTTTTACATTAACAGTCATTTGGAACTAGCTATATGTTTTGTAAGCAAAATATACATCAAAATAAAAGAACATATCTGATCACAAACGATATTTAAATATATACAAAACTATTTACCAAAATATTTTATATATTAATATGGTTAATATTAATATTTATATTAATAAAGTGGTGTCAAACAATTACTTGCGATTAATCTCATCCAAAGTAAAATTTTGTTCACATAATATGTGTTTGTACGGTGTATATTTATTATGTGTGTATAAATACACAAACATGCATGTATATATTTAAGGAAAAATTGAATGTTTATATATCAAATATATTAATATATAATATAAATTATATGAATATAAATGTATACAAGTAAATACATGTATTTAAAAAAATCATGATTAATCATTTGAACGCACTAATTATTATATATTATCATACATTTTTTTAAGATATATTCATTTTTTTGCCAGTAGACATTAAGCCTGATTAAAAAAAAGAAAGAAAAAAAGACTGTCATGAACTGACTTTAGTTTAAAATGTTTCTGGTTTTCTCCTCCTTGCTTTTTGCCTACTAGCAGCAGTATTTCTCCAATCTGTTCATTTACGGCTAGGCAACAGCCTGAGGTAAGAGGGTCTGAGATTTATTTAAGCATAAAATACCCTGGACACTGTCTGGCTAACCAGTATACATACTAACCTGCAATGTTTGGAGCCTCTTGACATTGCTACCTTAATTCAGCAGGAAGTCATTAATTTAAATGACATTATGAGGACAGCGTTGGCACGCTGAGTAAGCGTTGCACGCATTTCTCTTTCATTATGAAGTGCTTTTAGAGAGAAAAGAGTGTGCTGCTGTATTAAAGTCTCATCCTAGCTTAAACCATCAAACTACTCAGAAATCTTGTGGTTTATCTAGAGCTTAAACCCCCTATGTTAGACATATCTGCTGTCCATTGTTAGAGAGCACAGCATGCACCACAGCAGGTATAGAGCTCCATGGGACTGGACCACTGTCAGGATGGGATAACTACAGCTCAACAAAGAACCTCTAATCCACATCTCTGACAGCTCTTGGCCTTCAGAATATGAACTGCTTTTCAGGCTTTAAAGAAAAAAAATAAAGTGTGAAATGCAAGACCACATTTGAGCCACAATACGGAGCGTAAAAGTTTAGCACACAAGGTCAGCAGCTCGCTCTCATATTCCCCCCACGCATTGTGATAATCCTCCACTCTGAGTGGGGTCAGAGGGTGAAATGGTTGTGTAGGGTGCAGAGGCAGGACTAGTGGAGGAACCAATACTGCCTGGACTACACAAGCTTAAGGCCAGCGAGGCTAGGCCAAGGGCCAGGGAACTGCTAATACCGCCCCAAATTGTCTGCTGCTCCAGATGCTTGCATTTCAAGGCTAGAGAAGAGAGGTGAAGAAGTCAAGAGAGGAGGAGATAGAGAAATTAAGATCAGGAGTTAAAGAGAAACATGCTCACAGCAGAAAAGCCTTCCACTAAAATGTAATTAAAAAATGTGGCAATGACATTAAAGGGGCTGTAAGTAGGAATTACTCCCATCTAGTGGTGAAATTGTGTTTTGCATTCAAACTAATTTTGCTCTCCAGCGCCTCGCTTTTTCAAATGCGCGTTGCATCTACGGTAGGCGATATGTACCAAAAAGCTTTGACAGGATGTCTTCTAATAGCACTTCGTTTTGGCGACGATGTTTTCTTCTCCTGTGGCGCGGCATATGTATGGTCCATAATAAGAATGCAATCCAGACTTTTAAACTTGCCGGTGCAGTTTCAAGCACCTCTCACTGCTCTGCACCTGCGTTTCTGGCTCTGACCGAAAACGCGTTGGCTTAGTACTTTTTGTCCCTCTCTGCTATTATAGTTTTGCAAGATGGCGGAACTACATGGAAGCCTCCGTCGACCTACCCGTCCCATGTATATAAAGATAATAAATTCTTCATTTACGAGGATTAGTTTAAACATTGGCATAGGTATTTGTACACCATTGAGGGCATATTTATGAATAAAAATATTGATTTTAGATAATAAATTACCTAAAAAGTTACTCATTGTCCCTTTAATTTTGCAAATAATCAATACCTTATATAATTCTTGGATATGAGTTTGTAAAATAAACCATTGATGTACGCATAAAATCCTGTGGATGCACAACCCATAGAACACCACTTATGTTCATAGGACAAAGGATCTAAGTGCATAATATTCTAATAAAAAAGTATTTTTAACTATAAATTATATAAGAAATAGAATGACAGAATTATAAAGAGAAAAAATGACATAACAATTACAGAAATAGAACAAACGAATGACAGAGAGAAAAATCAAACGAATGAACAATAGAGAAAAATCAAATGAATGAACGACAGAAAGGAATCAAATAAACAACGCTGCAAACGACTGAACAACATGAATGAATAAACGAATGAAAGAGCAAACAAACGATAGATAGAACGATAGAACGATAGATAGAACGATAGATAGAACGATAGATAGAACGATAGATAGATCGATAGATCGATAGATCGATAGATCGATAGATCGATAGATCGATAGATAGATAGATAGATAGATAGATAGATAGATAGATAGATAGATTCTGGACTTGAACTTATATTTTATTATTTACGCTGACTATCAACAGTGTTGGATTAAGCCAAGCTGAGAAGATTTGTACTCACCCTGTCTGAGAGGAGCTCATGGAGGGCAGGAAAAAAAAGATACAAAGAGACAGAGAGCGCACGAGAAAGAGTTCAGGAACCCAACACACAGCTGTCTCTTCTGCCTTCACCTACAGCTCCCTGCAGAAAAAACAAGAGGCTGCTGGTCTGGGGCCAAGAGCAGCTCAGCAGGTAGCGTACACTTCATCAAGCTCACTTATCTCTCATGAGCACACCCTTTCGCCACAGCTCTGACAAAGAGCCCAGCTACTGATTTTAATGAATTTTGGATAATGTTTTTCCTCTATGTGTTGTATAGCAACTTGACAATCTGGCTGCAACCTATAATTCCTAACAGCATACGGTACTTCTATAAATAAAGAGACAAGTACACACATACTGGATGAGGTGAGATTGCAACAAAGTGACAGCAAGCAAAAGAGAGAGAGCATTAAAAGAGCAAGTGTCAGTCTTCTTGTAATGGGGTTTGTAAAAATGGCAGTTACTTATGACAAACGTACGAGGTTGTTAATTAAATGTGAACAGCTGACGTCCATCTAGGCTGCTCCATGGCCCAAGCCATTCACCAAAAAAATCCCTCCAGCGGGTTTAACACTGAAGTATTTTATAATGAAGCATACAGTAAATCAAAACAAGTCTGTGAAGGCTGAGGGCGAACGGAGCGCCATAGTGGGTCAGTTTCTGGGTCGTCTAGTGCTCGATGTGAATCTCTTTAATCCGCCCCACAAACAATAGAGCGAGGGCAATTTTATGGAAGCAATTGCTGATGCGAAGTTGCCTGAAAAATACATTCAGCTCCTTCTTTCTTCTTTTATTTTTTTTTCTCTTCTGCTGACCTTCTTTGTAGGAGGCACTGCCTCATTCTCCTTGGTAAGATTGCTCTTGGCCTTTCACAAATTGATTAAAACCTGCCCACTCAAAAAGGGCCGCCTGGCAGTTTTCCCTTGCCTTACAAAGTGAAGGGAGCAATTCTATAATTTAATTAGGGCTTGGCATTGTTTTGGTTGTAAAAGCTGTTAAATAATACTTTAAAATCATATTTTTAAACATGCACGAGACATTAGGCGAAGCATGCATTCAAAAGCAGTTTCTTTAACTGAAATGAATATATAATTTTATAATATTATATAATATGTTTTTAACCTTTATTATATACTGACAACCAACATAAAAAATACACATTGTAAAGAGAAAGCTATGATGACTTAAAGTTGAAATGAAGAAGAAACAGAGGGAATCATGGTAAAACACAGGGAAAATGCATGGTTTCTCTCAATAAATTATAATATGACCTTTTTTCACTTCGAAAAACTGTATATTTAATAGTATTTTACTGTAAAATTACATAAAATGTCCAATTTTATCCTTAACAGTTTTTGACCATATATACAATAACCAATTAATAGGTGTTTACTGTCAATTTTACAGTTTTCACTATTATTTTTCACAGGGTACAATGAAAATTAAACATCATCTCCTGATTGGCTGTGACTGTGTTTACAGTATGAATGCTCTGAGCCTGATATTCAAATGCAATAAAGTAATCAGTGTTTTCACGCTATGGCCAATAGCCAATAAATGACTTGTATTAATATTCCATTCTAGTTAGTCATAATACATTTTAAAAGAACACACTAAACACTAAAATCAATTGTTTTAAAACATCTGCTACAATAATAAGTAATTAAATTTAGGCATCACAAAATTCACAAAATATTAATTTGAGGCTTGCTAAAGATTAGGGTCACACTTTATTTTTTAATAATTTTTAGGTCCAATTCTCGCTATATTAACAAACAATTAAATATGACCTCGATAAACTCCTAATTTGTTTCTTATTAATAGTTAGTAAGGTAGTTGTTAGGTTTAAGTTTTGGGTTGGATTAGGGGTGTAGAATATGGTCATGCAGAAATGTGCTAATATAAAGCCAATATGTTTATAATATGCATGCTAATAAGCAACTAGTTAATAGTGAGAACTGGTCCATATACTAAAGTGTTAGCAAGATTAATAGTTACATTACATTAAGAGAGTTTTAGATAAAAGCAATGATGTTCTAAACAGAGTAAAAAACAGATTATAGTCTGATAACTGATACTGTGCATCTCTAATAACGTCACATCATGTGGTTTCACATTGTATGAAACCATCGCTTGATTGCTGCATCATGTCTGGTTGCATAACAGTGTAAAACTGTAAAATATTAGGCAGAACAAGACAGTCAGTGAACAGACGTTATATATTCATCACGATTCAGGAGTTGTGGGCCAGTGAACAAACTCATGAGGGCAATGGGTCATCTCATTTCCTCTCTCTCATTCTAGCCCATTCAGAGCCATGTGCTCCAGATCCTCTGAGCATCACTCTATGTGAAAGACAAGCTTTGTCTCAACCTCTCGCAGGTACAAGGACACAGCACACCGGGGGACGCTGCACACAAGCAAATATGTGCAAGTACAAAGGCAAAACACTTAGTGACAGCTTCTGAGTGCTTTTAAAAACAGCCTGGCCCACTCAGCTTCACCAATGCAGAGCGGAAGGTAAGCGTGCAGAGACGGTGTGCCTGTGAGGACAGTTCAGAAAGCAAAAGATATGAAATATTTAGAGAAAAGCTGTGTTTTCACTTGCTTTCTCTGACTCATTCCTCAGAGTGCAGGTAGAAGGGTTGTGAACCTACGGTGTGCTGTTATACTGAAGGTCTAAGTCTGTTATGGGGGTGTTGTGTTGGATTTTCACCTTGGGTAAACAGCATATTATATTTTTACACTATTACAATGCAGCATATCATAACTCTCAGTTAACCAAAACCAAATTTCATAGTAACATTGCAGTGATGTATAAGTAACCAAGCCTCCAAATACTGCCAGCGCCACAATATTCTTTAAATGCGAGGACTGCACTATGGTAATACTGTAGTATAATGCTAATAATATTTTCTTCAGTTTCAAATAAAATTGACTAGAGTGTAATTCAAGCATTGCGCTCAACAATGCATTGTGAAAATGAAGAAATAATAATAGTAATAGTAGTAGTACTAGTAATAATAATAATAATATATCAATATATTTTATTAATACATTTAATTATATAATTTTATAACTCTACCTATAATTTAATATAATAATATAACTCTTCTTCAACTTATTATTATTATTATTAAGAAATAAATAATTATTTTCTAAATTAAAGTATTATACAATG
Source organism: Carassius carassius (assembly GCF_963082965.1). Lineage (NCBI taxonomy): Eukaryota > Metazoa > Chordata > Actinopteri > Cypriniformes > Cyprinidae > Carassius > Carassius carassius. The sequence continues at coordinate 12,773,542 of NC_081782.1, forward strand.
ATATATACACACACACACACACATAGCTTTTAACCATTTTTTTAAGTAGTAGTAATAATAATATAACTTATCATTATTGTTGTTGTTTTATGCTACTTAAAGTTACTATACATTAATGGCATGGAAAGCCCCTTAAACTTGATAGTGGCCATGTTTCTTGGAGGTTATAGTAGATTACAGAATGATCATGTGACTTTTATGCATATCAGGTGACCTCTAAATGTGAAGAAACTGTTTCCATTAGTTTTAGTTTTGCACAATGTTCCTTTCCCTAATTACCCGAAACAACACCTTGTGACAGTGTCAAAACCCTTTATGCGATATATGGGAGTATTTGCGAAATTAACGTTTCCATTGGGTGTATTTGTATTTCTTAGTTTCAATTTGCACCATTTTAAAGAGCAATGGGAACACAGCTACTGTTTGATTTATACCACTAGTTTAGAGACATGCTTCCTATGAACTATTGTAATAAATCCCATCTCTCTCATAGGCTGGCCTGTCTCATGCATGGTGTACAGCTTTATTCCATGTCTTCCTGATCTCGGCTCCAATCTAATCTCAAATTAATCCTCAGATCCAGCCATACTGCCATCAAACAGTACTGGCCTGTTCTCCTTAGCCTCAGAGCTTTACAGACCCTCTGCACATTCTCAAGAACTCCATTCTCTCCTCTCATTACAGCAGTGAGAAACAGAAAGTGGAGAAGAGACCGGGATAGAAAGCAAAAACTGCCATGGCTAAGCCCACACAGAATCTATAGATTTCTTCCTAAATGAAAATCAGATGATACCTTCTTATTATACCTTAAAAGTGCTGTCAGATTAATATAAAATAAAATAAAAACACCAGGGGTGGAAGAAGCGCAGCAGTTTGTGACGGATGGATGTTCAATTTCTGTAGAAATCTGTTGAGCTTTCCGTAGAATTCTGTGGGCACAAATTGTGCAATGGCCAGTTGTAATGACCAATTTAATACTTCGCGAGCAGTCTAGACATCAATTTAGACAGTCCAGATCGGTCAGCATGACATTAAGCGAACCACATCTGCCAGAACGAACCCTCCAGCCAGCAATAAAGCTAACTGCGGCAATAATCTCAACCACAAAACTGACAAGACTTAAAAAATCATCCGGCATACTGAATGTCAGAGAGAACAACAACCCTACAGCATAAGCCACTCCCACTGTCCTTACTGGTAAAGCCAATACGAGGGGTTAGATTGGGTTTGACGGAGATGGCTAAGGGTTGACAATGGACACATTGTTTAATGGAGGTTCTACTGGGGCAGGCCTGGGGGGTCTGAAGCGAGCTGGCCAATTTCCCTGTGAGCTGAACTGTTCAGACCCTGAATTTCCAAAGGCTGCCCGAGGTCAGCTCCAAGCCCCCTTTACTCCCAACGAACAACAGCGTTACAAGCCCAGTGCACCATATCTACAAACTCAAATCACACACGCATTATACCCCGTTTTCATCAACCGCTTTGTGCTGTAATGATTTCTCCATTTTCGCTACGGCACGCTGTCAAAGTGAGTCATATTTAAGCTGACGTATGGAAAAGCCGTACCCAACAGTAATAGGATTTAACACAACACAACACAGCAGTGAGGCACTCCAGACATGAACCGTACTTGTTCATGCATTGAATATCTTGGGCATCTCGTTAATGTTAATATGAAAACATTCCTATTTGATGCAGCGTCATGATGTGGAAGGAAGAAGGCAGAGGGTGGTGGGGGGCGGCACGTAACGCACAATGATCTGCATACTGCCTTCAGACACTGAAAGTCTTCCTTTTTTAACCACCAGTGATGGCATGTCAGTCAAAATACATAAGACATCTTGAATATGGCTGATTTATTCAGACACAGGGAGTTGTCAATCAGAAATAAATCTTGTCAGAGATCTTCCAATTATTCCACTATTCTGTAGTTAAGCATTATACTTCTTTACATTACACCACTGGTTCAATGATAATTAAAACACTCAAAAAAGTACTACTCATTGACATTATAGTAAAGAGAGAAATAACTTTTTTTGGTATTACAGTAATGAGAACTGGAAATGAAAAAATGTCAGTTTGTATTCTAAAATTAAGCTTAATTTAAGTAAAATACTTATTTCATTCTTTAGATTTTTTTTGTTACATATACCCCAGACATGTTCTTGACGGGTTTTGTGATAGTTACCCTTATACATTATGTATGTCTATGAAAACAAAATATGTTCAATACAACACATGAGGGAAACGAGAGTGCATGTGGCTGAAACAAACAAAATAGATGTGTTAATCAGATCGATATTTCACTGGTCACATTTCCATTTCAAAGAAATCTACCACAACTATTTTTTAATAAATTCTAATTATAAAGAACTCCGAAGCAGAGACAAAAAGAAAAAGAAAATCCCCAAAGCGCAAGGGCTCAAGGACATTTCAAAAACAACATAAAAACAATCTCTTCCTCTCTCCTGGTTGCACACAGTCGTTCTCTCTTATTTTTTAATACTGTCATTTTTAATAGTGCCTCTCCGTATTTGTTTGTGCCAGTGTGGCATATTATGTGAAAAGATGCATCACCCTCACAGATTTTATTAAGTGCAGTGTCACCAGAACTAAGCGGTTCACTCTGATTGCTGTCATCCTGATACATTGCACACTGTCCAATATTATTGCATCAGCAAACACAAAACAAAATGCAACTGGGTGCTAACCCCTTGATTCAACTTTTTTCCATCAAGGCCTTGATTATTTAGAAACCAAACAATTCATACAACTTTGACTGGATTATCTGGATATTGATTTGAAAACATTCCTGGTACAGTATAATCTGATCAGCTGCACTGCACTTTCACAACCCAAAGCCATTTTCGGCTTCATCAATATGCTCCATCTATAAGGCCGCATCTACACGGAACTTCCCAAAGGCAAAACAGCTGATTTCTGTGGAACAAGACTGGCTCCCACAGAAGGGCAACTACACCCACAGGAAATGCCAACCGCAGCCTGCTGTTCCTCAGCAGGTCATTAATTACACTTTTGCCAAGCAAAAAAAAAAAAAGACAAATAAATGACAAACACTAGGATTAATATTAATATAGTCGTTACTGTCAATGCCACTTCATCATGCCGCTGTACCAAATGGCATTTTTCAGTTTCTGAACAAATAAATGTCTTCATAATGTTGAGTTTCGAACAGCGTTGTGAAAACATTGATTAGAGCGGCTCACTGCTCATGAATAGCGGCTGGCAAGCCTTCAAACTGTAAGTCATTACATGTGAGATCAAAACCCAGAGCTGCTGGCCACTAACACAATAAGAAACGAACAGCACGGGACGACAAAGGTAATCAATGTGACCATCACTGGTCTCCCTCGATTCATTAAAAAGCCTATAGGAGCTGTGATGTGTTCCCTGCGCTCCAGATCTGTCGGCACAAAACAAAAGAGTAAGACATTTAGTGATTTTTTTTCTCAAACCAAGGGTCGCCTTGCCTGAATTTAAAAAAGTGTGTTTTATAAAGCATTAAAATTACCATTCGATCAAATTTTCTCTATTTTGGTATCTTCGGAAGGGTTGCATTCTTGTGGCTTTTTATGGCTGAAAATAAGCAAAAGGAAAATAATAGTTGCCTATTTTAGGCAAAAATCATATTTCCTGTTTTGTTAATAGTCAGAATTGGACCTTAAAATGTGGGACCAAATACAATTCTATAATATTTTGTCTGAACAAATAAAAAGAAAAAAGAAGAAATACTAACATAAATAAATTGTTTTACATTTATCTCAGCATTATAATGTACCGTATATCTATAAAAAAGGATACTACAGCAAGTAGCTGCCATTGGGAAAAGCATTAAAATTCAAATAAATTGTGCCCAATTAAAACATCACCATTAAAAATGCATACACATTGTCTATTTGAGAGGATATTTATTTTCTGTATAGATCAGGCATGTAATGGATGCATCAAAACCACTGATAAGCTAATTAGCAAACATTTAATCGGAAAACGATTGCCCGCACTGACTATGTCCGATATCTGTCCCCTTCTTACTACCAGAAATGTCAACGATCGACTTCAGAAACTGCATGTCCTTCTTGAATATCAGTCACAGGGGAAGCGGAAAAAGTGCCCATAATGAACGGCTGGGTTTGAATGCATCAATCAATCAATGAATAAGTGCTCTAAAGCAGAAAGGGCTCCAATCAGGGCTCGATGTGCTGCAGCTGGCTGTACAGTTCAGAACATTTGCTCTATTCCAGTCTCGCATCTGCTACTTCTCAGACTGCACTGCCTGCCGAGTTAATATGGCCCCGGTAAGGGGCAAATAACGCCATTCACCCATCACCCATTTCCCGCTATCTCCTCCATAACATAAAAACCTTGCTATTCCCAGTATGCCGTATTGCCTCCAAAAAACATCTGTCACTTGCAAACAAAAGACGTGTTCAGCTGTAATCATTAGAATCATAACTGGCAGCCAGAACAGTGCAAACCAAGGCATTTAGTGCTTCCATGCCACAGTGTTTCCTGCTAACAGTAGTGGGAGAAAAATCACTAAAGAACTGTCAGATTAAAGCCATTCAAAGCATCGGTCCAGTCCATACTTTGACATTTTGCTTTTCGGTTCTCAAAAACACCTTTAAAAATATGTGCATTTGTGCTAAAAAAAAAATGGTTAAAACAGCATGTCAGGACATTTGTCTTACTTTGGCGTCTCCGAACACTCCAAATCCATCTATTTATCCTTTTGGTGCGACATGGCATCGTTCCCGACAACTTAGTAAAGGTAAATAATGAGCGGAGTGATTCACAGCGACGGCGTCCTGTGCAAACACCCTGGATTTGCATGATTCATCTTTATTATGGCATGTCTGGGACTCTTAAGGGCTTGACATCGGCTCGGCACATACACTAAGTTCATTAGCTGGAGGAGTTCCGCAGGATGAGCACTCGTCACAATCTACAGCAGGATGCTCATTACTTTAGTTTACAGAAAAGAACTATAGAGGAATGAAAATAGACCCTGCAAGGTATTATGTTCTGTCGGGTGGGTTTTAAAAGAGTTTAAAGGGATGAATCATCTCTGCATTGTGCTAGCACACAATATGTTTTCCATCTCACAAGTAAATACACATTAATGCAGAGAAAAGTAGTGCATTGGGGGATTTGCTTCATCTGCTTGATAGATTTGGGAGCAGAGGGCAGGATTTATATGCAAGAGAAGAGCGGTTTTGCCTGTGATCTAATAACTTGTTTTAACTGACAGGCATTTTGTTCCATCGTTGATGGTGTTCAATATTTTGCGCCCCAGAGCACATCTTGTTACCACCTTTAAATCATCCTGCTAGTGCGAGGCCTACGAGAGCAAGGGCACAAAGCGATTTGAATATCCTTAAGCACTGGGGGTGCATGCTAGGCACAATCCCTGGCAAGCCATCAATCAGTCCTTTATGGGGAATGAGGGACTTTATGGTAAATGCTAAATGTGATGGGAGGGAAATTACTTTGAGGTCTGCCTCCCTTTCCCTTTTCCTCTCTGAAGAAAGACGCAACTAATGACATATCATTTGTGCCGCATAGATGATCCAACAGTTTGAAATCCCACTGAGTGGCAACTTATGTATTTCTAAATTTATTGGGGAGGATTTACTGTTTATATGTATGACATTTTAGAACAAAAGAAAAACTGGGTTTTATTTACAAGCCACCCACAATCCAGCCTTACCAGGGACAAAATACACTTAAATAATGCTTTTATGCATTTAAATTACATATTTGCTATTGTTTTCAGCATTAACACATCGCCTTTCTAGAAAAGTTTTGCTGACAATAGATGCCCCTTTAGAAAACAGCGCTATATTTATGGTGCTATTACCACTCACAGAAAGCTGTTTGCATAGCTTTCTCATGGCTATGGCAGTAATTCCCAAAAAAATAATAATAATAATAACAAAATTATTTTAGGGATGCAAAACATTTAAAGTTACAGGTAATTAAAATGAAAAAACGGTACTATAATTTATTTTTTACAGAATTTTTTTTATTAGCAAGGTTGCATTAAATTGGTCAAATGTGACAGTAAAAACTTATTTATAAGACTTATTGAATTTTTTTTTTATAGATTTAAAATCAACTGTTTTGATTCTTCTATTAATCAAAGATTCTAAAAAAAAAGTATTAATAAAATCCTTTTTTTCCATTAAAAAAAAAAAATTGAAAGTAATGAGAAATGTTTCTCTAAAAGCAAATCAGCATATTAGAATGATTTCTGAAAGATCATGTGACACTAATGACTCCATCATAGATATGATAAAAAATTAATCGAATAATATTTTAAAACATTACTGTTTTTATTTACATTTATAAATTCTGTATTTTTGATACAGTAAATGCATCTTTCGTGAGTATGCACATACAAAAGTCTTTGGCATCAAAAAGTTTGATAATCCTTGTCCTTGTAAATAAATCTAGCAAATCTTCACACAATCAGTTGCCAACAACAGTGTCCACATAAATATGCTGTAAAGTAAGACACATTCTGCTCAATGCTTTGATGCGGAGAAACCAAGGATGCACTCTTGCTCCACTCCAAATGTTCCTCTGGTGATTACCTGCCGTCTCCCTGACTGCTGCACCCTGCTGAGGAATGCTCTAGATGAAGTAGCTCCTAGATGGGAGCTGGCACTTCAAACGCAGGGAAGGGACGGGAAGGTTGTCAGAGACTTAATTGTGGCAGAGAGCCTGTGGTTCTGCATGCGCCAGAGACGCCAGGCCCAATTAACCAGGCGCACACAGTCTGCCAATCCATGAGGGACGAGAAGCGGCTGATCCGCCGTTTGCTCTCCTATGACTAATGGATCGATACGGAGACAAGGCCTGGGAGATATATTCGTGTGGCAGAGAGGCTGATGTGCCAACTGACACCATATGCATGCATGTTACACCGGGATTCTGACCAAATCTGGCTGGATGGATGGATGGACTACAGTGATGATCCTTGTGAAAAATAATTGTGCTTAGTTGTATTGAATGTCTACTTGTAGTGGACTTTAAATCTAACTAAGTATTAACCAAACATGAGGCCTTATGTACTTAAAGAGTGACTTTCTTAACAAGGCTACAAGCAACTGTTTGGTTACCAATATTCTTCAAAATATCTTCTTTTGTGTTCAGCCTAAAAAAAGAAACGCATACATGTTTGCAACAACTAATTAAATAATAATTAGAGTAAATAGTTACAGAATTAAAATTAAACTATCACTTTATATTATATTATATTCTTTCAAAGTACCTTATTTCCATAATAAGTACTCTTTTTATAAGTAATGTGTTATTTTTCACAAGGGGAGACAAGCAGGCAAGGAGAGGTGAAGCAAAGTTTTGGATCAATCTGTGTTTCACAGATCCGAATCAGCCCGTCTGTCAATACTGCTAACATAAAACTTAGCATTAAAAAAAACACAATATTTATGATAGCAATACATCACCAGCATAAGCCAAGAAGAGATGGGCAGACAAATAGAGCGGTGAACACCAGCCGATGGCGTGGGAGATTGGCCTATTGATTTGTAATGAATATTCACAAGCTTTCCTTCCTCCCCTCAAGTAAGTTGAAAGCCTTTATTGTGGAGTTACAAATTAATATCGTCCTGCTAATGTCCCACAGCACACTTACAGGCGACACTGGTAGCAATGGTTGGACCCCAGCTGCGCGTCTTGGTGGACAAGCGAAGAAATCTAAATGAAAGGACAGCAGGGACCTGCTCTAAAAAGCGGTACTGACACAGAGATGGCGTTCTGCCTGCTATCAAGACTGCCACTGATAGTGAGGTGGCCATTCATAACTTGTGACGACGTGAGCTACCGGTTTAATAATATAGTTAAAAAAATAAAATAAAAACAGTAGAAGTGGAGTTCAAATGAAGTAGAAGCTTGTCAGAATACAGAGGCTGAGCGGGCATGCAGGTGCTTTTGAGTGCCGCAGATGTTTAGCGCATCAGACAAGCTCTTGAGCGAGATGAGGAGCAGGCGCGAAAGGGAAAAAGGCATATATACACATGGCAAAACCCAAAAGGGCTTCTGAAGTGAATGAACACAACCCGAGAGAAGCGGCGCTGGGGAAAAAAGCGATTTGGATACACACTTCACAAGGCTGTGGAAGCGTCAGGCGTGCATCAGAGACTGTTATGGTAGAGGGAAAGCAAAAGAGAGAGAGCGTGATAAAGCTTTACCATCGCCTCGGCACCTGGAAACTGTCAAAGCCTGATTCACAACTTCTGTCCTAAAGGAGAGGAGACGCACAGGCACAATAACACTCATTTTCAAGCAAGCGCTGCGAAAAAGGAGGGTTTAAGGAGGGTGTTCATGCACTGAATGGCTCTTGATGAGAGCCTGATGCACACTGCAATAGGTTAATCACTGGTAATCAAAAAACAGGTGTTGAATATTTGCAGTTCCTGCACATGATCATCAGAACTAGGGAGCGTGTGGTTTAATTAATAGTGATGTCCTCTCTCGCAAGTTTTTTTTTTCCTTCTGTTTATTTTTTCTTTTTTTCAGACTTTTTTCGAAAGCCATGAAGCACAACTGATTGCATCGGATCACCAAGAACAAATTGCTTTTCCTCGGCAGAAGAGACAGGCAGAGGTGGGGGTGATTGGGGGGATAGAGGGAGTTTGTCGTTTATCAGCGGCTCAAAACATTTAGGGGCCCTTCAGCAGAGTTTTGGAGCGGCGGTAAAGACATCTTTTACTTCTAAAGCCCAAACACATTCAAAGGTCACTTTTCAAATATAGAGGAAATACCAAATATTACACAAACTGTATTGTAAGTCTCTGTATGTGTTCACAATATATATTTTATATGGGTCTAAATGGAATACAAAATGACTATGGAGCCATTAGCTCATTAAAGTAAACATTTAGGAGGCATATTACAGAATCACTTAATAAAGATGTTTTTTCTGCCTGTATTAGAAAAAATATATAGTTGAACCTTGATAACCACATATCATTTTTACTGGGATATATAAAAAATATTACCATCACTGTTATTAATTTATGCAACAAAACTCTGGAGTTTTATTTGTTTTTACTTACCTTATCATATCAACAAGCAATCACGAAACAGATTAATGTAAATCTCAAAAGCCTACATCATGTATATATATATATATATATATATATCACAGAAATGGTTCATTACAGACTTAACCAAAATAAATTATAATAATAATAATAATCTAAAGTGATCTAAAATCTAAAATTTACCAAATTTATCAGATTTAAAACACTAACTGAAGGCTGTTTCATTAAAGGTTTTGACTGACTCACTAAAAAGAACTGGTTCATAAGAGCCATTTGTTTACGAATTGGACATCCCAGTTCATGCACAATATAATATCTCGATGAAAGGCATTTTAGTCTCAGTCTGGAGCCCCGTTTTATGGACCTTTTTGAGTAAACACATCTGACATCATACCTAACATGATATATCTAATATGATAATAGACACTATTTAAATTGAATCTTTCTAATTATATCTTTTTACATCTGTCCTCATCTGTCTCATAATACATACCATCTGCAGTTAATCTATATAAACATCATCTCGCTACCCTTAACATATCACCATGTTATGATGAAAGCTGGGGGAGGGGGTCCATGAATTCAATCAGATACAAATAAGACTCTGGATTTATTTAATAAGAGGTTTAATCTATTAAAAATGCTCTCATCAGCTATTTCCGCCCATTCATTTTCTGGAGAAGGACAAGACTGAATTTAATTGTAAACCATAATGCGCTACCTAGAATGCCATAGAATGTGATGTAAAAAGCAGTGCGGGCTGAATTATGGAAGGGGCAGGACAAGCACATAAAGCACTAATACACCCCATGCTCCTGCCATGGCCAGTGATTAAAACAGGCCATAAAGACAAACATACATACAGTGTAGGTTAAAGGAAGAGACTTGCTACGTACTTGCAAGGTCTTCCATTTTTATCAGGGCTAATGGAGAAAACAGCAAAAATGGGCAACGACATTTTCAAGTCACATGAGTGCAATGTGTGTGCGAGTGCAATGTTGCACTACAAAACAGCATGGGAATCATTAGGAAAGGATATAGACAATGGCATATTCAGGTCAAGAGCAAACAAAGACTAGACTGCAAAAATACGCGTTTTATAATTAGACCCAAGCCTGTCAGACTTCTGGGCTACATTATGCCTTCTTCCCATCCATATATAGACAGGATCTATTACAGTACGAGTTCAGTAAGGCAATCGCGTTATTTCAATCTCATCTCTACATCTGAACTCCCTACTTTTCCATCTTTACCATCTGGCCTCTGGAAGCCTGACAAAGTCATTGATCATCCAGGCTGCACAGATGTTCAGACGTAGCTGCTACAAAAGAATTTCAAATGCTGTTTAAGTGGGTTAGTTACTGTATGATGGTAAGAGCAGGTCACACAACACAGGAAGAAGTGTACCAGTGGTGTTCTACGGCAAAGTACTCTCTGTTTTTATTACGCTTTATTTTAATCCACTGTAAACTAATATTCCAGTAACACTTCGAAGGATAATTGACCCAAAAATGAAAAATTCTGTCATCATTTACACACTACTCTCAAGTCGATGAACACAAAATAAAACATTTTGAAGAATGCTGGTAACCAAACATCCTTTGACTTCCTTAGTATTTTTTTTGTCTAAGAAACTGTCTGGTTACCAACATTCTTAAAAAAATATCTTCTTTTGGTTTCAACAGAATATTACACATATTTCAAAATAACAACTACAAAAACAGTAATGATGTTTTAATTTTATGTTTATTTTATTTGTAAACTAATGTTCTTTTAATAGTCAAAGTATTTTGGGATCATCATTCATCTATGCTCAGTAAACACTAACAGGCAAAAAGTGTCATGATGGTCACAGACACAGAGATGAAGCTGACTGCTCACCAAGAAACCCTTACAGATCGTGTTTTCAACTCGTTTCAAGTTAGATTTTTACATATCTATGTAGGCGAGTTGTTTACTTCCTTTTTAATTAGTCTTCACATTATATTTATTCATTTAGACCGATGCGCATGAAAATGATACAGGATTGATCAAATTAACCACATAATAGGCCAGCCATAGCACAATGGAGGCACTGCCTCCTCTTAAGAGACATTTCCCCATTCATTCTCGATTACCCCCACCAAACCCACAGTGTTCATGTTTTTATGTTACGTATGCTATATAAATTAGTTGATTTATACACGTTTTTATCCTATATTTTCATCATTATTTTATTTCAGTACTACGGATATTTCGGATACGAATTTTCAGAGGCACTGCCTCCCTTGCCTCCTCAGAGGAAACACCCGTGGTGAATATGTGGCAGTTGTGCTGATGACTGGGTGGGGGAGGAGGTGGGGGCGTCCAGATTTCTCCCAGCAGTACTGTCTGCTGAGTGCCGTCCCAGCTGACCATCAGCATTACAGAAGTGGCCGTGGGAGGCCATCCAGCCTGGCGGCCGACTCATTTATCAGGGTCATAATAAAAACTAAGAGAGTAGACGCTCAACCTCATAGCTCCATCTGAACCTCAGCTGAGAGAGTGTGTGTGGGGGTCAAGAGGTCAAGCTGACAATCACTCCCCCTTCAATCCTTCTTCTTCAGCACTGCCTGGGCCGACAAAGGGCACTGATAAATTGCTGATTGAGTGATATTGCTTGATCCTAAAAGACAGGGTGTGAGCCTAATGGCTTATCGGAGCAAGATGCGCTGCTTTGGGAGGAAGTGTGGCCGAATCCTCCCCCTGGTGCTTCAGGTAATGGAGTCAGGCTGTGGCACTCACCCTCCTCGAGGGCTGATCTGGGCTGGGTGTTTAAGTCGACCCATCACTGACACTCTTATTCTCTCTGTGGAGACCTGGGATGTCTGATCTTAGACAGTGCCAGAGCACAGATGGCTGTGCTATGTTACTTGCGCTGCTATGAGACCTTTCGGCACTACAGTCATACCTCAAATGTGGATTTTAATGTCGCTGCATTTGCTAATAAGTGGCTAAATATGGACTACAGCTACTAGAAGGAACTGAGTTTACATGCTTGATGAATGAGACAACTGTTATGAGACATGTAAGAAAAAGATTTTTCGAAGTTGTAAATAACAAAGGGCATACTAGTATACGTTTTACAAAAAAATACTACAATCTTTAAAACTGAAGTAATATTTCAAAGTGTCAGAATTAAAGATTAATTCAGCGTTTTACGTTATGGTATGTTCAGTATGTACTCTTTCCAGTGAATAGAAGCATGCTAGCAACTTTAAAATTCACGTAGGAGGTATGAGTTGATTTTATACAACAAAATGTGAAAATTTCCTAGCATATTTTTCTCAAAACTGTAAACTGCTATTCTCATCGTAGTACTCAAAAGACGTGTCAGAGGGGACCAATAGTGAATAAGCATCGCAACATTATAATGCACAGTATTAAAAATTTGTTAGATTTTTGAGATTAGCTAAAGATTACATTTAACACTGTTATTAATTTTTTGGTATTACATATATCTAATAGCAATCATTAACCAATATGAATATAGACTACAGCCACCACAAGGATGAAAATTTGCATGTCTGATCAATTAGGCAACCATTGTCCATGTAACTTGTTTGCAACTTTAAAATGTCTGAGACATTTTTTATTTATTTAAAATTGCAGTCTTTTTAAAGTATTTTTTTACCTATTTCTTTTATTTTTATAATGCATTTTGATTGCTGTCTTCAGATATTTTGATTAATAGGCTACTGTCAAAGTGCAAATCTGCTGTACTGTAAATGAGAGAAGTGATTCCGCAGCAAAGATTCTAGAATGGAGCTCGATTAAAATCGTAACGTCGCATTACAGGAAAGCAGCTGGTAAAGGTTCCTACAACATCTTTACACCAGCTGCTCTGTCATGACATTCAGCACACATGATTTCTATCAGTTTGTTCATGCAAAACAATATTCATTCATTTCATGTAGACTTATGCAACATACATATGCTTATATACAACTAAAGTATGTAGTAGACACTGCTGCAGATTACAAATTTAACCAGATATCAAATGCTCACAATGCCATGAGGGAGCCGGGGGGCTGTCCTGTACGCCAGTGAACCTCATTTAAAAACATTCATACTTGCTAATGCACCGTTGCCTTGTTCAAAACAACCGTAACATGAGTCACATATTTTTTTACACATTAACATTCATCTTTTCCTGTGTGCCTTTCCTGGTGTGCATGCACAAAATGTGTATTTACATCTATCACAAAAGGACAGCACAGGCCCGAGCAAATTGACCCACTGACCTTCCTGCATTTCTTGTATAGCCCATCATCCATTTGTGAGTGGTGGGCCCTGCTGTCTGTGATCAATGTGGAATGATGGAGCTGTGCATTAGTCAGAGTGCTTTTCAAGGTAAGAGCCATTCGGTGCGCAGCCCTGAAGCCTCATCACACCCATCCTGAAGGTGACTGATCGGAAAACACTGACTCAAACACCTCTCAAAGCAAAAAGGTCAATGTTCCAATCACCGATATGTAATCAATACAGTGCAAAATGTAATTAGTACAGACAGAAAAGATGAGTCTGAGACAACAGACTCAGCCTGGAAACACTCTGTCTCAAATATGAAGCGCAATTTAAATTCTGCCACAAAACTATGAAACATATCACATTTGCAAATGAAAGATTCTTCCCAAATGATGAGAGGCTTGTGAGATGATTGCTTCGCAAGTGTCTCTGCAGCTGTGAGTGACAGGTGAGTAAAAGTGCAAAGGTATTGTTGAATTGGAAGATCGTCAAGACGGAAATAATGTATAGATTAAAAAATATAATTTGGCTGACATGCAATTGAATTCCAGCTCATTCTTACTTTTTAAAGGAAAATGAAACTGAATAAAACATTTAAGCAGTAAATTGAGGGTTGCACATATCTTTTGGAAGTATACTGCATGGAACAGCTCTTGACAAATAAGACTGGATTATCCCTTGTATTGCTCGCAGAGCTTTTACAGTAAGACCAAAAAAAAAAAAAAAGTGAGGGGAATTGTCAGACAAAAGCTAAAGACAACACTGAGATAGTGTACAATAGCTTTCTGGAGTGAAAATGAAGTGCAACATGGACTACTCTGTGCCTTGAAAATGACTGTAGCAGGTTTCAGTGAGCAAAATGTATGGCTAGCATTTAGTGTTATATTATACATGTATTATATGATTTTTAATCAATGTTTTAAAGATGAACATGAACCTTGTATAGCTCTATACTGATTTAATCCTCAAAACTAATGCAAATCCCGAGAAACCCAAGTCAAATATCAACATTAAATATTATTGACAAGAATGTAACATAGTGCCCTATGTTAAGTGACAAATATTAGATATGAAACATGACAACTGTACAGAAGATGTCACTCACTTAATCTGTAAAGGAAATCAGGATGGAACAGGGCTACAATTTATATTAGAAAAGACCAATTTAGTTTTAAAATGTCAACTCCATATTTCTCACGTTTGAAAAAGGTGTGATTTAGTTAAACACCTTTTTGTGATTATATTGCTTTCTTTCTGTGACAATTAATTATATAGCCATCTAAGAGAATTAAACTTGTTAGGATTTTTCTAAAAATAAAATGCATTTAACGATAACCTGTGAAGGTGCATATCACATAAGTATAATTCACTTCTGAATCAATAAATTAATAATGTTTCTTAGTCTTGATTAAAAACCTGTTTAACCTCACAATTTTCAGCTTGTTATACATCACCACATTTAAAAAACACTGATCAGATAAATCTATAATCAAATATTTGACTTGTGTACTAACTTTACATCACATTGAAATGTATGAGAACTAATAGCCATTAGACACGAAAAATGGGAAATAAAAACGAGAGACTATAGATCTCTGGCTCGAATAAAAATAATGCAATGCTGTAAATAAAAACGAAAGAGAGTGAAGCAAATAGGAAACACACTGTCAGGCGCGGTGCTGTCCATTCTTGTGCGTGCTTTATCACAATTACGCCAATGACTTTGTGACTTTCGAGTGAATCTGTTGTGAAATGGGTGATGATAGGACATTTCTGCTCTCGTGCAACCAAAGTATTAGTGGAACGTCTTAAATAAACCTCCTCGACACAAATCTGCTGGAGTTTTTCCTCCGTCAACAAATGTACAATACAGTGAGAAATGTGTCTAGCCATCGGGGTCTGTGGAGCTGCGCGTACCTTCTTCCGCTAATCGCGTGGACAGCAGAACAAGTATCAAATGTTTAGAATTATAACTGTAAATTCTTACCTTGCCCTCGTGCCATCCACACGCCAGCAAATACGGCGAGAATCAGAACGAGCATGTTTGGTTTGTAATTTCTTGTCGAGTTCATGCTCGCGGCAATGGGCTCCTATCACAGAATATGTCCTTGTACTAAAACACTTTCCGAATAATTAAATAGGAGCAGGACGCAGACGTTCTGCGCCCTAAGGAACGAGGTCGCTGCGCGAGACGAGGAGCTCTGGTCAGATTTGTAATTGTGAACGGAGGAGAGCCAGAGAATGTTCAATTTCTGTCAGCACCTCTCAGACTGAGTCGAGCCGTTTCAGTACCACGGACAGCTCCTAGCGTCAGCAACTGGAACAACTTCAGGCTTCGCGCAAAGTTTGTACCGTACATAATCTAATAGTGCCCTCGATTAAATAGCTCGAGTATTACCATTTGTATTTCATTTCAACTGCTAACCTAAGGGAAAAGAGAAAGTGGTCGACTGTGCTTTATAAAACCAAAGTGCTCGGATTAAATAGTGTGCACACCTACTGGAGCAGTAGGTGTGCACAAAACTACACACCCAAGAATACAGTTTTCATGTGAAATACGTGATTCCTGTTACAAAAGTCATATTGAAATATTTTGTAGGGCATAGTGTAATACATGCATGTAACTGTCTAGACTCTAGAGATTATAAAAAAGAAAACTATTAAGAGGCTGAAATATGGTAAAAGAGGTTTCGAAAAATAATATATTTTTATTTCATAATAAAGATATAAATGTAACTAAAAATGTTAATAAAATAAAATATTGTCATAAAAAGCTACTTCATTTCCATGGGACAAGGAAACCAAATAGAGTGTATTGAAGAGTACTTTTAAAATACACACATACGTTAAAAAGTTTAGGGTAAAAAAAATCTTACTGAGCAAAAACTTTTTATTGGTATATTTATATATATATGTACTTGTTTTATAATACTACTCTAGTAAAAAAAAAAAACACTTTTATTCAGCAAGGGTGCACAAAAATGATCAAAAGCAACAGTAAAAAAAATAAAATAAAACAACATTTTGTTATAAAACATATTTCAAACAAATGCTGTTCTTTTGAACTCTCAGTTCATCAAAGAATACACAAAAAAGTATCAGGCTGATGATACACGGGGCAACTTTTTGAGCAACGTTGCCATCAATTGGCAACCAGATGAGACACAGGGCCCACGACAGTTCTAAAGTAACCAGATAGAAATTTGTAACCCATTCTCAGTGGGGAACGTGCCCCAGCAACACTGCTCAAAAAGTTGCCCCATATATCATCAGCCTAACAGTTTCCACAATAATATTAAGCAGCACAAATGGCATTAATAATTGTCACCCCAAATTAGCATATGAGAATGATTTCTGAAGGATCATTTGACACTGAAGATGTTGCAATTCAGCTTTGCATTCATTATAGGAATGAGTTACATTTTATTACATATTCAAACAGAAATCATTTTTATTTGCAAAAATGTTTCACAATATTACTGTCTTACTGTGTTTTTTGTCGAATGAATATAGCCTTTGTAAGAATCTTTCACAAACATTAAAAACTGACCTCATATACCACATACTTAATCCTTCTTATCGAACAGCAAGTTTAGTTTAGTCAAACTGTGCAATTCTATTCAGGTTACATATAGTTACATACAATACTATTTATCTATATTACAATATTTATAAAAATATATATTTTTACCTTGAAAATATGTTTAAAAACTTTTTTTAAATGAAAAATTTAAAGTGTAAGAAAAAGGATTTTAGCATGTTCCTGATGGTTACACAGCTTGTTAGACCTGTCTCTAAACAATAACTCTCCAATTACAGCAATATCACAGCTATTTGCAACAGAGCTACAACTATTTTTAGTTTTGCTGCATTCTTTCCCTCTGGAAAGGGACATTCTGGTGAATAAAAACATCTAATTAAGAGCAAACCGCCTCCATTTATTACGATAATTTAAAGGAATCTAGAGAAGAAAAAGGAAGAATGAAAGTCTCGAAACTCGCCTCTCCTAAAAATTACCCATACAATGACCTGCTCATCAGTTCCCAGTATTTGCACTCCACAAAGAACTAAATGGTAAGGAAAAGAGCAAC
This sequence comes from Carassius carassius, assembly GCF_963082965.1. NCBI lineage: Eukaryota > Metazoa > Chordata > Actinopteri > Cypriniformes > Cyprinidae > Carassius > Carassius carassius. The sequence continues at coordinate 12,790,988 of NC_081782.1, forward strand.
ACTCATGAAATATGCATGAGGTGACACAGAGGACTTTGTGGCAATAATATAGAAATGTTAAGTGATGCCGCAGAGTCGAAGAGTTATGAACGTTAACCACCAAATGTTAATGCAGTCTTCATCTGCCGGCCATTATTGGAATTATAGGAAGCCATCATCACCTTTTCATTCCACCATATTTCCCTCGGAGCCTGCTCATGTTTATGTGGAAATGTTCTCTGCCTCTCTGTGTAGTAATTACTATTCCAAGCGCAGTGGCGAGACTGAAACTGGTAATTATAATTGCACACTACAAAAGTAAGAATGCTGAATTTACAACCTATTTAGACAAACTTAACAAGCAGAGAATGATTGATTTCTTGATTGAAGCGGTGCAGTCTTAACCAGCTACAATGTATTCTGTCTGTTTGAATGCAGATGTTCCACAAGAACAGGGTTATTCCCCTGAAGCTAGACTGGGCCGGGGTTCAATGAAGCATTAAGTTTGCTTGTGCCTACCCGCCAGTATCCTGAGGTTGTGTCAATGCTTAAAATTATATTTCAGCCAAAATTTTTATTCTGGCATTTTTTAACCACCATTAATTAGTTTTTCTTCTGTGCAACACAAAGGACGGTATTTTAAACAAGTTTCAACAGTTTTTGCCATAAGATAAAACTCAACAGGGTCCAAAACAACAACAGACCACACTGGCTTTTTTATTTTATGCACAAAATGCTTCAAAATATATTATCTTGCATTACACCGAAGGAAAACATGCATATACAGTGGTTTATACTTGTAGTTTGATTCTCTTGGTTCTTTTGGTCCTTTGGTTGGCTTTGCGTTCACGCTGTCATTTTTAACACTGAACCTAAAGATACAAAGCATAAGGTATAAATCTACGGTCATAACCTAATTTGGACAGCTTATATGACTTGTCTCTTGCAAATTTACTAAACATCTAAAACGATGCTGTGCGCTAGGCTACATGCACTCATTGTATGTGTTTTAAAGCTATTAGTAAAACTTTTTCCAGCTAATAACACAACAAGAACTTATAAAATGCATAAAGCCAAGCAGGTCTCAGTCTGCTTGTTTGATGTGCACCAAGATTAGGATGGCACCACACTAACAGAACAACTGTACTAGAGTTTGTTTTAACTGTGTAAGCACACCCTTAGAAAGTACTATATCTGAATAAGAACTTACTACACAACTGTTTTAAAAGTATGTTCTACTACATTATGAATGTGTGTAGTATGAGTGAATTTTAGACGTACTACATTTACACTACATTCACACATTAATTATGAACACTGAGAATTCATAAAAACTGCTGTTTTCATGTACTGTTTAATAAAAACTGAATTTGGACATACTACTCTTCATGTACTAATGTTTGCCTACTATATAACAGAGCAGTAGGCATATTTGAAGGTAGGGAAAATAATAGATTAAAAGACATAATAACATATAAATTACACCACAACACAAGATTTTACTATGCACACATAAAACGATCTAAATATTTCTGTCAGAACTGCAAGATGATGTAGAGCAGTAAGAATCTTTTGCATGTTATATTCATATAAAAGATTTATCAGTGTAGTATTTCATTTATATGATTTTCTATGGTAAGCTCTTGAGGCATGTGCTGAAAAAAATAAAACCCACCTGCTGTGTGTTTGAGAATCAAAGTCATGTCCATATACTGAAAACTATTTAAAAGCCATATTAATTAATATTTTGCCTCCTGCTATAAATCAAGAACAGCAACATTTTGCATTTATCGATATTAACTCGAAAGTCAAACACAACCACACTAATATCCACTTTGGACAATAATGCATGCAAATTAAATATTAAGGTCATCAAAGGGAAGCAATTCTGGACCGTCGCACGCAGCTGGAAGACAAGAAAAAGGTCAGCCTTTATGGGTTCTGGATGGCTTCAGGGGAGCATCAAAGCAGCTCAGAGGTTTAAATTTAGTCGTAACTGTTGAATGGGGTTTTATGTCCATGCTAGAGACTGTGAGCTTTATCAGAACGGAAAGTTACTCATCAAAAGTGCAAACTAATGTGGGCAGCCTGTGACTTATTTAGCACAAGTGCGAGATGTGAGTTCTCTCTGCTCAGAGGTAATTGTCTTCGCCTGCTGTTTGCAAAAGGCTAATGGCAAAAAACTGTTCAGACTTCGTCCGTATTTCTGGACCTCAGTCACGCTACTTTGAGGAATTATTCTCAGGCTTGTTTCTGTGAAAAGCATGTCTGCTTCAAAGACAGTTCAGTACTGTAACTTGTGTGTGTGTGTAATTTAGTTTTAATAGCTGGGTCACTTGTTTCATGGTGCTAAACAATACATCTTCCTTTCAAAAAGAATTTGCTTGCTTTTCGAGATTATAGCTAAACAAATTGGAGAGTTCAGGGTTTAAATGAGTTTAATAAGAGTCTTTTCTATGCCACTGAGCCAACCCAGATAGGATGTGGGCCTCATTTCCTGCCTGCTCATCATCTGCCAATCACCCTGTCATTCGGGGACAAGGTCTGAAAACAGCTAAAACACCTCCTACAGTCTGCAAAGGAGACAAGCGGACACAAAAGGAATGAGAGATGCTTGACAATTCCCTTTTTCTGAACTGTAAATGTCTAAAAATCACAGATAAATAAATAAATAAATAATGGAATAGATTCAAATCAAATTATTTAGAGAGCAACTCAAGAGCTATTCTGCCACAGATAGTGTATCTAGTTTTGTTTCTGTTCACCAAAGCTTGTCTCGACATGCTGGAAAAACAAAACCTTCATCATCCTTTTATCAGCCAAGCTGAGAAAGACAATAATATACTTTCTACTTCAACTGTAATGAAATCTGTGTTTCTGATCTTGCCGAAATAATGGAGAACATGATCTCGAACTGTCAATGTACCACGGTTCTATACAATCTTAGAAGCCTGCGTTCACTGAGCAGTCAACTCTCATCAAGCCTGACCACCAGATCTTTTATGTCGAAAGTTGACTGAAAACTATTTTAATTATTTAAAACACACATTATCAAACTCTTTCTGTTTATTTTATGCAAAAAGCAGAGATTTCTCCTCATGGTGCCCATACCACACACAAGCCATCTGACAAAGCCACAAAACCAAATACAAACAACAACCTTGCAATTCAAGACCTTGTATTGTGCATTATAATTCACAGTGTGATTCTTTGAATATTTGTTCTTTCTTTACGCCATGAGAAAATGGCCTCTCTCATTGTTTATGACACACAAGCCTGAGTGCATCTGCATTCTGTAAACTGCATTTATTGTCTTGTGGATCCTGAGGCCGATAAAATGACTCACATCCAAAACATATGGAAATAATAATTTCAGTGGCTTCTATCTAAATATGTATTCTAGTTAATTTTGTTATAATTTAATTTTACAAAATACTTTATAAAAATAGTAATTACAAATAGACTTAAGAAAAATAGTAAGTAGCATTGTAGTTTTTTTAATTGAAACAATTACAAAAGGCACTGTACCATATATATACCACAAATACATCTGCACTGAATTATTGCTATTAAACAAATTTAACATACAGTATATTGTTCAAATAATAGTAAAGTGATAGTAAAATACATTTATAATTATAATTAAATAAATAATGTTCTTTTAACTTTCTATTCACACACACACACAAAAAAATAATAAAATAAAATAAATAAATACTGAAGCAGAACAACTGTTTTCAAATGTTTCTTAAGCAGTAAATCAGCATGCTATGATGATTTCTGAAGAATTTGATTAATGGCCACCAAAGGAATAAATGACATTTTAAAATATATTGAAATAGAAAATGGATATTTAAAATTGAAATATTATATTACATTAGTACAGTTTTTATTGTATTTTTGATCAAATAAATGCAGCATTGGTGAGCAGTGTTGCGGGTAACGCATTACAAGTAACAAGAGTTATGTAATCAGATTACTTTAAGTAATTAGTAAATTAATGCATTCATTTTTAATATCTAAGTTACTTTTTCAAATGTACTGTCCAAGTTACTGTATTGAACGACAGCTCTCATGTTGCCAATTTGAGAGAAATTGGGAGCAAGTGCAGAGGCGTTGTGTGCGCTGTGTGAACATGATGCTTACTGTAGATTTAGGCTAAATATGAACATGTATTTACTCTTCTCACCTGCACAAAAACAGATTCAGTACTCCTCATAATAGATCAAAACAGTCAAATGCAAACTCAGCAGGCCTGTATTATAAAAAACTTTCCCCACCAAACATGGAATTTTTTTAATTATTCATGAGACAATGCTTCCCACCAAACACATAATTTTCCGGGTTTCCGCATTGTTCCGCTATTATGCACCTCCCGAATGAGTTTCTTGAATGTGCCGATCAAAAACACAGACCAAGAAGACGCAGAAACATATATGAAAAATAATGCAATCATCAACACTAACTGCATATAAATGAAAACTGCCTAATCTTACAGAGTGAATGTCAATCCATAAAGTGGTACTTTCTTGTCCTGCGTCATGTTCTTCATTAAATTGTACTGTACAGACGTAAATTTACATTTCCTTCAGCCTGAGGCATATTCAGTTCACTTTTGGTGTGAAAGTCTGCTGAAAAAAAAAAAAACAGCTAAAACTACACTGTAAGCAATTGCTGTAAATTTACAGCCAATTTTCAACACTAAAATACTGTTTTAATGTTTAACAGTTTAGTACTGTAGTTAGCAATGCATTGTGGGTTGCTTAACTTGGAGCGACAGGACAGAGGCCCTAAACAGTATGCTGATGTTTTAAATTACAGGGAATTACAGTATTTTTTAGAAACTGCGTTGACTGGAGAATTTGGAGCACGGTCAGAAGTTTGATACAACATTAGTCTTTTAAATTGAGGCTACTGCTTTTGTTTTGGTAAAATTTCTTTGAAAATAATACAGAAATAATTTGCCATCAACTCCTCCTGAAGTGACTTCAGGAACGATCGTTTGGAAAGGAGATTTTCCAGAAGAGGACGCACAATTTAAATGACGTACATGCTACACATCATCGAGTGTTCTTCATCAACATCCATCGGGTCTTCTACAAATTAAAAGGTAATTAAAATCTTATTCATATTGCCAAGAATGTTTGATATCAAACTGATTATCAGGAGCTTGTCTTGTTAGGGATGTTAACATGTCATTATCAGCGAGGCTTAGATTTGAATAGCCAAAACAATATTACTTTTTTTTTTTTTTTTAATTTTGAAACATTAGTCGAACGTCTGCATCCGAGAAACAACACTTGTTAACCGGTAAGAGAGGCAATCGGCAGATGGAGGCAGCAGGAAAATATCATTAGCAATAATTAGCTTACATCTTGCCCGGTGATTGATTTATTTCAACCAAACCATAAGATTACTGGAACATCGACTAACCGATGGTTTTGGTGAGTTTTATTTTGTTTGTGTCGACTTTTAATGCAATGTGTTTTACAAACAGTTAACAAGAATATTAAGCTAATGTTAATTGTAGTTCGGTTAAAGAGAGACACTTGAATCCTCAAGGCTTTGCATTTTTCTGTTTAAACGGAAAATTGGTGAGAAAATATTGCCTTTCTGGACTCTTTGTGAATGCATTTTGTTTATTTATATGTCGCTGCGCGTCTCACATTACTTCTACCAACTGTTTTAGAGAGTTTTGTCAAACCGTTTGGCTTCATCTGTGGCTTTTCTTTCACAATCTTAACATTGCAACTCGGTTAAGGTTAAACATTTCTGCGTGAAGACTGATACGGTGTCACTAAAGCCAGCAGCAGTAATCAATCTGGCAGTAACAAAATGTTTCCCTGTCAGATCTGTTGCCATAATTGTGCCACAATAGTGACATACATAAGGCACATGAGAATTCATAAAAATACACCTAATTTAACTTTTAAGTGTGTTTTGCCAGATTGCAGTCAGACTTTTCAAAACTTTTCAACTTTTAAGTGTCACACTTACAGACATAACAAACGTGTAGTTAGGCCTACTTTGTCTGGTGTTGAACTAACATGTCATGTTGATATCTGCAGTGCAAAGTGTGAGACTTTGACGTTATTTTACTCTCATTTGAAAACACACATTAGAGAGGGGAAAACAGTCGCTTGTCCTTATAAACACTGTAGCAAGAGCTTTACAGTTTTATCAACATTCACATCACACATGAGTCGGAAACATAAAAATGGTGCTGAGGAAAATTTGGCTGAGTCCGTTGTAAATCCTGCCGTTTCCCATGAGAGTGAACAAGATCAGTCTGATATGCAGATTGATCCTCCCAGTGATGCAGGTGATGAACAAGAGATTTACCCAGAGATTGCTGATGAATCACAGTTCTTTAAAAATTTAGCCCTTTTTTATTTGAAATTGCAAGCCAAGTGTTTGCTCCCATCCTCTGTCATCCAAACAATTATTGAAGATTTTCAGGAAATACATGATATAAGCCAGTCACATTTGCTGTTCAAACTAAAAGAGAAGTTGATTACACTTGGGATTTCTGAACCTGACACAAACAATGTGATTGATGTCATGAAAACTGACGATCTCTTTAGGACCTGCAACACTCAGCCACTGAAAACTGATCAGAAAAGAAAAACAGTTTTCAAGAACAGCTTCAACTATGTTGAGCCAATTCAGATCTGTCTAGGTCAGAATGAGGCAGGCAAAGAGTGTTTTGCCCAGTATGTTCCTATTAAACAGACAATTGGTTCTCTATTCCATTGCCAGTCAGTGCAGGAACAATATAAGCAAGTACACTCCAGTATTGGTTCTAAAGATATTCTTAAGGATGTGTGGGATGGCAAAAATATGGCTGAGAATGTTCTCTTCCAAACGGAGAGCTCATCACTGAGCTTGATCCTGTATCAGGATGCATTTGAAGTGGTAAACCCACTGGGATCTGGAAAGAAAAAACACAAGATACTTGCAGTGTATCTAACTCTTGCAGATTTAATGCCACACAACAGATCCAGCACTGATCAAATGCAACTTGTTCTTCTCTGTAAAGAAAACGATTTTAAGTATTTTGGTCAAGACTTGGTTATGGGCACACTCGTCAATGATCTTAAAGATCTTGAGCTCAATGGTATTACCCTGTCTGATGGAAAGGTCTACAAGGGAACTTTGTGTGCCATTGCAGGTGACAACCTAAGCTCACATAACATAGGAGGGTTTGTGGAGAACTTCAGCAGGAGTTCACACTTATGCAGATATTGTGATATCAGCAGAGAAGCATTCCATGCAGATCCTCTTATCCAGGGCACAAAACGCACAGTGCAGTCATACAGTGGTCATGTTCAGAGCAGTGAAGGACAGTCTACATCTAGTGGAGGTGTTAAATTTGACTCTGTGTTTAATACGCTCAAATACTTCCATGTATGTCAGCCTGGGTTGCCTCCATGTCTTGGCCATGATCTTTTTGAAGGTATTGTATCCTCTGATCTGGCACTGTACATTAACCATCTTGTTAAGGTGGATAAAATGTTTAGCTATATTGAGTTGAATCGACGAATAAATCAGTTCAAGTATCTCTGTAGGGATGCTAATGACAAACGTGTGAGGTTAATCCAGAGGGTGGAAAACTTGGGGGACATGCTGTGCAGAATTGGTGTTTGCTGAGAATGTTGCCCGTTTTGATTGGAGACAAAATAAAAAATCCAGGTGACAACAAAGTATGGCAGTTGGTTTTGCAACTTAGAGAAGTTGTGGACCTCATTTGTGCACCTGCAATTTCAATTGGTCAGATAGCCTACCTAAGAGTTCTGATTGATGAATATTTGCATTGCCGAATACAAACCTTTCCTGACAACCCACTGAAGCCCAAACATCATTATGTCAGTCATTATCCTGAGCTTATTATCCAGTTTGGGCCACTTATTCGCCTATGGACTTTAAGATTCGAGAGCAAACACGCATATTTTAAGCAGTGTTTGAGAAAATTGCGCAACTTTAAGAATCCATGTTCTACCCTTGCAGAGAGACATCAGCTTCTGCAGGCCTTTCTGAGTGCTGGTACATTCTTCCCTCCAGGTGTTTCAGTGGAGAGGGGCACACAGTTTTTCTCAGATGACTACAATGATGTAATCATAGAAGCAGTTGCACATCACAATTTTGACTCCACAAACACTCTGATAGCCAATGAAGTGACTGTGAAGGGGACAAAATACAGAAAGAACATGCTCATTGTGATTGATGATGATGATGATGAGGGGCTTGTCACTGGAAAAATCAAAGTGGTTCTCGTTCATAAGGATTCAGCAGTATATTTTATTGCTGAAAAGTATCGTGCCCTGCGTATTCCTGACATGGGTGTTTACAGCCTCACACTGATGCAGAGAAGCTACTGTTGTATTAATCAGGAGAATCTGCTAGATTACTATCCCTTGCCTGAGTACACTGTCCATGGCACACCACTGATAATTCTTCACCATTCTTTCCCTCTAGTCCAGAATGATGGCGAACATGAGTGAAGAAATCAAAGAGATCATCTGCAAGACCTTGCCAAATCTGTCTAAAGAAACCCAGTTACAAATAATATCAAAACTTCAGAGCTCTGGCTTGGAATCAAAAGAAGACTTAAAATATGTACAACAGGAAGACATTGCTGATCTGTTACCTGTTATCCAGCGCAGAAAACCCCTGGATGCATTCAAGTTAGGTATGGTTAATTTAGTGTGCCATTCTCTTGTTATATTCTCTTGTTTATTCAGTTGTGGAATTTCTTTTTTCTAAAACTACATAATGCACCTTTAAACTTTTTAAATATGCCTAATATAAGGAGAGTTAAGTAGACTTTTGGCCAAATGTCTGTAGTGACTCTGATATAGTTTATTAGTTATGTGCCCTAATCTTTTTTTTGTTTGTTTGTTTTTTTAGAAACTGAGGCAGTTACATTGGATCTTCAAGTCATTCCAACTTCGTCACCAATGGCGAGTAGTGATTGGTCGGTGTCTGGGTCTTCATCGCCAACATTATGCACTCCGCCTAATTCTAGCTCATCACAGCTATCGACCATTTCATCATGTTCAAGCCAGGGAAGAAACAGCGAGCAAATCAACAGACCTTCCACATCTCAGATAATGAAAACATGGCCAGAAACATTTCAGGTCCCTTGGGAACAAATGCCACAGGAAATTCGTTCTGCTATTGCAGATGGCAAGAGACCTAAACCAGTTGAGCGACGCCAAATGGTACGAGTACTCGCGGATGAAATGAGAAGGTATGAAGTTAACCCCACTCACGCACAGTGCCTAACTGTGGTTCGAAATATCATCAGGCAGTACCCAAAGAGTTTTGCTGATATTGCACCAGATGGGTCACTTCTGTGTGGAGGTTATACATCACTTTTGATTCAATTGAAAAACCGCATTGAGAATGTGAACCGTGACGGAAGCTTCTCATGCCACCGATCCTCTACAGGCAAGAGGGGTCCAACTGACACATATGGTTGTACACGTTTTCAGCCAGAGCTACCCCCAGAAGAAACCGATGACACTGTGGAGCAGCACCGCCAGAGACTGGAGGAGATTTACAGACAAGAGGGTGCAGGTGGAGCAGAAAGAGCAGAAGTTAAAAATCTAATGGAGCTCACATTCTCTCTACAACGTCGCCATATAAATACACTTCCACCACCTGACATTGAAGATATGAAAAGCAAATGGCCTTTTCTTTTCATGCCAAGGTATATATACGCACATTTTGAGTTGCTCACAGACATCAATGTGCTTCGTAGCTTGGAACTCAGTATGGAGGAATGTGGAAGAGCCATCACAGAATACTTCAGGGGAAAACCTACCAACAAAGATGTCAAGGATATCCTCTCTAATGGTGAAGATAATGAGATGGCACTTCGTGTTGTTCAATTGCTCATGGCACACTTTGGAGAGGACCTAACCGGACTGATCCTCCTTACAGATGTAAGTTTTATTTTTTATTTAGCCACAAAAGGGTGAATACTACTTTTTAGACATTTGCAGTAGAACTCGCCAAGACCTGTACAAATAAAATTGTTACCCTTTACCCAATTTTGAATGGCAAATCTATTTAGCAGTTTGACTGTACTTCAGAAGCCTACCTCATTCACCTCTAGGTTACTCTCACCTAGTGTTTACTAATTATTGACCTTTTTACAATTTTTCTTCTTAAAAATCGTATTATGGTAAGCATAATATATTTGTTCCCTAAAGGTGTCTGCCACTGCAGCTGACGTTGAGACAACTCTCAGTCTTCCTGCAAGTCCACGCCTGATACTGCCTGGTATACATTTAATTTAAATTCCTTGATAGACACATTATATACAGTATCATATCGACCATTCATCTTAGGTTTACAAATGTTTACACAAGGTAACATGCATTCCCATGTTGTTATGACTTAAAGTTTCAGGTGCAACAGGGCAAGTCACAATTAATGGTTGGATGATCACTTTTGAGGGGCGTGTAATATCTGAGGGCATCACACCAACATTTGCAACGGGACTTGCTGCTGTGTTTGCAATCTACTATATATTCAACCTTCAATATCAAGATGAAGCAGCCTGCACTCTGGAATTCATTCAGAGGTAAAAACCCCTTCATTCCTTGTCATCATTATATGGATATACAATTAAATTAATGTGTATGTGTTTGTATTTGTATTTTTGCATAAAATGGTATTAGTACTGTACATTTCAAGCCACAAAACACACACACACACACACACACACACACACACACACACACACACACACACAGACACACACACACACAGTAACAGTAACACAAAACAGTAAGTTGTTGCAACCCCACTCTGATTTTAAAATATTTTGATTTCAGGCGCTTCATTGGTATAAATCCAGAGAGAGGGACAAAGGCCAAAAGGGGAAAGGTTGTCTCCAAGAAGAAAGGTGTGATCGTCCAGAAGAAGTCTTCTGCAGTCAATACACACGTCGCCATGCTACTGAAGAATCTCCTTGACTTTGAATGGAACTTCATATAGATTGGTGAGCTCTTTAATCTCACTCTCTTTGTTTTGACAGTCTGGCATTGACACATTAAGCCACAAGAGAACTGGTATTATTACTTCATAAACATTAGCTTGGAATGTATACTGTACTTATTGTATAATTTATTTATTATTATGATTATGATTGTTTGCTGTTGTTTGACAGTGGCAACACTGGAATAATGCTGCAGAGAGGAACAGCTACCAAAGTGATGGTCATCTCTCCTGGATCCACGAGAACCAAAACGTAAAAACACAAGCCTACCTCACAGGACTATTTTCAGAGGTAAAAACATAAGCCTACCTCAAAGGACAATTTTAAGAGGTAACCTGCAAGTCTAGTGGCACAGATGCCTACCTTACAATTTCATCCCTAAATGTTTTTTATTTTATTTTATTGATGCATATTGTCAAAATGTTCTACTGTACTATAATAGTTTCAAAATGGCCTTAATGCACATTTTCAAAATGTTCTCAAGTTTGTTTTCGAAATGTTGCTAATTCTGCATGTTCAAAATGTTATTATGAAAGTATATTTTTACAGGCAATACATTGCATTTTAAGAGGAAAAACATGCGCCTGTGGGCTTTTCCCCCCAAAAACATTGGCAAAGATGCTTGTATGCTAAATGTTCTTACTTATTTAATCAAAAAAGGTCTTAATGTTGTCTTAATAGTGCAGTTTTCCAAGAGAATTTGTTAAGTGTTCAAACTTATGTCTTAAAGGGTTAGTTCACCCAAAAATGAAAATTCTGTCAGTAATCACTCACCCTCATGTTGTTCCAACCCCGTAAGGCTTTCGTTCTTCTTCGGAACACAAATTAAGTTTTTTTTAGATTAAATTTGAGAGCTGTCTCACTCCTCCAAAGGCTCCTAAGGGATTGAAAGTTGCCGGCCCCGAAAAGTCATTAAAGACATTGTTAAAATAGTCCAAGTGACTACAGTGGCTCAACCATACGTTTATCAAGTGACGAGAATACTTTTTGTGCGCATACAAACAAACAAAAATAATAACTTTATTCAACTATTCATTTTCTTCTGCGTGGGTCTGAGTATATTCATGTAGTGTAACAGCGCAGCGCATCTGTGTTGTACGTCACCACGTGGGCTCACTATTGGCCGTAGCTGGTCATGTGTGTGATGCGTGTGATGTACAACACGGATGCGCTGCGCTGTTACACTACATGAATATACTCAGACCCACGCAGAAGAAAATTAATAGTTGAATAAAGTCATTATTTTTGTTTGTTTTTTGCGCACAAAAAGTATTCTCGTCACTTTATAAACATATGGTTGAACCACTGGAGTCACTTGGACTATTTTAACAATGTCTTTAATAACTTTTCTGGGGTGGCAAGTTTCAATCCCTTAGAAACCTATGGAGGAGTGATCCAGCTCTCAGATATCATCAAAAATATCTTAATTTGTGTTCTGAAGATGAATGAAAGTCTTACGGGGTTGGAACAACATGAGGGTGAGTGATTACTGACAGAATTTTTGGGTGAACTAACCCTTTAAATAAGATAAAGTCATCTATAGATCATGCCCTTCCCATTTGGTAAAGGGTTAGGGGCAGTCTCTGACGAGCAATCTAAGAGTTTAAGTTTATTGCCATAGTCTAAAGCAGACACTACTTTTCCATTTGTTGTATTCATGTTGTTAACATTGCTCTTTGAAATAAAGGTATTTGATTGTGAAGTTTGTATTGCTTATTTTGCACAATATTCACAATAATGTATATCTTAAGCAACTGTCTATAGGCCTGAGAATAATGAAGTTTATTGCAATCAATACTGATTGCAATGAAGACTTTTATTAAACTTATAAATTTAGTTATTGTATTATCTACTGTGCCTGTCTAAAGTAAACTGTGAAAAGTTAAAGTAACAACCTAAACAATATTGTAATTTCCAAATAATCACAGAAATATGCATTTGTTTTACTGTATTAGACTGAAACCATTTAACAGTGTGACTACAGAAATATACTGTATTTCTGGTTTACAGACTACTACTGTAAAATTACGGTATATTGCTGGCGTCTTTGCTGCCAGCTCTTTACTGTAAATTATAGAAATACAGAAATATACCATTTTTCTGGTTTACAGACTACTACCGTAAAATAATTTTACGTATGAATACCGTAAAAATAACGGTATACTGTTGGCGTCTCTGCTGCCAGCTTTTTACTGTTATTTTACAGGAAAATTTTTTACAGTGTAGCCTAAGCTGGTTGCATGGTCTTAGTTGGTTTAAGATGGAATAAACTGTTTTTAGCTGGTCTCCCAGCCTGACCAGCTAATGAAGTGTACAAAACCTCTCTAAAACCAGCCTGCTGACCAGCTTTGACCAACTAAGACCAGGCTGGATGACCAGCTAAAACCAGCTGTTTTTTTTTAAGCAGGCTGTAAAAGAAGAACTTTTTTATATTAAAAATAAATAAGCAAGCCCTGCCCACATTTAAAAAGTAACTCAAAAGTAAAGTTACACATTACTTTCCATAAAAAGGTAACTAAGTTATGTAATGAGTTACTTTTTTAGGGAGTAACCCAATATTGTAACACATTACTTTTAAAAGTAACTTTCTCCAATAAAGTATGTGAGCGCAAAAGACTACTTTCGAAAACATAAAAAATTCTTACTAACCCCTTTTGTAGTGTACACTGTAGGACGTTAACATGTTTCAAAGCATCACTTAAAACTTACAGTACGTTTTTAGCAGCATATCTAAACATCATCACCTTTAACTAGCATTCTTTGTTCTGTGGTACTTCCTATAATGCTCCGTCTCAGAGTGGCCATGTCAGAACTACAGACTGAGGCTTGACCAGTCACCACAGCTCAAGTGATCTCTGGAGTGGAGCCTTGGTTCAGGTTAAAAAGTACCCACAGACCCAGCGGCCACTCAGCCCCACTGGGCAGGGATCTATCAAGCAGTCCACCTGCATGCTCCATCTCACACATAAATGCAGGGACAAGCATAAAGCATCTAGCTCGAGGGGAAATGAAAGCCTTGCACCATGGTGACACCTGTCCTAAAGAAAAATTGTTGCAAGTGGCATTTCTGTATTTTCTGACCACCTTAAAGAAAGTCCAACAAAACAGTGTGAGTAGGAAATGAAATGGAGAGCACAAAAATGAAAGAAAAATTACTGAACCTTGCAACTTTAGAGTACTAACGCATGTGTTTTATACAGAGGGTCCATACTTCATACTTCAGTATATAAATTCCTAAACTTGCTTCGCCAAGCAGAAACAGACTTCAAATCATGCTTCAGAAAATCCCTTTATCTGTCTTACAGTACAAAAGCTCCACAAAAAGACCTTTGTCACTCTGAACCTGCCTAAAACAACATCAGATTATTTTTTTCTTATTTTAGAAATTTATATGTATGATTATTTGAGAGTAATGAATTCAGGCAAAAATCCCTGGGGCTGCAATAAGAGTGTGGAAGAGAGTACATACACTCCACTACATGATTGTATGTCTCAAGCCAACAGACTCCAGCCTACTCTATTTCACTGTCAGAAGACTATATTTTGCTTTTCTTTTGAGTCCCTATTTATTCAAGCTACACATCTGTGAGTACATAGTGACCCTAAGCACCTTAAACTGCAGTCAGCAAAAGCACCGAGACACATAAACCTCACATCAAAAGTTAAAGGGCAACACTCAGCAGAACAGACAGGAGTGCCGTGGGGTGAAGGAACCACACACGCTCTTTCTCTGCTCAGCAGATGTTGTGGTCATATTCTACAAAAGACAGAGCTTCGGACTGTACACAAAAAGTGCCCTCTGCCCCCTGGGGTCAGTCGGATCTCTATTATCTGAAGAGACTAAAAACAAAGCTGCATATAGACATCTGGCTGTTCAAAGAGTAAGACTGGTTTAGCGTTCACTGATCAACAGTAGTATAGAAGATACTGATGCATAACAAATTATTTTAAAACTGAAATGTCAAAACCAATATGCTTAACTAACTTAAAAGGAAGTTTCCTAAGTTATGTTTTTAGGGTGTTACATTTTGTTTCCATGCATACATATACATATTTAAACAATTACTTTTTCCTATTTCTGGTTTTGTTTCTTATTTAGTCCTGTGCATATATAGCACCTGTTAGTTCTGCTCTTGGTCCGTTATCGTCACTGTCTAAGCTTTGGGTTGCATTGCTCCTTAACTTTTTCCTGTCCTCCTGCATTCCAGACTTTTTGATTTGTTTAATGAAGACTGCTCCCTTTAGATCCTCGACTCCTTGCAACCAACCTGTTACAAAAAGTTAATTAAAAGGAATTATAAAAACTGTAAAAATACTACATACTGAATAAATACTATAATTGTGTATAAGTAATAAAAAAATGTGGAAGGAAGAAGGGCTTTCCACAGTGTCTGGGAATCTTGCTATCCTTTGACACTGTTGTGTGTGAGCAGTAGGTGATTTCACCCCTGAGATGCTTCTAAACGGTTCATGGGGAGACTGTGTAACTGAATAATTGAAGACACTCACGCATTTCATTTAAGGATTTGGTAGCGCAGTATGTGGGATCATGTTACCTCCACTGCATTCCTCACATATAATGTATAGTCAGTACACTGTGAGTCAACTGGATACATATTTACACTCAAGGCCAAAACATAAAAAATACATGAAGATATATATAAAATATATATATATACAGGTGCATCTCTATTAATTAGAATGTTATGGAAAAGTTCATTTATTTCAGTAATTCAACTCAAATTGTGAAACTTGTGTATTAAATAAATTCAATGCACACAGACCAAAGTAGTTGAAGTCTTTGGTCCTTTTAATTGT
The DNA here is from genome assembly GCF_963082965.1 of Carassius carassius. Taxonomy (NCBI): domain Eukaryota; kingdom Metazoa; phylum Chordata; class Actinopteri; order Cypriniformes; family Cyprinidae; genus Carassius; species Carassius carassius. The sequence goes on from NC_081782.1 coordinate 12,806,793, forward strand.
GATGATTTTGGCTCACATTTAACAAAAACCCACTAATTCACTATCTCAACAAATTAGAATATGGTGACTCAAATCAACTCAAAACACCTGCAAAGGTTTCCTGAGCCTTCATAATGGTCTCTTAGTTTTGTTCACTAGGCTTCACAATCATGGGGAAAACTGCTGATCTGATAGTTGTACAGAAGGCAATCATTGACATCATTGCCAAAGAAGCTAGCTGTTCACAGAGTGTTGTATCCAAGCATGTCAATGGAAAATTGAGTGGAAGGAAAAAGTGTGGAAGAAAAAAATGCACAACCAACAGAGAGAACCGCAGCCTTATGATAATTGTCAAGCAAAATCGATTCAAGAATTTAAGTAAACTTCACAAGGAATGGACTCAGGCTGGGGTCAAGGCATACAGACGTGTCAAGGAATTTGGCTACAGTTGTCGTATTCCTCTTGTTAAGCCACTTCTGAACCACAGACAACATCAGAGGCATCTTACCTGGGCTATGGAGAAGAAGAACCGGACTTTTGCCCAGTGGTCCAAAGTCCTCTTTTCAGGTGAGAGCAAGTTTTGTATTTCATTTGGAAACCAAGGTCCTAGAGTCTGGAGGAAGGGTGGAGACGCTCATAGCCCAAATTGCTTGAAGTCCAGTGTTAAGCTTCCACAGTCTGTGATGATTTGGGGTGCAATGTCATCTGTTGGTGTTGGTCCATTTTTATCTTTGAAAACCAAAGTCACTGCACTCTTTTACCAAAAGATTTTGGAGCACTTCATGCTTCCTTCTGCTGACCAAATTGTGAAGATGCTATTTCCATTTTCCAGCAGGATTTGGCACCTGCCCACACTGCCAAAAGCACCAAAAGTTGGTTAAATGACCTTGGTGTTGGTGTGCTTGACTGGCCAATAAACTCCCCAGACCTGAACCCCAGAGAGAATCTATGGGCTATTGTCAAGAGCAAGATGAGAAACAAGAGACCAAAAAATGCAGATGAGCTGAAGGGCACTGTCAAAGAAACCTAGTCTTTCATACCATCTCAGCAGTGCCACAAACTGATCACCTCAATGCCACGCTGAATTGAGGCAGTAATTAAAGCAAAAGGAGCCCCTACCAAGTATTGAGTACATGTACAGTAAATTAACATACTTTCCAGAAGGACAACAATTCACTAAAAATTTGAATTTTTTTTTATTGGTCATATGTATTCTAATTTGTTGAGATAATGAATTGGTGGGGTTTTGTTAAATCTGAACCATCATCATCACAATTAAAAGAACTAAGTCTTAAACTACTTCAGTCTGTGTGCAATGAATTTACTTAATACATGAGTTTCACAATTTGAGTTGAATTACTGAAATAAATGAACTTTTCCACGACATTCTAATTTATTGAGATGAACCTGTATACACACACACACACGCACACACACACACGACATTCTAATTTATTGAAATGAACCTGTATACACACACACACACACGCACACACACACGACATTCTAATTTATTGAGATGAACCTGTATACACGCACACGCACACACACACACACACACACACACACACACACATTTATATATATATTTCTAGTGATATTAAATTAATAGCTTACTGTTGTCTTAGCAAGTAACTGAAATAGGTTTAAGCTGAAGTACTAAAATTATAACAAAAAACATTGGAAAAAGTTAAATGTATGAAAAATTCTTAAAAATGAAACAAAAATGACAATAAAAAACAAAAAAATAAAATCTAATTCAAAATATTAATAAATACTATAAATACTACATACTAAATAAATACCAAATACTATAATAGCATCATTTATTACATTTTATGAGCTTTTTTAAATTAAAAATGTAGTGTTTTCACACACCTCATTATTTATCTTTATTTATATCAGTCTCAATAAACAGACACAAAAAGAGAGAGAGAATCCTTCGGTTAAGATTCAAGATAATCCCGTTCTCCCTGGGTAATCACCAGCACAACATTTTCTCGCAATAGCACAGCCATTTAAATTGGCAACGATGAAGCCATGAAGAGATTAAATTGTTTAATCCTTCACCAATTCATACACAGCACACAGTCAAATGAAGTCATTAGCTCTGCGTTAACAGCAGGGAAGCCAATTACAAACGGCAGCAAGAGCTCAGAGAAACATTACCTCTCGTGACTATGATCTACCACACAAGAACTTCAAATTCAATTCGGTTTATTCTCCAGAGAAAACCTGGAAAACCTGAAGCACCCACAGTAATGCAGCCACTCTATTGCATTATTTATAGGCCTTAAGTTATTCATTTGATAAGACTGGGCACCATCCCATACTGTAGGTGTGGAAGACCATGAATATTAACAAGGGAGACTTGATATTTAAACATGCCGTGGAATAAATCGCTGCAAGTAAATGCCAAGTAAATAGCACAGCACGTTAGTTACAGTGTGCTGCAGCTTGCCAATGCCTGTTGTTATTCTAAAGCATGACCTTTCCATTGCAAGACTGCTACTTCTTTCTCTTGGTTTTTGAAACACTTTGGGAGCAAAAAAAGAGAGACATTAATAAATAAAATTATGAATAAAAAACGAGCAGACCCAGGCTGAGTTATTTCTTCACAATCAAACAGCAACAATAGGCTCGGGCCATAAAGCTGTAGGTCCACATGATAGCCAAGTCAACGTCCTAAAAATAATGGAACGATGGCCTTATATTTATAGAGTGCAACTGTCAGATTCTGGAAGTAAAAATCTCTTTCATTTTTTCCATATGGGAGTTCATTTTTAACAGTAACAGACAAATCTTTAACGAGAAACCTACTGTGAGCTACAAGGATGTAATCAATGGTTTTTGCTTTTGAAGCCACAAGACTGGACTATTTCAAATTATTTAAGAAGTAATCATTTCATAGCAGGTTACAAAACTACATTATCCATGATTCTGCAAAGTAACTGGCACCCATTAGAGACCAACAAGAAGCAAATTGTATAATACAATATTTAGATGCATATTAACGTAAAACATAAATTGCATTTCTTGTTACTTTATATATATTATTACCATCTTTTTAAATCAGTAGCTTTTATTTGACTGTCATTCGCAATTCTTCATGGGACTGTAGTCCTTTTCTTCATTAAAGTCTTAAGTAGGTAATCTTGTACAGTACCTTCGTCTTTTTGTCTGATTTAAAAAAAAATGTTTTGCTTCAAATTAAAGCTTGTACTGTAAAGTTTCAGCTCCTGGCTGGGTGGTTTGGTTCAAGGTTTATAAGTCTTGAATGAAGAATGTTTTTTTAAATCCCAATGGGAAAAATACTTTCAGAACCAAGGCTACTGAAATAAATAGCATAGATGTAAAAATACAGAAAAAGTACGTGCCGAATAAGTCTATAGCACTATTTAGTTTTGATCAGTAAATGTTTTCCTGTCCCTGCATGGAATTTGCTTTTACCTTTCCACGGAGCTAAGAAAATGCAGCAATTCCCTGATGAGTTCACATCGCCAGAAGTGGTGTGACAGCACTTTTATCCCACAGGCAGTAACATCTTAGCAGCATCGTTTTCTCCACTCAAATAGTTATTGATGTTGAGACATGGTGATGTTCATGAGATTGTCCTGACACTGCAGTTTAAACACTGCTGTACAGCCAGGCAGTAAACCCTTAAAATGCTTAAGAGGCCTGTCATTCATCATGTCATGGGGAGACTATACGTGCCTATGCCACAAAAGGCCTTTCAGGAAATAAACTTTCACTGCCTACAGATGGTGATTCTGGGGTCCCAGCAAGGCCTTGGCTCATAAAGAGCGTGAGGCACCATCTTATTTCACTAGCTGTGTTTTTGCCCAGCTGTGGGCTCAGTCAGCGGGCTTTACGGTCACCGATGTAATTATACAGCAGCTTAGCAGCTCAAACAATGAAACAGCCTGTTCACCATTTACAGCCTCCCAACTCCCACTCATAAAATAATATGCCAAAATCAATAAGCTTCCAGATATGTCTCGGAAGGCTGATACATCTCGGTGAGAGCACTGGTCTGATAGAGCACAAATCCAGCCTAACAAGCTGAGGGGGAAGAGAGGGGTTAATTGGGATATAGGAGCCATCCTTCAAAAGCTGGAGAGAGAACAGAATCAACCGAAGATGAATGAGACTGAGGGGGTGTCTTGATCAAGCCGAGACGGCATGACAGCACAATAGCTCTCTGTCAGATGCATGTCCTTCTGCCATGAGTTTCCAGTTGCAGGCAGCCAATCCTAATTATGTAGGCTAAATAAATATCACTAATATTTGGAAATCAAATCAGATCTGATTATATCCATTAGTCAAGCATTGTCGTATTAGCAGGGAAAAGCGTTTGCCATACCTGCCATACAATTCATGATTTTATGGATTATGGAATCATATGTTGGCCTCGTCTTGATGAGGGTTTTCAGTGCCACTAATTTGTGGATTACTTGAATGTTTTCATCAGCTGTTTGGACCCTTTTAGTGCATTCATTTTAGGTGAACTACTTCTTTAAAATAAGCTACAGTATACCTTCAGTAAACCTGTGGGTTGTTTCATAAGACAAGTTTAAAAAATAAGCCAGGCTTATATTCACTTGATTTGGTTTCATAAAGCAAAATTACCATAGCTCAAGCTCAGTCACTCTGGCAATATATTCTGGGAAACTAACCTGGTCAGGAGCAGGCTAACTGTCAGACTAAGCTGAGCTCCTCTAACACTGACCAATAGGAACACATTGAAATTACCACAGACTCTCTCACATACAATTATTTTATGTTATCAGTCCAAAAATAAAAGTATACAGAGAATGCAACTTAAATAAACAAAATAAATAAAAATATAAGCTACAACTGACTGTATTTAAAGTAAATTTTAACATGCTGCTACATGCGCATTCATTTGATCAGCAGTTTCTAGCCATGCAGCTTTTCTCTCTGGTTTTATGACATCTGTACTCAGGGGCGTAGCCATCTTTTCAGAAGTGAGGGGGACAGAAATCACACACACACACACACACACACACACATGTGTGTGTGTGTGTGTGTGTGTGTGTGTATATATAGATATATATATGTCTGTGTGTATGTGTATGTGTGTGTGTGTGTGTGTGTGTGTGTGTGTGTGTGTGTGTGTGTGTGTGTGTGTGTGTGTGTGTGTAATTTCATTATAATATAACATTTCTGTAATCTATATAGCCTAATAGTCAACAGTTTTTTAACAGTAAGATTCTTAATGTTTTGAAAGAAGTCTCTTCTTTTCACCAAGCCTGCCTTTATTTGATCCAAAGTACAGCAAAAGCAGTAATATTGTGAAATATTTTGACTATTTAAAATAACTGTTTTCTATCTTAGTATATTTTAAATCTAATGTGTTCCTGTGATCAAAGGTGAATTTTCAGCATCATTCCTCCGCAGTCTTCAGTGTCACATCCTTCAGAAATCATTCGTAATATGCTGATTTGCTGATTATCAATATTTAAAACAGATGAGTAAATTTTCTTCAGCATTCTTTGATGAACAGAAGGATCCACAGATCAGCATTTATGTGAAATAAAAAGCTTTCACAACATTATACACCATATAATTCAAAAGCTTAGTCAGTATATATATATATATATTGTTAAATTATAGAAATTAATACTTTTATTTAGCAAGGATTCTTTAAATTGATCAAAAGTGATGATAAAGACATAATTTTACAAGAGATTTCTATTTCAGATAAATGCTGCTCTTCTGAACTGTCTATTCATCAAAGAAACTTGAAAAATTCTACTTAGCTGTTTTCAAAATTATCATAATAAGAGTTGATGCAAAAAAATTCAGCTTTGAAATCTCAATAAATTACATTTTTAAATATACATAAATAGAAAACAGCTATTTTAAATAGGCTAGTAAAAATATTTCAAAATTTCACTGATTTGCAGTAGGCTACTTGGATCAAATAAATGCAGGCTTGGAGAACAGAAGAGAATTAAAAAACATTAACAAGCTTACTGTTCAAAAACCTTTGACTGGTAGTGGATACTAAAGGCAACTAATTTTTCTCTAATTTCTAGCTTTTCTTTTTTTGGGGGCTTAGAAATCTATAACTGCTGGACAAAAACAAATATAATAATGATTTGTTTATATACTACAAACACTTAATAAGGCATAATAATCACATTATTCAAATCACATAATAAGGCAGAATAGTTTCTATACTGTAATAAATGCTATGTCAATTAGCACTGCATTGTTCTTATATTTTATTTATCACCTGCTGGAGATTTTTTTGGACTTGAAAATACAAGACCGAAAACAACTGTTTTCATGCAGCGATAGCTGGACGCTGTTGCCCATATTAGGAATTTCCTGTTATGACTTTCTGCGCGAGAGCGCCCTCCGGCTTCGAGTATGAAACACACACTGCAGGAGAGTTTAGCGCTCTGTGATGTTCATTTTGCCTTCTCGGTCAGAAAAAACCGCAGGTCATGCGCAGACTATCCTGTCTCTTTGAGTTTAAATCTATATTTATTACACCAGCTCTTGAAAACCTCTATATGAACACACTTGCCCGAAAAAGTGCACGAAGTTCCGTGATATTAAAAGTGGGGGGGACACGTCCCCGCGTCATCTACGCCCCTGTCTGTACTTTATGGTTATCAGTAGAAAATGTAAACATTACAATATAAAATTGCTTTTTAAAGCAATAAAAACACTAGATTAAAAGTTAAAATCCCTAAATTAAAAATTTAAATAAAAAGACTATATTTTATATGATAAGAGGAATACACATTAACTTGTTTGAGTTAGTAATTAGGGCTGTATTAGCTAGCTTACATTTCATTTACAGTTACTGCTATCATAAAAACACACTTATTTGTTGAATTAAAATTCCACGTGTCACGTTTAATTTCCAACAACTTATATTTTAGCAGAATTATTAGGCTGTTATTCTATTATTATTCTATTACACTAACACATTTCTAATATTCAAATCCACGAAATGAGCCTGGTTTCTCCCAAGGTTTTTCCTCTATTCTGTCACTGATGGAGTTTTGGTTTCTTGCCGCTGTCGCCTCTGGCTTGCTTAGTTGGGGACACTTCATTTACAGCAACAACAGTTGACTTGATTGCACAGATACTATTAAACTGAACTGAGCTGGATGATGACATAATTGAATTCAATGATGAACTGCCTTTTTGCTTTATTGACACACTATTTTCCTATTTAATGCTGTTCAATTGCTTTGTTACAATCTATATTGTTAAAACCGTTATATAACTAAAGGTGACTATTGTGTTCCATCTGTGTAGTGAACATGCTCACGTAAGCCTTGCCCACTCCTGAAGGCAAAATGGATATATTTGCATGACTTTCTAACATTTAAGGCTGAAAAAATATACACAATGGAAAACACAATGTTTCAAATGCATGAAACCTCCCAAATACTCACTGTTTGCCATGGTGGATCGATTTGATCCATGATCGACATTAAGGGCTGCTTAGGAATAAGTCAAATTCAAATTATCCTGACTCAGTGAACCTGGATCGAATTAGTGAGATTTAGTGATGAAAAGTTCGGATAATTTTACAGACTCGAAACTTTGAGTCTCGTTCAGCAAAATGAACTAATCTTTTTTCGAGTCATATTGTTCATTCATTCATTTTTATCAAAATATAAGTAAAATGTTACGTATTGCTTCCCTAACATGTCTACTACTTACGCAAATGATGATCACACTACAAACAATACAAAACTATAATGCTATAAGAAACAGAAGAGATTAATTCATTGTTTACCTGGGTCAGTTTATAATTAGCTCACCTCACGTCTTTTCTGACAAGTCTTTGGGTTTTCGGGTCGTTCTTTCATCACGTGACATCCCCATAAGTTTTAACCATAGACCGTCACTGTATAAAAGTTTTTAACCTATCGTTCACTCTTTTGTCACGTGAAGTGACAGCATTGGATAGAGAAATTAATTTTACAAAGTTTGCATAGTTATAATTATTATTATTATTATTATCATTATCATTATTATAATTATTATTTACTCTTACACTTACTGCGTTTCTGGTCTCAAATTGTAGCTTTTTACTTCTTACAGTTTATAAATGTGTGAATTTCTGTTTTGATGGTTATTTTCCATACAATGAATGTTGTAACAAAGGTAATAAAGAGTTGGTTATTGTTATTATTAAGTCTCTTTCCGACTCAGACTGCATAGGTTAAAGCTTTGATATTGTCGTTTATGAAACCGCTTTAGTCCCGATTGATTTAAGTTATTTCAAGTCAGGTTTTGGACTTTAATCCCACTTTTCTTAGCATCTTTTATGAAACAGACCTCTGTTTTGCATACTAAACACAAAAAACACTCTACCAGCATTTCTGTTGGGAAGATCAGACTACATCTGTCCGTGACAGGCCTCGCCAGCAGGGAAGAAGGACCATCTGACCCTCTCCAGACCTGACCATCCACAGGATCCATCTGCTCGGCCTGCGACTGACTCCACAGTACCATGTCACACACACAGGAACCCAGTCACAACCCTGCCAGACAAAGCACTCTCTCCGTTTCGCCCTGTCTCTCATATCTGCTAATGTAACTAAATGTACTGTATAACATAACAAGAATGATACATTTACTATTATCTCACTCACCTCATGTCACCTGTCCCTTCCGTCTTTCAACTCTCTTTCATTGACCTGATTGTGTTAATGCAAACATTTATTATTGAAATTACTAACAATCAGTATATATTGCTCAAAACTAGTATATTAAAATTGTTTTTTGTTTGTCAGCAAACAACTCACTAGCAAAACAAACTTTACCTTGAGCACAAAAACCATAACAAGCCATTCTGTCCGCCACGTTTGAAATATATTGCATCGTTAAATGTATTTAGACAAAAAAATAGTGTAGCAGTTTATTATCCCAGTCTGCTTAATACAATCTTCAATATGTATTATAAAGTTAATAGAGTAACTTCCCTTATAAACAAACAAATAATTCAAAACACTGAGCGCTGTCACCACACTGAAATTCTAGAACTTGATGGAAAGGAGCGACAATAAGATGTTGAAATCGTTCTGCAAACATTCAATTTTACTGAACTCCACTCCAGGTTTTCTGATTCTTCATAAGTAACAGTTAGGTGAGAAAAATGGCGCTCATTGCAAACAAACTTCTGCTAATAATCGGGAAGGCAGTGAACACAGCCAAGCAATACAAGCAAACAGTTATTTAAACGTCACGAATAAAGAATCACTGCAGGGCAGTTACAACAAATTATACGTGCTCTCTCCATTTTGCTGAACATTCCTGAAGTAGCCTACCAGATTCCTGAACGACTGAACAAACGTCTGAATGACTGGAACTCGACTTTATAAAATTATATTTAGGTTCAAAATGATTTAGTTTTTATGCACTAAATCATAGGTGCAACAACCTAAAACTACCTAAAACTTTTTTTTAATTATGTCGGCTATTGAATCTGTTCTTGATGGCTGTCTGAAATAACTTATTTTCTAGTCTAGTGCACGATATCCACAAGGAGTTAAGTGTTCTTAAAACTTGCTTGTGCTGTAGCCTAAATCCTTAAGGCGGGTCTTACATTCAGCTGAACATGGTTACATAACTGAAACCGGAGAACTTTGAACTAATAGGAAAAGGAGGTTACAGTGCAAGTTCGTCGTGTTTGTGTGTCAGAAGTATCTCACGAGAGAGAATTAAAGCTGGAAATGTCGTCTGAAGTGTTCGACTGCATCGTCATTGGCGCAGGGATCCAGGGGTCCTGCACTGCCTATCAGCTGGCCAAAAACAAGCAGAAAACTCTATTGCTGGAGCAGGTCGGTGCAGTATGCAGCATTTCTAAATCATTTACTCAGTTTTGTTATCGTATTATTCACTTAATTGTAAATGATAGCATAAAACAAATGTTAGTAAATTCATAAAGGCAGAATGCTCACCTAAAGCAATAAAGTCAATGTAAGAGACAACATTAACTCTTGAATACAGTATATTGACTTGACTGTTATGGTAGATTTTATTTTTAATTTTTTTTTAAAACAAAGGCAATGCAAATCCAGTGGGATTATTATTCCAGAATTCTTTAAATTCCTTCTTTCTCCCCAGTTTGTTTTGCCCCACTCCAGAGGCAGCTCTCATGGCCAAACCAGGATTATACGGAAATCCTATGAGGAAGATTTTTACGTACAGATGATGCACGAAAGCTATGAGCTATGGGCTCAGCTTGAGAGAGAAGCAGGTGTTGAACTGCACAGGTAATGTTTGTAAGCATCTAAGTAAGAATGATGAACATTTTTCTCCACAATGCAACATGCAGATGCTGTACAATGAAACTTGCAGACCCTTAACTTTAAAGGAGCATTTTCATTCTAGTCCCTGAGCATCAGCTACGGACCATGGGATGCACTTGTTTTTACAGTGTCTGAGAAGTGTAATGGATCACGAGTGGATCTAGCCCTCTCAGCCTTGATGCAGAATCAGGCGCCTTCCTCTTTCTCTCACTGCTATCGATCTCAGCCCTCTGACGGATGGGTCCTGATGAGAGGCCACCTGTGCCCTTGAGTGTCTCAGAGACTGCCGGGCAGCGAGTGAAAAATGTGTGCAAGATTTTAAAGAATGCTGGATTTGTTCTCTTCTTTGTGCTATTTAGATGACACTCACTTTCCAAATAAATTACAGTCATTAAAAATATTACTGATTTGGCAAAAAGATTAGTATTTATTTAGTTGAGATGGTCATTTTGTGTGGATGTGGTGGTTATGAAAAGTCATTTGCAAAACTGGGGTTTTGAAGAATAAATCTTCATTTTATGGAGTAAATGCATTAAAGTGGCTTGCAATTATCATTTAAGACCAGCATTAATGATTTTCTTTTTGATTGCATAATGTCAGCCAGGCCAGTGTGTGCTATGGACTCATTTATTTGATCATAATTACAGTACAAACAGTTCTAGTTCTTGTTGTAATGGCAAAGCTGGATTTCCAGTAGCCATTACTCTTGTCTTTAGTGTCACATGATCTTTCAGAAATCATTCTAATATGGTGATTTGGTGCTCAAGAAACTTTTCTTTTCTTTATCAATGTTGAAGACTGGTGTGCTGTTTAATATTTTTGTGGAAACTGTTATAACTTTGATGAATAGAAAGTTAGCATTTTTATATATATGCAAACTTTCTATTATGAATGTTTTCCATTAATTTTATTTTTTTATTTTTGCAATATAAATTTTATAGGACAATATTTGGCCGAGATACAACTACTTGTAAACCTGGAATCTGAGGGTGCAAAAAAATCTTAATTATTGAGAAAATCGTCTTTGAAGTTGTCCAAATGAAGTCCTTAGCAATGCATCAAAAATCAAAAATTATGTTTTGATATATTTACAGTAGGAAATTTACTAAATATCTTCACGGAGCATGATCTTAATATTCGAATGATTTTTTGTTTTTTAATTTTTGTTAATTGGTGATATCATTTCCTGAGGATTATCAATTCAGCACACCTTTTAGCTTTATTGATTGCTTAAGATTATTATATAACAGACCAATTAGAACAAAGTTTAGAGATGCTTTGTTATACATAGACCTAGTATTTTTCGCTTTTGAATTCATTTTTTACTTAATAAATGAAATTGTTACACAGTTTATGCTGTCCATTAGCAATGCAGTGTCCTCAGATTCATGGAGATATTGTCCAAAACACCACTTTGCCTAGGGCACTTCTAAATATATTATTAATATAATCAAGAGATTGAATTAATTATGGTGAAGATCGCACCTGACATTCTTACAGTGACTATTCTGACTCTTACTGATTAAAATGCTCATTATACATCAGATGGGATGCCGGAAGCTTGAACCACCAACTGTTATTTTACCCAGAGAGATGCCAAAAAGGTCAAAATCCATAATAAATATTTGACAGGCAGTGCAGTGACAAATTTAGCTTTAGTTACAGTGTTCAGCGAAGGTCAAAATAAATGAGGATGCTGCAATTATTGACATTCCTAACCAGGACACGATTATATTTCTCATAGGACCCCCCGAGGTAGTTGAGAAACAGTAAGGTTGTGAGAAAGTTTTATGCACTTTTGATTCAGATGGTATTAAAATGACCTCAGCGAGGATCTTGTCCCACCGTTATGTGCGCCGCATCTTTGCTATTAGGCACAAGGGCATTGACTAATGTGACAGAGTCCTTCTTTCAGTGTCCCCAATCAAACACACACACAATGGGGGATTCAGTCATAAAAATCTCTGATGAATGACTTGGACCTGTGAACTCATACTGCCTATGCATCATGATGGCTAGCAGATATAGTAGGCCTTGAAAAACAGTATCCACAGAAAACAGCACGACCATCTATCACACATTGTTGATTTAAAGCCTGTGTTCCCAACCTCTCACCCATACTGCCATAACTCCTCACATTAAGACACCTGCATCACAAGCAGGCACAGACGGCACATTGCACAATTTATACATGCCTCTAAGCACTTCCACCTAAATCAAGGTACAGCTGTTTAACATGGTATGAACTTCTCCTCGCAGGCGCACAGGCCTGCTGGTTATGGGTCCAGAAAATGGAGAGGGTTTCTCACGCCTAAAGGCCACGATGCAAAAACACAAGATTCCTACAGTGTTTCTGGAGAAGCAGGAATTCAGCCAGCACATTCCCAATGTGAATCTCGCTGAGGGGAACGGAGCGCTGATAGACACCTTCGCTGGCGTGCTGTATGCGGACAGAGCCCTCCGAGCTGTGCAGGTCAGTGGATCATGAACACTACTGTACAAAAGTTTTGGATCAGTATGATTGATTGATTGATTTTAAAGGAATTAATACTTTTCTATCCAGGATGCATTAAATTGACCCAAAGTGACAGTTAAACACTTGTATAATGTAACTTCCTTAAAAAAAATATATTACTAATGTAACTTTGTAATGTATCATACAAATTTTTATTTCAAATAGATTTTTTCTTTTTAACTTTTTATTCTTCAAACAATCCTGAAAAAAGTGTCCCGTATTTCCCCAAAAATAGTAAGCAGAACAACTGTTTTCTACATTGATTATAATAAGAAATGTTTATTTTCAGCACCAAAATAGTGTTTTATTAAAATGATGTCTGAAGGATCATGTCTGCTGAAGATTCAGCTTTGCCGTCACAGAAAAAAACTTAATGAAAATATTTTAAAATAGAAAACATAATTCTATTAAAAGAAAGAAATAAATAAATGAAAAATTCTAAATAAAAATAGAAAATGTATTTTAAAGTATTTTAAATAATACTGTTTATTTCTGACTAAATAGCCTGGGTGCAAATACAAATCTTCTCTGAATCCCAGACTTTTGAACAGCAGTGTTAAATGAGTCATTTTCTTGTTTTAGTGAACCATTTTATTAAAATATTTATTTTAAATCATCTCTGGTAGGCTGTTGGAATGTCACACGTCAATCTTATTTTTAACTTGGCAACTCAAAGCTATCAGATGCTCATCTAATTATGTATGCGAAATGAATACATTTGCAACTGTTCAAAAGCCCGCTCTGGACAGATTGTGTCTATCCTTACAAAAGTATCACTTAAATGGATTTTCTGCTTATTGGAAACAGTAGATCAATTTTAGCTCTCCATAGCAGTTAAAAAAGAGGCACACAAATGAAACAAAAAAAAATAATATTCACATGACATGAGTTTTATGGACAATAAATGGTAGACATTTGTTTGAAGTGTCAGATTCCCTTTTTGATGGTAAATGCTGTTGCAGTTAATAAAAGTATTATTTTTTTATTCTCAGTTTAGCGTACAGTTTAAGCAAGTACTGTGAAATTCAGCACACAGTGGAAGTAAATCTCTTACTGTGTGAAAACTCCTAAACTTTCAATGTCATGAAGGCATTGAGCAATGCTCTTTTGTGTACATAACTGTACTTCAGTGTCACTTTCACTGTGCTTTTTAAAGCTTTCAAAGATAAGATATGTCTGCACACTAGCTTGTTAAAGGCTCCTTACACCCTATCTAGGGAATATGGCCATGCACTTTTATACACAATGCCTCTCTGGATTCAATAATCTCTGCCTACAGCAGCTACAGTGTGCAGTGATAAGCTCCCTGTTGACTCTCACTAAGGAAACTCTTTTATTATCTGTTGCCCGAATCTGACCAGCTTTTTCCAGTTTTAACTGATCCCCGCTGACATCCCTCTGTGTCAAATTCAGCCCCTGTTAAATTTTAACCAGTCTCTCTCCTCACTGCTCTGATTAGGATTTTCTGTCATAGATGAGGTGTTTTGAAGAAGTTTTGTCTATGCAGTAAAGTTGAGCGTGCTGTAGTGAGACTGAAGTGATTTGAATCTGTTGATCTCTGTGTGGTTCAGAGGCTGTTTCAGTCCTGTGGGGGTGTGATAAAGGACGGAGAGAAAGTGATTGACATCAGTCCTGGTGCGGAGGTCACTGTAACGACGGGCTCTGGAGTGTACAGAGGGAGGAGTCTGGTGATCAGTGCAGGACCCTGGGCCAACACTCTACTGACACACACAGGACTGCAGCTCCCGCTCAAGGTTCAGCTGACATCCAGCCATCCCCCTTTCATTTACTCATTTGTTCATTCATTTATTCAATTAACTACTTGCCTTCTTTCTTTCATCCACTTACCTAATTTTTATTTTTATTTTATCCACTCCCCTTTTTTATTCATCTGTCATCTGTCTATCCATCCATCAGTCCATCCACCTTTTTTAGTTTTCCATACCGGCACAATTTCTTTTTTTTCTTTCTTTCTTTGCTATCCAGCCATTATATTTTTCTTCACCTGAGTAACCTCTTTATTTTACCATATTTATTCCATTCAATAATCTATACATTTACTCCCCTTCTTTCCTCCCATCCATTTTTTGTTCAATTCTCTTACCTTCATTAATTCGTTCATTCTTTCTCAATTTCAATTTCATTTACTATTTTTTTCCATCCATCTATAGATTTACTCCTTCTTTTTTTCTTCCATCCAGCCACCTATCCATCCATGCATCCATCTGTTTATTCATTTACTCCCCTTTTTTCAACTGTCTGCCATCCATCTGTCCGTCCATTCATTTACTTCTTCTCACCTACACAATTTCTCTTTCTTTCTTTCTTTCTTTCTTTCTTTCTTTCTTTCTTTCTTTCTTTCTTTCAGCCATTTTCCTAATTTAATCTGATCCTTGTTATATTTACACCTGCTTACACTCTTTATTTTACCATATTTATTACTCTTTTTCTATCCATTCATCCATCCATACATTTACTCCCCTTTTTTCTTCCCATCCATCCATTTTTTTCATTTCTCTTGTTTGTTTGTTCGTATGTACATTCGTTCTCTTTCTCTCTCTCTCTCTCTCTCTCTCTCTCTCTCTCTCTCTCTCTTCTTTTTTTCTTTAAAGACATCATGGCACAATATATCAGTGGGAAATGTCTGGGTTTGGAAAACAGGTTCTGAAAAATGGAAGCACGGGAATATATAAGGCATACTGACTATCAGCCATAGCTTGTGAAACACACACAGGCACATATAGATTGATCTGGATTACACCCCTGGGCAGAATGAAAAGTGAGTTATTTGTGAATGCACAGAGAGCACCCTATACTCACCTCCCGATCCTATAAACAGCTCCCATATTCTCCAGTCCACCGCGATCTCTTATGTGTCACACGCCAGGAGAGAAGTGATGGAAAAAGAATTCTGTGTTAGTTAAACCCCGAATTGGACCTAGAATTGGAATTGCAATTTTTTAGGATAGCACAGGCTTGAAAGTCTGCGCTTGGGTGAGCACAACCATATATGAGCAATGAATTTGTGCACTGGTGAATTTTTGTGGTCTCTGAATAAGAAGATAGACTGGACTATTCTGAGCTAGCGATTCCTTAATGCTTATTACATTTACTATGAAGTGAGTTAAAGGGATAGTTCACCCAAAAATGAAAACTCTCATTAAATACTCACCCTCATGTTGTCCAAACCCATAAGACCTTCGTTCATCTTCATACACAAATTAAGATATTTTCAATGAAATCCGAAAGCTTTCTGACCCTCCATAGACAGTAACGCAACTGAAACGTTCAAGGCCCAGAAAAGTAGTAAGGATGTGACATCAGTGGTTCAGCCTTAATTATATGAGGCTATGAGATGACCATTTATGCGCAAAGAAAATAAGTGTGAAAGGACTTTGAATCTCTCTCTAATTGGGTTTTTTTTGGGGGGGGGGGGGCAGGTTGTAAAGATTAACGTATGCTACTGGAAGGAGAAGATCCCAGGCACCTACAGTGTCGGCCAGAGTTTCCCATGTTTTATAGAGATGGAGCCAAAAGAGGGGGAATATGATATTTATGGCCTTCCATCCAATGAGTATCCAGGACTAATGAAGGTGAGTGACAGGAGGGATGCTGCTATATGTGTGTGTGTGTGTGTGTGTGTGTGTGTGTGTGTGTGTGTGTGTGTGTGTGTGTGTGTGTGTGTACAGTACAGACCAAAAGTTTGGACACACCTTCTCATTCAAAGAGTTTTCTTTATTTTCATGACTATGAAAATTGTAGAGTCAAACTGAAGGCATCAAGGGCTATTTGACCAAGAAGGAGAGTGATGGGGTGCTGCGCCAGATGACCTGGCCTCCACAGTCACCGGACCTGAACCCAATCGAGATGGTTTAGGGGTGAGCTGGACCACAGACAGAAGGCAAAAGGGCCAACAAGTGCTAAGCATCTCTCGGGGAACTCCTTCAAGACTGTTGGAAGACCATTTCAGGTGACTACCTCTTGAAGCTCATCAAGAGAATGCCAAGAGTGTGCAAAGCAGTAATCAAAGCAAAAGGTGGCTACTTTGAAGAACCTAGAATATGACATATTTTCAGTTGTTTCACACTTTTTTGTTATGTATATAATTCCATATATAATTCCACATGTGTTAATTCATAGTTTTGATGCCTTCAGTGTGAATCTACAATTTTCATAGTCATGAAAATAAAGAAAACTCTTTGAATGAGAAGGTGTGTCCAAACTTTTGGTCTGTACTGTATATATATATATATATATATATATATATATATATATATATATATATATATATATATATATATATATATATATATAGGCAAATAAAAAAATTTGAATAAGTACTATAATACAATGGAATCAAATACAGTCAAATTAATTACAGCCTGCTTTCCTGTTTGTCCAATGTTTTTTATTTGAAAGAGCACTTCTCCATGGAAACAATAGATATAGTCTGTCCTAAACCACTAGATCAGTATGTATCACAGACCATTTCATTAATGCAATTGCCTGCCCACATCTCATAAAAAAGCCACCAGGGACTGGTAGTCTCTGATAGTCCATAGTTTTCATTCTTTGTTAATTAATCCACAATTCCCTCGTGTAGCAATGCAGCACACATTTCCACTCAGAGTTCGAGTGTATCAGATGCAAGCGCAAACAGGAATGGTTCTGTAGCTGTCTGAATGGATCCATGGACCTCAATGCTCTTACAAAAGCAGAGAAGCAGCACTCTCCTCTGGTCTGTTCTCCCAGTACTAATGGCCCGGTTTCAGTATGCGGGAGAGCCCAGCAGGAGTCTTCAGTCTCATCACACTTAGCAAGGCTGAATGGGAGAGCACAGATGGCTGTGTCATGTTAGATGCATTATGTCTGCTCCAGTCGCTGGAGCCTGGCTTCTGCATGTATATCTGCTGCTCCTCCAAGCATACCGAGCGGTGGATCACAGATCCGTAATGTGTCATAGGTCAGATTGTTTTTATGGATCATAGTGTGCGTGCATGTGTCTGAGCAGGTGTGTTACCACATGGGCAGTGAGACCGAACCGGATGAGCGAGATAAACAGACGGATAGAGGGGACATCGATATTCTGGTGCGTTACGTCACCCGCTGTCTCCCTGGGCTGGTGCCAGTGCCTGCTGTGGTGGAGAGCTGTATGTACACGGTGAGGTGCTTCATTACTTGTCCTCAGGTGCCATCACTGAGTGTCCGGACCAAACTTTCATTCTCATGTGGAGAGAAGAAATATATTTGAATGCATGGCTCATATTTTATTCTGACATGTCATTTGATTGAATGGTTGCTGGAATTGGACCAAGCCATTTATTTTGGTTCTGCTTGGGTTTTAAATAGTTTTTCTTGTTCTAGACACTCAGGATTATAGCGTATATTAAAAAGACACACCTGATATGGTGACAAGCCATTAAAGCTATTTCTTCCATCCATGTAAGTCAGACTTAACCAGATGTGACCACAACATGATATTTTGTGGGTCGCTTGATTTTGATATCTATTTCCCCGTTCACAGTGAAATCTCATCTCTCTGAAGTCCTGTATATTGCAGTGAACATCAAAAAAGCCGGAAAGCAAATCAGAGATTTTTTTTAAATGATGAATTACAGGCCTTGAAATGTCATTAAAATATATAATAATCAGAGGTGTGACAAGATCTCTTGGCATGTGACAATATCCTCGCCCAGACCTTTCAAATATATTTGCATTTCACTGGCCCTTTCACCAGTGGTGGTATGTAAGATATTTAATGTTCACATCAGGCAAGTGGACACATGATAAGCGGGAAAATTACGCAGTGGAGTCTTTATCCAGTCATAAAACCAGAATTCACAGTTTAACGCGGAAAGTCACGGAATTTGTCAATTTTGTCAAACTGAATTAATTGATCATTCAAAAGTAGGTCTTTAAACTTAAATCAAATCACAATATGTATCTGTAAATATAAAGCTGCGTTTTTTTAATATGAATCCTGCATGTTCTGCGTGTCTCCATTAATGAATGAAGCAGACATGCGTGGTGATTTCAGCATCTGTCGTCTCACTGAGGACGGAATCACATGAACAAATGATCTCCAAAACTGTTCTGAGATCTTCATGAACATTGTACCATTTGATTTGAGTAAAACTAGCATCATATCCTTAGACTGTATTAAAACAGGTCATATCCACTGATCTATATATGCAGAGGTGGGTAGAGTACCCAAAAACTGTACTCAAGTAAAAGTAAAAGTACTTCTAGAAATATTTACTCAAGTAAAAGTAAAAGTACTAGTCTTGAATAGTTACTTGAGTAAGAGTAAAAGAGTATCGGATAAAAAATCTACTCAAGTAATTAGTTACTAGTTACTTTGGGTCATATATACTGAGCCTATTTTTATTTAGATATATAGATAAAATGTATGTAATGTATGTGTGTGTGTATAAATGTATATATTTCATCAGCCTTTACTCCAATTTATGTAATTTATTATAAAACCCTGTCTGTTTACTTAAGTAACAGATATAGGTGTCATGCCATAACATATTTTTAATACGACTGACTTTATATTAAATGTGAATTTAACATTGAAAGTTAATGTGATATAAATATTGCTACTAATCTTTCATTGTTCAGAAAGAGAGCAAATAACATTTACATTATTAAAGATCATTTTCACTCACAGTCTAGAGTTCAATCACTTTCAGAAACTCCCAATAAAATCACTGAAACTGTTAACACTGTGAAATCAATATCTTAATTAAAGATTCGTACACACATCTGCACTTTGTTGTTTCTGACGAGAGAATTCGCCAGAAAGAGGTCTCCAGTCAGTGAGCGAGTTAAGGAAGTACCGGCATTTTAGCGATGACTCATCGGAACACCTCTGATTGGCCAATGCTTTAATAAGCTCAAAAGAATCATGTGTGATTTGTTATAATGCGCAGTGCTGTAAAAACACATCTATCTCTTGACTCCCCTCTGTTATAAGCCACACACGTACAACAAACTAATGTCACAGTGGTATCGTGTACTGTAATCGAATGTAGCCCAAGTTATTACCTGTTAAACAGTAGACAGCACACGCGGTGTTCATCTAATAAGGATCTCCATCGCAAGCAATGGCCTTTGCAGATTTGCTTTCAATTCAGTGCAGTTCCATAGCCACGTTTTCAACGCTGCTGATGTTAAACGTTACAACTCCGAGTGAACCACTTCAGACGCTCAGCGCGTGCGGCAGTGAACTGAACAACTCATTCAAACTGATTCATGAACCAATTCACTCGTTTGCCAATTGGTTTGATCAAGCCTTTGAACAGAATTGACTCAAAAGAATGAATCATTCGCGAATGGGCATCGCTCATTACCCAGAGAAAAGTAGACGGCGCGTTTGGAATAAACTGAAGCATTTATAACATTTATTGCATTAAGATAAAGTAACGAGAGGAGCGTCGCCCACAGTAACGAAGTAAAAGTACAGATTTTCCCCCAAAAATTTACTCAAGTAAGAGTATAAAGTACCCATCTTTAAATATACTCCGAAAAGTATTAGTTACCCCAAAAATTACTCAAGTAAATGTAACGAAGTAAATGTAACTCGTTACTACCCACCTCTGTATATATGACATCTATAGATGTTCTATATTATAGATCAGTGGCCATATCACATACACAGACCTGTAAAGGTATTCGCGGCAACCCGTCAAAATAAAAGTTTGGTAACATTACTATTTTTCAGTAGAATGTGCATAACCTACTGCTACTTTAAAATGAAACTAACATTATTTTTTAAGGATTAATCACACAACATTGTTTGCCAAAAAATAAAGTTTTCTTATTTTTTTAGAATTAAAGATAAATGTTAAATTAACATTTATGCCTTCATTTGATAACCAGAAAAATGTAAATACACAACACAGAATTACTGAGGGGGAAAAAAATCATAAGGCTACTTAAAATTAAAAATTAAAATGAAGTTGTTTATACATACAAATAATTAGACATGCTAAAACACAGAATTTCGTAACAATAAAAAATATAAATAATATAGTGGGAAAAAATAAAACATTTCATATATTTTTGTTAAACTTTTAATAAATTGGTGTAAAAATTTATATATTTCATGATTTTAATTAATTAGACATGCTTTTTAAATTATACAATAAAACAGAAAAAAATAAATACAGAACAATTCAAATGTAAAAAAAACATTTTTGAAAAAAAAAAAATGAAATTTAGGAAAAAAACGAATGGATTTCATAGGGCCCTTGCTGCGCCCCCCAGTTTGGGAACCATTGCTTTATTCTTTTAAATGGATACATTAATCGTGTTTATTACATATTTTTTTATTAAAGTGGAAATCAGTTTACTGAATAATAAACTTGACCGACTGCTTCACTTCTACGGGGATGCAGGGATATATGTGTTGTTTATTATTTATTTTTATTTATACTATTTATAATGTTCAGTTGAGTTTGTGGCTAAAACTTCTGCAGTGTTTACATGTTGTTTATTACTGCATTAAATGTATTAAAATAGAGGTTTAATTTCATACAAGTACAAGTTGATTTCAAAATGCATCAGTACATCAAAAAAGTCCGATCTTTCAGAGCAGGTTTTCAGCTGCTCTGTAAACTTCTGCATGAGCGAACAAAGTTTCTATCCAGATGGCTGAAATGAAAAAAATAATAATAATACAAACAGCTTACAAATGCAAGATACAATCACATAAGTCATGAAAAAGTCACCTAAATCCTTTATAAACTGCCCTGTCAGGAGCTCCACAGAACACCGGTGAGCACGCAGAGATAAAGTTCAGTATTAAAGCAAGAAACTGAGTGGAACCATATAAAACGGTTAACTATTAGCATGATGCACAGAGCTGTCCTCTTCGATAACGTCTACAGAGCAACGTCTCAGTCAGCCATCCACAGTATTGATTATTTTCATACTTAAAAGGAAAAATATCAGGTGGCTCAAAATGAATCAAAAGGCTCATTTCTGTTGAATAAGTTTGTTAGTAGTAGTCATTTATATTTGTTTATTATTGTGAGATATTATTACAATTTCACATACATTTTTCAATTGGAATATATCTTAAAATTTAATGTAATCCTATGATGGCAAGGCTGAATTTTCAGCAGCCATCACATGATCTTTCAGAAATTATTAAAATATGATGATTTGGTGCTAAAGAAACAGTTCTTGTTATGATCAACCTTGAAAACAGGAAAAAAAAAATAGTTTTTTCTTTTCCAGGATTCTTTTATTAACAGAAATATTTTTTGTTGCATTATAAATGTTTTTACTGTAACTTTTGAACAACCTAATGCATTCTTGCTAAATAAAATGATTAATTTCTTAAAAAGAAAATAAATCATACCAAGCCCAAAATTTTAAAAGGTATCGTACACCCCAACTAGAAAATCTCTTAAGCAGTTTTTTAATTTTTAAGTTCAGTTCAAACAGCGCTCATAATTCATGCTGCGTTCATGTTCAGAGTGCAAAAAGGTCAAATGTTTGCAGAAATAATTACCATCCAGTCTTGATGTTTACCGTTCCCCTGATTGGTTGTTTGTAGGTCACGCCAGACCATAACTTCGTCCTAGATACCCACCCAACCTACAGCAACATCATCATCGGTGCTGGATTCTCAGGTCAGTAGAGCACTAAAAAACTCTGTAAAACACAGCCACACGCACTCACGTCGACTGGAAGAGCTATCCAAACTTTTTAATGAGGGAACGGAACAGGGCGCCAGTGAAGGACAGGAAGCGAAGCCCCCAGTGAGGGCGCCTTTTATCGTCTAATTAAAGGCGGTTGTTGGCTCCCTGGGTCCTGCGTGCTCCCAAACTAGCCTCTCAGGGGGCCAAAGGGCTCACCTGGCATTTGTTCCATCTGTTCCCATCACCTCCTCCTTAGACTAATTATGGGGCTAATTAAATTCCACTGGTAATCACCTCAGAGAAGCGCTGGTTAGCAGCATGGGGCACTGAGAGTGGCATTTGGTGGGAAGGGGTTAAAAAAATACAGTACAGCTGAGCACTATACTGTGGCGGCACGGTGTAGCTATTCATCTTGTAACACTTTGTCCCGGTTAAAGGAGGTGTCACAAGAAGCATTGTGTGGCTGCCTCACTGTACCTTTACCGTCCCAATGCTCTGGCACGTCATGCACTAATGATTTATGACATATATTCTTCTGCCTTAATAATACATTACAACTCTGATAGGAGCGGAGGAATGCTCACTATTAACCTCTCCCTGCCTATTTTCGTTTTATTGTCTACCATAATGACAGCATTTCGCCTCCCCGCTGCTCTCCTGCCCTCAGCGCAGCTGTTGTATTTGCGGCTTGGGAAAAACTAAAGGGTGCAAATTAGATTCATTTTAGGGGCAAACACACAGACCGTAGCTTTTGGGTGGAAAGTTGCCCCTCTTTCCACCCGGAATTTGTCTCAAGCCAAGCTCTGAGCTCAAGGCCCTACGGTTGCCATGGATACCCCGTCTCATCAGTGGGGTTTAAGGAGGAACAGAGACCGTCTGTCGGTCAGAGCTGGATCCACTCACAGCCCAGCCTTGCAGACTTCAAACGGCCACCCAATCCACAAAGGCAAGAGCCGAGAGCATTGGGGAAGAATGCAATGCATTTTAAACATCTTACCCAGCTCCATCTCTGTTTTAAAGGGATAGATCACCTTAAAATGGAAATTCTGTCATCATTTGCTCTAAAAAATGACATACTTTCTTCTGTGTAGCACAGAAGGTTGTGCACGTTGTTCTTTTCCATGTAGTTACTATATAATAAATAGGGACTAAAGCTGTCAGTGCTTCAAAAAAGACTGAAAAGTATCATAAAAGCAGGCACTATGACTAGTCATACAACAGCTTTGTGTGAGGAACAAAATTAAATCATTATTCCAGTGGACTGTTAATCATTTTGACTAGATCATTAGATGTCAGTTGAATTTAAAAACTAGGTCAGTTTTGTAAACTCTTTCAGATGATTCATTAAAGTGAAAATCACATTGTTCATGAATCCGATATTACTGTATCTAATGAAATTGAAAAGAAGAATTCGGACAGATATTAAGATTTTCAAATATAATAATTTGCATTTCAGTTTCTTTCACAAAACTGTCATATGGCGTCAAAAGATCGGAAATATAGTGCATGTTTCATACAGACTAATTTCATGACACTTTATGGTGTTTTTACATTCCTTCAGAAGCCTCTGTTCATTGTAATTGCAATGAGCAAGTATGTGATTGCATCAAATAATAATCGATGTTAATAGTGTTCATCATCTGGTTGACTACGTCTTGTATTCATTTAGAAAATTTCTGCCATATGCACATAAACTGACAGTCACCACTAAGAAGCTACTACTAAATATTGTAGAAACTTAATTTTCTGTAAAGTTGCTTTACAATGATTTGTATCATAAAAAGCACTATACAAATAAACTTGAATTGAATTGAATGCAAAATATAGACATTTACACTTCCTTTCAAAATTTTGGGGTTAGTAAGATTATACTTTAATATAGCAGCTATCAACAGCATTAAATTTATCAATTAAGTGACAGTAAAGACAATTGTAAAAAATATTATAAACAGTAAAATGCTGCTCTTTTTAAACTGTGTATTTATTGAAGTATCATGTGACACTGAAGACTGGAGTAATGATGCTGAAAAATCAGTTTGCCGTTGTAGGATTAAATAACCTTTTGAATACATTTAAATAGAAAACAGCTATGTAATAACATTTCACAATATTACTGTTTTTAATGTATTTTTAATCAAATAAATGCAGCCTTTGTAATACTTCTTTCAAAAACATCTTTAAAAAAAATCTAACTGACCCCAAACTTTTAAATGGCAGTGTACATTATTCCAAATTTTTCCTTTTCTGCTCCCACGCAAGAATAAAAGATATGTATGGGATTAAATGTATGCGTGTAATAATGACAGAATCTTCATTTTAAGATAAAATGATCCAGAGAAAACGCGTATGTACACAACCGTGCTATAATGAATCCTCTGACAGTCCACTCTCTTCAATAAGGGAGACAAATTTTCTTAATTTAGCATTTTGCCAAAACCCACCCAAAAGACAAATGTCCTGTGACAGCGGGTGTGATGGTGCCAGCATGATTTGAGGGGTTTTCTCTCTCTCTCCATGTTCTGTCATGCGAAGGCTTTCTGAGTCAGACAGTGGACGACAGATATTGGCTATTTATAGAGGGGCGGCGGAAGATTCCTGAGAGGTGTGCTGCTTTTACCCCAGTGAACTGAATGAATGTAAACTCCATCCTATGATGATTCACCTCTCAGCAAATGTGATTTGTTTTTTTTCTCATTCTTTCTCCGCAGGCCACGGATTCAAGTTCGGCCCTATCATAGGGAAATTGCTTTCTCAGTTAGCCATGGGGCAGGTTCTGTCATACGACCTCTCACCTTTCCGTATTCAACGTTTCCAGTCTCACGCCAGATCGTCACTTTGAATGCAAGAGCCTACAATGACAGCTATATCTGATATAATAAAACAATGTTAAACAATGTACTGTGCCATGTTAATTCATCACTAATTCATTCATGCTTTTTTCTGTAATATCGAGGCTGTGTCAAGTTAACATTAGACTAAAGATGTGCAAAGATGTGCTTTCAGGCCGCCTCTTGTTACCAGGCTAAGAAGTTGACTTCCACCACCTTATTGCACAATAATAGCATGTGAAATTATAAAAATACCATAGGCTTCATGCAGACATGGACACTGTATATGTGCTAATTATGTTTCTAGGTAACAGCCTGTTTTATATTGATTTCTATATAAAACAGTCTGGATGAGTCTAATTACTTAAATTGTCAGTACCCTCCGATGCTGGTCACCAGAGTAAAGGCCGCCATGTTTCAGCATCTGCTACACTGACAAGGGAGCCATTAGCTTTCCGCAATGAGTTTCTAACAGTATCGTCTGATATTGTCTGATTGTAAACGCATTCATCTGTGGCCTGCGACATTAACATTAAAGTGCACACTTGTCGGTTTTTATGATTTTATGCATTACTCCTCCTCAACGGCTCGGAGAGAGCGGTCTGGCGGCAAACAGAGCGTATTGTTAAAAAGACATCAGCCGTCGAGCCATTTGTCTTGGTGAAGTCAGCATCATTTGTTGACTTGCAGCCTGGACCCATTTTCCCCTGTAAACATGTTAATCACTAATCAGGCTGCCTTTTACTCTAGACGTCCACTGGGACCATCAGGGGAATGAGGAAATTATACAATGTGACAGCGGGTTACCGAAGGCCCATTCATCCTTCTGACTAGAAGTTAGCACGCATTGATAGTATTAGTGTATCGATGGCCATATTAAAATGCCATCAAACATCCAGGAGCTAATGTTTACCACCTCTGAGGTGAGCTAACCTGATGCCATGAGAGTGACAGGAGCTATTGTGAAGGCATTGAGGTTTAATAAATACAGCTCCAGGCTTCTTTTCTGGCTCATATGCGTGGAAAGGTCATTTCTGTGGCTCAAGTCGAAAGGAGAGCTTTTTTTCCAAGAAAAGTCAAAATAGCTCTCTGGCACAAGTGATAAAGGAGCTTTATAATGATCGGGAGAGAGAGAATTAGACAAATGTGCTCTCTGAAACCATGCAGGTGCTGGATGCCTAAAGGAAGATGTGTCTGTGCACAAAAGAATCCACAGAATCTGTGGACACTTGCTCATCTCTGTCCTTTGATAACAGATAATTCAGTAAAATTTTCCACTTGTGGTTTTGTCTTCGTAGAGAGTTGCAGCTGGATTTAACCGCACTTAACACTGGCCTCACTGTTTGTTAAAGTGACCATGAAGTGTTCTTCTTTATAAAAAAAAAGTGTTATGACGATGCTAATAGGGTGACTCAACGAAACCATTTACTTTTTTAAAAAGCACATGATGCATATGACAACAATATAGAAAAATCTTTAACAAGGAACAGGTCAATCAAAAACTTGCTCACCAAGGCTTATTTGATTAAAAAACTAATATTGTGAAATAAATATTGTGTACAATTTATATATACACATACTTTTCTAAACATTTTCTTAAAAAACATTCTACTATTAACATAAAAAAAGACTCGCCATAAGACTGTATTAAATTTGCAATGATCAGTTAAAGTCTGTAACATTCTTTTCACAGCATCACAAAATTATTTTCAGTAAACAGAAATAGAAATTTGTCAATGCATGCAACAGAGGGTTAAAACAGAATTCTGATGCAAGTGTTTTTTTTTTTTCATCAGCAGTAGATTTCACAGCAGAGAGGAGGATGATGATGAAGGCAACCGTAACTCAAAGCTTGAGGAAATAAATACAGACTGCTGGGCTGGAGCTGTTTTTGAAAGCATTTTTTTTCTAAGTTTGTCTTTCTTTTTCTCAAATATTGCCCTCTCCCAGGAAATGCCAAAATATTGGCCTTCTGGAAGGTGTCAGTGTATTGAGTTGACGTGCACAAGGACGAAGAAAAGTGCACACAGACTGACAACACAGCGAGAAAGGCATGTGTTGCTATGGTGATGAGTGATGTTTACAGCCTCTAAAGATCTGGTCAGACTGGGCAGGGGATAGTTTGATTTAAGAACAGAGCAGCCTTCCTCAACATGACACAACATCCTCTCATCTAAACACAATCAAAAACTGTATCAAATATGATTTAGAACTGACATATTCTCTCTTTTGCTTGATTTTGATTAATTTAGGCTCTTACTAGAGGAGTATCTTCAACATTTTAAAATTTTAAGTAAATAGGCACAATTAAACAGGTTAATTAATTTAAATCAATTTGTTTTTTTTTACTTATTTTGCACTGAAACGAGAATAACACTCCTATTCTTTCATAAAAGTTTACATATTTTAGATGTTACCATGTTTGCTCCTTTTTCACAGACAGAAATGCTAATTGCTCTCAAACAAGTGTGAAACTATTTTACTATTTTAAGATACATGTGAGAACTGAATGCCCTTAAATCAAGTACTGTGGTGTGTTTTTTTTTCTTACTTTTTAATCATATTCATGTCCAAAAAGTAAACTTCAAATAAGATTTTATTTCCACGTTCATTATTTGCAATGTATTCTGCTATTTTATTTATATTTGCAGTTGGTCAAAGTCTCTTTAAGACAATTCATGTCACTGGGAGGCCATCTTTGAAACGCTTCTCGGGAATCCAAGTTAAGATCCTTTCTCTTTGAATGGGGAAACATCAAATTCTCCAGTCCTCCATTACTGTTCACTAAGTTTAGGATTAAATTTAATATCTGAAATCACCAAAGAAATCTGACAACAACTTTTTCATATATGTTGGTTCTTTTGCTCAAATAGCCATATACAGTAAAAAGCTCACTTCTCAGGCTAGATCTGCCAGTGCGCATGCGCTTCTAACGGCAGCTGCAGTGATGCGCTTTACCGATTAGCGATTGGCTCGTTCATTCAGAAGGCGGGGCTTCCTGCGATTGAGCGTTGCATTTTTCCCCATTTAAAATTATACGAGTGACATATCTTGGGTATTCGACCAAGCATGAGGAAAAAAAGTAGTAGAGTATACTGAATGAGAAAAGTACATGGCATTCCTTAAGCCATGTTTGATTAGATTATCTTTTAATAAAATTTTTGTTGTTTTATTAATTTCTAATGATATAACCGTTAGTTCTGATACTCAAATCAACTGAGCAACATTTGATCCAGCAGCACTGGGAAGTTGCTTTTTTTGTTCATAAAAATAACTATTTGAAAAAAAAAACACTTAAATAAAGTACTATAAAGTTAACAGAGTAGCCTGCTGAATTACTGACACATTTCTTATGCAAGTCTACTGTCTTCTCCTCACTTCCAACCACATCTGCACTTTTTTTCTATCCGTTTTATATCTGCTTCTCTGTGCTGTCGGTGCAATTCACTGTAGATGCCACCTTGTCTTACATCCTTGTGTTTTTTATTTGCCATCTGAAATACCGAACAAATGATGTTTACAGCGCAAACACCCGATTCATTTGAAATCTGTGACCCTGCACCTGCTGTGGAACCTGAAATCGAGTCTCCTGAGCTCAAAGCCATGATGTTTTTTTGCCCCTCTGTGATTTTTTATATCCACACATGAGCATGTAATCAAAAGGAGATCAGGCCTTCCTGACCCCTGCCAGTCAAACCCCAAGGTTTATCTAATGCTGCACACCCTGCCTCAGGAGATGCACATTAATTAGTGGCTGTCTACCAAAAACACTCGCTCCTTTAGACACCAACGGCAAACAAAATGCTCCATCCCTGGGGTAATCATCCTGCAGCACATCGGACACCCGCATAAACCCCAGAGGAGCTCTTTGCTGGAAGACATTGTGAGGGTCAAGAGGGCCAGGATTCATTCCAGCAGGAGGATCAGAGAACATAGCAGCACAGACTATGATGACAGCACCAGTAAAGATCAATATCCCTGGGTTATGACAGTGCACAGCAGTGAAGTGCCAGCATATGAGTCCCTTGGGTTTTTTTTTTTTTTTTGGACAGAGTTTGCCTTTGGGGGATTTAGCTATGAATATTAAAAAACTGTGAATTACACTGCGGGGAAAAAAGTGAAAATAAAAACCTGTTATTTGGTCAACTTCGTATGAGAAGGAAAATATTGATTTAATAAATCATAATTTTATTACTATTATTATTATTATTACACATTAGATATATGACAATGCATGCAATTTACTACACACACACACACACACACACACACAAACACACACACACACACACACACAGACACATTCTTTTTTAATGGAAGGGCACATTTTATTTCACTTCTTTTGGACTGAAGCAATGCAACACCTGCTAACTGCAATGCTAGAGCTTGGAATAGCCAGGACAATTTTTATATAACTCTGACTTGATTCATCTGAAAGAAGAAGGTCATATACACCTAGGATGCCTCTGGGGTTAGTAAAGCACAACTAATTTTCATTTTTGGATGAAATAACCCTTTAAGGTTTTTGAGGAAAACATCTAGCTAAAGAGTTAGTCTTGTTTGATTTAATTCTTTTTGATGTAAATTTTAAGAATCAGAACAGTAAGTTTTTATTTATTCAGTGAAGGCATCTTTTACTCAACCTGTTCATTCAAAACTTTGGTTCATTCAGGAATGCAACAAGTCTTTGAGTGAGTCAATGAATCATTTACACAACTGATTCGTTCAAAACACACATTCTTTCATTAATGCAACTAGACTTTATGAGTGGTTTGTTCATATCACTGATTTATTAAGGAACAAAATTAATGTGTTGCTTGCAGACCAGCTGTAGTTGATTATATTTATTTGGACTATTTGAAAAATTTTCATTGGCAAAGCAAAAAAAAAAAGGGAAAAAAAGAAAAAAACCCAGGTAATTTTACTCCACTGCTTTACTATTGATTTTAATTTTCTAAAAACATTGCACTCATGTTAAAAGAACTTAAACTCTAGACCTTGCATTTTCTTATTCAACTGCTCTGCATATTGCGATTTTAAACAAAACCTTAACTTGTACTGTTAAAAGGTACATTACTTCATGCTAACTTGTTTACCCAACAACACCACACACTCTGGTTTCCATTTACTTCCATCATGATATGGACTACCTGCTGCTTTCCAATGACAGTGGCTGGTGACCGCAAGTGCGTGTCTGTCTTGGGGACACTGTCACCAGGGACCTGGGAGAGAGGTTACAGGACGTGCCAGCTGCATTTGGTAAGTTAATGAGCCTGGTGCCATCGCTGCGAGGAGGGCATCAAACGGCATTACAATCTCTACTCATCACATGTAGCTTTACACACCCTGTGTCTGTACTGTACCTCCACCCCTCTCACCACACAGCAGGGGAATAATGGCCACCCATGAATATTACATCACTCCTATTACAATCCAGACAGTGTCAGACAATTGTATCCAGCGAAAAGAAGAGGCCCCTGAGGAAACAAACACATCCCTACAAGCTGTAACCTATTCACAATATACGAAGATTAAAAAAAGTTTCCAACTTCCAATTCTAAAGTCTGATTGGACGATCCAAGCAATTGCATAAAAGCCAAAACAGTATTGGTTGGGTAGTAACTGATCACATGTAAGTAATCTGTTTACATAATCAGATTCCAAAAATGACATTTCTTTTTAAAATACTCATAATCAGGCAGAGTTATAATTTTTCAATAATCAACTACTGATGAACACATTCATTTTCATTTGAATTATCACGCAGTAGGTTATTTTACAATATATTACTTTGGAAAGCATTTGTCAGACACATTAAAGTGCACAAAATCACCAACTTTTTTTGTCGTCACCTAATATATTTTTATATGAAGCACCCCTGAAATTAAAAAAAATATATTTTAATAAGCAAGTATCACATTTGCATGGTTATGGTTCTCATGCAGATAAACTAATAAAATATGTTTTTTTTTTCTTTTTCAGAAAGTGTTTTATTTTTATTCATAAAAAATATTAATTATTAGCTTTTCACTAAACTAATAAACTCTCTGCAGTTCCATCACAAACAGTTTGGGTTAACTTGACCTAATATTTGTTATTGTTGTTGATAACAGCAAAATCTAAAAGTAGTCTGATTATATACCCTAAAATGTTTAAAAATGTAATGGATTACATTACTACAAATTTTGCCATGTAATTTGGAATCAGTAACAGATTACAACTTGTAAGTAATCTACCCAGCTCTGTTGGTTGGTCAGTAAAATATTTAAGGTGGGGCTTAGAGAAGACTCAGAAAACAGGCAAGACAATTTTGTGGAATAGATGATTGATAAGCTTCTTATGTTGTTGCTGCCTTATTATGAAAGAAAAAATAACACTCAGTTTCACTCTGTGTCTTAAAGACACCTCGCCTGAGAAAAAAACCCCCTTGTGGCTCATTTTATTCCGGAGACTTTTGTTTCTGTACACATGGCAAGACTAATGAGCAGGACATGGTAAAGACAGATCATGACCATAAATAATGTAGTCAATGGCAAACGTGTTTCACACCTCCAAAAGTTTGATGACAGGAAAATATGTGTTAAATATTAGTCTTAAAATTTGACCTAGAAACAACAAATGTGCATCACACTCCCTAAATGATCCCTCACACACCCTCATCCTGAGCTGCAGTCACACACACATGCTTGCATGCCATAATTGGAACACAGACATAAAGCAGTGCCCCAGGACTGCTGGAGGGAGTGTAGCTCTTTGAGTTAGTGTTCACATTCATGACGTCCGTGACTTATGAGTGGGATGAGACTGACAGCTGCAGTTTGTTACACTGCTACAAAAGGACAAAAACTGGGGTGTAATTGCTAGTGTTGCCACCACAGCCATTGTAAAAACAGTTTTAAAGATGCTTAAGTTGTTCTTAATTATATGGTTGCCACAGCTTTTATACAATACGTGTCCATGACTTTCATTTCCTTGTAATTATACATATCTGCAGTAAATATATTATATCCTTATGGTTGCATTTAGATTTCATATGTGCACATCAACCATTGTGAATAATCTTAACAAGGATTTAGCTTTTTGGGTTTAATAAATAAAAGAAT
The DNA here is from genome assembly GCF_963082965.1 of Carassius carassius. NCBI lineage: Eukaryota > Metazoa > Chordata > Actinopteri > Cypriniformes > Cyprinidae > Carassius > Carassius carassius. Next base: position 12,839,181 of record NC_081782.1, read on the forward strand.
GATATATACACATTATATAATAAAATAAAACGGATATAAATTCTAAATTTTTTTAATAATAATACCAGTTTTATGTTTATGAATGTTATCATTTTAGAATTTATATTTTCTTTCATAAATAATAATTTAATTGAATAATTTTGTTATATTAGTATACAATTATTTTTTTATTTATATTATTTAAATGGTAAATAAATAACACCGCAAAACAACAACAATACTATTAATATTAATAATAATAAAAATAGTTAAAGCCTAGGAATTATTTAGCAAAATTTCAACAATACGAAAGAAAAAATAAGGAAATAAATTGAATATAGGTTTTGAAAAGACAGGTGTCTTACAGACACTGGTTTGATGAAGCATTGTCATCTGCTCAGCAGGGGTTTGTGTAACACAATGCAAGGACGCTCCTGTGAAAAGACCGCAGCACCTTTAAATTCAGACTGACACAGTGTTTCTAAAGCATACTTCAAGTTATGCAATGCCATATTATTGTATTGATTTGTGCTGCTGTCATAACAGTCCATTATTTAAAAATGTAAGCTTACAACCTGCATTTATAAATGGCTATAAAGGCCAGAATCTTTAAAAAAAAAAAAAAAAAAAAAAACAGCATGACATTTGTATTGTAGGTGTCTCTGTTCAAGCACATCTGCATATGATCCACAAGGCATTGAAAAGCACATTCAAATGTGTGTTTAAGATAGCAGTTATATATTGAATAGGTAGTTGAAATATAGATCATAATTGTTAGCTTTCAGACAAGAGAATTGTGGCCTATGATGGCCATTTATTTGAATGCGTTTTAAGATAAAATGCAGGTTTATTTCACAGAGGACTGCTGTTGGCTCAAACTCATCTCACCTACTTCTCTGCTTTGACTGCACTGATGGAGCCAATGGAAAGCTCAAGCCGCTCTGCGCCCAGTAAGATGCCTTTCCTATTGTTAGCTCATACAGATTACTGCAAGCCGTCCTATTGTGCAATGAAGCAAACAGCCAATGGAAAATAAAAAGCTGAATGAATATGAACCATAGGCAAGGCTTTTCTACTCTAATTTGGCTGCATATTTTGGATTTTAATACAAAAATTTAAGGCTCCATTCAGATGTTTCACCTGATCTCTGAGAAGAACACACTGTTAATGTGATGCAGAATTTATCTTCCTACTAACATGAGAAATCAAAATATAAAGGCTTTGGATGAATAATAATAATAATAAAAAATAAGCTGTTGTTGTTTTTTGTTTTGTTTTGTTTTTAATAGAGAAGAGACCTTTATATGCCCAACCTATAGCAAATAATGAAAAAAATTAAATAAATCTAAATAATGAAAGGTTTAATGAATTAATTAAGAATAAACCCCTTAAGATGAACCATGTCATTATTGCTTATTATTTATTTATTGAAATCATACCACTGAAAGAAAATCTCTTTGATGCCACTAATGGTGCAGAAATAATGTGAGAAATGTTGAACATACAGAATGTTTTTTTCCTTTTGTGTCTGCTAATAAAATAAAATTAAAATTAAAATTATGAAATAAGCATGTTGAAACAAGTCTAAAACAATCACCATCATTTATTTACAATATATTAAACTGTAATGCAACATTATTACTTATCAAGTGGTCATTTATTCAATAAAGAAAATAAACATGAGCTATTTTGAAAGCTAGAATGAATCATACAGATATTTATATATTTTTATATTAATGTGTACAGCCAGCAAACGTTATGCATCTTGTTGCCATAATTAGCCAGAAACATCATAAAATGCTAATTTTTCATATTAAAACAAATACTGAGTGCATAGAAAAGAGGATAAAGTGGTTGACCTTTGCAGAGGGTCTATAAAACCATGTAAAATACCCACACGGTCTCCCTTTAAAAATCAAAGAGAAGCAATGACATCCTTTCATTGCCATTTCATATGCTGTTGCTTTATATTTTGCCAGCTTCGCTCAATCCATCAACGCTAGATCATAAATACTACAATGAAAGCAAACAACAAAACAACAGAAGGCAACAATGGGGTGCTTGTCCGAAGAGGTTCAATTGAGTCTCAAAGTCATTAGGTAAGGCCAAAAATACTGAAGAATCCAATGTGAATACATGCCGCAGGGAAGCTGGGATTTCACAGTATCGGTTCTGTCAAACGTCTCCATCTCGTGCTTCTGGTCGCATCATATCAGCACAAAAAGCAACTTTGAAGCGGTTTATCCAGTATTGGTATAGTTGGGTGATAAATTACCACAATGCCCCATATAGCCAAGAATATGGGCATTCCCTTGGGAAAGCCAGACATCTATGATAACCAAAACAAAAAAGCCTGAGAACAACAACAAAAACCAAAACAAAAAAGTATGGGGAAAAAAAAAACACTGAACCATACAAGGTCTACTATGAGCGAGCACTTAGTCAATTCAGTCAAAACAGAACAAGCAAGGCATATTATGAAGCAAAAAAAGGTTTGAGAGTCCAGACCTGAACATCCTGAAACGCTGCCCTGTTCTCGTATCATTGACCTGATCGCTTTTTTTTCCGTCTCCACATAAAACATCAAAACAAAGTGAAGACAGAGAGGAGAAATGTACTTCCTCTCTTACTCGAGCAAAAAACATGAATCCTTCACCATATGAAAGCGAAAATGTAGAGGAAGGTGGTCTTAAATCAATCCCACCTCGACTCTAGTCAAGAACAAAAAACTAATATGCTCACATACCTAAAACAATGCTTCTTTTTTTTTTTTGGTAATACAATATTTTCTTTGCAAATTCACGTTTACACGATGCCATGGATCTTTGGCTCAGGCCTGACCATGCAAGAGGCTGTAGCATGTTGCCTCGAGCAATATCCATTACTGAATCCTGACCGGAGTAAGAATGCAAGCACAGCGTTTGGTAAAGTCACTGCTTATTTAGAAAGGAAGTGGAAGAACGTCAGAATTAAAAGTACACAAAGAGGAAAGAGTCAACAGTGCTGTGATTCATGATGCTGTACAAACCCTTTAAAGCTCTAAATGTGAAAAAATACTAATAATCTAAGTCGAAAGAAATGAGGGATATATCTTTGCCAGAGTGCGTTCCATCATGCTCCTCTCTTGCTGAAATCCTGGATTCGGGTTCAAGGAAAACACTGATATTGAGTCCTCCTTTTATGAACATGAGTGCATGTGAATGTGTGTGTGGGGGGCGGTTATGCGGTGGTCTCGCCATCGCTGTCGTTCAGGTAGCTGCTGCGTTTATAGCGAGAGCGGTAGGTGCTTCGGCCCGTGCTCCCTTCCTCTTTTTCTTCTTCCTCTTCCTCGTCAGATCTGTCAAGGCAGAAGCGTCTGCGACTGGAGGGTGGGCTGGAGGGGGAGATAGAGAAGCTTTGATTAGGATCAGCATGTGGAAAGAGAGACCAAAGAGGATACTCTCTGAAGGAATGTTGGGTTATCAAAATTCTGAATGTGGGGTAAAAATATTTAACAGGCCCTATAATTCAGTATCATCTTTGGTGATACATTAGAGGTGCAGCCACACAAATCACATGCAAATCACACTGCGTGTAGTGCTCTGAAACATCACCTTATCGGATATTTGTTAGTGAAGTCATACAAGCAAACAGCAAAAAATAATGGTACACAGTAAGTTAATTATTTTGTGTATTATGGCTGATATAGTATAAATGAGTAGTTAATGACAGAATTTCATGTTTAGGTGTACTACCCCTTTAAACATCCAGTATAATAAATAATATCTACTGATAACTGATATAGCAGCAATATATTACTAGTATTGATTTAGGTGCCATCGCACAGTCAAGCCAGTACACAGTGTAGAATACAAATAAAATTATGTATTATTAAAAAATCCCTTGCTTTAAAAATCTACGGTCCATTTTAAAGAAATTGCAATATTCTTGATGTCTACTCAAAATCTTATCAGTGAATTAACATATAAATTAACTGTGTCCTCTAATTATACAAAAGCGAACAGACCCATGTAGAGAAAGCATGAATACCTCACCCTCTTCCAAAAGTCAATGATAACTTTTCGTGTCACTGAGTCTTATCTTCGCTTTGTCATAATAATACAAACTTCAGGTTAATTGCTGGCAAGCAGTCCTAATCGATTTTCTGTTTAATTATGTCCAAGACCAAAGAAAGAATTACAAACTAACTTTAGTTACCCTGATAGTTTAAGATACTACGTCATAAAGACATTTCAATGAATTATATAGAGCAGTGGTTCTCAACAAGGAGGCTTCAGAAAACCTCTGTGGGGCCCCAATACATCTTAAATCATCTGAATTTCGTTATTTATGAATTTCTACATATCAGCTTAGATAGGACGGCCTTCAAGTCAAAAAGGCTGAGAACTACTGATATAGAACTACAAAAAAAAAAAAATCACTCAAAAATGTGTGCGAGTAACAAAGTGAATCAACACAGTGTAAAGAAAAACTGAAAGTAGAGTGTAAAGTTATGGTACGATATCAGACGGTACTGAGGTACTTGAGTATTAGTTTAACACCATGCTGGTTGCATTCCTTCACTCCACACCAGGTATCACCTACTGCCATCTTTAATCACTGTCAGGCCTGTACAGGTACTTCATCATAAGATTGTCTACTTTCTTCTTCCTCTTCTTCTCCTCTTTCTTAGACACAGGGGGAGCTCCTTCAGAGGGTTCTTCGGCCTCCAGCTCTCCCTCGGAGCCTGAGGCCTGCCTGCCAGGGGCTTTCTTGATACTGCTGGAGCTTCTGTAAGAAATAGTGGATGCTCCTGAACTAGAGTCCGACTCTGTGTTAGACTCAGACTCCGAGGATGAGGAGGAAGACGAAGACTCTTTCTTGGACTTCTTCTTGGACTTCTTACTCTTCTTCTTGGAGCTCTTCTTCTTGCGGTCATCGTCAGAGCTGTCTGATTCTGAACTGTGACTTCTCTTCTTCTTCTTCTTTTTGCTCTTGCCCTTCTTGCTTCGGCTGCTGCGGGTGCTAAGGCTACTGCTGGAACGCATGAAGTCCACGGCTGAAGCAGATCGGCGCAAGCTGGAAGAGCGGCCACTGTCTCTGCCGATCCTGGAGCTGCTGACGCTCTTCCGGTCATCCTCATCTTCAGCTTGCTTATCTTTCTCCACTTCAGACTCTTCCAAGCTGGTGCGCTTGAACTTGATGGGTTTGAAGCTTAACACTTCATTAATTGCAGCCTCCAGGTCAGGGTCCAGGTAGTTGCGGTGACTGACCGGCTTGACGTCAGAGACATCAGGTGGGCTGGAGTCTGTTTTCCGGGCTTGCGGAGGCATGGAAAAGCTTCGGCCGGAGGTGGAGTGAGGGCTGTAAGCACTGGAGCGAGCCTCACTAAATGCTATGCTTCGGGCATCATCGTCCATGTCAAATTCACTCAGGCGACAGCTGCGAGACAGCGACATGCGGGAGTCGGCACGGCTCACGCTTCCTGGGCTGCGCCGACTCAGGCTGGGGCTGACAGGTGAACCGTATTCACTCTGGCGATCATCAAGACGAGGCATGCTCCGATGCCGGCTTACTGAACTCATGCAACTCACGCTGGAAATAGCATCATCATCTAGGTCCATCGCAGTATGGCAGATGGAACCCCGGCTCTGGGCTACAGAGGACACAATGGACTCCTTATCAAACTCAGACCAGCGGCTGTCCATGCCCTTCCTTGCCCGACTGGCCGCTTCCGAGTAGGCCTGAGAGATGACAGAACCACGATTGTCAAGATCATCTCCTGCCTTCCTCCAGGAGTTGACAGAATAGGAGTCATCCTCGGCTTCCTGCTTTGCTTTGTTCTTGCGGAAGGAGAAGTCCTGGGAATCAGATTGTTCTTTAAGGGTGTTGAGGAGCGAACCTTCGTCTCCCTTACCTCCTATGGAGTCCTTCATGTTGGAGCGTTTCCTGTAGCTGAGGGAACTCATGACAGACACAGGCCTGCTGGGTTCTAACTCTTTACCTTTGCCACTGTCTTTCCATTCTTTACCCTCTTCCCAACCTTTTCCCTCCTTTCCGTCAACATATAAAGCAGATCTAGATGAAGGAGGGGCAGACGGGGTGTGCACAGGGCAGAAAGACATACAGATGGAGGGAGGAGAGGATAGAGATGGAAATATGAGAATGAGAAATTACATGAATAAAAACTTAAAAGATGACTGACAGTACAGGTTTATCCAAGCAGACAGGGTAGAATATAGATGAAAGTTTGATGTGAAATCAGGGAATACAAGGCACTTAAGGAAGACTCTTAAGCATCTGTGATTCAAAATCAATAGTTAATCCATAAGCTCAGGTATCTACATATAAATGTGGACAAAAAGATCCTTTTAGGTGGACATGTTTCAAGTAACTGCATAAAAAGGGATACTGACAAAGACTATAATTCCCTTTACAGGATGATTTATGCTAGAAAATGTTAATAAAAAATTACAGACTGTAATCTGTAGCCAATTTCCCATAAGACTGCACCTTACAGATATGACTGAAATGATCGAAATGACTGAAATTACGCATCAAAAGTCCTCAAGGTTTTAAAAAGGTGCAAAAATTTCAAGAGACAAACTTAAATCTTCTGATAAAAAGAAAAAACAGGAAAAATCGAAAGTGTCTGCCAGTGGGAAGACCCATTCATCTTCAGCAGAAAGGCACAGGTAGGCTTGCCAACTGGCCAATGGGCATATCCATTAATCTGCCTGTGAAGCCGTTCCCTTTTACATTAGCTTCTGTTATCAAACTGCTGACAACAGGGAGAATAAGCTAGACAATACCAACAGAAAAATCCCTTAGCGTTAGCTAATTAGCTTTTCCAGACCCCTCTTCTAGCTTGCTACATTGGGTTTGGGATAAACCATTCTGTGGGGTAACAGGGAAATGAGGTGACAGGACTGACCTTGAGCTCTTCAGACTACCATCATCTGACAGGTTCTTGGCAGAGCCCTTGTTTTTGGACAGCCATGACTTCACCCCATCAACGCGGTCCTCCACCTCAGAGTCTGTATCAGAGGCGCCCTCGCTGTGCAGAAGGAGGAGAGGGAATGTCAACAAAATGAACAAGCAGAATCTGTACATAAATACTGTTAGTAGGAGGAACACAGGGATTTGCGGTGGAGGAACAACAGTACAGAAACATGCGCCCGAACTCTAGAAACCTGGAAAAGGCCTGTGTGTTAGTAAGTCAGACTCATAGTCCAACAACAGTATCCTGCAGCTAGCTGGCTCTGTTTAATGTGTGAAGCATCCAAAAGGGTGAGGTCAGTACAACTCCAAGCCAAACCAGAAGAAAAGAGTGCATTGAAAAGAGAAAAACCATTCAGACTGTAGCTTACCAGACAATAGCTCTGTTCCAAAATCTAGCTGGCTGTCTGCGAAGGCAGCATTTTAAGGGATCATTAACATGCTCTTTATTTTAGGTGTACCTACAGGTGAACCTATGTAAGCAGTAGGTGACTAACTAGCCATTAAAACAGCTAAATAAAAATACTGTGATGTGTAGTGGAATAAAAACTGAATTATGGATTATAGGTTGTACAAAGCTTGTGAAAAATCCTCTGTAACGATCAAAACTCAATGATCACGGGAAGGAGGAGGCGGGAACCGGCAGACAATCAAATAAGGTTTTAATAATGACAAAATAAACACAAAACAGCGCGTCAGCCCCTCACGGACGACTGACGCGCACAAATAAAAACCAAACACAACTAAAACCCAGGCCTGGTCCTTTCTCGTCCGTCACTGTCGTCGCTCCGGTTTTATATCCCTCCATCTCCTCCGTAGGACTCGAGACCGGTGGGTCGAGCAGGCCGGGGGGTACCCTCGAGACTGTGCTCTACCCCCCTCCCCCCCTCCCTCCCTCCGGGGCACTCGAGACCGGTGGGTCGAGCAGGCCGGGGGGTACCCTCGAGACTGTGCTCTACCCCCCTCCCTCCCTCCCTCCGGGGCACTCGAGACCGGTGGGTCAAGCAGGTGTCACTCATCTCCAATAACTCCACCGGCCTCGCTCCTGTTCCCACGTCTCTCGGCCCCGCCCCACTCGTCACATCCTCCTTTATAAATAAGGCTTTTAGCCTTGGACTACCATGTTAAAGGACAGTAAGAAGGAACAGGCCATTTTGGGTCTGCAATTAACTTGACTCACTATGCTACGAATACCATGCATCTCTGGATACGAATGGGTTTTGTGGGGAAGTGTTGCGCTGTCAATAAGAACGAGTAAACACAGGCCGAATGTCCCTGGGAGCAGATGCATTTGCACCTCACACGGAAAGCAGCGCTGTGAATCCCAGTCCTGTTTGCTCATTTCTCTGGACCAGATAAACCCATTGGATTTGTATTTGGCTGGATTTGCAAGTCAATGCTTCCCTGCCTCTTTAGATTAGTCTTATCCTTCACTTATCGCACAGCACACCGTACTGAATAACTATGAATCGCCCTTCAAGGACGTAGAGCACTAAAACATCTCCATGTATGCACAGCCAGGAGACCTTTAAAGAATATTTCATATGAACTGGGCCCTTTCTCACAATTTTGTTTCAATTTAAACTTTTTATAATCATTGTTATTGTCCTGCAGCACCATAGGAGTCAAATGTCTCCCAATGAAATTATACTCCATACAGTAACTCATTATCCCAGGCATAGAGAGAAGGTTAACTCAGAAGCAGCAGCTGCTTTTCTCTGACATACAGTTCCGATCTGCTTAGCTCTCCGTTTGTGGTATTATGCATATGAGAATATTATATATGCATGGACCCAAGAGGCAGTGCAGATGTCACTAAACACTAACTGTACGCTCACAGTCAGGGTGTTAGAGAGGGTCTAAATTAGAAGATCTGATACACTGAATAGAAAACACTCAGGACAAAATAATTAGTTGTCAAATGAGTAGTGCTCCGTCGATACGGGAAGGCAACTTACAGGTGCCAAAGTATGTATTTTTTCAAGACCCCTTTTGGCTCTTGCGTAAGCCCTAGTGCCCTGGAGGTAAACCGAGGTGAGAACGTTGTGTGAATAAGCCTTGAGCTCTGCTAGCCAGCCCATCGCTAAACAGTGGGACAGCAGGGTCTTTGTAATGAAGCGCTAATGCAAAATGTCACACACAATTTATGTCCTTGACCATATACCATTAGTTAAGCTGCACCTAAGCCCAGGGGAACAAACAAACAACACAGTGAGAGAGGAGAGACATTAATTGTCTGTGACAACGTGCCTCCATTGGTTGTACATCTCTGTTACAGGCTATTACATTTATCATTAGCACCTACAGAACTCTCTCAACCCCTCTATTTTCCTCTCTAGTCCATCTCTCTACTCTGTTTTCTCTCTCTATCCCTGCTCGCTTTCCAGCCCTGACCCTTAAACGGGGAGAATTTGGACCTTTATATTGTGCAAGTTTCCTGGCTTTGTCTCCGACTATCCATTTAATTGCATATATAAACTCAAAACATATCTAACATCTGTCTAAACTTGAAAGAATTGAGGGAGAAACGAATAGAATCCTAAAAAAATTAAAGCTATGTTTATTATTTCCCTTCATGTCATTCCAAATCAACATGACTATCTTCTGTGAAATTCAAATAATTAAATTTTTCAAAATCACAAATACAATGAATGGGAACTGGGGCTGTTAAACTGCAAAATGACAAAAAAAAAGTACAACAAAAGTGTCATAATAGATAAAAAAAAATACAACAATATTATAAGTCTTTTGAAATCATGATAGCTTTGCTGGATTAATAGACAGCATGGACTACTACTATTTTTATACTTTTACGATGCTTTTGTGTCTTTTCTGAACATACTAATGTAAAATTAACAATACTTAAAATGTATGTGACCAATTGCAATTAATTTTAATTAACCACTTAATGATTCAATTAATAAATCGATTGAGAGCTGTACTTAAATATTTAGTAACAATGTGAATAACAATTCCCTTCATACCAAATGCTTCATTACATGCATGTCTGAACTGTATCTAAACCAGAATTATCGTTAACTAAAACTAAAAAAAACTTTTTTGTTAATTGAAATATAGCTTAAATAAAATAAAATAGAATAGAATAATCAGTTCTCTGCTAATGTTCTCCAATAAGGTTTGCATTTAGCTAACAAACCTCTTGAAACCAGTCTAATTTACAATAAAGCAAACAAGAACCCCCCAATTAACTGATCAGGCCAGAAGGGTCAACATCCCTGCATGAACTCAAACAAACATTTCTGCAACGGCACATCCATCTATACCGGATCAGTAATGCACAGACTGCCCATTAGCTTTTAATACTTTCTCACATGATGTAATAAGTGGTGCTTAGAGCTTAAGGGTTTTTAAAACTGGAAAACACTCTAAGAGGCATACAGTGCGGACCAAGGACTATTGACAGGAGAATGAAATGGCTCGACGCCAAGGGCTGGTACTTTGTTGTAGGCTGTTGCCAGATGAGTTGGGGGGCTTTTTGTAGGACATTTGAGGGTTATTCATTATTTAGCCCTCATGGTTGAAAGATTGATGAGAAACAAGCCTTCCTTTCCTGCCTTAAGAGGCTGCTAAGTCCCAAGAACAGAAGTGTGAATTATTCAAAGGAGTGAGAGAGAGAAAGATAGGTAAAAGAAGGCCAAGAAGGAGGGGCAGAGCAACCCCTCACAGATGTTTGTACAAGGCCCTGCAGCGTTCAACAAGTCTGAATGTGGACCCTTCTGGCTCTCGAGTTAGACAGCCAGGGGATAGACCACAGTCTGGACCCTGCAGACATGTAACTACACCTGTCCTGCACTTAAACTTGTTCTTACCCGTCAATGGACACCAATCCCAATGGTGAAGCACCATATATCCAAAAGTTCAACATTACAAAGCAGGGGTTCAGGGAAAGGGAACTGCCTCTGGGGAGGGTAACTGAGTAGGGACCATGCTTGGCTTCGAAAAAGCATGCAGTTTGTATTATGCATACATTATGTATGAGGCATTGTGCATAAAAAAGGAGAAAAACATGTTGGTGATGTTAGTTGTCATGCCCGGAAGTGAGATGCAGTATCAACATAATGCTTCTAGTCTTTTCTTGAGTCGAAATCGAGATTTACAATACAGAATATTCCCTATTCTGTATTTCATTTCTCGAAAATGACTGCATGTACTGTATACTGCATCATCTTCCTGTGAGGGCACAGGAGAATTCAAATATGTTAGCGGAAGTTCAAACTTTAACTCCTCACATCTTGTTCTTTCGTTTCTGATACTTAGTCACCATGTCTTGTAAACTAGAGGTGGGAGGGAAATGAGACAAACAAAAAGAAACAAGAAGCAGAAATAAAATGTAAATAAGTCACGGTCTTAAAAACACAGCTTGTGATTGAATATTTATCATGTCTGGTGTAAAGGTTTCTAGCGCTACATTTTGCTCAAGATGTTTACCCAGAATTCTGACCTTTTGCTGACTTCTGCTCAGCATAACCCATACGAAGTGTGAGTGTGCTGCTATTTCCTGTTATTTGGGTAACTTCAACACACTTAAACGAGCAAATAAACTCAGCTCTGCTCTGTAAGGTGCAGGTCACTGAGAGAAGCGGAGCGGCGCGGAATGAGGCTGAACAGAGATGTCTTCCTCTGACTGATGAGGCCAAGTATATAAAAAAGGAGCTCCAAATTATGTGCAGCAGTTTTCGAGGCATAAATATTTAAGAGAGTGTGAATAAGAGATGACTGAGACTGAGACTGGCTCACTGATTGCCGTCTCCAAATGCTCAGTGAACAGTGCATTCATCCAGATAGTGTCTTCTCTCTTTTTCTATCTCTTTTTTTGCCCACTTATACACATGGAGAAGCTCCCTGAGGTATGCATTAAATAAAGAGTCCTCAGAGCAGCAAGTGTTACCTGTTGATGAGATCCTCATTGTCATCACTCTCCATTTCGTCCTCAATAGCAGCCTGGAGGTCTCCGATCCTCTTGAAGGCCAGCTTGAGATCTGCCTGGAGACTCTGGTTGGCTGCTTCCAAACTCTCAATATCCATTTCCTGAAGAGACAAGGTTAGATTTCAGTCTAACGGAGAGGCACTCGTTTCTGCCTATATTTACATTAAGAACAATTTTGCTATGGTCGTCTAACATTCACATTAAGGTATTATTAAAAAAAAAAGGTAATAATTTAAGAACACTGTTAAATGTAAACTTTTATTAATCTTAAAGTGAACATCCATTTTTCTTTACGGTACATCAGTGTTGTTACTGTTAACTAAAATATCAAAAAGCTGAAAAAATATAAATACTAGATACTAATATTTGATACTTAGTCACCATCATTTTAAACTAAAAAAATGTAAATGTTACATGGCAACTGAATTAAAAAAAAATTATTTAAACTAAAGAAAGAATTAAAATTAGTAATACTAACGCAAAAATAAAAATAAATTAAATCTGAATAGAAATATAAAAAAACTAATAAAAATTAACTAAAATGAAAATATAAAAATAAAAGATCATTCAAAATACTTATAAATACTATACAAGTATATAAATAATACTAAAATAACAGCTGTACATTAAAATGTTGTGATGCCTAAATCAATTTGTAGTATTAGTATATTGAAACTGTGTCTTTTTTTTGACAATGTAAAATAATTGATTATTGGCCAAAATAATTAGTAGCTAGACTGTATTAGCTAGAGTTTTAAAGTCAGTGCATCCTTAGTAAATCATGATTTATTTATTTAATTGTTTGTTTATTTATTTTGTAACTGAATCTTCTTTAAATATTCAGTACACATTATAAATTCAGTTGTGAAAAAACAGAACATCTATCAAAACATAATTATTCATGCATTTGTTCCATTATTTTATATTTCTGAATTGGCAAAGTTAAATTCTGCATTCATCAACCATGGTGGCCGTGGGCAAAGAGAGTCCATTTTTGACACTGATCTGTAAGGTCAGGCACTATTGTCAGTGGACTCGCTGTTCCTATTCATCCCAAAGGGGCTCAGGTCGGAACTTTATTATGGCCACTCAGTTTCTTTCTCACTACCAGACTTGGAAAATCATTTCATTATGGAGCCTGATATCATGCTGGAAGAGAAAAGAGCCCTCTTCAAACTGTTGCACACCTTTTTTAGAATGCCACTGTATGCTATAATTTTGCAATCTGTCTGGAATTAAGAGGTTTAATCAAACCTTTTATCTAGAGGGTCCATATAGGGTGTATGTAACATTTCTGCTTTCATCACATGCTTAAAGGGATAGTTCACTCAAAAATTTGAATTGCCATCATTCATTCCCCTTATGTTATTCCAAACCTGGAATATAAAAGAAGATATTCTGAGAAAAAGTCTCAGTGTTTCTGTCCATAGAATGGAAGTCAACAGACTTTAAAGTTCCTAACATTTCTCAAAATACTTTCTTTTATGTTCTGCAGAAGAAAGAAGTCAAACCGGTTTGTAATGACATGAGGTTGAGTAAACAATCACAGAACTTTGTTTTTTGAGGGCACTATCCCTTCAAGACACTTCAGAATGAGAGCATCAGTGAAGCAGAACAGCAGACCAGGCTTCTCACCAGCTCGTGTTTCTTGCGGCTGGCTTCTGCTTCTTTCTTGGCCAGCTCGGCCATCTCCTCCTTGACGTCTCGGATCTGCCTCAGGAGACGCTTGTTCTGCTCTTTCTCACGGTTCTCGCTGGCACTACGTTGGTCTCGTTCCTCAGTCAATTTCTCGAGATTCTCTTTCAGCCTTGCTACAAGACTCTGCAGAACACACAGTCATTTATTTAAGATATATACAGAGCAATAACATGCACCATCGCTTAAGTGCTTCTGGACACACTGTGGTTGTTTACAGGATCCTGCAAGTCTAGCACTGAAATATGCAAGATTGTCAAGCTATCCATATGGTGTGAAACTCCAAATAACTTCCACAGCAGCTTTTCTGTGATTTTTCACACCAAAGGTGGGCTGCACTGGCATAGAAACAGAAATCTCTACACAGACATTCTTTACAGCTACGGATGGGCACTTTTTAAACAAGCTGCCTCTAGAGATAACATTGCCCAAGCCTGAACTGAGTTATACGTTCAACAAATCAGTAATAACAGTGCTTTTAAATTGTTCTGTTGACAGATTTTGCTGTGGGCGCAGTGGACGTTTGTAATTTGTGCAGAGTGCCAATTGTAATTCTGCAGGTGAGCGGGAGCACCCGATAGAGATGAATGATGAAGAGGACTGGCTGTTGGAAAATGTCACTTAAGGAGCAAAAAACCCATCAAATCAAACAAAACAAAATGCTGAAATAATGTGCATTAGAGGAAACGCATTAATTACACTAGCTGTGTACAATGCAAAAACCGATGACCCACTGCCTCTGGCAACATAAAATATATCACATGAAATGTAATGTACATTTCCACTTTAAAAGTGGGACTGATACTTTTAATTTGAACAACACAGAGGGGGTCGAAATAATCCACATTTAATTCATAGTGACATTTTTTGGTGGGGAATTGTAAAACACTTTAGTACAAAGGTTAAAGGTCTATAAAGTATGGACCAGGTGGGTGTGTAGATTAATTTCACTCTTATCTGATATTTCAATGCCTGCGCCCTGACCTTTTGACACTTCCAGCACCCCACATAAACATGAATCCTGCCAACTCACCTCCATGCGTTTGACCTGTGTCTTCTCAAACTCCAGCTTGGTCTCCAGCTCACGGATCTTGGCCTCCTGCCGGCTGACCAGAGACTTGTCCACCATGGACTGCTCTTGGAACTCTAGCTGACTCTGCAGGGCTGTGAGCTGCCAAACACACACATACGGAGTGAGAATTCACACAAATACACTGAGAAAGGACAGCAATCTGTATTTCATGAAAATACTGAATATAACTATTACCTGCTAAGCAATGACTCAAAGAGACAAAGCCCTCACTACCACGGGGTGTCTTTAACGAGGCCTACCTGGTTTATCAGCCTTTAAAGGGGTGGTTGACTGTTTTTTTTCTAGGCTCTTCTCAGAAATACACGATTGGTTAGCTGTCCAGTGCGTTGTGATTGGCTAAACTTCCATTGCTCGCTTGAACGTCCCGCCCCTCACTTCAACAGCATGTGTTACGGTGGTAAACATTGGTGTCTTCTATATTGCTTATCAATTGCAAGCACGGCTCTTAATGGTATGTTTTTTTGTTGTCTCATACTTTTAGATACGCTGCTATTTGTAAATGCTACTCCTTCAGTTAGCTTTTAATATACGGTTTTATCCTGATTAAAGCTGTAATACAGTAAGGCAACCGCATGCGCGTCTATGTATTCAGCATCTCATAGCTACGTGAAAATTAGTATATTTACTGAGCTGATGATCTGAATGAGAGAGCGACAGAGAGAGAGAGAGAGAGAGAGAATTCTGTGCTAAGAATAATAGTTTTTCTGAATACACCATTGGCAATATATATTTGTTGAGCAAATTACACAACTTTAAGATTTGTGATAAGGAAACAAACTGTTACCTACATTATGGGACATTAAATTGGCAAAGAGAGTGTAGAGAGTTCAGAACCTGATGCTGAGAGTGCAGTATAAAATTCTGAGAGAAAAGACTGATTCTATAAATGAAAGAGTTAAATACTAAAGACAGGGGTGTAGCACCAAATGTTAGGCCCCACCCTCACATCACAACACCTCATCTATAATATTAATAATTATAATCTTTATATCATTATGGACCACCCCCTTGCCAAGGGCCCCTGTTACTCAGTTCCACTATTACACCCTGCTGAGAGAGGCAGAGTCTAATCTTATAATTAAAGTTTCAAATGCTGAGGGGGTGGAGTCAGATTCCATCATTAAAGAGACAACAGTTGAGTGGGTGGAGTCTGTTCATATAATTAAATATTCTGAGTTCAAAACAGAAAGATTCTGTAAGGATCTGAAGTCTGATTCCATAATTAAAGTAAACTATTGAGGAGGTGTAGTGGGTTAATATCATTTAAGATTCATTTGCTGAGGAGGTGGAGTCTGTTCATATCATTAAAGAGTCAAACGTTGTGTGAGCAAAGTTTGTTCATACAATTAAAGATTCAAATGCTGAGGGGGTGGAGTCTGATTCCATCATTAACGAGTCAACTGTTGAGAGGGTTGGAGTCTGAGCCTATCATTAAAGATTCAAATGCTGAGGAGGTGGAGTCTGTTCCTATCATTAAAGAATCGCAGGTTGAGGGGGCGGAGTTTGGCCATATAATTAAAGATTCAAATACTGAGGAGGTGGAGTCTGATTCTACATTAAAAAGTAAAATGCTGAGGAGGCAGACTGTGATCACATAATTAAAGACTCAAATGCTGAGGAAGTGGAGTCTTTGTGAATATGCATTTATGTATGGATGCTAAAGTGAATTCACCTTCTCCTGGACATCCTGTTTCTCCTTCATGGCCTCCTCCAGCTGGGCCTGCAGGTCACTGATCTGGGCCAGGTTCTGTGAGGACTGCACACGAACACACCAATGAGGGGTCAGAGTCTTCTACACATCACAGGACAACCTGAAGCTACAGTTCCTTTATATTTATGACTCTAAGTCATTTGTCATGCTTTATACATTATATCTTTAATGGTGCACATTCTGTATTTACGTATGAAATACACAAATGACTAAAATAGAAGAACAGTTGTTGTGGGGAATTTTTATAAAGATGGACTACATTTTCTTTATTCTATTGATGCATACTGTCCGGTTTACCATTAAAACAGTATGTAGAGAACATACCAAAGAAGTGGGTAATATGTTATTTTGGGAATGTATCTTACAGCACATTGCAAACCATTTAGCTACTGACAGACAACCAATCTTATGGTCTGTTAATGACATCTCAGAGAAAAATGGCAGCAATAAATGGTATGTTAACAGAAGGACGAGTGAAATGAAGTGGAAAGAGTTAACTACGAGACTGTCTGAATGCCTCAAGTATGATTGTGACTGTGTTTCAAACATGTGCAGTGTTCCCATAAATGAACCATAGAGCTGGTGAAGTAAACCCAGGGGAATAGGGCTGTTCCACTGGAGAGGATCTGTCTACTTAGGGTCTGTGAAGAGACATCACTCTTCTCTACATTGATGCCATAGCAGCCTTCTGTGTTTAAAACACTCGTAATGACAATCAACCCACGTGCTCAAATATACGACAATCGCTGCAGTGACACCTTCACACTGGTCCCATTGACCAATCAAATAGAGAAATACAAAATGGTCTATCTGTACATGCTAAATGATGCTGTCGATTTGATTTACATGATGGAAGCATGTTGCCGAGAAACAGCAATAAATCATACTGGAACATGTCAAACATGCTGAAATGATGTAGCATGCAATATTAACAGTGTCAAAACACACACACACACACACACACACACACATACATATATATATACATATATATATATATATATATATATATATATATATATACATACATATATATATATATATATATATATATATATATATATATATATATATATATATATATATATATATATATATATATATATCAATCAGATTTTGAATTATATATCATGAATATACTATATATCACGGATATCTTTCCATCTATAAATCTGTTATTACAATTTTTATATATATATATATATATATATATATATATATATATATATATATATATATATATATATATATATATATAGTATATTTATTTAAATGTTATTTAATTTGATGTATAATTTCTTAACATTTTATTCATATTGAATTTTTAGGATAAAAAACCCCAAAAACAAATGTACATACATCTACATGTACATCTACTCTGTGAACGATGATGACAGAGAGGCTCTGTATAGTGACTGAGAGAGTTACCTGGGCAACAGCGGCTTTGTGTTTCTTCATGAGTTCGTTCATGTCCTCCTGATCCTCCTCCATGCGAGACTGCAGGTCATTCTTCTCCCTCTGCAGTCGACTCAGCTGCTCCTCAAGCTACATGGAAATAAAACAAAAGTATAAGACAAACACAAATATGACTGCAAAATTGAAATAAAAAAATGTCTGAGAAATGGAAAAACAATCAATCTGATGCTTGACGTTTTGGCAGGTCTTAAGTTTATGCATCAGGAACTGATTGGGGGCCAGAATGTGTTTTTAGTTATTTTTATTGATAAAGACAGCAGCGAATAGGCCACAGACTCAATCCTCTGCCCTGTCAGGAACATACACATCTAACCACTCTGTCTTCAGCAACTGAAAGCCCAGCTCCTTTAATTCTTTAAAGAGATCATTTTCCTGTCACCCCGTCACTAAACAGTAGCTGCTTGCATTGTATAAATCCCTGAGAACACAGCACCGTCTCCCAATTAGAAATGAGCACTTCACTGCCTGTTCCGTCAAACAGTATCAGAGGTCTAATTCCATTCAATAATAATTACCTCAACAATACAGGAAGCTAATCTCGGAGGAAAAACTTTCAAATGTATTAGCAAAAGCAAAAAATTTAGACGTCAAACATTACTTATGAATAAGTAAGCATAAAAGCAAGAAATTACATTATTTTGTAAAAACATCCTTATGAAAACAGTTTGCAATTTCTTTCACACATTTAATCTCTTTAACAAATCGAGACAAATGAATTAAAATTAAAGGGGTTATATTCTGCACTTTTTAAAATAGTTTTACTTGTTTCCCTGATATGCAACAAAAATATCACCATTTTTACCCTCTCTGATCAAAAACAGACTCCTACTGTTTCTTTAAGAGGCCTAAAAGTGAATGACTTGGTTAATCTCACTTAATGTGAAAATGGCTTTAGCAGTATGTGTACAACCATTCAAAAGTATGGGATTAGTAAGATATTTTTTCATTAATCATTTTATGTAGCAAGCACACATTAAATTGATTTAAAGTGACAGTAAATACGTTATAATATTATTAATAATATTACAAAATATATATTTTTTCAAATAAATGGTGTTCTTTTGAACTTTCTATTCATCACAGAATCCTGGAATAAAAAAATTATCATGGTTACCACAAATATATTAGCCAGCACAACGGTTTTCAATGTTGATTTAAATTTTAACAATATTTTACAGTATTACTGTTTTTACTGCATTTTTGCAAATACACCCTAGATTATCAAGAACATAAAACAAAACATTAAAAAGTATAAAATAGAATAAATTACATCTGGTACTGCATTCAAATAGAAAATATCTGTTGTAAATTTTAATAATATTTCACATTATTACAGTTTTTTTATAAAATAAAATGGAGTCTTTGTGAGCATAAGAGACTTCTTTAAAAAGTTTAAAAATCGCACAAATCTACAACTTTTGTAGCCATATGATCGTGTGCTTGTGGTTAAGGAATCAATATTAGTGGTCGACCGATATATCGCCAAGTCCGATATATTGGTTGATATTTGGGATTTTTCAAATATCGGCATTGGCCAATACGTTTTTTTGCTTCACCGATGTGTTTGACTTTTATTTTGACAGCGCTGAGAAAGGCAGTGCTCACTCTCCCTTGTTTACTGTTGTTGTTAACAGTTCTGTCTAATACGGATAGAAGTCTGTTTAATAATCAGATAGAACTGTTAAACAAAGGAATTCATGAATACAAAATGTTTTCTAACGATTGCTTTTATATTATTAGTAATAGAAAGGCAAACATTATAATACTTTCTCGTTTGCCGTCAGCATTAAGAAAATACACATTTAATTTACACAAATCTTTGCATGACTAATGAACATTTAATATCACAAACCTTGCAAACTTGTAAAGTGTGCATTTTTATCTAGCATGATCGCTATTCTCTGTGTGAGGGTCGGTCCGTGTGAATTTCAAATTATGCTGCACTTTATGCATTTGCCCACTGCCATATTCATGTCATTTTCTCTGTGTGCTGTGTGTAAAATGAGCTTTACCCTTGCTTTATTTGAAAAATTTGATTCCCAATGCAAACAAACTTCCAAGAATACGGTGTGCCCAGTTTGTTACAGTGTTTACTTCCTTTTTAATTATATTTTTATTAAATATTTATTTGTTTGTGAATAAAACTTTGTCATCTAAAGTACAAGTATGTTTCTTCTACACATTTATTCTTTAATCCATTGTCTAAAGATTTTAAATTCCTGTTTTATATCAACTATTGGCCACCCTACTTTCCAAGGTATCCTCATCGGCGGTAAAAAATAAAATTAAAAAATATTGGTCGACCACTAATCAATATTATGATGATTTTTCAATAACCCAAGTTTTCATAAATTATATATATGGACTGGTTTTCCATTATATTTCTCTTTTAACACAAGATACTGCTAAAAGATATTTCCTATTATCTGTACTGTTCCATTTCATGCCTTTAAACTCTGTCTGGCAGGTCTATTGTATCAAACCTATGTGCCACCTTCAAAACCTCTGGTGGAAATCCATGAGCTCTCGGGGAGGGGTGACAGACAGACCTGAAGTTAAACACACAGTGATCATGACCAGAACATTTATCATGGCCTTGCTAATCAATATGACAATATTTAGAAGAGAGATGGGTTTAGCAAAACCCACAAAAACACTGCACCAAAACAATGCTTCAGAGTGGCTGCGGCTTTATAGAAAATTAAAATGTTCACTGCACCCTTCTGTCAGAGTGTCTCTTGCTCCAGAGAGCTGAGCAAATATGACAGGCGGTGACGGCAACAAAAAAAAAGAAAACAATATGGAGACAGCGTCAGGGGAACAGCATCTGCAGAATTTGGCTGCATCTGTCTCTCCTGATATCACCTTATAATACACTGCAGCGAGGACACAATTACACAATTTTCTCCACGCTGAAATAATACTGAATCAAATGACAGAATTATTAAAGTGTAATACATTTCACGCCAATACAACCGGTTTAATTTAGAGCCGACATTGGGAAACGTGCCATTATGGGCGGAAATCATTTCCCCGTAGTAAATAATTGAAATGACATCCTGGCTGCCACCTATGGTGGATGAAGACAGGTGGTGTCCTTTGTCTCTGTGTGCGAGATGACTCTAATATAAAAGAAGCAAAACGACTCAATTTTGTTCTTTTTTAAACACAGACTGACTTACTGCCTGCTTGGATTTAGATATGTCATCCATTTGGACATGGAGGTCCTCGATCTCCACTTCCATTGACTTTCGGGCTTTGACTGCAGAAGCACATGTGAACTCCGATTCCTCGAGCTGTGAAGAGCACACACACATAAATAAAATGTATGTTTATGACTGGATGTCATATATGATGTGTTAACTACAGAACCCAGAGGAGCTGAAGAACAGACCTGGTTCTTGAGCTGAGCGATCTCTCTCTTGCTTGGAGCATTGTTCTTCAGGTGATCCAGCATGATCTGGGCATCAGCCAGCAAGGCCTTTGTGCGCTTCAGGTCTTTCCTTAGACGCTTTTCTGTTTCCACATCTCTGTGGCTCACCTGAAAACACCAAAGACAGTATACACTTTAAGCAACTGTTTATTTGAAGAAAATGCAAAAGTATTTTATTTTTGTGACTGTACTGTACATAACCTTCACAAAGTATGATATGTTAATATAGGATTTAAAAAAAAAATTATATTGAATATATAGCTTATAGCTTGTGTGCTCACCAGGGCTGCATTTGTTTGATTAAAACAAATCTGTAATATTGTAAAATATTATTACAATAAGATGCAATTTATTTCTGTGAGGGCAGAGCTGGATTTTCAGCACCAATTACTCCAGTTTTCATTGTTTTCAAGTTAATACAAATAAATGACAAAGTGACAAAAATTCACTTAGCAAGATTGTACAGATTTATTTAAGACAGTGCTAGTTGTCATATTTGAAACCATATTTCCAATTTTGATATTAGTACAGTATACAGTAAGTTGAGTACTGTACCTGGTCTTGAGCGCTCATCAGCTTGGCTTCCAGGTCTCTCCTCTCCCGCAAGACCTTCTGCTTCTCTTCATACTCCTCCTCCAGCTGCACCTCCATTTGCTTGAGCTGCTCACACACAAGCATAGTAACAGAACATCATGGAGGGCTTTGTAAAGTAGGTTTACCCTGAAGAGTCAATCCAATTATATACCATCCATCCAGACATATAAACACATTCCCTAAATGTGTCTTTAGATGAGTCTGAGCACCTTCAAGTGTCAATCAAGGAACTCAGTTGTGAGAAAGAAGGGTAATTATGGGATGTACTGTACTGGCAGCTTGATTGGTTAAGTGGAGAAGAGGGAAAGGTGAACTATACGTGATGAAAATAAAATAGCAGCCCCCATGAATTATACATTAAAACAAAACTCAATGAGTTCAGCTTATCTGCACCTCCGCGGCAAAGACACTCCACAAATGTGAAAGCCGCTATCTGCAACAAGAGCTGCGCTGAACAATGCTGAATGGAAATTCTTATTCAACACATGGCCGCATATGTCTTGTTTATTTATGTTGTACAGGAGTTGAAATGAGCTCTGCATAAGAACTGAACATTAGCAATTAAAATGTTATAAACTGAACTCACCTGAACTTCTGAAACCAGTTGTAAAGTATTCTGAGCATGTTTAAGTGGTGTTAGCTGTTGACTTGTACAAGTGTATGGGAGCTCTAAGGGCTATTTGTACTCTTTTTTTTTTTTAATCATACTTTTCTAATGATTTTGACATAAAAGATGTTTTCTGAGACATAGACTTATTTTGCAGTGATCAGAATAAAGAAGACATTTGAGTCCCCATCATGACAAAACTTTTTGTTATTAAAAGAAAATAATAATAATAAGTGCTGACAAATCAATTAAATGCAATTAATCGCATCCAAAATAAAATATTGTGTTTCCGTAATGTGTACTGTATATTTATATGTATATATAAATACACATATATACACATGTATTTATTAAATACAGTTTTATATATATATATAAAATATGCATATATGCATACATATTTATAAATATATATATTTATTATATTATATAATAATAACATTATATAATAAATATGTTTTATAAATATTATATAACAATAAAACTATAAATATATATATTATATTATACATATGTATACATATATATTAATATAATATATAAATCATATATAAATATGAATATTTATATACACTTTAATATTTCTTAAATATATACATGTGTGTGTATTTACGCATAAATATGCAAAGTACACAAATAAATGACAAAAACATTTAATTTGGATGCGATTAATCAATTTGACAGTACTACTAATAATAATAACAACGCTAAAAGTTTTGTTAATATAGTAATGCATTAATTAACAGTACATTAAAATATTTCACTTCATACTAATATTTACTTTTAACAAATTATATTATTTAATACAGATATTACCTAAAATTAATATTAATAGTATAAATAATTAATAAATAAATAATAACACTAACATTACTACTACCACTATTATTATTATTATTAATATTGATTTTCTTTTATTTACAAACATCTCCACAAAATTCAGCATTTGCATAACATGAAGACTGAAATTTTTAAATCAATTAAATACATACATAATTTCATTCATACGTACAATGAAGCTAACATACCAAAGGTTGTAATGATTATTTGCAGTTATTTTTGTTGAATAACAGCTGGTTGACTGTATCATACCTTCTTGCTGCAGGACTGTCTGATCTCCTCCACCTCGTCGTCTTTGCTCTCAATCTCTTTCGAATGTGTCTGTCTCAGTCTCTCCATCTCCATCTCCAGACGCAGCTTGGCCTGCAGGTCACAACATCAACAGCTCAGTTAATACAAATCCACACCTTCTGCAAGCATACGAACATGCATTTGAATCCAGTGGAACAGGCATTATATGCATACAAATGCATATGCAAAATATCCCTGTCACACAGGCCAATAAAAAGCTTTGTAATTATTATTATAATTTATGCCGACTGTGAGTATTGACAGTTTCTTCATACCAACACATCAGCTGAATTTACATGAATTAGCATATTACGCATAGCAGGTGAAAATTGTGTGCACGGAGAATGTGCATCATTCCAAGAAATAATACATTAAACATCAGGCAGCTCAATACAATGTATATTCTTCTTGATGTCACGAGTGTACAGCTGGCCGGAGTGTGGTGTGTGTGCATGGGTTTACTTAGAAAAAGTTTGAAAACAAAACTGTTGCAAAAGTTAGTGAAAATGAATAAAGTTCTGACCAAGATGTAAAGAAATGTGATAGTGTGCGAGTTTGATTACCTGCTCGAGCATCTGAATGGTCCCAGCCTGTTCATCAAGCTCTTCTTCTTGATCTTTGACCTTTGCCTCCAGGTCACGAAGCTGCTTTTTAACCTTGGCCAATGATGCTTCATCCTTTGTCTCCTGTGAGTTCAGATCTTGAAGCTCTGCTTCCATTTGCTCGAGCTTCAGATTGACAGCACATATCTCCAGATCCTTATCCTGAGAGAGCAGAGAAAAACTCATTTAGAACAACACGGTCTGGACTGAGCACACACTGACATGACTACGTCACAGCCAGGAAAATCTGTGAGTGTGAGACAACAAAGGAGGATGATATAAGAGAGGTTGCTGACCTCCAGTTGTTGTCTGAGGCTGAACACTTCCCCGGTCAGCATGTCTTTCTCTCTGCTCAGTTTTTCCCGCTGACTCTTCTCTCTCTGAACCTCCTCTTGAGCCTGAGTCTGCTCGGAGTCAAACCTGCAGACAATGCATACACACAAAAAACACACCATCAACAAACTAAAAGTCAAAGAAAGAGGAAACAAAGGTACAAAGACACTTTCCAGATGCTTTACTCTCTCTTTTCTGATGTGGTGGAGCGAGCTGTCATATTGCACCTGATCTGCCAAGACCAAATAAATTCCACAAGCACTAAACTACAACCATGATAGCCCTTCATATAAAACTAAATATGAAAAAGTGACATAACATTTTTTTTTAACAAACCAGTATGTTCAAAATTATGATAATATCTTAAAATAATATGATAAGACGCCAATTTGCAATATCAAGCAGCAAAACGAGCAGTTTTGTACAGCTAAAAATAACTGGAAGCAAATGAGACCGTAAGCATCAAATTGGCAATAGAAACAAAACGGTGTTATTTTAGAAAGTTTTGTTAGGTATGACAGTTTTTGTCTATGAAGTATACAGTAGTTTATCTATTTCCGATTTATTTCATACAGGTTGATGCTCTTAAACTGTTTTAGTGTGTATCATGATAACATCTGCCTCCCTGCTCTTTAGATATCAGTATTTGCTATAGAAAAACCCATATTAGTTGACCACTAGTCAAAATATATACAATACGGCAATTAAAGTGAGTTTCTAATTCTTGAATGACTAATCTCTCTGATCACTATAAACAAAGCACGAGTTTAATGTGAAATACACAAAAATGGTTTACCAAAAACAAATAACATGATACAAAACATCAAAAAAAAATAAAAAATATATATATATATATATATACATAGCATACCTGCTTTTCCTAAAATAGCCAAGCATAGTAGAGTGTTGAGAAACTAAAACTCATGTAAGCTTTACGGTATTGTGTGTGACGTGTGTGTCAGGAGGGGTATTAGAGAAAAGCATTCTGATTGGGTTAACCTGCAAGAGAGCAACAATGAGCAAGGAGGTGGGAGTTGTGACGCTTCGGGGCAAATCAGTTTGTTCTTTCCCTCTTTTCCTAGTTCTCTCTTGTTCTCCACCCCCTTCTCTCCGAGGCCGTTATGATCCCATAAATGAGTCTTATGCAACTCTCTGTGTTAATCCGAGCCCCACAGAGAGATGAAGGGCCGCTCTCCTTGCCCTCCCCCATCTCTCCTACTGGCTAAATATGCCGTCACCCTGAGCCTCGGGCCGATCATTTCGTTTAGACTTTCACACATCCCCTCCGCAGTGGCAGGCACAGCCTCCGCCTGTTTACTCAAGAGTCTAAAGAGGCTTAGCTGCAGCACCTTCACACACCACCATCACTCTGCTTACAGCCTACTGCTCGGAGAAATAGTCTTAAAGCTTTCATTTTGAGATGCTTGTTACTGAGGCACTGTTGGACTATTCTTAAGGCTTGTTCACACGAAGGATGAAAACTATTATTGTTCTAATTCTGTGAGAGTAATGAAGTTCACACCACAACAATAATGGCACATTTGTTTTCCAGCTGACAAATGATTAATACATTGAAAGCCAATAAGAATCTGCCCAGCTCTTGTGCATTTAAAGCAGCAGAAAACGGCAGTGCACGCTTATAATATACATAACTTTATTTTCTGTTTGTGTCCACACTAAAGTAATTATCTTAATAGCTATCATTTTTGGTGAAAACAGGCTTTACTCACACTTCCATCGTAAAGTAATTCTACTGTCCTCAAAGTTGCTGTGTGAATCAAACCACCAAAAAATATCTGACGATAAACAAACTAGAGTTAGATTAAAATATAGATTTTCCAATTTATTGTGATCTTCATTTCATAGAGATTCTTTTTAGTCGATGCCTATTTTTCAGTTGCTGTGTTTTGCAAGATTAACTCATTCAACCACACAGACTGTTGTTGTTTAAAATGATTTTTTCATGATATTCCAAGTTAGAAGGTTGCCAAAAGAAATCATACTTTGCCTGAGTTTGCCTGACTTTGCCAGTCATCAGAACGAAAATGCACCGAAAGGAATTGTAATAAAATAACACTGAAATGGAATCAATCAAAATCGAATCAAATTCGCAAATCTGTACTGACTCCCATCATTATAGCATTCAGTTATGAAGAACTGGATTTTGGGCCAATTAAATTTCACTTTTTGGGTGGGAACATACGAGCACCAAAATCTCTTACCAACTCTTGTTGGTAAATCTTTATCTAGTCGGACTCACTTTCGCTGTTTTTTCTCCAGGTCGTGGTTGCGGCTCTGCTGCCCTTCCAGGTGCAGTTTGGTGTCCTGCAGCTCGGCTGTCAGTCTCTGGCATTTCTTCTTCAGCTGCTGCGCCACACGCTGCACCTCTTCATTGTCCGCCTGCAGGTCTGTCAGCTGAACACACAGATTCTCAGTGAGTCTGTACAGGTGGATCTGTCCATCCAGTGTGTGTCTTGTCTAGATGTATGACTTTCAGCTAATACATTCAAGCTTGAGACAGTACATGCTGTTGGACCACACTGACAATACGAGTGAAGTCTGAGTCTTTATGATGTTTTGGTTGGTTTGGAAGAATAACGTCAGAAGGGAATACTGATTTCCACAATTAAATAAAAAGAAAAATAGTATCTGATAACATATCAAACCGATATTGTGTATCAGACCAGAGCTGTCAGCTTTCGAGTGTCTAAGACGCCATTACCTTTCTCTCGAGCTGCCTCTTGTTTTGCTGCTCCACCTCTAGTTTGTCATCGAACTCTTGCTGGAGTCTCTTCTTGGTAAACTCAATCTCTCTGATGGCTCTCTCATACTTGAGCCTCCATTCTCCTCCTGAAAACACAGTCAGTGATGATTATGGCTGCACAATTCATTGCGAGATGGCCTTGTGTAATTACTCAAATGCAAAAGGATGTTATTAAATTAAATAAATATGTCAGTGCTTCAAAGCTCTTTTGTCTGCTGCACATACAGTAGTCCAAGTACTCTATTTCAACAGGTTCAGTGCACTTGTAGTTTGCGGTGCAATTAGAGATGTCAGATGTCTGTCATAAAGCAGTTAAATCATATTATTTGGAATCATAATTGCAATATGATTTTGGAGATGAAACACAGCATGCCAGATTGTCCGCGGTCATTCCCTAAAGAGAGCCAAGGTTTAAACTACGGACCTCTGCCAGGGAAATTTTACTGCAATCCTTTTGATTATGATTCACAAAAAATCCCATTCTGTGAATTTGACAATAAGGGGAAAAAAAAATTAATATACACAACTTAAGGCAAAAAAATGAAAAGCTCTGAAACCTAGATATGAGAGGTGGCTTTAGCGTTGGAATGCAGAATGGAGCCAATCCACATCACCATTAGAGAACGTAATTGCTGGAAAGGGAATAAATCAAATGTTGGTGGATTAGCATTAAGCCTTAGAGATCAGCTGCATGACACAGAGGTGAGAACAAGCCGTCACCAGTCTGACACATGCATTTAAACGAGCTCAGTTCATGACAGCTGCGATTCTAAGAACAGCACTACTGAGTATGATCACGGTCAGGCTTTCATAGAGAACAATATGAGAAGAAATAGGAAGGACTGAGGAAAAAGTAAGAGTAAGTGTGTGTATATTGAGGGGAGGAAGAAAGACAATGAGAAAACAGAAGCCACTTTCCAGGAATAGGGTGTAAAAAACTAGCGTTTAAACATCTACGGTTGACAAGACTTTTAAGTGAGCATTAAGATCTTTGCACACAGAGTCTGAAATTCTCATTTGAAATTTTTGCACGTTAAAAAACAAATACGACCTCACGTTGTGTCTATCACATTTACACAGTGCCTCTGAAACTTTCGTCCATCATAAAACATTCAGGATTAGGTTAGTTTTTCTGCGTTTTCAAATCCACAGCGAGCATTTTGATAGGAAAGGATGACGAATATGAAAAAAAGAGATAAACACAGAAATTTTTGATTCAGTGTGCAAGGACCTTTAATCTCCAATGACCACCAAAAATAATCATTTTAAATCATCTTTTAATATTTTTTATAGATTTTGGTGAAGCCAAATGTTTAGAAGCCATTACTCCAGTCTTCAGTGTCACATGATTCTTCTGAAATCATTCTAATATGCTGATTTGCTGCACTAGAAACATTTCTTAATATTATAAATGCAGAAAAATGTTTTTTTTTTCTGACACTTTTGCACTCCAAGAACAGGGTTTGAAAAAAATCCTGTTTTCAAAAAAAAAATAATTATCCGAAGCAGGGTTTCAAATTTAAGCTATAAACAATGCAGTATATATAAACATGACTAAGCATCCAAAGTTAAGTTAAAAGAAAGAGTACAACTTCACAATCCATATCCTGTCTCATTTAATCGTTCAATCAGTGTTTCAGCCGTACAAAGATGTCTACATTAAGGCTTGTAAACAATGTCACGTAACATCATAAACGTGAAAACATATTCGGTGACCATAAACTCATTAGTAAGTTAGAAAAATACAAAAATAAATTTTGCTAAATATATGCATGCACCATATGATATATTCATAATCAGTTTTTACTGTTCTTCAATGTTTTATTTATATTTTTTATGACAGACACCATTTAAATGTTTATATTTAAAAAAAAAATGAATTGAAGTAGAAATATTATGTAATTGTAACTTTTATTATAAAAACTTTTAAGTGTTTAAGCGGTTGTAAAGCCTAGCCAAAAAATGTTTTAACCTTCAATATTATAGTATGTACCAACTGACTCTCATGTATATTTTACAGCATTAGTTAAGAGAATTTTGTTCCTTGAGAAAATTTGCCATGTGTACGTGATATATATACAAAATAATCAATATTGAATCAAAATGAATCGAATTGGGAATCGACTCATTCACAAGCTTGCGTTTTGAAAATCTAATTGAATTGTGAAATTTGTGTCAAAACCCAGCCCTACATTTATGCCAAGTCAATTTTATGTTATATGGAGTTTATATATCCAACAATTCTCAAAGCAAAACATGTACAGGTGTATGTCTAATACTTTTGACAACAATTGAGAAACAATTGAGAAACCAAATTTTCCCTCTTCGTGGAAAGTTCCAGAAGCACAAGTATAAAGGAATGAAAAAGAGTGAGAGAGACATAGAGAGAGAGAGAGTGTGCGTATGTTTGGTTTTTTCAGTGCCCCCTGGCATTTCCATATAAATAGCTTAATGAGGAGCAGCGGCTCTGATGCTACAGATTATTTTCTCATTTGTCTGGAGGTGCCACGCTGAAACGCTCAGCACACCTGAAGCTCTCCTCGTCACCAGAGAGTCATGGGCCGCCACACTCCTGGAAATCCTCCCAGATAACCCTTCAATTCTGCCAAAACGATTCAGGAAGACTGTGATAGTTTTCACTTAAAAGCTTTGCTCAAAGCTCATGAGGGAATCACTTCACCAAGACATTTGTTTCCAAATTTCCTCCGTCTAGGAAATGACATCACAAACTCACCAGTGTCATCGTCGTCCATTTCCCCATTGAGCTCTGATGCCCGTATGAGTCGTGCCTCCATCACCTCCATCTCCATAGACTCCATCTGCTTCTTCATAGTGTCAAACTTGGCCTGACAAGCAAACACACACACACACACACACACACACACAGCACATCAGCTCTCTGTTCTGCAGGGAAATACTCAGACCATCTGCTCACACAGGCAACCTTGAGCCTAAGAGAAACATAAAAACACACACACACACACTCCAGGCATACAGAGACAAACACCTGCAGTCTCTATCTCTCACACACTATATCTTTCACATTGATATTTAATAAGAGACGACACAATTTGTATACGGCTCACGCTCTGCTGCATGAACTGCATTGTCTGTGCATTGGCAGAAAACATCTATTTCAGGCATGAGGAGATTTCCTCACAGAAAACCATCAAGTCACAACTCGGTTTCTGTTCAGAAGAGTGTGTGTGGTACCTGTAGATCTTTCATGTCTTTCTCTAGCCTCAGTCTATCCGAGGTCTCAGATTCCAGCAGCTGCGAGGCGGATTCGCCCGTGTTGCGCTCATCGGCGAGCTCTGATGAGAGTTCTGTGATCTGAAAAACACATATAATGAGAGAACATGAAGTGTGTGTCCACTAGATGTGTCACACATGCTCTATGCAAACTCTAGAGCAGTGTATGAGCTCATCTCACACACATATGCAGCACTTCACATGTGTATCATCGCTCGCATATTTCACACACAGATGATGGATTTGTTTTGTAATGTGGTGAGATGGTGATGGCGTAAGGTCTGGGTGTCTGTGACTGTGTGTGTATATGTGTGTGTGTGTAAAGGTGTGATTTTGTACACTGATGCAATACTGATATATGTATAGCAATAACCTGATGTAGGAATTTAATTATGGATGCCTTATATTGGACATGTAAATGTAGGGATGCATTACACTTTAGTATCAACATTAGCTATATGTCAAAACATGTTTCACATGATGCTTGGATTGTGATGTTATTCTAATAGACCGGTCTCTGTTTATAATGTTTATAATTCAGCTGTTAGCAGCTGTTACAAACATTTATGTACAGTATTGTACTGTATCTAAAATCATGCACTTGCAGATGGTGCCAGACATTTAATTTAATAATTTATTTTAATTACATTTCCTTTTTTCTTATTGCTTAATGTTTATTTGAATACTTGAGATACAGTATTGCTGTAATCTTCAATTCAATTAAATTGTTTTTTAGTGTTTTTATATATATATATATATATATATATATATATATATATATATATATATATATATATATATATATATATATATTTAATAATAAATAATTCAAATTATATGAAGAATATACATGTTTACATTTACAATATACATACAATAATTATATTTAAATATAAAATATTTTTGTATTAAATTCTTTATTGAAGTTGTCTTGAATAATTAATTGTACGCCATTGTTTTTTGTTAATATTTGCATTAACATGTATTTTTTTAATAAAAGGGGTTATTTTAATTATTATAACCCTTATATTTATTTAAAATGTAACCAATTTATTTTGTTGATATTTATACTAATATATAACTTCTTAAATAAAACCTACTAATTAGTGTAATTCCATTCATTTTTGCTGTTATCACAAAATTCTTATCTGGAATAATGAAATATCATTGGCATTGCTTACTGAAACATCGGTATTTGGTATGTGACAAACTTGAAAGTTTAGTTTCTTCAAATTCAATTTGAACTGAATCTGAACTGAATTTGAAGTCAATCTCAGTTTGTGAAGTGAACTGAATTTCAGCACTAACCTTGCTTTCCAGTCGGTCACTATTGAGTCTCAATTCATTCCTCTCCTTCTCCACTTTCTCCAGCTTCAACTTGAGTTGCTGAATTTCCTCCTAAAGACAGACAGGCAATCAAAGGAACACAATAATAAGACAGTCAGAAAGATAGGATGACAAAATTCAGCTAAAAAAAAAAAAGACCACAGACAGTCAGACATTCAGACACAATGACAGCCACTATATTCAGCGAATTATAGAGATAGACAGGTAAGATGAATTAGAACAGAATGAGAGACAGGTGGAAACGCTGCCCTATTCCCTGAGTCTCTGCGACTCTGTACCGCAAACCTCCTCCCACTTTCTTAAACTTTTCTTTTGCCAACTTGAGAGAACTGCAGGCAATCAGTTTCAGCTATGAAGGCTGTTTGTGCAGAGGAGATAGTGACTCTGTGTTTGTTTGTTAAAAGCAGGCTGTTTGGAGGCAATATCAGCACCCGTCTGTCTCTCGCAGGAGCACGCCTGACTGCTTGGCTACACAAGCACTCAGTGGGACGCGGCCCAGCGGACGAAACACGCACGCGTGCGCACACGCTCTGTGACATGCTAATGCACTCCCCTGTGGGAAGCAGAGTTGCTTTTGATCCAGCGAGCTTCATAGGTAATGTATGCATACACACAACTCTGCCACTCTCCCCACACACAAACACACACAACTCTACAAACACTCAGACTGAGGTGAAGCCACAGAGACAGTAATCAAAGAGATGGGCGCTTTGGGTGCAACTGAGAGATGCAGTTGAATTTGAGAGGGACCCCTGCAGGGCGGAGAAACCGAGAGGGGCATTAAAAGCCACACAGATGGGCTTTAAATTCAGCTGTGCTATTGACAAAAGGCAAAACCTGTACATGACATGCCTATTTAGAGCATCTGAAGTGGTTAGTGAAGATGACGGGTGCTTACGTCTTTGCCGCGGATCTGTTCCTCTGTAAGCTGAACCTCGATGAGAGGACGGACGGTGGTGAAGAGCTTCCACCACGGCCAGCCTTTCACACCCCGGTTCTTCTTGATGTTTTTCTGGATGCAGCGGATTGCCATGTGCTGGATCTGAAAAACAAAGACATTTTGTTTATGACTGCCTGTTCTTCCTACTGCTGTGCTTGTGAGAAATTGTCAGGTCTTGTGCTTGTGAAGTACAGTGGTTCAAACCAATCAGAGGCCAGTAGGACAATAGCAGGCCTGTGTTTAGAGGCCAGGGCCCCACGGTCAAAGAGCTTCCCTTGGGGAAACCAGCACTGAATGGACCTTTTCAGCTCCAGGACGTCCACAGTATGGTCTGCAATAAGCCTATGGGTGGGACTATTGACTAAACGCAAGGAACCAGCAAGTGAGGTATAACCCCAAGAGCAAGCAAAATGTTTTATAATGAAGTATGAGATAAATATTTATTATTTAAAAACTAAATTACACTATTCAAAAATTAATAAATGTAACATTTAGGAAAGATTTAAGTAATATTTAAAAAAAATAAATGTTCCTCTTTTTAAAAAAAATGTTTTCATTACATTAGATAGGCCTACTTAAATTAAATGTAATTTAATTAAATATTTAAGAAGTGTTTAAATGTAATATAAAAAAATAATTTAAAATAAATAAATACATTTCTGATAGTATTTTCTCTTAATTATGTATTTTAATATTTTATTTATCACATTGGGTAGGGCTACTTATCAATTTCAGAGTGTTATCAAATTAAATTACATTTCATTTAATATTAATGATTTTTTTATATTAAAACAAATTAAAATAAAATAATAATACATATGCATATTATATTATATTTATATATTTTTAATAGTACTTTCTTTTATTTAATTATTTTATTCATCACATTGGGTAGGCCTACTTATCAATTTCAGAGTGCTATCAAATTAAACTAAATTTAATATTTAGGAAGTCTTTAAAAAGTGAGTGAATGAACAAATACGAATTATAAAATATTTTATTTCATTTATTTATTTTTACATTTTATTCATTACATTGGGCCTACTTAGTAATTAACAGTATTATCATAAAGCTTATGAGAATCTATTAATAAGACTGTATATATATATATATATATATATATATATATATATATATATATATATATATATATATATATATATATATATAGACACACACACACACACACACAGAGTTGTGCTCATAAGTTTACATACACCAGAATATGAAAATATGTTAATTATTTTAACAAAATAAGACAGCTCCATGGAATTGCATGTTCTTTTTTTATTTACTGTAGTACTGTCATGAATATATCACGTAAAACATGTTTATATATACTCCACAAGAAAAAATTATAATTGAATTGATAAAAATAACCCCATTCCAAAGTTTACATACCCTTGAATCTTAATACTTTGTGCCGTTTCCTGGATGATCCAAGACTATTTTTGTTTTGTGATGTTGTTCATGAGTCCGTGTTGGTCCCGAGCAGTTCAACTGCCTGCTGTTCTTCTGAAAAGTCCCCAGCACCTGCACATTCTTTGTTTTTCCAGCATCTTCTGCATATTTGAACATTTTCTAAAAGTGACTGTTTGATTTTGAGATCCATCTTTTCACACTGAGGACAACTGAGGGACTTTTTGAATTTGAAGATCAGGGTAAATTAAACTTATTTTGTCAATTGTAACTACCCTCTGTAGACTTTGAAGGGCATTAAGACTCTGTAGACTTTTAATGTAAAGCTATTAATGCATGTTTTTTTTCTGTAGCATAAGTGAGCATTTGAACCTTCTGTAATAGATGCATATGAGTCCCTCAGTTGTCCTCAGTGTGAAAAGATGGATCTCAAAATCATACAGTCACTTTTAGAAAATGTTCGAATATGCAAAAGATGCTGGAAAACAAAAGACTGTGCAAGAGCTGGGGAAATTTTCTAAAGAACAGCAGGCAGTTGAACTGCTCAGGACTAACGCAAGACTCATGAATTACCATCACAAAACAGAAAACTGTTGTGAATCATCCAGGAAACGACTCAAAGTATTAAAATTCAAGGGTATGTAAACTTTTGAAGGGGGCAATTTTTATAAATTCAGTTATTTTGTCTTCTTGTGGAGTATATATATGTATAAAGATCTGTTCTGTGAAATAGCGTATTCAGGACAGTACTAAATAAAAAATAACGTAATTTTCAAGAACTATCTTATTTTGTAAAAATTATTATTTTGTAATTAATTATTATTATTTGCTAATTCAGCAAGGGGTATGTCAACTTACAAGCACAACTGTATGTATGTATAATATATATATATATATATATATATATATATATATATATATATCTAACAATTTAGAGTAATTTGTTTGTTCATTAATCAAATTAATAAATTAAAATTACAAAATAATTCAAGTTGAGAACTTTTTCATATTTATAACATGGCATGAACACACAGTCAGTCATCTCACACATCTCAGTGTGCTACCCACTTATTTCAACTCTAGACTCCGTTTGAAACAAAAAAATGCTGCTCTACTCCATCAAGTGGACATAAACATGGCTTACATACTAACCCTCAGCAAAACACCCATTATTTGTGTTGATCACAGGAAGAATAAATGGAAAACAAACACATTTTCTTCAATGAGGCCGTCGGAAGGCTATACAGAGGAGTGATTCTGGAGTTGTACCAACTGTGTAGAAATGCAGCTCGAAGCAAAAGCCCCTAGCTCCTTTGAGTAATTCAATTAAACTTCAATACTACTTGGCAGCTGATTTAAACCCTGCATAAGATTTACATGCTGCAGGTACAGGGACAATTCAAATAATAACGGATTATCTGGAAACCCAATTAGACAGGCCCAATTCAGCACATTAACGGGACAGAGTCTGTGCAAGTTGCATTCGAGCTATGACTAATTTGTCATGGCGAGAAAGCTTCAGCACTGAACAGAGGCGCCGCATGGCCGACATATGCACCACAGCTCATTTGCCATGCTTTGACCACAATAAATGCCACAAACAGCAATCTAAACAGCTTGTAAGAGACGGTGAAATCAGGAAGAGCTTCCTAATTAAAATGGCTTTCTGGAGGATATGGTGTCTGTGAGCCCTGGGGCCTGGCAGGAGCGGATGTGACTCCAACAAAATCGTCCACAACCCTTCCAACAGGTGTGTGGTGTGTATTTGAATACGGATCAGCAGGTGGCATTAATCTGCACCTATGAACACGAGGACATTTGAGCGCACTCACACGTGTCTGGGAGGGCATCTGTTCACACTTGGAGCGAAAGCTTGTGTCTTTAGGCAATGAGTTAATTAGACAAACGATTAGCATTCCTGAAATTCCCAGCTCCTCTAGTGTCATTTCCGACGAATGTCAAAGAAACTTAGGGAGGAGCCGTCGAGCTTCAGAGAAGCCCACGTGGAGTTGTTCTTCTTTTCAGATGCCCCCCACAGAGACAAACAGAAAAGAGGAGAGTGGAAAGACAGAGAAATCTGGAGGGACTGGAGGCTTAGAACGCACTCTAAAACTGGAACAGACTTCAAGGTGCTGAGATCCCTCCATTATCGATCTGAGAGAGAAACAAGCAAATTGATTTTGTGTTGTGGCAACTGTGGTTTGCCACAGGAAGCCTGTTCCCACATGGGTTCTGCTGTAAATATTCAACTCAACACTGCTTGTCTTGACATTATTAAATGTATCCTTTAGAAAAAATTACTCCATCACATACTTTGGTTTTTCCACTTTCACTTTCCACTCACTTTTTTAGATTTAGAAGAGGATGTGATACTGAGATTCTGTCTAAGACTGTTTTCATCACTGCCATCAGCAATGGTCAAAAAAAAACAAAAAAACCTTACCCCAAATGTTAACAGGTAGTGTATAAAAACAAAAAAAATACAGGTTAATGTTTATTTTAAAAAGTTTTTTTTTTCTTTTCTTTTTTTTACAAAAATAGCTTTGAAAACATGGCATGATATAAAATTCTGCTTGTGGATATTTAATTTTAATAAGTTCCTCAGTTTATTTGAAAATTTCAATGATCTGACTATCCAGCAAACCAAATTCTGTGATCATTTAATTCTCAAAAGCTCTTATTGGTGTACCTTAACTTCCAGAAATTGCTTAAATCCATTGAATCAGATTACAGCTTATCAGAAAAAGAGAGTGTTGGCACTTTTGCATGCAATATTCATTATATAGTCACTGACAAGCCCATGGGCGTCTGAGGTTATGGCCCATCGGGAGACTTTCTACAGTACAGCTACAACCCAGTACAAATCCCTAGACTCATCTCTCAGTCTAGCGTGAAGCACAGGTTTCTGACATGTGCTTGACAAAAGATTTTTTTCTAAAGAAACAAATTCCTTTGGGGACAGGTTGCTGTGATTCAGAGACATCCAGACAAGGCTCTTTGTTGGGACCATAATTTTACAGAAAGCAGAAAATAACAGTGAAGCCGCCAGCAAATGGAAAGCCACAGTACTTAGTCAAGAACTTTTTCAAAGAAGTTAAACAAATCTAGAAGTACACAAGACATCTTTTATGGCAACAGCTATAAAGCGGCTCACCTACAAATCAGTGTTACAAAAGACGCCTTACAAGGAGCCCTGCTAAACAACAGAGGTTAAAAAACAGGAGCTAAATGAAGAAAGGAACCCCTACTAACATCTCCGATACAAACAACAGCCCACAAGTGCAAACAAACTCATTCAAACTCCCTTTACTTACAGCAAAACATCCAGTAAACAGTCTTGTCTCCTGTCAAGAGCTCTGAGGTGAACTGAAAACACAGTCTCACCAAGAAAAGCCTTCTTGGTTTGTGTACAACACTGAAAGAGGAAGTGGATGTTGTTGATGAAGTTTTATTGCCAAGACAGCTGACCACCGAGGGCCAACAGCAGCATGAGGAGTTATATCCAGCCCACCTCGTCCTTTCACACAAACTTTACTGAGACAGGGGCCCAGTCTTCTCAAGAGACGGAGACAGAGTCACAGGCAACCGTAGGACTGGCCCTCAAAGCCTGAGCCAATCCCACTGAGGGCCGCATGAGTGTGGAAGTGAGAAAGTAAGAATAGAGCACAAAAGTTCAGAGACTGAAAGGAAGGAAGAACAAAATACAAGACGCCGGGGCTTAATCCCAAAAAGAGACAGAGTGAGTGGCAAAGTAGAAATTAATGGACAGAGAGGGGCCAGGCCAGAGTGCAGGGCACACAGTGGCGAGAGAATCGATAGGCCTGTGATGGAGGGCAGTGGGGTAGGTGTCTTCTTCCCTGGAGATGCTCTGATTGAATGTTATCTGTCAGCCGAGGCCACAGCCAGAAGGATTTTCTCAAGACAGCACCGACATTCTGATGGACTCTGAGACAAACCTTTACAACAAATGAACTCGAGCGCTGAGAGCGGGAAAGAGACACTCAGGCACAAAACATTTCCACTTTGCTTGAACAAAAAGTGGCTAAAAATGTCTTAAATGTTTTAATATAAATTATTTACATTATGAATTCCTTTTTATGAGGTCAGGGGAACTTACCTTCCTCTTCTTGAAGGCTTGTCGTGCCAAGTAGCCCCTGCAAGCTGCCTGAAACAGGGTGATGTTGCGTCTGGTCTGGATATCTCTGTGCTCCTCTAGCTTAGCCAAAACACCTGCCCTGAAGAACACCTGCAAACAGACCACTGCTATGAGATGTATGGAAATACAAGAAACTGTCTTGCAATAAAAAATTCAAAAAAAGTTTATTTGAATACAGTATATATATATACACACACACACACACACATACTGTACAGACATATACACACATTTAAATATTTAAAATTAATGTATTTGTCAGACAATATGATAAGTTTAGGATAAGTAAGACTATTTCAAAGAAATAAACACTTTTATTTAAAAAATAAATATAAATACAAGAAAAAAAAGCATATAACAATGACCTTTACCATCACAGTAAATTACATTTTATAATATATTTCAAAATATTTAAACAAAGTTATTTTAAATGGTAACAATAGTTCACAATATTAAATTTTTATTATTATAAAATGTCATAGTCCCATATTTTCCTTTCCTGCAAATAAGTTCTGCAGTCACCCTGTCTGAAAGCGTGGGATTTCCTCTGAACCTCTCTGCCCATGCTCTGTTTACTCGTAATTTTCCGCTCTGTGGTGGGGGTGTAAAACCGAGTTGGATTAACACTTCGGAATCCAACTCCATTAGGCCATTTAATCAGAGAAATTTGAGGGAAGTGGACCTTGCACTTTTTCCAGACGTGCATTCATCAATCTCTGTGGACATGGTCTAATTGCATTAGCATTCTATTAGTTTTAAAGATGGATTAATCTAGATGAACAGAATCCTAATTAAAACCCGCACAGAATCTGGGGTGTACCTGAGAGCCTGAGCTTATATAGAGGGAGAAACAGAGAGAGAAGGGAGGATGAGAGTCCACTGCTGCAATTACTACTCATCTGAGGGAATGGCAACAAATGCCTCTTGACTGAGCCTTTTTCTGAAGCAGCTCTGCAGTATAATCTTCCTTTTTACATCAAAGGCAGCCAGAGCCTTTCAGTGATGTAGAGCCGGTTATTGTTATTACAGGAGGCAATCTCTCAGAGCTCCAAGCATCAGATCATAGGGGAGAATGGAGTATTTTGAAATGATTCCATATTCATGTAATGTTTGACAGCTTTCGGACCCCACGGCATTCGACTGCCAACCCAATGGTACCACAAATAAAAATAAAGGACAAAACGTTTACCTGAAACGCTCCCCACAACCCTTTACAACCCAGTAAATTAGAACATCAGGGCTGAGCTACCTTCTGTGCAGCCAATACACACACACACACACACACACACACACACACACACACACTTATCTGCTTTCAGGCAGGTGTAATATCAGAGAGGGACCTCTCTACCTCAGGAGAGTAGCAAGGGAAAATTGAGTTTCATTTCTCAATGTCAGTGAAGATGTGCTGCAAAAAAAGGCCTGATATCACCCAAAAGAGAACTTCATTCATG
Source organism: Carassius carassius (assembly GCF_963082965.1). Classification (NCBI taxonomy): domain Eukaryota; kingdom Metazoa; phylum Chordata; class Actinopteri; order Cypriniformes; family Cyprinidae; genus Carassius; species Carassius carassius. Next base: position 12,879,093 of record NC_081782.1, read on the forward strand.
GTCCTCTCGAGTCAAATGTAAGATTAGGTGGAGATGCTAAAATACTCTAAATTACATTACCCACAACATCAGGGAGTATGTGCAAAACACTATCTTACTGAATTACATCATCCTAAGAGACTCTTTTGGAAGCGTTCACTTGAAGAACATGATGATAGTGTTCAGAAATGTCTCTGTTGCGTGCGGCTGCTTGTTAGCCAAGTCTCCCCATGACATTCACCCAGCAGGACTGTGATTCGCCAGGCTTTTCCTCACAAAAGCACCGAAGGTCAGTGTAGTGGAAAGGTCCCTCCACTCAAGTCAAATGGCAGCGTTTTCCATGGAGACCAAGAGAGTGACATTCCTCACGAAGAAAAGGGGAAACAAATGGCGATGGAGGAGTGCAAAGAGAGGAGCTTGTGTGTAAGTCAGTGGGGGAGTCTATGACTTAGACGGATGGCAACTGTAAAATGACTGTTTTCAATTAGCAGTGGAGGGATTTCATGACTGCTTAGGATCCTGTTCACAAAAAAATGTCTTAATGTTACTTAAGTCGATTTAACTTTGTGACATCTGTTCACAAGAAAATTGGGGCCAGATTTACTAAACATGGCAAATTAGTGATAGAGCGCAATTCAATAAAAGCGCTGATGGAAGGGGAAAATTCTGGGTGTGATTTACGGACAATGCACACATTAAAGAACACAATGAAATGCTGCAAATTACTGCCTGTTTAAGGCATGCTTTGTTTGGTCGTTAAATAACGGCGCAAATACCAGTAATATGATGAGTTCAAACTTTTAGTCTGAAAGGGAAACTCCTAAAAATGCATATTCAATAAGGTCAGGTGCAAAAATAAACGTGTCCACGCCTTTTCAGTGCTAATTCTTCACTGCACGCCTTTAGTAAATCCTGACAGTACTATTTTACGCCAAAAGACGGTTTGCACTTTACTTTAAATTAAGAGCTTTACTTTAAATTAATTTCCCTTAAACATTTTTTATAAGGTTTCAAAATTTATTTAAAAAACACATAGTAGCCTATTATTTTAAACAATACAACACAAAATAATATTAAAATTAAATTAAATAGCCACTTTTTATACAATCACCATCAGTGGTGTGAAGCAGAATTCTAAAATGACTGCCACATGCAAACTAATAATTTGTGTATTTCCTGGACACGTTTTTATCTATTCCCTTTTGTGTAATCAGCTATTTATCAGAATGTCATTATTCTGGCTCTCTCTCCAGGCTTCTGTTCTTTGTCTGGAAGCACAATATCTTGCTGGGCTGATCGGTGTTTGTAGTGAGTTATCGTTGTGTGCCAAGCCAGAGTAAACCAAACAAAGCAAGCCAGTGCCAGAATCAATCTATAGTCTATAGAAGATGCACAAAAAGGAATTCAGCTTTAATCATTCAAAGTTTAGGGGAGACCCAGTGTGCAATAGCACAACCTTCCAGCCTGGCTCATGTGTTCTCAGAAAACCTCTGAATAATTGTCTTTCTCGCTCCAACACGCCGGCCAATGAGGCCTGCCAATGATGCCAGCTATGTCCCATCTGCAGCTTAGCATTCTGGGTAAAGCGTCGGCCCAAAGCAGAGAGTGCTTCACGGCAGGAGAGGAGGAGTCGAGTCATTTTGGCCGAAGCCCACCCTGCCGAACTTTCCATCCAGATGTGAGCACAGCGGCAGAGCGGATTAAAGTCTGTCTGTGTCTAAGAGGTGTAGAAGAAGCGAATGTTTCGGCAATCTAAATGGAAATCATGCCATCTGTTTGGAACTGATCCTTGTGACTCAGGCCGAATCTGTATGCCACAAACTGACTCAATGCACTGATCCATAACAAAGAGAGACTGAATACGTGAAGTCTTTCTGTTTTTAGATGAATTTAGAGCTTCATGATTATGATAAAAAATAATAGTGTCATTATATAGCTCAAGTCAATTCAGTGTTGATTCTGTGCAATAAATTGTATTTTAATCATGATCACAATTTCTGCTTCTCTCGATTTAATAAGCACAATCGTGAGCAATATTTTCCCGCTGGTTATTTATCCTGGAATCCTTTCATTTTAATTTGTCATTTGTGTTATCTTGCATTGGTAAGAAGCATTCACAAGCTTTCATGGTTGCGGTTGTCAATAGTTTAAATTTAAACAGATGCAACAGGAGTAAACTGACATGATATTGATATTGTACATTGTGTATTGATACTTTTCTGTAATTTCAATCTTGACTGTTTTTCTTTCTTTTCTTTTTTTGTTGAAACATGCAAGACACTTAAATTACATAAAAACTCTGCTGGCTAGAGTGAATAGTTTACAAACCAGATTCCAAAAAAGTTGGGATACTGTACAGAATGTGAATAAAAACAGAATGCAATGATGTGGAAGTTTCAAATTTCAATATTGTATTCAGAATACAACATAGATGACATAAATGTTTAAACTGAGAAACTTTATCATTTTAAGGGAAAAATAAGTTGATTTTAAATTTCATGGCATCAACACATCTCAAAAAAGTTGGGACAAGGCCATGTTTACCACTGTGTGGCATCCCCTCTTCTTTTTATAACAGTCTGCAAACGTCTGGGGACTGAGACAAGTTGCTCAAGTTTAGGAATAGGAACGTTGTCCCATTCTTGTCTAATACAGGCTTCTAGTCGCTCAACTGTCTTAGGTCATCTTTGTCGCATCTTCCTTTTTATGATGCGCCAAATGTTTTCTATGGGTGAAAGATCTTGACTGGAGGCTGGTCATTTCAGTACCCGAATCCTTCTACGCAGCCATGATGTTGTAACTGATGCAGTATGTGGTCTGGCACTGTCATGTTGGAAAATGCAAGGTCTTCCCTGAAAGAGACGACATCTGGATGGGAGCATATGTTGTTCTAGAGCTTGGATATACCTTTCAGCATTGATGGTGCCTTTCCAGATGTGTAATCTGCCCATGCCACATGCACTCATGCAACCCCATACCATCAGAGATGCAGGCTTCTGAACTGAGCGCTGATAACAACTTGGGTTGTCCTTGTCCTCTTTAGTCCGGATGATATGGCGTCAAAGTTTTCCAAAAAGAACTTCAAATTTTGATTCGTCTGACCACAGAACAGTTTTTCACTGTGCCACAGTCCATTTTAAATGAGCCTTGGCCCAGTGTTTAGATATGGCTTCTTTTTTGACCTTAAGAGATTTAGCCGGCAACAGCGAATGGCATGGTGCATTGTATTTGCCGACAACGTTTTCTGAAAGTATTCCCGAGCCCATGTTTTAATTTCCATTACTGTAGCATTCCTGTATGTGATGCAGTGCCGTCTAAGGGCCCGAAGATTATGGGCATCCAGTATGGTTTTCCGGCCTTGACCCTTACGCACAGAGATTGTTCCAGATTCTCTGAATCTTTGGATGATATTATGCACTGTAGATGATGATGACTTCAAGCTTTTTCTCTGAGAAACTCCTTTCTGATATTGCTCCACTATTTTTCCCCGCAGCATTGGGGGAATTGGTGATCCTCTGCCCATCTTGACTTCTGAGAGACACTGCCACTCTGAGAGGCTCCTTTTATACCTAATCATTTTGCCAATTGACCTAATAAGTTGCAAATTGGTCCTCCAGCTGTTCCTTATATGTACAGTTAACTTTTCCGGCCTCTTATTGCTACCTGTCCCAACTTTTTTGGAATATGTAGCTCTCATGAAATCCAAAATGAGCCAATATTTGGCATGACATTTCAAAATGTCTCACTTTTAACATTTGATATGTTATCTATATTCTATTGTGAATAAAATATACGTTTATGAGATTTGTAAATTATTCCATTCCTTTTTTACTCACAATTTGTGCAGCATCCCAACTTGTTTTGAATCGGGTTTGAAAGTATTGCAGGTAATGAGCCACTTCTAGGTATAAAATCATTAGCTACACTATCGTTTTTAATGTTTAGTACATGCATTGTGAGGAATGACTTACCCTGCTCAAGCCCATGTGATAACTGCTTTTTTCCAGCTCAAGAGACTCCAGCAGCTCTTCAACAGCCTGAAACACACACACACACACACACACACACACACACACATATATAAAACAGTGAGACCGACATAAAGATCTAGTATGCCATCCTCCTCAGCAGGGCACCAAGTGGACAGAGTGCTGACTGGGGTGCTCTTTCTGTCCAAAAGTTAAGCCACCTTGGGGAAACCAGGTCACAAACAACAGTCTTAATGTCTGAGCCCTCTCTTCCACTCACCCATGAGTGCTTTCTTCCTGACAAGATGTCAGGCAAATAACAACATGGCAGGGGATTAAAAAAATCTCAGTGGACTGATGACTAATGGCTAGAGTTTGAGCTAAAACCACAGGGAGGTATTGAGTGCTCTCTGCAGGGCCACAGGGGCCAACTGGTGAACAGGTTCAGTGTTGAGAGACAAGCCAAAAGCTATGACTAAGACAGAGCAGCAGCAGATAGATCAAAGGTCTAATGGGGAATCTGCTGAGAATTCATTACCAAAAAGAGACCTCTGAAAAACATAGCAAAATGCAACATGAAAACAAAGATCATTCTCCTGAAATACATATAGGCCTATTTGAGCTTCTAATACTGACCTATTACCTGTGTGCTATAAAATAGATAATATACATACAGTACCAGTCATTGATATTGGAACTGGGTCCAACAATTTTATTCAAAACTATATATTTTTATATAATTTTATTATTATGTATTATTATAGAGAAGAGAAGAGATCCATTTATATATATGTAAAAAGCCAATTAAGCATTTAAGCATATACCTTTGGATCAATGACATGGGTCATCAGAAACCTATGTTCAATTAAATATGTAAAAATGTTTAACTGATACTATATATACACACATGTATAATGTACATATTTAATATGTACATATATATACACATATACATCCTTTGTATACACAAAGTTCACATTAAGACATTGCAGATCTTTGTAGACTCAATAACAAAAGCTGGGTCAGTGATAGGACAGGATGCCACTGATAGAGTTGTCACTCTGGGCCCTGATTAAAGCCTTTATTGCCCTGTCACCATAGCAGAGCTGAGATTAAGGGGGAAAAGATGTGTACTACAGCCCCATTAATCAACAACACAGCTCTCTGCCCTGAGCACTGTCATAATCAATTACATGGAAGAGCAGCTCATGAAGGAGGAGCCAAACGCCACTTAGAGAAACAACACACTCACAAACACACACATAAAAGGACACTCACCCTTTTCTCATCGGTTACGATGTAGTTCCGCCCATGTTTCTTCGTCAGGTGGGGGGTCAGCACATCAAAGCGGCGACGGAACTCCGAAAAGACCAAATGATCGGGATAACCTTAAGGAGGGGAGAGCCGAATGACAGGAGCGTTACAGGAGAAGGGTATGTGTGATTATAGAAAGCAACAAGGTCTGTGGAGGTTCAGCATAAAGCAATGATGAGGGCATTGGTCAGTCGCTTATCTTGAGAATGTTCTGCTTACTCAGGGCTTTAGGCTGAAATGTGCCAAAAGATTTTCCAGTGATATTTTGCTGATTTCACTGCAATGTCTTCAAAAAGACTAAAACAAAATAAGCCCATGAACGTCTCCAAAAATAAAATAAAAAGACATCTAGAATTCTACATAGCGTCTGGCCACATAAGCCCTACAAAGGTCAACAACCCTGCGAGAAAAACGTGATATTCGGAAAAGTCAAACCTGCATGGAAAATTTGTACTTTGAAATCTCTTCATACATTTTTCCACATTCTCTTCAAAATAAAGGTCACAGATCGATAACCTGGGTCATTCACGGTCTTTATCATATGTTTCAAATGTCTTGCTTTTTAAACTACAACCTTGGCGGTAGATACGCAGGGCGTCGAGCAGTTTGGAGCCGCGGAGCTGTGCCCGGAGCAAGCACACATCCAGCTGCATGAGGCCATTGTCACAGCTTTCTCCGTGTGCCTCTATCTCCCCAGAGCGAGAAGAGGGTCTTCCCAGCACCTTCAAATCCCCAGCCGAAGTCTCCGCTTTAGGCAGCAAACAGTGCACGAAGTGCACCCTGGATCGCCGCACTGTGTCTATCAGCGCATCCTATGGGAAAACATACAACATAGTCACAATAAGTTTCAAGACACTTTAATTATCAGCCGCTTAGTTTTTTTCTGTGGTACCTTTATTTTGATAGTGCCGGAACTCTACTTTGACAGCTCTTTCTAAAGTACAAATGTTTATTTTACAGGTTTATTTTTTCATATGGCTTAATTTTTTTATTATTTACTTTTAATACGGTAAATATTATGTCTGATAATGTCCCAAGCAGTCACAAGGAGGTTGAAAATTTGCCCACTCAGCTAGATCAGGAAATATATAATTTTAACAATGCCTCGGGAACAATAAGAACACAGTAAAACAGTGATGGAAGACAACTTTAAGGTCTCTCTGTAGCCCTGCATTTCCTTATCTAGTCAAGGAGGTCCATGATAAAGTTCCATTCCATTGCTCTCTGTCTAGCTGTTTTGAATGCATTAGTGTATGGATGTAGTTTTCATATTTGAAGTACTTACCACTTGTAGTTTAATCTGGATGCAGAGGGACTTCTTCTTAACAGCGGCCACACCAGTAGTGAAGGTCTTTCTCATGCTTGTGGCCCTGCGCAGGGCCAACTGTGATCCGCCCTCAAGCCCAGCAATAGAGCCTGACAAAACTGTGGCACCCCCTGAACGCCCCATAAACAAGCCGCTGATATTCTTCCTGCAGAGAGAAGGACCAGAGTACACACAAAATAAGCTGCACAAAGCAAAAGCAATAAGCAAAAATGTTGCCATTATACATAATCACATCTCAGAAGTTGCTTTTTCAGTAAAAGCAACATTAGCTTTGAACACTAAACATATAGTAAATGTTAATTTGACCAAAACAATTCAGGTAACTGCAAAAAAAAAAAAAAAATCCCCATTCAGTATTACTATACAGAAATACATTTATTTTTTTATTATTTAAATGATGAAAATACTATTGTACTGTATAATACAAAACAGTATTTGTAAATCAATAAATATTACAATTTATCTGCCATCTTATTTTCTTCTTTTAGAAACATTTAACCATAAATGATAAAAACATCTTGCGAACCCGCTCTGACGTCCCGATCTGAATCAAATGATTTGTGATACACGCTTTGAAGTCCCGATCTGATTCAAAAGATTCATGATACGCGTTCGGATTGGAGCGATTCGGAACAGTGAATCATTTTGTGACGCAATGGTTTAACTGATTCAGAGTTTCAAAAAGCTCTGTTGTGTTCTTTGCTCTCTTCCTCTATAGTCTATAATTCATTCGTTGTTTGAATAACCATGGAAATTAAATCATAACAATAGGCCTAACATAAATCCTACCCTGGTTATAAACCACCCAAACTCACAGCACTCCTAGAGACGGAGTTCTCTAAATGTTTGTACTTACTTCTGAGAGTCCTGCAGTAAAATGGCTGCATTCTGAGAGGCAGGATTCTGTTTGGCATGGCTCAACCAGCCGCTAGCATCATACTCCACCCAGTCAGTTCCATGGCTGTGACCCAACAGGAAGTGATGCGCCTTCTCACTCTTCAGCAGCAGGGCGGGGCCTGAGGGACACATTGAGCGCATGAGGTTGCATGACCTTTTCATACATAAACATCTATGTGTTATAGTATGTGCGTGAGTGGGCATGAGGGAGGTGTATCGTGTTCTGACCTTTGCTCTCTCCATCCACAGGGTTGTAATAACTGAAGAGTCTCTCCAATAGAGTTTCCTCCGAGCCCCCGGGCTGCAGAGCTTCTTCCTCCATCAGCCACAGCAGGCCCCTCGCCTCATCTGTCCTGGCCAAGGTCCGTACCTGAATCATACGGACATGCAAGAACACTTTGTTAGACTGAACCGTAGACAGGGGTCAGTAATATAAACTAGGGAGCTGGGGACACAACCGATTCAAATCCCGGACGAGCCCCCAATTTAGGTTACAACGCCACTTTTGGGCTAGAGTGTAAATACTTTTTAATGTTTAACCCTGTAAAGCCTGACATATAAATGAACAGTCAGAAAAAGGACCCATTATAAAAGGACATCTAAACCTTCTGAAAGCACTACCAACTCATCACTCTCCTCAATTTCTTTTTTGAATCATCAGTCATCATGAATCATCAGTGTGAATAACAAGACCTTGGACCCAAAAGCATATGCTGTACTGTGGCTATAACAACTCAATCTCTCTCAAGAACTTTGTTTACTTGCAATTCAAGCCGCTTTCATTCATCAATACTGTGCATTGTTTAATTTACTTTTCATTTTATATCTCGATAATGACCTCAAACAAAACATTAGTCATTACATGAAAGCAATTACTATCCTTTATAAAATAAGAGAGAGGAGGAGAAAACGAGGAGAAAAAAGATGAGCTATTAGTCTTGGGCTCCTCATTAAAAGCCTGTATTAAGTAAGAGCTCCAGGGCAGTCAGGCAGGCATTATTAAACCTTACGCTCTGGCTGTCTACTTAAGCAATTAATACCAGTAATGGCTTCTCCCTTGTTCTGCATTGCCGCACTGACACTTTGCAGGCTGCTGAATAACTGCGGATGAGACTGGTGCGGAAAAGAACTTACAGCAATTACGTTGGCTTATGAATATGCTCAGAATATGTCTTTAAATATTACTTTTCACACTGATGAGACTGTCGTCACTATCCCTTGGACTATTTCTATCAGGCACAGATTGGCTAATTAACTCGTCAGGGTTGTTTTAACGAGTGCTTTCAATTACTTAATTTTTAAAGTGCTCATTTGACAATTTATGAATTTCTTTCAAAACTTCAGCAAATTGAAAAGCAAAGAAAAGATTACATGACTACACGGGCATTTGTGTTTGCATTTCTACTTCAAGTCGCAAAACCGTAATTGGTGATCATGACCACTGGTGGCATTCAAAACATTTCATAGTGATACTCAAAAGCAGCTTGTTAGAAATAAAATCACACTCCTTGTCTTTGCAATCAGCTCTTATCACTGACCCATTGTAATCTAAAATCCTTTTTTAAGCCAAGGATGCGTTTTGAAATCTATTAATTCAATCATAAAGACGGTTACCTGAGATACTAATGGAAATGGGTTGCTGCAATATCTAAAAAATGACTAAATAAAATGCCCTATCCTGCAGTGTGTGAATGTTATATTGTTGAGAAACATAACATGTACCATGTGTTCCTGCCACTCATACAGGTTCAGTCAAGATGACAATTAAAAATTTTTTAGATTTTAAGTAATAAATAAATAAATTAATTAATTAATAAATAAATACATAAATACACACACACACAAATATATGTGTATAAACACACACACACAAAATGAAATGCTGTCAGAGCAATCTAAGGTACAAATAATATGAGCAAAAAATCTGCATACAGCCTCACACACGTCTCTGATTCCAATATGCTTCAGATTTAACAAGGACTACTAAGCATGATCCTGACACATTTTGTAAGAGAGACAGTGTCATCAAAAGTGCTTTCATTAACAATGTTGAACGTTGTGCCTTAGGAAGAGAGACGGTGCTTCCCACTCAAATGCCCACACACACACACAAACACCCAGAGAGAGAGAAAAAGAACAGCCTCTCTAGTCTCATTAACCTCCCAGAAAGCCACGTTTCTGACAAAGTGCTCCTACAACAACTGGCTAGATACGACAATATAATAACTTACCACAACAGATAACTTTGAGGTTGAGTCCGCACTCAAACGACAAACTAAAGGACACAAAAGTCATCAACTAGAACTTTCAAGCAGTCAAACTGAATTTTCCCCAACGTTGTGAGAGGCAAGGAAAAACTCAGTGATTCAAGTCAGAACTGAAAAGCACACATTTTCCAGATAAGGCCCCTTTGGGGACAAGCTGGGATGCACTACAAAAACCTGAGGAGGAAAGAAAAGATGAGGAGAGAAAAGAGTTGCTTACCAATGCTTGAGTGGAGGCTTGGTCTATAGCTGATACAGACAGTGATGTACTGGACTCTATGTCATCTAATGCAAGCTCTATGTTTTCCTAAACAGGGATAGAGGGAGTATTAGTCAGCTATGATTTCAATCTGATTTTTGGGTTAAAGGTTTCTATTTTTGTATGTGTCTAATACTATAATTTCTCTTGTTCTATGATTTTACAGCCTCGTGGCCAAACAAAAAAAACAAGTAAGGGGCTTCAAATCAGAATCTATTCAAACTCAAGCATGAAAATAGAGAAAAAATGTAGGGCAGGGACTTTTTTCTATTCATCGGTTGTTAATTGGATTTTTGGAAAGATTGAATTATGACATTATAATTAAATGAAAGAAAACAAATGTAATGTATGCGAATACGAAACCTATACGAATAAACTTTTTGCAATAAGCTCAATAACATGCATTTAAAAAACAGATCTATTTTTAGAATTGAATTTTCATTTCTTACAGGAACATTATCTGTATGACTGATGTCTGCGTGGCTCATGTACTTAGACTGATTATTGATTTTGTTAATAAGGCAAGCAAGCACATTTGATTATAACAGCTTAGACAAACATGTTAACTCTGCATAATTAAATTTGAGATTGTAATAAAATGAACATCGATTTAACTCGATGCGCTAGGCAGCCCTAATTTGATAGTAACGGGGTAGACTGCTGCACCTCCTTGTAGCGCTCTAGCTCCTGTACAAAAGTACGTTCGTGGAAAAGCGTTTGGAGACGTTCTTGGGTGTAGTTGTGGCACAGCTCCTCAAAGGTGGCTCCACGGTCTCGCTTGGTCAGCTTTGGGTTCTGGAATCCCGGTGTGTCCACAATAAGCAGAGAGCACAGGGAATGTTGACTCGACTTCAGCGCTCTAAACAGCACAAACATACAATAGATATATATTTAATGTATGTTAGATTCACCAAACAATACAGGCTTTTTTCTTATTCACAAGTGAAACTGGAAAGTCTGATTGGCAATTTAAAAACCTACATTAATAAAAAGAAAAGAACTGTCCTGACCATGAGAGGTAACGAACATTACCGGTTAACAAGCGAGATGACCAGAGTAAAGAGTTCAGAGTAGAGCCCAGCAGCCATGGCCTCCAGACACTCCAGAGCTGTGATCTTTGGAGCTGTGAGGCAAAACATACATTTTAATACCGCAAAAGCCAGCAAACACAATTCCTTTGTGTCAGAGGTTTTGTATTATGCAGGATCTTACCCGAGTTGTCTCCTGTCCCAACATCATCTGGTCCCTGGCGGAACGAGGTGGATCTCTGTAAGGTTCCTTTGGGCTGGTGTTTGAAGATAGAAGACGAGAGCTCTTCTAGGGTACAACCCAAGAGGTAAGCTGCCTTCTGTGCCCACTCGTGACGCGCAAATTGCTTCCGGCCCGCTGTGAGATGCACAGGGACAGCATAAATACCATGTTGAATGAAGCAACACTAATGACTGTGGGGCTCTTATGGTATCTTAGAGAAGTCTTACGCAATTCCGCTGATTACATCATTTACATACTGCCATGTTAGCTTTAGAATACAGATTTGTGGTAAAGATCTAAAAGTTTTGATGAAGAAGAGCAGTGGTTTTCACCTGGTTGATTACAAATTAAAGTAGGTTGCAGGTTAGTTCCGGTCGTGGAGGATAAAATGCAACTAACTAGGAGTATGCTTATTTAGAATATCAGTTTTGAAGGGCTTAGAAACTCTTTCCTTATATTTCGTAATTCAAATCTGTCATCCAGTCAGTCACTGGTATTTTGATGCAAACCCATCTGTTACTTGGTAAAGACCTGCCAAATTAAGCAGATGCCATGGACAGGCTGTGTGACATGTCCTCATCCTTCAAAAATCATAAAGAAAACTATAAAAGGTAAAAGAAATCCCACAAGAGATTGGATGGATTCAATTGAAACAAAGACGAGTTTCATGATTACCGGTTACTGGAAAAATTACAAAACATCAGTGAAAAATATTAATTCTGGGCAATGATTAATCGCAATTAATTGCATACAAAATAAATTTTTTTTATACATAATATATGTGTGTACGGTGTATATTTATTATCTATATATAAATACACATGCATGTATACATTTAAGTATGTTTTGTTTATATATTAAATATATTTATATATAATATAAATTATATGAATAGAAATATTCACATATAAATATATATATAACGCGAATATATATATACCGTATATACAATTTTTTTTGTACAAGCTATTTCGGTACCATGTTGATATTCAATGTAAATTTGGACAACCACTCTAGAGAACCACTGACTACATAAAACTCTCACTTTCAGAATTGATGATTTCTGTGAGTTTTAATGTTTAGACATCACAGAAAATGTGTCAGCTTTTTTAAATCTTTTGAAGGCTTTCAACTGTTTCCAGCGGATATTGCTCCGACTGACCTCAGAGCAAATCACAGAGTCCTATACAAGTAGAGTGACACGCAAGCTGCAGTGAGATTGCCGCAACCAGAAGAGGTCGCAGAGAGAGACGAAAAACAACGCAGGCCTCTGGTGGAATAGATGAATGCCAAAAATAAACAAGAACTGAGAGTGAACAGGCTTTTTGTTTGTGTTTGCGTCTTAACAACAGAAAAGCACTGCAGAAATGAAAAGTCTACAACATGGAGAAACATCAGAGAACGTGAACCTTCTAAGAAAACAAAGTTACGATGCTCCCCTCCCTCACCCACACATATTCCCACCAAAGTTTTATCTAAGCTTCAAGACTAAGACATGGTTATAAACCTCTGAAAGAAAAGAAGCCCAGCAGAGAAATGAAAGAAGAAGACAATAAGAATGCAAATGGAAATGTCTGGCAACTAAGATAACACCCATACATACACACACACATACACAAATGAGGTGTTTGCATGTTGTGCTGATATACAATATTCATGCTCTTTACCTTCATCAGCCTCTGCTTTGTAACAGCAGCATGCAACATGCAAGTAGAGAAGAAGAGGTTAGAACATGACAGACATTTTTCAGTACAAACAAGGAACCACAAATGCAATCGTTAGCACACAAACTCTTGCATATACACACATTATTGGCTCTTCCATGCATTTTCAATAGGCATTTCCATTGCATATTAGTTGTCAATTAGTAAATGACCAATACGCGCTTTTCCAATGGCTGGCCAATGAATTGATATAATAGCATATATCAGGACTAGTAAAAGACTTAATGGTAACACTTTACAATAAGGTTCATTAGTTAACATTAGATGACTACTTAAGTTAACATGAACTAAGTATGAACAGTAGTTTTACAGCATTTACTAATCTTACTAATCTTAATAGTTTTTTCATTTTGTATATCTTTAATTGCAGATCGTTTTCTCCAAATATATTTTTAAATGTTATAATAATATTATTAATAGTTCAGAATATATATATATATAATTAAGTCTATCTTCTTGAAATAACATACAGGTAACATTGTAATATATTTTATTTTTTTATTTTTTAATTGTGTAGAATAATACTGTTGCTTTATGTTTAAAAAAAATAGTTTAATACCATTTATGATGCATAATTGCTTGTGTTTATTGGGTTTATTTAAGTTGCTTTGGACTACTAAATTAATACTTGTAAATGATGCAAAAGTCTGTAATAAAGTATGTTGTATTTTTTGGTTATGTACTGTACACTACCATTCATTTGGGGGAAGGTAAGGTTTCTCAGTTTATCATTGAAAGAGGTTTTAATTATTGTTTTTACTGTATGTATCAAATCTAAAAAATCATCTCTTATGCTTACCAAGGATGCATTTATTTGATCAAAATGGACATCATTATAAATGTCTTTACGGTCACTTTAATTCATCCTTGCTAAATACAAATATTTTACAAATTCTTACTGTTCCAAAAGCTGATACCTAGTATATATCAAGCCTAGTGTTCTAGAAACAATTTATCACTTTTTACAGGTCCTTGCCTGTACTAAGAACAACAACAGACTTGACCAAGACAAAACGTAATAAGGCAGAACAACACTGACCCCTGCTGTACCCACAGTCATGTACAACTGAGTGACAGGAGACAAAGACATCTTTATAAACACTGAATATACTGTCCTGAAAGGGAAATGTGCTGCTTAAAAAGCTTTACAAGTTATGATGTTTGATGTCATTTAATGGTAGTCTTTAGTACCAACTCAGAACACTAGCAGTATCAGTACCTCCTGTCAGAAATAAGGTGTTCCCACATTTGTCTAAGCAATTTTCTATGATGTTATAAGATAAACCACACACACAATTTGAATATTCCCAGCTATTTCTGAGTTTCCCATGACTGTGGACCCTAGAGACAGCATGTAGACAGTACAGTTTGGAGTCTGGTGATTTAAAGGTTCATTAATACATCATCCTCTGACTGCATGAGGGGGAAGTGATATCACAGACTGTGAATATGGAGCCATCCATCCTCATTAGAGCTAAAGAAACACACATATCTTTAAACTCCTCAAAATCAAACTGTTTTCCTGAGCTGCTTGTCGCTCCTCTGTTTGAGCTCAGTAAGCAGACAGCAAGTCTGCCTTAATTAATAAAGTCTGTTTTTGTGCTTGTTAGGCGTTTTGAGCATTTTATCTCATTAAGACTTTTTTTTGAAGCTTTCCAGTTCTGATAGGTAAAAAGAAAGTTGTCGAAAGCTTTTGGGTAGCTAAATAAGCACGGAGACAGCAATGTGGGGATTAAAGGGGAAGACTTGGAATGAAAGCAAGCTATTAAACTTTCTAAATACGATTTGCTCAGAGTTTATGCTGGGGTTATTGGTGACTTGGAGTAAGTGAGCATCGCATTACCTTTCGTGGCCCCCGCAGCTCCAAGGTGGTATATGGCTCCAAGGATGAGCCACAGAGCTTTCTGTTCATCAGAAGAGATGCCCAACACCTTCATAGCTGCCTGCAGTTTAGTGAACTGTTGTGATGCCTTTTGCTTGTCCTCAGACTGCGTATACACACACACAAAACAAAAAATATTAGATGGGAATTTTAATAAAATAAAATAAAATAAAATAAAAGCTAACCTTAGTTTGAGGCACAATTCCAAAAGCACTGTTCTCAGCAAAGTGGTTAAAATGCAACTCCGTTCTGCAGGAAAATTGAAATAAAATCAAGTTATTAAATTATACCGCTATTTTACAGATTTCTTCAACCGTGCACTCATTCTGGGAGCAGAAAAGTTGGGAAAAATTCACATGCATACAATTATTGTGAGATTACCTAAGTGTGCTGTCTGCTCCAGCCATCATGTAATAAAAAACATTAAAAGTGGACTCAGTCTCTGGTCTTTTTACCACTCTCAGCTTCTCCAGCAGCATGGTCTACATATAAAAGAAAGAGAATGGTAAGTCTTACTAAAATTATCAAAACATTACAAATGAACAGAACAAACAAATGTTTATATAATTACAAAACGGGAATTCTATTCTTTGCCCATTTTAAAAGGGTAAAGTATTGTACTATAAATTGATGAAATTATTAAAACTATTAAGATAACATTTACATTATTCATTATTATTATTTGCTGAATTAAACATTTTATTAAAAGGGCATTAAAGGTAAAAGGGTGCGTGGATAGCTGAAGCATTGCCATTTAACTACAAGTCTTAAAATTAGTACAATGTGCATTTTATATAACTTTGATATAACCCAGTATTAAATGAACAAACCTGAATAGAGGCTGAGGCCACCTGACCAGCCTGGTCAAAATCCAGTGAGACGATTTGGGAGAAGCGGCTTGCGTTATTGTTCATGGAGGTGGCACTGTTTCCAAAGGCCTCTAAGATTGTGTAGACCGCTTGCCATTTCTCAGCTGGAGGAGACACACATTTATATTTAACTAAAGGACTCGCTCTTTAACACTGACCGCACTAGAAGACAGGATCCTGCATACAGAGTCGAACATACGGAGATAACATCTTTAATGGTATAGTTGATGAGCACTGTAGTCTTCATTAGGTCATTATTGACCAAGCAGGGGTTGAGCAGGCCTTGATGACAGCTAATTATCAGAGTGCTTTAGTGGGCATCATTAGCACAGCCCTCATCTGTCACCCTCTTCACAGCGCTTACACTCTCACCACGCTACACAAGCCTATTTCCAGTGACCGCATGACACCCTTCCATTCACCCTTTACCACAAGCTGTTAAAGCTTTTCAAGCACATGGTGAGATACTATGCAGCTAAAAATGGGAATGCGTAATGACCATATTATATTGGCCAATATTAGCTTGGTTACAAAAGAAAAAAAAAAGTTTCTGTTATTAAATTCTAACGCTTTTACACTGTGTTGCACTTTTACAAATGTACGAAAATTTCAGATTGGAGCTTAAATTAAATTAAAATACCATTTTAGGTTACCATTTTAAATAAAATCAAACATTTATGTTATTAAAGTTTTCCTGTACTGATTTATAATATTCTAAGCAATCAACATTTGCCAAAGAAATTTGGTGCATCCCTAGAATCCCATTTAAAAATGCTCTTGGCTCTTGTTTCTGTACCAGTAAAGATCTTTCCAGCGCTGCCAGCGATAGAAACCAGGTACTGGACTAAATGCTGGCAGTTTGTGGTCTTGCCACTACCGCTCTTTCCCAGCAGTACGATGGACTGGTCCTGTCGTGTTGTCAAAAGGTTTCGGTAGGCGGATTGGGATACTGCATATATATGAGGGGCTGTGTCTTCTCGTCGACAGCCTTTGAACATGTGCATCACCTGAAATGACAGAAAGAAAAAAGTAGTCTTCTACAACACTGACAAATAGGGCTTGAAAACAAACAAAAAAATAATAATTCAATCGATATTTTTTAATTTTTGTTTCTGTGTTCCTCTGTATTATTATCATTCAGAAACTGGTTCAAGTAGAAGAAATCCCATTTAATTTTTTTAACAATTTTCTATGCCTATAATAATAACAATAATAATAAAGTACAGCATTTTCTTTACTCAAAAATAAAAAGTGTGCTTAGTCACAGGGAATACAGCATCATCAAAATTACATTAACATTAAAATTATTTTGTAAGATATTAAAAAATGTTTGCTTCATTTAAAAAAAAAAAAAAAAAAAAAACACTACTTGTATAAGATTGCGTTTTTAGAGTAAAAACAAAAAATTAGTAGTCGAGTAGGCTCACATCGCATTTTATTATTACATTCAGAAATAATGTAGGCTAAAATGCCGGTAAAGCAAAATGTTTACAAACATTATAAACACAGTTATTAGTTTCTCTCCACAACAAATCCCCTAAAGTTAATCCTATGCAATCCAAAACAAATTAATTTAAGGTGAAATTGATGCCTATTTCTCTCATTCGACAGGAATCCAAATGTTTACATATCTGTGATGTATCTGTATGCTAAAATATTATTTATTACAGGCTAGGCTTTGTACTTTCATCAATGAAAAACATCATCCGTAACATCGGCTATATCGGCACAGTGAGGCGGTGGCCAAGCTGAACGCAACAAATTCTACAACGGAGCATTTCACTTGCTGGATGCGTCAGCTCACATTTGCCTAGGCCTTACTACTGGATTTCATGATTGGTTGACAGCAAATATCAAATATTAAATGGAACGATAAAATAACATTATTAACTGGTAAATGGCCATTTAAAATTTTAAATTCAGTTCAGAACTATAAATTGGATTTAGTTTCGGTTTCTAGTTCTGTTCCTGTTAAAATTTTGTTCGTACCTTGAACCTGTTCACAGCCCTGCTGACAAAAACATTCATTTTCTTTCTTTTCATCACCTGAAACTTCTAACACATTAATTTTCTTTATGCATCTTGCCCAAGAAAACAAAAGTCTGTGGGCAAAGCTTAATGAAGATCATTGTTTGGAAAAACTAAATACTTAAACTAATGATCTAATAACCTCAATGTATTACAGAGTGTTTATTTACTGTACAACAGAAAAGTCAATAATGGAAACCTTAAAGCCTCAAATGTAAAACCCACGAACATAAATTTTCCAATGAAGGGAAAATCAATAGCTGTTAATTTGAAAAGAAAGTAAGCGTAAACCATCTTTCCAGCACAAGTCCAACAGCATTTTCACATATATCATAGTTTCAGCTTTAGAATGCAGAAAATGTTTATCACGGCACATAATCAGCTTGATCCATAATGCAAAATCACATAATAAAGACCAGTGACCGAAATAAATTCTCTTCTGGATTGTAATTACATTTTATGGGTAGTAATTTATCTTGCATAAAAACCAATAAAGCTCATTAGCGACTTTTAGTTGCCCATTTCCTATTGCGTTTAACTGACGAAGGGACAGTTGTAGAAAATATTGTACCCATAATGCATTGCTGCCACAGGGAACAGCTCTGTCTATAAATTGCACACTGTCAGAGTATAATATGCATTTCATAAACTAGGACATTATGTGAGTCTTTGAGTATTTGTCGCCTACTGTTTAATGAACACTGTGTATTTGGATACTACATGGTAAAGAAAGAAGCATATTTGGAAGTAAAAGAAACAAGGGCTCTCACCTTCTCTGAGTACATGGAGGGGGCGCTAGTAGGGTTGATGATCACCATGTTGGGTCCTGCGTATGTGTGGATGAGATTTCCTCCATAGCGCTGGCGCAAGGAATGCATGACACTGGACTCATTCAGGTAGAGCAGAGCTGCCAAGTCCTCACAGCGGTCAAATGACGGCGGGTTCGCCTGGATTAAAGGATTAAAAAATGTTAAAGAAATGCAAGAAATCTGACTAGTGATTAAAAAAAATAGAGTATGAGGTTTAAATTGATGCAATTTAGCCATAATAGCCTCAAGACTTCATGCCAAGTCTTTAAAGCAATTTAAAACTTGTCAAACTCAACTCTGGATCCAGCTTAGCAATTCCCTCATTGAACAGATGGTTCAAAAACTAGATTTGAGGTCAGCCTTGACATTATAGAAATCATCAGCTCAGAGCTGTCCTTCACCGGGAGGTACGGCTGTGCCAGGCAGGAAGTGAGTTGATAATATTGCCTAGCATATGCCTCATCAAGGCCTAATATGGAAAACTCAAAACAAAACAAAAATTCTCATAGAAACGATTTTATTAGACTTCTCAGTGCATCTATATACGTCAATCTGTCTGTTTAAAAAATTAGGCTATATCCCACCTGTTACTCTGTGACCCATATCCTGGCATAATTTTCTCCCACCCTGTGCATGTTACCCAGGGCCCACCTGTGCATGTCTAACCCTCACTTGGCTCTGGATTCCGGCCAGATAGTAGGAGAGTTCTGCAAATAACCCTGTACATGAGCCCTGCAGAGCTGAAGACTCATTAAAATACACACAGCTACTCTGCTGTTGATTCCACAGCACCACAGTGAAAGGAATCATTGTTTTTTTTGTTGTGATTGTGCAATGTGAACCGAAGGTGATGAAATGAGATGAGATGGGATTGTGTGCTGCATTATTTTCTATTTCCTGGCTACACTCAAAAACCAGCACAGCATGATTAGTGTAAACCTCATCATGAACAAAATGACTCATATTTAAGAAGTTTCTTCTAGTGTATCACACAAAAGCACTCAAAAGTGTGTCAAGTATAAATCAGCCTGACAAATAATTTGCTAAATCTCTGCAGTTAGAATCTTTAACACACTGAATCAAGTAATTTTCAACTCAAAATGAAGCAAGAACTGTTTGTATACCTAAGGGAATTTCACCCAAAAATGAAAATTCTGTCATTAAAGGAGCACTGCGTAGGTTCTGAAATTTCTAACCGTTACTGACACCAGTGGCCGTTAGAGGAACTGCAGCCAGTCTCATGCTCGTTCTCAGTGCGCACGCTCTTTTTTTTTTTTTTTTTTTTTACTTACGAGGAGTGTCCGTGGGTGTCTGAATTGTGCTGGAGGCTGGTCGCTTCTTTCCATCCGCAGAGTCCATTTGAAAACACTATTGCCGCTGCTTACTATAATGGCTGGTGTGCCATACGGTTGTAAGCCCAAGTAGACGAGAACGCGCATGATGTCACATTTTGTGAATTGTCGCGCCAATTCGGGCCCGACTCCTCCACACACAATTGAGCCTACATGCTGATAGAGGCAACCGTGGTGGACAGTCAAGGTGTCATTCTTTTTTTTACATCATGGTTGGCTCATACATGTACAAATGAAAACTCTATCTTAAAGATTTTTTTTAAGTAAAAACCTCCACATAGCTCCTTTAATTACTCACTCTCATGTCGTTCATGACACTTAAGACCTATGTTTATCTTCAGTAGGGATGTACCGGTTGACCGGCCATAAATCAGAACCGGCCGGTTTTTGGTCTTTTTTTGGCCGATTTTCCCGGAAGTGCGCCCGCGTGTACAGACTACATTGTAATCAATCGCTGTCATGTCATTTGAGTGGAAGTACTTCGAAATCTGTGCGCAGGACACGGGCAGCCGATCAGCACTGGAAGTGCAGAGCTACACGTTTGAGGCACAGATACCAGGAAGCGAACATCCGACTGCACAAAATAAGAGTCCCTTTCCTGTGCTCACTGAAGCTGCGCGAGTGTATCTGTACCTGTCCGCACCCTGCACAAGCGGAGACAGTGAAGGGATGTTCAGCTCAACTTCTCACATGTTGGATGAGACACGAACCTGACTAAACTGTGACAAAATTGATTGTTTTTTTTTTTGTAAAGTAGAACTTGCATACACGTTTGAAAAGCCAGAAGTAAACGTAAGTTCTGTATAGGATTATTAATTTTATTTTACCTTAAAATTACATTGACTGAATTTGATTTTAAAATCACCTGCTGTAGCACACTGAAAAAAGTGTTTAATTCATCCAATCAAAAAGTTTTAGGGTAATGATGGACATCTATTAGGGGTGTAACGGTACGTGTATTCGTACCAGACCGTTTCGGTACAGGGCTTTCGGTACGGTGCACGTGTGTACCGAATGACCGAATGCAATATTTTGTTTGCGGAACATAGGTACATTTTCGTGTTTCCAAACGAACATATTAAGTGGCGGGAGTGTCCGCGTTCAGCGCAAATCCCGCCCTGCAGGTGATTCTAAGGCCAGTGACACGCTGGCTGCGTGGCATGAGCGTGGCGTTTCTGCTGCGTGTCAGTTGCGTGACACCTGGTTCGTGTTTCTGTGTCTTTACACACCAGAATCGTGCCTGACACGGCGCTGGCGCGCTGCTGCTACTGAAGGTGACAGGGAGACCGCCGACAGACCAGGATCTTGTCTTCGCGACAACAATATCTATACTTCATGTTGAGCATAAATATAAAGCCTACTGATAAAGGACACCATCAACAGTATTGACGGCAAAATAGACTATGTTTGACAGGTGCAATATGCCAGTGTGTCACCGGCCTAAGGTTTTCAAAAGGCATCACACTAGTGTGAAAATCACTACAACTAGGAAAAAAAACGATTGTAATTCAAACGCAGCTCCCGTCGGCATTTAAACAGACCTTTGCTCTTAATTCCGATTGGTCCAACGCAATAACGAAATCTGAGCAGGTCTAAAAACTGAAACTGCTCATGCTGCACTTTACACTTTGGAAAAGTTATATATATATATTTTAAATATGAGCAGGCCTACAAGCTGGGATTGGTAATGCTGCACTGTAATCATAGTTATTTATTTATATTTTTCATTGCAATTTATTATATGATATTGGTTTGAGACAGAGTATTTTATTTAGTGGAGAACTTTGCAGCAGTATTTTATTTCTTATTCTTTTTTTATTTTATATATATTTCATTAAAAAGTATTTTAAAAAATTTGTAAACAAATTGTTAAAAAAAAGTTTATAGTAATAAACAAACTGCAGTTTAATGTTTGCATTTCTTTCCCTTACTGTCCCGAAAATGAACCGAACCGTGACTTTAAAACCAAGGTAGGTACCGAACCCTGATTTTTGCATACCGTTACACCCCAACATCTATATTTTTTAACTTGAGATAAGAGTTACTTATTTAAAAAAAAAAAAAAAAAAGTGAATTACCCTAATTTTTTTTAAATGAAACACTTTGCATTTTATTCGCACCAACATTATTTGATTTTAACATTTTGGAATAATGCATTTATATAGCATATTTTTATTTAGTCTCACTGGTAAAGACCTTTTTTTTTTTTTAAAACCAAATTTAAAAACTAAAGTACTGAATGCGGATTAAGAAACATCTTATTGAATGTGTGTTGATTGTGGTGTTTGGACTGTATAACTATGCAGTTATTGCCTTTAATTTCATATGGTTACAGTTAATCTTTTCATTTAAGGCCAGCCCTATGTAGTTTCAACCCAAATCAAAAACAAAAGCTAAATGCTGATGTCTGTACCATCTATGTTTGTATTGAATGTAGTCTACTTACTGTGCAGATACTGCCGTTAATTTCAGATGGTTATGGTTATTGTTTTCAATAGCCAAAAGCCAGTTTGGCCTATTAAATACCAAATAAACATCTTGTTTATGCACACTTTCCTTCTTTCTCGTTTGTTGTTTAAAGATAATTAAAAAAACGGAAATCGGTATCGGCCAGTTTGCTTGTAAAAAAACGTTATCGGAATCGGCCATGAAAAATCATGATCTTGCATCCATAATCTTCAGAGCACAAATTAAGACATTTTGGGCGAAATCTGAATGCTTTCTGACCCTGCATAGACAGCAACGGAACTGAAATGTCCAAGGACCAGAAAGGTAGTAAAGACATTGTTAACATCAGTGGTTCAACCTTAATGTTATGAAGCTAAGTGGGTGAACTATCCCTTTAAGGTTTGCATTATTAAATGGTTGTTTAGATTGCAACATGTAGTTATGGATAAAATATAAATTTTCAATTTAATAAAAACATTAAAGCATTAATGTCACATTAATATGGAAACCACATTCTGCATGTCACCAGAGGGTTCAGTTGTGACAATTATTAAACATTCTGAGGTCAAAAACTCTTAAAATTAAACATAGATGGATTGTTCAAAACATTATCTGTAACATGCATGAAGAAAACTGAATTTTTCATTTTGACTATGAATCAATTATCTTATTTGTGCATACTAAAACACACATCATCAGCCAGAACAACTGACCTTCTCGATGTCATCCTCGTCCACGTCCAGTACTGTCCCATCATGCTCCAGTTTGATTTTCACTTTCCCCTCTGGTAGACTGCCAGTCTCTGTCTTCACCACAGTGGCTGTAAAGAATACCAAAGAGCACTGTGATAAAACATTTTTATTTCTGACTTCGCACACAAGATCAGACAAAATTAAAACAGACTTCTAAAATTCTAGTGCTATTAAAGCGCACCTTATTGTAATAGTAATGAAACTCACATTAAGTTATAAATAGCATAAAATCAAAATCGACCCCATTTCCTTTCTTAATAAATGTCCCTTGTGTTGTGTGAAACATCAGTGCACACTATTCTAAGGAAGAACATTTTTCCATAATCTTTCATCAAAATGCAATAATGTTCTCCGCCTCCAAAATGACTTTCTCTTCCACTCTAGCTCAATATTCTATTTTCACATAAGAAGATTTCAAATTATGGAAGTTAAAGGAGTAGAAAATGCCATTTCCTGTTGTCTTCAATTTAAAGTTCATTTCATTCATTTCATTTTGCATGGCTTTCGTACTAACCCAGAGAGAATCCATCCTTGTGGACCAGCCACACCTTCTCTGAACCATACCATGCTTGCTCTGCGGCGATCTGCTCCTCTGTTTTCACCTGTGAAGGAGAGAAACAACAGTCAAACTCATTATTTATGACTTTACACAGACCTTTTGAATAGGAACATCACTGATATGCTTTAAATCCACTCCATGCATTTATTTGTCCACACTTATCAGAGGAAGACGGTTATCATTTAATGACACAAAAATGGTCTTTTTTCCCTGATCGGAGACCTCTGCTGACAGAATAACAATTAGAGTACAAAGAGGTCCCAGATCAGTCCAAAAAAAACCGTAGTATCCCAATGTCTGCAATGGGAAATGAGCTTAAAATTCTTTGGGCTGTCATGCAAGATGGGAAGAGTTTAAAGGCAGGTGTAGATGAAGCCAACTAGGGCGTCAAATGATGGACGGGGTCAGATTACAAGCTTGATGTTCTGGTTGTCGGAGCATGTCTAATTCCGCTGCACTCGTGCTTGAACATGAACTCTGTGAACTGCTGTGAAGGGGTGACAGTGAGAGATAGTATATCAGTGATCCATTGATTGTGTTCCAGTTCACAAGCTTCTCTCCTCTGGTGTTTGGTTAGTAAACAATGTTATAATTGTAGATAAACCGGTACACTCTACAAGTACAGTGGCATATGTGAAGGAAAGGTAGAAAACACTACAGCAATGTTAATAACAATCCAATGCTAATTAAATGTTAGATGAGTCCAGATTGTCCGTTTTGCTATCTCTGAGTGTCTCTCTCAATCATGGCTCTACGACTGGGGTGTTCTCAATGAAATGTGATGGGTGTGAACACAACACTCCACAACACAAAGGCAAGTTTGACACGACAGGTCAAGGGTGGGAAAAAGCAGGTGAACTACAGTGCACACAAAGCAGAAAGCAGACCTTAGGATGGGCGGCAGCAGCATGGTCTGCCTTTAGGATTGCCACGGGATCCTCCTCCACCTGTTCCTGTGAGAAGGCAGGTTGGCATGAGGGGGCAAGAGCAGTGTTAGACATCATAACACGTTATAACGTGCATCTCTCAAACACAGTCATTCATCAGTTTAATAGCCTGCCTCAGCTCGACACACAGAGCATCTAAAGCATCCTGTGAATAAAAAGGGTTATTGTAATATATATAATAAACATTTATAATATACTTTTTTAATATAATTTACAATATATAAAAATAAACATTTACCATTACAAATTTTACATGGTGTTAAGTGACTATATTCAATTAAAGATATAAACATCTCTGCACACAACACGATTTGTTCTAACAATAGCATGGTTAACACATAAAGGTGATACAAGGATATATAAAAGACAGTATGTTGGTGATATGAGGTAATGCATAAATGAGGTAATATTCAGAGCCTGGGGCATGAGGAAACAACAGGGATATTCATAAATCAAAGTCTTTACCAGTTAGAGCGCATATCCACTGCTACTCACTTATAAGCTGATAAGTGGGGCAGCAGAAGCAAATTCATCCTCACACTGAAGGTTTCATGCAGTTACATCTAACCCTGAGTCACCATGCACTGCATTAACACTGGTTTAAAACAATCACTCATACACAATAAACAAGCAGGCAATCCTTCGATCAAAGATACTGTAAGATATACAAGTAAATCAAGTTCAGTTAACTAATCCAACAACATATTTATCTTATCTATTTTAGGTTGATAACACAAGCACAAAAACATAAATAGCCTTGTATGTGGGTGGGGGTGGGTTAGAAAGGGGAACAGAGAGCTTACACTGCAACAGGCCACGAGACCGCACACTCCGACCAAGACATGGAGGGGCGCAGTGGGGGAAGAGCCGTCCCCAGAGGGGCCCTGTACCTGAGATGATGCAGAGGCACTGGCCACAGGTTCCAGCTAGACCAGTCAGCCAAACAATCACAGCCACAGAGACAGCGATGGATGAGAGAGAGAGGTAAAGATGAGACATGTATTCACAGATGAAAAGACAGCAGGCAGATGGAGGGGAGTTGGGCATGCCTGAACCAATGAAAAACTGTTAGCGAGATAATAAAGTTGTACTGCAGCACATAGCAAAAGCTGAAAGTATATGAGATGGTGATATAGGAAGGACAAAAATGGACTATAAAAACAGATACATGGGGTTTAAGAGACTTATCAAAAAAGCTACAATGCCAACTAAGCTCAGTACCCTGTTGAAAAAACTGCATATGCTGGTTAAAGGGTTACTCCACCCCAAAATGAAAATTTTGTCATTAAATCACTTACCCCCATGTCGTCCAAACCCGTAAAAGCTCAGTTCTTCTTCAGAACGCAATTTAAGATATTCTGAATGAAAACCTGGAGGCTTAAGACTGTCCCATAGACTGCCTAGTAAATAACAGTGTCAAGGTCCATAAAAGGTATGAAAAGTCGTCGTCAGAATACTCCATCTTCCATCAGATGTGCAATCTGGGTTATATAAAGTGAGGGGTAAACTTTTTGTAAGTGAAGAAAACAAAAATAACGACTTTATTCAATAATTCCTTTTGTCAACGATCTCCTCTGTGTCACTCCATATCACTGTGCTGTGCATGCCCTTCTGTGTCCTCCGTGCCACAAGGATGCGCTATTTAATTTCAAATCAATGCTAAATACACGTAGAAACAGTGCATCCTTGTGGCGCAGAGGACACAGAAGAGCATAAGCAGCACGGTAATATGGAGTGACACAGAGGAGACCGTTGACAAAGGAATCATTGAATAAAGTCGTTATTTACTAGGCAGTCTATGGGACAGTCTCAAGCCTCCAGGTTTTCATCCTAAATATCTTAAATTGTGTTTCCGAAGACGAACTGAGGTTTTACAGGTTTGGAACAACATGGGGGTAAGTTGTTAATGACGAAATTTTAGTTTAAGGGTGAAGTATCCCTTTAAGTATGTTTTGAAGCATGGCATCTGGTTAAAGCTGGTCCTTAGTTGGTCATGAGCTGATTTAAGCTGGTCTTGGTTATGAGCTCCTGGTCCAGTATATATAACCAGCTCAGGAGGACCAGCTTAAACCAGCTCAAACCAGATACCATGCTTCAACAAATACCTAACCAGCATATGCTGTTTTTTTTTAAACCGGGTAGGACATCAGAGCAGATGTCTGAGCTATTTCAAAGAGGGGAAAACATCTATTTATTGGTCTTGTAGCAGAGCAGCCCATAATACCGAATACAATACAAGCCCTCTTCCAAAACCAAGTGAGCTGCCTTGTTTTTTACTCTCTACATAGACATATATCCTCTAAATATGAACCCTCAAATGATTTAATTTAAACCCTCTGTGGTAATGGTCTCTTGAACCGGACATACACAAAAAAGTACTCTAACGTGCCATTACCATTTGTTGCTAAGCTAACAATATGCTACATTAATAAACAAACAGTTTAAAAAAAGTTGAGTAAAATAGTTTCTAAATATGAGTTTTTAGAATTTTTTATGAGAAAGAACATTGCTGAATGCTTTTCAAAATGAAATGTTTGAGGTAAATTCCCTCAAACTGGGCTGCCATTTTGAAACTTGGGGGAGGGGGGGGGGCTCATAAATAAATAAGTTGAGTTTGAGTTGAAGTTGAGTTTTTGTCTTAGGATAGCTTGTTTAAAATTTTGTCTAAAGAGATTTATGAAACTGTCATTACGGTGTCAAGGTAGGCAGGTTCACTATAGTTTGGAATAAAGCCATAACTTTCTTATAAAGAGACTGAGTTTGTAACCATTTGATGCAAAGGCATTATGTAGTTGCTCTGCTAACATTAATGTTTTTAATATCCTTTGTCCTCATTAACAATGTAGTGTATTAAACCTTTACCCATAAGAATTCACTCAGCTTAAGTGCTATCAAGTGCTTTATTTATAGGTCTACAGCCAGTGCAGTCAGGGCCATGTAAAACAGTAGAGATAAAGCACATTTTAGCATCAAAGAGAGTGAGTGAGTCAGATGAAAAAGATAAGGAAGCAGAAATTAAGACAAGAGGAAGAGGAGGAATGTACAGGCATTACAGGTGCAGCGAAGATCCTCTCCAGCCGTCTCTGTGCTTCTTCTGTGGGACTCAATGGCAGACTCTCCTATAGGTCAGACCACCAAGAAGAGGTGAGTCTTACTCAAACTATGCACATAGCTTTGTTATTGAGTAATGTTATGTAGTAGCCAACATAAATTTATTCAAAAGAATAAATTGTAAAAGCTCTACACAGAACTTGACTGAAAGCAAAGTCACGAGTGTGCATGTTAGCCATGCTACATTCCCTTCTTGCAGAGCTGAGCCGTTATATCATCTAACTGCTGCAGAGTATGATCTTAATAAAACACACACACACAAACACACACCTTTTTGGATAAGGCTGGTAGAGAGGGTTTAGAAATTCTCCCAGGAGAAGGTCTCCCTGGTTGACTTGGTGACATATGTATGGCTGTCTTCACCTTCAAATATTATGTCCAAACCACACACAAAGTCACAAACGAATTGTTTAAAGGAATGAACACCGAAGTTGGTAACCATGCAACCAATTACAAATTAGTTTCTTCTGATCTGAATTACTACAACCAAACCACTCCAAATCATCCATCACAACAGTATGCTTTTGCTACACAAAACCAGTATCCAATCCATAAAATCTATTGTCCATGATCTTACATAATTGTAGCTCCATTCGTGGCAATGGGTCTACAATGTACTGTATTTAGGATTACAATGTTTTTGGAAAACGCAGCCCTGTTAAATACAAAGAGATTAGAAAGGCAACTCAGGAAAGAGTTAGAAGCCTAAGAAAAGGGTGCAGTCAAACAACCAAAAGTACGCTTCTGAGAGCTACAAACTCTTCTGAGATCTATAAACCACTAGGATAAATGAAAATGAAATGTTTATGAAAAAAGAAGATACAGACTACATACAGACTATAAACAGACTATAAAGTGGTTCTTAGTACTTAGTATCTTAGTACTAGTGGCACACGCCATTCACATTAGTGCACTCCTCACGCAGTTAAGTGAAGTACAGCAATCCATGCAGCCAAGTAAACGGTGTGATCAATACCTCTGGTTTCTTTATAGGCATCTGTTTATTTGTGGGAATGAACCCTGAGGGAGGGGCAAATGGATCTGTTTTGGGGGCTGGGGGGTTACGGGTGTGGGTTTTCCCAGAAGCAGTTGGAGCAGAGGTAGCAGCTGATTTAGGAACAGCAGGTGTAGAACTGGGGATAACAGGCAATGTTTTGGGATCTGAAATAGGAGCTGTAGATGGAGAAACAATCGGAACTGTTGGAACAAATCCAGCAGGAGTCACAGGAGAAGGTTTTGAAGCAGGAATAAAGCCTGCCGGAGGGGAAAGAGTAGATGGTTTTGAGGTGGGGCCAAATCCTAAGGGTTTCGATGTAGGAACAAATCCAGATGGAGGAGAGAGTGGGTTGGGTTTTGAGGTTGGGATGAATCCTGCTGTTGGTGAAACAGGAGACTTAGGAGTTGTCAATGTTGCAGCAGAAGCTGAAGTCTGTGGCTCTTGTTTTGGAGTCTGGGAGGCCTCTACTTTCGGCACAGTTTTATGTGCTGGTCCAGAAGTTTCTTTCTCTTGAGATCTCCCTATAGGTTTCACATCCTCTTTTTCGAGAGGCTCATCCTTGCGGATGCGTGGACGGGGTTCCCTGGTCCTGCCTCGTGTCATTAAACTAGTCAGTCCAGCAGAGATATCATCTCTTTCCTCTTTCTTTATGGAATCATGTCTGAAGGAGAACACAGGCATCTTTACAACTTTTGGAACAGATGCCGATTCAGGTTTCGGTGGTTCTAAAGCTGGTTTAGGTGGTTCTGGGGGCATGGCTGCAGGCGTTGTTGCTGTGTCTTCTTCAGCAGGAACTACCCTCCTAACCACTCTGCGTACCACCTTAACCACCTTCTTATGGGTCCCACCCTGCAAATCCTCTGTGAGCTCTGGTTGACTAGCACTAGCAGTAGTCTTAACACTGCCATTGAAGGTACAATTCATTTTGCTTTCTCCATTCAGTAAAGGTTCAGGACTCAAGGGAGCTTGGGAAGGCTCAGGGCTTTTGAAGCGCTCCGGCATCTTTGGTACTTCAGACAACATTCTGGTTGCCATCTCATCTCTGTTGGGTGAGGGGCTTTTGACACGCCTGAATTGAGGTTGGGACTGGATCTCTGTGGGTGTGTCCCGAACAGGCTGAGGACTTTTGGCACGCAGCAGGCCTCTGTCAGGCTCCAGGCTGGGCACTGACTGGGAGCGGCTACTCAGGCTGCCATCACTGTCAGACTACTCACCCAGCAGGTACGGTAGACGTAGAAAAGTCAATGTGGAAAGATCATTGAAAAGAACTTTAAATTACATGATTACACATCTCAAAACACTGTTGTTTTCAATTATTTCCTCAACCAGCACATCATGCAATGCTGTATTTTTGATGTTGGTTTCTATGCACATATTCCTGCTTCATTTACTGTTCTATGAGTGGGACCACTCAGTAAAAATATCTAATATTTTAGGAAATGAAACCTATTCAGACGCCTACCTTTCAATAGTAAATGCCATAAATATTGTACCTTCTCACTAAAAGACAAAGCAAAACAAAACCATTTGGCTACCAAACACAATTAAATAGGTGAAAGAGAAGTAGATTAGAATATTGGTTTCTGTTGACATATTATACAGAAGTTTGTATGCATGAGAGAAGAGAGATAGCAGAGGAGGTGAACTATCGCATAAATTCACTTCAGTGACTTTTGCACTTGAAATTTCTGCATGGAGCACCTCTCCAAGCATGCATTTGAACACTCAGACTGAAAGTACACCCCGTTTTGCTCCCTACCATGCTGTCTCTTCACTCCTACACACATATCCAGCATATTCTGTCAGTGTATTATGAGAGATACCATATAAACGATGTCTATCTGTCAGCAGGTTATGCACATAGCTCACTGATGCCTATGTTTTTTTTAATCTCAATATAACACTGCTTTTTATCGAAATCTTGACTCTTGACTAAATTGTAACAAATGGTTATTATTAAAAGAGAATGCAAATTATAGATTCAGACTGTTGTCCAAAAAATAAACTTACTCCGAAACTTTCATCTGTCATTAAAAAAATTAGGATCAGGTTTGATTTTCTGTGTTTTCACATCCCTAGCTTTCATTATGATAGGAAAAGATGACGAATACGATTTTGTTTTTAATCTCAATATGACACTCTGCTTTTTATCGAAATCTTGACTCTTGACTAAATTGTAACAAATGGTTATTAAAAGAGAATGCAAATTATAGATCCAAAAAATACACTTACTCCGAAACTTTCATACGGAGTCAGAACTTTGATTAAGGTGGTTTACTGAAATTTATTAAGTTTGTTTATTTAGGCTCTTGATTTAACCACCAACCTCCCGCTCAGACAAAGCACAGCTGGTGATGTGCAACAGCTGCACGTCAATCAACAGAACAACAAAGAATCAAACAAACGGTCTCCATCTTCAAGCCAAGATAACACCATTTAGAGGCAAATTACCATATAGCAGATGTAAAAGTGAGAAATCAATGGTCCATATGCGTTAAATAAAATATGCTTTCATAAATCTAACGGGAAATAATTAGCTATTCTTAAAGGGTAAGTTCATCGAAAAATCATAATTATGTTATTAATAACTTACCCTCATGTCGTTCCAAACCCGTGAGACCTCCGTTTATCTTTGGAACACAGTTTAAGATATTTTAGATTTAGTCCGAGAGCTCTCAGTCCCTCTATTGAAGCTGTGTGTACGGTATACTGTCCATGTCCAGAAAGGTAAGAAAAACATCATCAAAGTAGTCCATGTGACTTCAGAGGGTCAGTTAGAATTTTTTGAAGCATCTAAAATACATTTTGGTCCAAAAATAGCTAAAACTACGACTTTATTCAGCATTGTCTTCTCTTCCGTGTCTGTTGTGAGAGAGTTCAAAACAAAGCAGTTTGTGATATTCGGTACGCGAACGAATCATTCGATGTAACCGGATCTTTTGGAACCAGTTCACCAAATCGAACTGAATAATTTTAAACGGTTCGCGTCTCCAATACGCATTAATCCACAAATGACTTAAGCTGTTAACTATTTTAATGTGGCTGACACTACCTCTGAGTTCAAACAAACCAATATCCTGGAGTAATTCATTTACTCAAACAGTACACTGACTGAACTGCTGTGAAGAGAGCACTGAAGATGAACACCGAGCCGAGCCAGATAATGAACAAAAGATTGACTAATAAACGGAGGTTTCACGGGTTTGGAACGACATGAGGGTGAGTTATTAATAACATAATTATGATTTTTCGATGAACTAACCTTTTAAATACTCATTCACAAAGTGGTATGCTGTTGAAGCAGCAACAATTCTGTATCCTGTGTCAAAACACAAACTTAGAGCTAACAGGATAATGTTCTGCAAATAATAACTGCAAATATCTAATTAGATGTGTATCTACAGGTGCATCTCATTAAATTAGAATGTTGTGTAATGTCATCTATTTCAGTAATTCAACTAAAATTGTGAAACTTGTGTATTAAATAAATTCACTGCACACAGACTGAAGTAGTTTAAGCCTTTGGTTCTTTTAACTGTGATGATTTTGGCTCACATTTAGACAATTATTGATACCCTTCACAAGGAGGGTAAGTTACAAACAATCATTGCCAAAGAAGCTGGCTGTTCATAGAGTGCTGTATCCAAGCATGTCAACAGAAAATTGAGTGGAAGGAAAGTGTGGAAGAAAAAGATGCACAACAAACCAAGAGAACCGCAGCCTTATGAGGATTCTCAAGCAAAATCGATTGAAGATTATGAGTGAACTTCACAAGGAATGGACTGAAGCTGGGGTCTAGGCATACAGACGTGTCAAGGAATTTGGCTACAGTTGTCGCATTCCTCTTGTTAAGCCACTCTTGAACCACAGACAACATCAGAGGTGTCTTACCTGGGCTATGGAGAAGAAGAACCGACTATTGCCCAGTGGTCTAAAGTCCTCTTTTCAGGTGAGAGCAAGTTTTGCATTTCATTTGGAAACCAAGGTCCTAGAGTCTGGAGGAAGGGTGGAGACACTCATAGCCCAAGTTTCTTGAAGTCCAGTGTTAAGTTTCCACAGTCTGTGATGATTTGGGGTGCAATGTCATCTGCTGGTGTTGGTCCATTGTGTTTTTTATAAAACCAAAGTCACAGCACCCGTTTACCAAAAGATTTTGGAGAACTTCATGCTTCCTTCTGCTGACCAGCTTTTTGAAGATGGTATTTTCATTTTCCAGCAGGATTTGGCACCTGCCCACACTGCCAAAAGCACCAAAAGTTGGTTAAATGACCATGGTGTTTGTGTGCATGACTGGCCAGCAAACTCACCAGACCTGAACCCCAGAGAGAATCTATGGGCTATTGTCAAGAGGGAAATGAGAAACAAGAGACCAAAAAAAATGCAGATGAGCTGAAGGCCACTGTCAAAGAAACCTGGTCTTCCATACCACCTCAGCGGTGCCACAAACTGATCACCTCCATGTCACGCTGAATTGAGGCAGTAATTAAACAAAAGTAGGCCCTACCAAGTATTGAGTACATGTAAAGCAAATGAACATACTTTCCAGAAGGCCAACAATTAAAAATGTTTTTTTTTATTGCTCTTTAAGTATTCTAATTTATTGAGAGTTGGTGGGTTTTTGTTAAATGTGAGCCAAAATGATCACAATTAAAAGAACCAAAGACTTAAACACTTGAGTCTATGTGCACTGAATTTATTCAATACAAGTTTTACAATTTGAGTTGAATTACTGAAATAAATGAACTTTTCCACAAAATTGTAATTTATTGTGATGAACTTGTAAGGACAAATAGACAAGAGTGCTTTTCAATTTGCAATTCCTCTCTTCTCTGTGAGCAGTAATACTTCATTTGTTAGTACACAGAATATCTGGGCACTTACATTGTCTTTTGAACTCTTGGGGATTGGGTTGTGCTCTTCTTTTATCTATAAAGGTCCGTGTAAAAAGGTCATTAGCATTTGATTTAGGACAATAAGTCTATGCTAAGGTTATTATTAGAGCCCGACCGATATATCGCCCGACCGATATTATCGGCCGATATAAGCTAATTGCATTTAAATTGGCATCGGCGTTTATAACGGCCGATGAAACATGAGAAACAGAGTCTCATGCTTCACTCATGTTATGAGTGTTGCATAGTTTGCCCACCAGAGGGAACTCTGCAACTCCCCAGTTGACAACAGCGCCAGAAATCCACTACAGAAGAAAGCTATCAGCCAAGCCACAGGAGGTGCACTCTTTTGACGGTGAGTCTGTCGTTCGTCATGTGAAATGATTGTAGATTTAGTTCATACACTGTATATAAAAACAGTGTGGTAGTTCTAGCTAACGGTCCTATCATTATCACCTCTAAATATTCTGTAACATCACTTACAGCCGCTAATGCATTGCTATATTAGATTAGCAACAAAGCTAATACCATGTTTATCAGTGGAAGAGCGCGAACGTTAATAAGAGGTCAAACTATAACGTTAGCGTTTAACTTATTCTAAATATATCTGCAGATAATATATCTAAATATATCTGCACATAATGGCCGCGTAACTGTGGCAGGGGGGCGCGTGTAGTCAATGACTAGAAGTTATGTACAGCGTGCCTCGAAAAAACAACAACTTTTACGTTACTCTAACGCTAATATAGCTTCATTTTTTAGCAAGCCCCTTAAATGCTTGCTATTAACTTGTTTGAAGGTGGTTCTTCTTAAAATTGACAGCGGTGTGTTCATGACACTAACGTTAACCATTCAACTTCGAATTGATTCCGTAATCTTCCGGTAATAGTAGGCAAGACGATGTTTTGATTCAGACTGCACAAAGAGAAGAGAAGATGTACGGGTCCGTTGTGAATGTGTCTTTGAGAGCAAATAGTGTAGTTACAGTAGCTGCGTCAGAACTGATTAAACCAGAGGGGACATGTAAATAAATGTGAGCTGAACAAGCGCTTTTTTTCTTTTTTACATATTGTTTCAAAGCAACTTTACAGACATAACAGGAAAATGTTGTAATAATATTGTTAAATATAAGTAGGTAATAGGTCATACCTATTGCTTGAAAAATAAAAAAATATATATATTTCAAATTTTTGCCTATGTAGGAGATCTCAGTTTATTATTATTATAATTCTAATGATGACATGAGTAATGATACATGGTGATATTAATACACATGCTTATTCTTTCTCTGTCTCTCTATGTGCCCTACGGATGGCTGAAAAAGGTGAATGCTGTAGCAGCAAAGTGTGGGACTACTTCTGCAAATACTTTAACTTTAGTATTATAATTTATTTACAGTAAACACACAGACTGTTAAAACCTGTTAAAAACTGTTAAAAAAGATTTTATTTTTAAAATCAAAATATCGGCTTATAAATCGACTCTTTTCGAGTTAATCGGCATCGGCCCCAAAAAATCCATATCGGTCGGGCTCTAGTTATTATGCAGATATATCCAACACATTTCATGCAAGGCATTTTTAAAGACCAAGTTAAGCAGAAAAATATGCAATTTTGAAACCTAATAAGGCACCAATTTACAGTGCCATTTCTTATTATACATTTTAAGCAGTGGCATTAGTTTACGTCTGTGTTCAAGCCAGTGGCAGCTTTTCAAAATGTAATAAAAAAATCTATGGCAGAAAGCTAGCGAACTACACTCTCCCATGACGTTGAATCACACTGGTCATATTCAAACAGCGATTTGTGTTTTCCATCTTTCCAGAAAACATACACGCATGCCTTAACCAGAGGATGTTAGCAGCTGTGTGTTTATGAACCATGCACACAGCCCCCCTGTGCAATGCTACAGATATTTGTAAAAATGAAAACATCGATGCATTTTCATGCACACAACCTAGCTGATGCCACACAGTGCAAAAAGATGAAATTTGAGAATGGAACATCACTTTCCTTTTTCTCCCAGAAGGAAAAGCGTGATGAGAATGCCATGCTGGCAAAGCTGCTGTCATGGGCTGGGCCGGGGAAGGGTTTGATGAGGATGGGAGGGCGGGATGAAAAGATGAGTGACAGATGAAGAGACCAGCAGACAAGGGGCTGGCACAATGGATGCTGGTCTTCACAGTTATGTTATGTGAGGTCACAAACTTCAGGTAAATAAGACCCACAATGCTGGAAAGAAGAGGAGGTTCTTGGCTCTGTTGGATAGAAAGAAATTATTAAAAAGTGGGATTTGCTCCAAGCTGCAATTTATTTCATCAAGACATTAAACAGGGTCCAAAAATTAAGCCAATTCTGAACTTGCTGACATACTCCATATTAGAACAAGAGACATATGATAGACTTATGGGGGTCAAAGAGAGCTCATTGTACAGCTGCAGTCTGATTTCTATATAACAGAAGGCTTTTGAATTTAAATATTCCTATATATCAAGGAAAATCTAAAATACAACAAAACACAAAACTATATTGTGAGTCTAGTGTCCTCTTAAAGGAACATTACACCCAATATTAAATATCCTTAAAGGTCTGGTCACTTTCATTCTTCAAAACATTTACTTTTGTGTTGAGTGAAAATTTCCTTTATAAAAGGACAACTGCCAGAGAGCTTAGTAAAAACCTCATTATCACACTTCTACATTGTACAGCATCAGCTGCATGAATTATTCTGGGATCCCCCACTAGACCTGTCTGGTGTGGATGGCTGCCGTCCTCTCCTTTAACCCCATATCTAGATCCCCACCCTGAACTCCCCTAAAGCCCTCATGCCACCACTGACCCTTCACCAGGCCTTCCAGCCAACAGACACACTGAAGCTATATAAAGTTACCCATGGCGTACTTATCTATTAACAGAGCTCTGTCATACTGACACCACAGACTTTTTATAAGAGTTACCACATTAAGGGCATTAGGCAGCCCACATCACTGTAACAAAACCAGAAACAAACTGATAACTTAACAAAAAGGAACATCAAATATGACCATAATTATATTGTCGTAAAAAGTATAAACCCAAGGATTTACATTCTCTGAAATATTATATACTAAAATATTCTAGTAATAATAGCAATATTTCAATATTTAAAATCACAAAAATACTGTTAATGGGTATATTTATCTGCTAGATAATCACTGCAACCCCAAAACAAAGCAAATGGCCCTCCTTTTCTTCCAATGAGCAGCAAATGCAACTGGATATACGTTTGTAGCATGTGTGATTAATATTGTTAATAGGATAATGTATATTATTTGTTTATGAATAACAAGGCTACACACATAGCATATAAAAGTGGTCAAAACGTAATAAAATTAAACAGCTTTAATTGAGGACACATGATTATACAGCATTTATGGAGGTTAAAAGCAATTATTCAACCAATAAAATTAAATTCATTTCTTAAACCAAATTATAGTTCAACTGAGAAATGAAAAAACATATACCGAAACAAATCCAAGTCAGCAACAGCAATTTAGCTCAACAAAAGAGACAAATGAACAGCTGAAAGTTTATGGCAACATCAATAAAAGCTTCAGCAGACAGACTTCGAAGCATATGATCCAATTACTCTATACACAAAATAACCCCCTGACGCCATCTATTAAACACTCGACACACACTGAATAGAAAAAAAAAAACTTTAAAGCATTTGAAAATAGTCACAAAAGACCAAAAATAAGGCCCATTTGAAACGAGTCACCTGAAATGGCACTACCTTTTTCCACAAGAGCAAACCAACTCAAATAAAAGCTTGTATTGAGCATTATGGCCTTCAGCCCTTAACCTCAGAAATGCAAATCCAGTGCCCCAATCCAGTCTCAAAATACCATATTACACAGCACAATGCACAATCCAAAAACTAAAGTATGTAAAATCTCTTACTTTAATACACCTTTTCAAGTGAACCTGCAAAACTTACTAGATTTATCATTAGAACCGGTTGGTCCGGTCATTGCTCCCGGCGTGCCATCACATTCAAGCCTAAAAATAGATGACAGAGCAGGCCTGAGTCCAGACTGCAGCAGTACTTCAAGCCCATAGACTCCTCCACAGGTCTAGATCAACATATCTAACGTCTGTCACCTTACCTGAGATCTTTTGCGGCAGCTCCAAACACTGAACGCCGCTCCCTACCAAGGTCAGAGAGTAGGTGAGTGCCAACCAAAGTGGTGGGACGCGTTTATGTGTGTGTTCGAGACAGTGACAGTCCTGAGAAACAGAAGACCCACGTCACATTAACCAGCAGCCCTAGTTCTGAGAGGTGCAAAGTGATAGGCTATTCCTGACTCTGCTCTGTCAGAGGAGGAGGAGGGAGACAGCTGTCGTGGTAGAGGGTCGGGAAGAGGCTAAAAATAAAACCCCAAGTACCACCACTGAAACACTCCTGCTTTCTCCCCACCCCCAAAAATGTAAGCCAGGCGATGGACAGATCCACAGTTGCTTCTTCTGCTCAGCTGCTCCAGAGCAAACGTTGGTCCAGTGCAGACGTGCACAGGTTTCAAAGGACAGCACGAAGCTCTCAAACTTTAAACGACGGTGCAAACTTTGTTGCTGGGGGATGTGGAGCGGGCATCAAGGCGATGAGCACTGGATAAGCGTTTTTCTGTTCTTGGTGCGATACAGAGGTGTAGGGTGGAGAGGGGAAATAGAGGAGAAAACCAGAAGCGCTGAGAGAAAAGGTTGAGGAAATGACGCAAGGCCTTGGCACTTCCTACACAGAGTGAATTCAAAAGAGCAGAGCTCAGTGGAAATAAAAAGCTGCCGTGGCTCACACCTAATGATCAGTGGGAGAGACGAGCTGTGCACTAAACACTGACTCTACCAGGGACTCCAGTTGTTCCAAACCCCTCTGAATTTCTCTTCTGTGGAAGCAAAAAAATGAAGAATATCTTCCCCCTTTTTACATATAAGGAAAGTGAATGGAGACAAAGGCTGTCAATCTCCAAAAATGACCAAAAAGCAGTCCATGAAACTTCCAAGTTTGGGGGTAGCAATTAAATGTGTGACACTAAAGACTTTTACATTGTTACCAAATATATATTTTAAATAAATGCTGAACTTTGTTAAATCCTGAAAAACAATGCATAATGGCTTCCACAAAATATTAAGCAGTACAACTGTTCTGAACAAGAAAAGAAGAAAATTAAATCTGCATATTCAGCTTTGCCATCACAGGAATAAATTACATTTTAAAATAGATTCACATAGAAAAAACATTTCACAGTTTTACTTTTTTAATTGTATTTTTGAGCAAATGAATATAGCCTTGGTGAGCATAAAAGACTTAAAAAAAGAAAATACTTCTTCTAAGACTTCTGAAGAAATAGCTGAGTGTAAGGAACAGACCAAAATCTTCTTCCATCCAGCTGAATTTGAACAGATTCATATGATGTATCTAATGCAGCATGTCTAATACCACACGTCGCATGGATTTTTATGGTGTTTTGTAATATTCTGGAGCTTGACAGCCCTTGTCACCATTCAGAAACAATATTATGCAAATAATACTAAAGAACTCCAAAAATAATAATAATAATAATCACCTTTGGTGTTACACAGAAGAAAGATTTGCAGGTTTATAAATGACATCAGGGCAAGTAAATGAAGTTTCATTGTTTTGGAGTGTTAAAAGATTTATTTAAATTGAGTCCTAAAGTGCACTGGATTAAGCTTTACTAACATTGACAGTTATTGTTCTAATAGTCTTTGCATCTGCATTTAATCAAAGTAGGATTGCTCGGTTGTTCTACATTGTCCATGCTCTTAGCCAGGAATCACTGCCAAAATCAATCACTTCCTCTATGGAGAGAGTAGGGGAAGTGCCTTTTCATGGCTGTAACACCATAGCCTGCCACTAGGAGGCGAAACTTCCTGTTTTAATCATCTGTGTCTGGACATTCACTCTTACAAGCACAAGAGGGCGCTGTAGCCTTTCTTAAAAGTGGCCTGAAGCCATCAGTGGTCAACACACCCTGTCAAGGGAGGCCGATTGTTTTCACCTCTTTCACTTGTGTACTTCTCACTCCCACTATCATTTTTCAGGTAGTGCAGATAATAGCGTGGGGATTCTGTGTCGTGCCTCACATCCAGAAATGGCCCCGCAGGAGGTGGAGGTGGTGATAGCACAGGCTCTGCAGATGGTGCTGGTACAGGCCTGTGGCGGCTCGGGGTGTGGTGCCAGGAGTCTATGCTACAGCACGCCCTGAAGAGGACACAGCGCACCCACAACGTGTCTGTGTGGATTAAAAGCCCACTATGGCGGCTTGCAGGGCTGTGTGGGAGATCGTGATGAGGGGGAGGGAGAAACAGACAGGCGTTGGTGCACAGACAGAAGCTGAGCTGACTCTGCAGTCGGATCCGAGAAAAACGGCATTCGGATTGGTCAGGAATGTGAGCTATGAGGCTGTCAGATGGGGATAATGAGAGGAGTATTGCCAGGAACAAACGAGAACAACTCTCACCTCTGCCCAACACATCACACACTCTGTCAGCAAGCGTAGGACAGTGACATGTCAGCCTGCACTCTTAACTCTTAAAATGCTTTTTAATTATTTTATTGGCAAATTAGCTTTGAAAATTACAGATACTGATAACCATAAAAATGCTTAATATCAGTCGACCCCTAACTTAGATTTGTATTTATATTACTGATTCATGTTTTTTTTAGACAAAAGCATAACACGGTGTATGAGTAGTACCAAAAATTCTGAGAAAAGTGCTAATAAGGGAAATCATTTTTATAAAATTTTGAAAGATGTTGAAAAAGTCCATACGTAAAAGTCATTTAACTCTTAAGGGTAAGATCTTGGCTCATGTCTTTAGGGGCACAAACTTGCTCTGAGTTTCTCTAAAGTGCCAATAAATCCACACTGGTCATTCCCAGGGCCCTGGAAAACCAGAGTGAATCCAGACCCAAGATCAAAGCCAGGATGGACCCTGGGGCCTTTAGCAGGTCTCAGTCCAGCTATCAAGCAGGCAAGATTGAATAAGACTCATTCACATTTTTATGGCTTTTTTATAATTCATAGGTCATGCTTTATGGTAAATGCTTATGGTACATTATTTGCTATACAGCAAAAAGAAAAGAAAAAATCCAATAAAGCCCTGATAGATTCACATGACCAATAATTAAAGGGAAAATTCATTTAAAAATCTTTAGTACAGAGTGACGTCTACTAGTCATGAGGAGCAAGTTTACTGTATAATCTCACATAATGCCCAGTGCAATTACAGTGCCACTTGTAAAAAAACACAAAAGCGAGTTATGCTCACCACACATGGCCGCACACAAAATCTCCACCACACCCAGACAAATTCTCTATATCATAAATGCAAATCACCTTCCTGTCTCCAGAAACAGATAAATGCATTAATCACAGCCCAGACTGTACACAATCCCCTAAACGCATCAAAAAACATGTCTACATACACAAGCGAATTTTGATCATAGATAAAGCGAGACCCTAAATCAATGATGTGATGGTCAGTCCACAGGGTGTGACAGTGTTTACAGAGCTCAGCAGAGCTTGTCAAAGGCGCTGACATCAACCCGAGTCATCTATGAGCCGATTACAGCCAAAAATATCTCTGTAAACCAAGATCAGCAGAACCCCTGCATGGACACACCGCAGTTATAGGTGACTCAGTGGCAGAAAAAAGGTAGACTAAGAGGAAAACTTTACCTAGAAATGATGAATAACGTATGGGGAGAAAGTACCTGCCACAACATCGGCCCATGAAGAGAGAAGAAAGACTGCATGTACAGAAGATGAGGGCATATGAGAGCCCAATATAGAGATGGAAAACACATACTGAAAGAGGCAATAACAACATTGGCATCATCTTCCCCAATCATTACTGCTAGACATCCTCATTACTAAAAGAATCCTAGAGGAAGTGACCTCAAGACTGGGTGGTAACTG
This sequence comes from Carassius carassius, assembly GCF_963082965.1. Lineage (NCBI taxonomy): Eukaryota > Metazoa > Chordata > Actinopteri > Cypriniformes > Cyprinidae > Carassius > Carassius carassius. The sequence continues at coordinate 12,920,703 of NC_081782.1, forward strand.
CCAAGGTCTTCTCTTTAGTGGTTCCAGCCACTGCAAACTGAAATTTGACCCCAGATGATCTTATCCTTAGTTGTTGTTTGACAACTGACCAATGTGAACCATTTGTCATCTAAACACAGTGATCTTTTCCTGTAAACTTCCTCTTTCTGCCACTCGCTTCTTAAACATGGAAATGGGCAGATTTCTACATATCCATGAGAAATGTATAAGGAAACTGTTGGATGAGCATTAACGGGTTAACCACACCTCACTGAGCCAGCCATATGTTGGCTCTGCTCAAGGGTACTGGCTGGCACATCTGGGTCACTGTTACAGACAGACAGTCAGACCCTCCTCCTCCATCACAGGATGTGATTCAACATCTTGGATTCCTTAAGATATACAAACACAAATGAAACCGATGAAATGCCAGCCATTTATAAAACCTGTCATCAGCTGCTAAAACAGCAGTTAATCATTCCCAATTCATCTGATGCTGCTATCATTTTGGCATGAAATAAGACCGATAAGAGGAAATGCTTATTTATAAAACAAACTTTAGATGTTAAAATATGTTCCCAAATTCGTAAAACTCCCAAAACAAAAAACTGTGATGCTTGTACAGTACAGTTCAAAACACTAGGGTCAACAAGGTTTTCTTTTTAAATTAAAAGCCTACTTTATTTAGCAAGGATACTATAAATTGATGAAAAAGTGACAGTAAAGATTTCTTTTTCAACTTTATTTTCAAAATATTAAGCCGCATATATCATAAAGCAGCATAAATATAAAGTGTTAATAATAATAATAATAATAATTTCCTGAGTACCAAATCAGCATATTAGAATGATTTCTAAAAGATCATGTGAAACTAAAGACCGAGATGATGCTTACAATTCAGCTTTGCCATCAGGAATAATGACATTTTAAAATATATGAACTGTTCTAATGTAATTCTTTTACACTAATTATGACTAAAAAAGCAATCTTAAGACTTTTAAAGTGTAACAACTGCACAGTGTATGACAATGCAACAGATTTCATCCTTAAAATTTTTTAAAAGTAAAGGCAATTACATACATTATGCACAGATGTATACTTATTATTTATTACAGAAAAACATTTATTTAAAAAAAGAATCATGGTATATAAAGAGTATATAACATTTTCAATTCTAGTCAATTTTATTTGTATAGTTCTTTTTCGTTATAAATTGTTCCAACTAAATATAGTTGTCCTCTGTTATAGATGCATCAAAGGAAGTGTGACTACAATAGAACTAACTTCTAATATAGTTACAATACAACTAATTGTGTGTCTGTCTATGATGAGGTGCCAGACAGGCTGTGTAAAGTGTGGATTTGGTGATAAAGAGCAGATCCGTTTAGGGTTGCTTGACAGCAGCCATTAGAGCTGACAAGTAGAAGACATTTTAAAACCACCATAAAGGTCAAGAAAACTCTGCCAAGATCACCACAATTCATCTTGACCCATTTTACCATTCAACCAATTTAAACATGACAGACGCGTTTAGATTTTCCTAATGCAGAGCATTGTTACCAAACCAGCACCAGAAGCGTTTAGGCAAGCCTCTTTCTAGCCACAATCAGCATTTGTTTAGCAGCCAGGCTAATTCTGTGCGTCTGTGCTAATCTTCGTGGAATGCAGGGGAAATACGGCTGCATTTACACAACTTAAGGAATTTAGCTGGTCCTTCACCCCTGCACCAGGTCAACGGTCAGGAATGATTTTAACGGCCGTGAGCGCATCAGGGTCCAATCAGAGGTTATGCAGAGCGTGGGTGGGTTCTGCCTGTAATTGATTCACTTGAGTACCAAACACTGTATCAAACTGACAGCCCATTGAATGGAAACATACTGAACTTGTGATATTACATAAACGCCGCTGAACCAGCGGTTCCCCATGAAGCATGCCAGCACATGTGAATTCCAGTTCGAGAGCGCTCGTTGGACTCAGGAAACGTCCGCTTGGAAAGAGTTCTTCTGTTCTAGGAAAGAATCTTCCCGATGTTTTGAATAACAAAGGATAATTGTATCACAGTGTTTATTCAGATCATTGTCGAAAGAGCATATCCACTAGTCTTATTGTTTGTGAAGGAGCTTTTGCTCTGAATGTGCCCTCAGATGAATAAAGAGTATTTGAACTGTTTTGGCTGGACTTAAAATGTCAGGCTGCTGAACTGGCACAGGGTCCAAAATGACAACACTGTTTTTTAAGCCAGGGACAGTTCCGCTCTGAAGCTAAAACCACACCACAGTGCCCTGTTCCCGGAGCCCATTGCATTCTGGGACAACTCCGCTACACATAGCTGTGGTTACAGTAATAGAGTGAGACACAGCAGAGCTGTACACTTGAGGTCTCTTAGTTAGAAACACATATTATTCAAATATTTTTATTGATTTTCATTATTATACAACAATCTGAACACATAAACATGCACAACATTCTTCTTAAATTACATATTTCACACAAAAACAAATAACTACCAACAACAAACAAATACACACACCTTAAAAGGGGCGTCCAGATATTATTGATTAGTGTCCCATAAGGATTCAGTGCAAGATAAAAAGGGCTGCCAGACCCTGTAAAACTTCAGCCTCAGATGGTATACTACTTATGGTGCTCAAGTTTAAGATAAGACATCAACTCTACTACCCAGTGTTTGTGAGACGGTGGCCTTTTTCCAACTGAGAAGAATCAGGTGCCTAGCCAATAATGAAAAAAAAGGCAATGATTTCTACCGGATTTGCTGATAGGTGCACTTCTTCCGGCACTACACCAAAGATGGAAGTCAAGGTGTTAGGGTCCATGTCTTTGTCCCATAATGTCCTGAAGATTTCTATAGAAAAACATTTCAATCTGGGGCATCGCCAAAACATATGACTCAGGTCTGCTGGTTCCAAACCACATCTGGGGCAAGATGAATCTGACCCAGGATACATCTTAGCCAGCCTGCTCCTGGACAGATGGAGCCTATGAAGCACTTTGAATTGTAAGTCTATGTCTAATATATACAGAAGATGATTGTACCAATTCTGTTGCACACTGCCAGACTGTTTCTGATATTTCTATTCCCAGTTCCTCCTCCCATTGCCTCCTTATATGGTCTAGAGATGGGGAGGTGGTTCTTTGAATAACCTCATATAGAAAAGACAACATACTGCTTCGAAAAGGGCCCATATTTAACAACTCATCTATCGAGCCCCCTGCAGGTTGGTTCAAGGAAGGAGAGAAGTGTTTTTAATGAAGCTTATATTTGTATTAATATAGCGTACAACATATTATTATTATTATTATAAAATATTTATTTATTTGCATTTTAATTTATGTTATATATAAAATAATAATAATAATTAACTATTATACATTTTATATAATTATATTAGTATAGTCTATATAATAATAATAATAATAATAATAATAAATAATATTTGCCAATACAGTAATTACGCAAAAAATATTTTTCAGTCTGTTTGAATAGGATAAACATATAAATGGAAACTCATTGCATATTATATTATAATTATTATTATTATTATTTTTAAAAAAAATGCATAAATCTATCATTTAACTTGTTGCTATAACATCTGGTTAGTTACATTACAGGCTTCTTTTCTTAAGGTTTCTGTCTCCATTGTGTTTTCTAATCAGAGAGTCTGGCACTTTCTGTTGAATGTTTGTATTTCCTGTGTATTATTGTGCTGGAAGCTTGAGAGGAAATTACATAGAATGTGACAGCACACAAACAACTAGTGGCTTACCGAAATGTATGGCTCATCTCAATTTCCCTTAACCCAAAAACAAGCATCCTCGGCACTGATCTGCGAGGACCTTTGGAAACACCCATCGAACCTCATTCAACCCAAACAAAGCCACAATTACCATCATAATTGCATTTCGCCACCACGCGGCCACCAACCATCTACTTATGTCTGTGAATAGGCTCTGATGAAAAGGATGCCTTTATCAGACGACTGCCACATTATTATGCAGAGAACACAAGACTATTAAACAGAAGGCGCCTTGCGTCATCTGTTTTCCACAACATCTCCAAGCATGGCAGAAGCTCTGTGATTTAATCCATCAGCAAGATGACACAGAGTCTCGATTCTCACTCAATGACAGCCTTTTGTACACATGTAACCGACGCATATAGCCACCATCTGGCATTCAGGATGGATTCATGCCAGAGTCTACTAAGGCCAAGATGCTGGCACTGAATCTGGCATAACCGGCCACTTCAGGCTTTCCTCTAGGAAAAAGCTGAAAGACACCAAAAGTTTTCATCAGAATTTAATCAGCAGCCATCAGAATGGAATTGCAAAAATGTAATGAAGTATATTTACATGCTCAACTATAATATTTACTTAATAACCCGTGTAAGGTCATGTAAACACTTAAAATTGTGTTCTTTTATCAGGTCAAACAACAAGTTGTCTGTATATGAAACTAGCACAGAATACACAATGTAAAAAATACCAGAAAGTACAGAAAATAAAATAAATAACAGAAAACAAAAGAAAAAACATAAAAAAATAAAAGGTAAGTTATAGCAGTGAAATAGAAGAATGTAAACACTTAAAATTGTGTTCTTTTATCAGGTCAAACAACAAAAGTTGTCTCTCTATCAAAAAACACAAAAAGTAAAAACATTACATAAATGAAAGAAAAAATGGATAAATAAATAAACCTGTGAAATCCAACTTAAAAACAACATGCTACTTATGTTCCTAGTTGATCACAGTGGCAGCAGATCTGTCATGGAAGAAACACATGCTGCTGTGCCGTCAGGCATTAATTGATTGGCCTGGCTTGGTATGCCAGCCACTGTGATAACCACAATATCCAGCTATTGAGTAAACATCAAATACCAGCACAATCCCTGAGCCCACGGTGCAAGCTACTGCTGCAAAACAAACACTAAGAGACTTTATTTGTTTTTTATTATAGAGAAAATGAATCCGTGTGCTCTGTTACTCCGTTTGAAGTTGCCCTCAAGTGAACTTTGGGGACTATTAAGGGTTTTGCTTTGTAATCATTCTAGGTTGCGTTAAAGTGGCATGCCTGCGTCATAAACAGGAAGACCACCTGCTGGTTTCTCAATCCTAGATGACAAGCATCCCAAGCCAGAACAGAGGAACTTTCTGCCCAGGCTGAGGTATAACAGAGCCGGTCACAACATGCTGAACTTCCTACTTAACACCATTAGCGTAAATGCTCTCAGCTCCCAGACTTGAATTCAAGGAGCATGAAAAGGAAAATGGGAACAAAAATAAATAAATAAAAAATAAAAACTGGTGAAAATTAAAAAAGAATTATCTAAAAGTAATTTACTTTAAATAAGTGGATTGCTGTTACAGGGGTTCTGCCAACTGCTGTTTTAAACTTTGAATAAAGAAAAAAGTTAATATTTTAAAAAATAATGTTCATAAATCTAGTTAGTTCTTTGTCGAGATAATCCATCCACCTTACAGGTGTGGCATATCATAATGCTGATTAGACAGCATGATTATTGCACAGGTGTGCCTCAGGCTGGCCACGAGGGATGGTTCGATACCATAATTTTGGCTTCGGTACGATACCAGAAAGTAATACCTTGGTATTGATACTTAATCGATACCATAGGTGGCAAATAACCAGCCTCAAAAAATAATTGAAATGAAATAAAAAAATAAAAAAAGGGATGAAAAAAAGTGAATGATCATAATTTTTAGGATTTATTATTCTTGGTTAATGTTAGGTATGTGTTTAATGCATAAAGTAATGTTTACATGCAAAACATGCATTAGTAGCCTACATTTATCATTTATAAATAATCATTGACCTACATTTTTAAATGCTGTTGATGAATTATAACAAATGTTTTTTTTTTTCAAGTGTTATTCTAACAAAGTAATATTCAAAATCACGTTATTATTTCTCTCTCCCCCAGATTGTTTTCAGATTTCAGACTCAGATAGGCAAAGTAAATGCTTTAAATATAAATCTCTCTCTCTCTCTCTCTCAGCTGCTTCATGTTAGTTGTCAACAATGTGGCAGAAACATTCCCTTCATATTATTGACACTAAAATTAATATAGCAAAACTGTTCATTTGAATCAACTCGTTTCATTCAAATTAAATTAATATTTGACTGTTTGAAAAGCAAGTGCAAATATGTGACCAAAATGTCATGTTAAGCCGTCTCCAAAGGCATTTCAGAGAATCTGGCAGTACATCCAAATACATGGGGGTGGTGTTGGCGCAGTGGATAGGACACATGCTTTTGGTGTGAGAGACCCGGGTTCGAATCCACTGTGAGACACCAATGTGTCCCTGAGCAAGACACTTAACCCCTAGTTGCTCCAGAGGCGTGCAAACTCTGACATATATAGCAATTGTAAGTCGCTTTGGATAAAGGCGTCAGCTAAATGAATAAATGTAAATGGCAGTGCAAACTACATCCAACCATAGTCACAACCACAGACCACATGTAACCACACCAGACCAGGACCTTCACATCCAGCATCTTCACCTCCAAGATCATCTGACACCAGCCACCAGCTGCTGCAACAATCGGTTCGCATTACCAAAGAATTTCTGCACAAATGGTCTCAATTCTCAGCTGCAATTGCAAGTTTTCAAACAGAGACGGGAACAAAGAGGCAAAACTTATGGACTACAGCTTTAAATATTGTAAAATACCGCATTATTTTTTGGCTCTCATTTTGTCATTTAATGTTTGTTTTTATACAAATTGTTAAAAAAAATCAAGCATGGTTTGTTATTCAAATTGTTATATTTAAACAAAAAAATAAAAGATTATTATTATTTAGATAGTATAACAGTGTGTGTCTGTCCAAAAAGGGATTCTTGCTCTGAAAAAAAACTCTTGGCCTAATGATAATTCAATTTTAAGATCACATTAAAAATGGCACAAACAACCGTCTGAATGCCACACAAGCACAAAAACAGCATAAGTAAAAGCATTGGCCTGAGCAGGTAACAAACAGCACAAGGACAAATGTTTGCATTTTGGCAGGCCCTTTCATTACTGTGCCGTGTCATGTATCAGCCGGCGGAGAGCTGCTTTCAGCACACAAAAGCCTTTCATTAAAGATGACCGCCCCATACTCAAAACATGGGCACAGTGTTGTTGGGCTTCAACAAAGGCTGAAGTGCTCCTACCGGAGAAACCATTTAGAAAAAGTGCTAAATTACACACACAATCCTATAACTCATGTTCTTAATTTCCATAAGTCCCATTCTTTTCCTCCCCGTTCCTCATAATGCTGCATGCGTGCTCTAACCAGCTCCTTCATTATTCAGTTTGCCAGTAGCAGGTCTCTTTAAATAATTGAAATTGGCAAAGACGAAAGCAGTATGTCAGGGACAGAAAGGGATCCTGAAGGACCCTGCAGTGCACCCTGAAACCTCATAACCCACTTCAACCAGACCACCAAGCCTCGCCCCTGCCCAAAAATGAAGCCACAGGAGCATTAAATGCACTGCCAGACAACCTCCCCATAATGACACAACCCAGCCTCTGACACTCACATGGAACACGGCAGGCAGATGGAGCAGATCTGACACTGGGCGGTCAGTGGGGATGCTTGGGCTTGTGCTGGTAACCCAGTCCGCCTTGCGGAGGCTGGCGACTCACATTGCGGGTAATGGCTAGCATGTGTGAGGGTGGTTTTTCCTCTACCAAGAGTGCACTCATTCACCTCCTCCAAATGTCAAGACTCATCACTCCACCATAGCATCTTCATTTTTCCAACTAAATATATGGAATTCAGGTGTGTGTGTGTGTTCAATTCAGTTATTATATATATATATATATATATATATATATATATATATATATATATTATATAGTTATTATAACCCATGTCCCCATTTTTAAAAATGCTTATAAATCATATAGAATTAGTTTTTTTTTTTGAGAAAGTAAAAATGCACAAAGTTTCCTGTGAGGGTTAGGGTTAGGTGTAGGGTTGGTGAAGGGGCATATAATATACAGTTTGTACAGTATAAAAACCAATACGCCTGTGGGATGTCCCCACTTTTCACAAAAACAAACGTGTGTGTGTGTGTTGTTTACAAGCTGTTTTATCTATGTTTTTCCATGGTGGAGACACTGATTGAGTGATTACATGAGTCATAATAAAGTCATGTCTATTCATGTTAAAGGGATAGTTCGACCAAAACATTTCAATTCCGTCATCATTTACTCACACTCATGTCATTCCAAACCTGTATGAGTTTTTTTTCTTATGTCGAACATAAAAGAAGATATTTTGAAAAATGCTGGTAATCAAACAGTTGATGGTCCCCATTGACTTCCATAGTATTTCACTACGGAAGTCAATGGGGACAGAAAAACGGACATTTTTCACATTTCAGCGTTTCTCAGCAGCGGAAGTCATCATAGTTAGGTAAACTTCATAAGCAGAGAATAGGAGAGTACCACAAATATATTTTTTGCATTCCCATTTACTCAAATAGCAAAAGAAAAACTACACTTAACTACAACTAGTGTTTTCATGACTTTTGATCAATGGGATAAAAAAAATTTGAGAGAGACTTAAAACAGCAATTAAAACAATGAGAGAGAACAAGGTCAAATTTACCGCCCCTCCCCATAGACTCTTCATTAGTAACACCCTCGCATTAACGCTAACTAGTTTTTTTATAGTTTGATCCAAAGGTGATAAAATACAAAGTATAGTGTTATAAATGTACATACATTTTTAAAAATCGAAATATTAAAAACATGAGGCTCTACGATGCTGATGACCACGCATCATCACAGTCTTGTGAAAATGTTCACTGTTTAGCTCTTCAAAAATCTTAAAAATACCTTTTTTTGTATTCAACATAAAAATAAACTTATACAGGTTTGGAAATGACATGAGGGTGAATAAATGATGACAAAATATTTGGGAGAAGTATCCCTTTAATTTGGTTTTATAACTGGGTTATCTATGCACCAAATAGACACTGAAACCCTAATTAAATGTCACTGTTTTGGCCAACTATTTCAGTCCTCTAAAATAGTTTTGACTGACAATTTATTTTTGGCCGAATCTAAAAACTATAAACCACAATAGTAAAGAAATAAGACAAAAACAAAGAAACAAAAACAAAAAACAAAACGGGTTCAGGTATGAGCAGGTCTGTAAACTGGGTGTTGGGCCTGTATGGTCATTAACGCTTATTCAGCAGTACCCGTTGTCTGTAAATGCTAAAATAAGGATTTCCCGAGTCACAATAATTCTCACGGTCAATGGAACATCTGGAAGATAATCCGAAATAAAGCTCGTTTCCGTATTACACTGCTTAACAGTGGCTTATCTCTGTGGGGAGGGCCTTCCTCGATTACAGATGGTGGCGTTTTCCAACTGTGATGATAAAGACCTCCGTTACTGGGGTAGACTGGTGGAGAATGGTGTTCGAGAGATGCCAAGACTCACATCGCTCCCTCCCTCGACTGGACGCTCTGATAAAAGGCCTTTTTGAGGCCTCTCCACAGTCCCATGATCAATGGTAAGGGAGTGATGTAGTGAGCAGCATCCATAATAAGCCATTGAAGCCAGCACAGGATATCACTGACACGCAGCGCGTTTAATTTTAACCAACACGGCCAAGCGTATGAGTCTTGGAACAACATCCAGAGAGAAACAATAAACCATGAGCCATCAGGAATCACTGGTATTTCAACCCAGACCGCAACCACTCTAGACTGCATGGAAAAGAATAAGCCCGGGGCAATGAGCATTCCTTTCCCTACGCTCTCTTCAAATTGCTTCTATTTCCAGGGGGTTATAAATTACAATTTATAGGACAGAGCGTTGGTTAACAATTCGTGAGGCTTTTTACAACAAATTAAGTCATGATTGAATGGGGTTTGATTCGGATCCTGTGTATAGGATTGCTAAATAAACATTCTGTCATTAATACTCCATTCGTGGCCAAATGAAAATGCATGTATGGCGTGCTGCTGGATAAACCCCATGAGAGTCTTTACAGATATATATTGCTGTGAGAAACCACAGCTTTAGATGCTGAGAACGGTATGATCCGGCAGCCTCAACTAGATCCAGCCTGCAGTAAAAACAGCTGAGCTGATACATGAGAGGCTGTGGGATGTGGAGTGGAAGGAAAAAGAGGGAAATTCTCCTTGCAGAGCCGTACAGAGAGGCCTTTCTCCGTGCTGGGGTCACAGCCAATCACAGGCGTTTCACCAAGGCCCTGTGCTGAGTGGGCCTGACCATGCAGCACATGCAAAATGTTAATGTGTTTAAAGTGGGCTTTCAATGGAGCTCTCTGTTGCGTTTTATCTTGGCCTGTACCAGCAGAGAGACCAAACTGAACGTGGAAGTAGGACTTTTATCCACATACACTACCATTTGGGGTCGACAGGATTTTTATAAAGATTATTCAGCGAGGATGCATTAAACTGATTAAAGGTGACATTTAAAATGTTACAAAAAACGTATATTACTTAAAAAAATAAATAAATGAAAAATTAAAATAAAAAAAAAGATTTCTGTTCATCATCGTGTGACAATGGAGACTGGAGTAACTCCGCTTCAACGTCACAGGAACATTTCATTTTAAATATAATAAATCTAATTGACCCCAAAATTTACCGACCCCAAATTTGAACAGCAGTGTATGATAAACGATCTGAATTATTCAACATAAAATTTTTTTTAGAATAATGATATCCCAACACATTTCTAATCTGTAAAACAAATAAACATGGTTTATGGAAAACATATTTGTTTTTGTTTTTTTTGCCTGAGCGAGACATTTTGCATTTTCATGAAAGAAACTATAAATTAATTGGCTATTAGTTAAACATATTTCTGAAGAAAAATTAAGAAAATTATCGAAATGTTATAAAATGATTATTTTGCATCAAACAAATCCTAATGCACTTCACAACCCTGAAGAGATAAAAAGCAGTAAGGAAAACAGGTGAATGGATGAATGGAAATCTTCATGTATCATGCTTTTGCTCACTTCCTGTTTTACAGTGTGGAGAACGAGGGTAGACAGCATGGGAGGGGTCTTACTGCAGAGACCAATTTCTCATGACATCGATGAAAGGTCCATCCTGACAGGAAGTATCACAACTCTAATGAGCCCCGAGCCTGGGTCAAACTGATCATTTCGTCTGCCCCATTCTGCTCAATCCCCTTCCTCTGGAGACTTCCTGACTAATTGTGAATATGGTGAGTGAAAAACCAGGTGGTGCACTCTTTTAAGTATGCATTTAGAGGAGATTCACTGTAATTTCTGGCGTGTTACTGGTGTAAAGTACCCAGTCACTGTATAGGCTCTAATCAAAAGGGTCCCTACATCTGTCATGGCAGGGCTGTACTGAATCAATGTTGGACAAATATAATCGGTTGAAAAGAAAAACTTGATGTAATGTAATCTGTAGCTGTTAAAACAAAATTTCACTGAATTGAACATTCCCATAGAGGGGACTCAAGCGTAAAGATGAAATATGCTGTTTTGGCCCCACCTCTTTCAATCTGACTCTGCATTCTCCAGAGACCCAGTCGGGAAGTGTCATGTTTGTTCCAAAGCAAATTCCAAAAATACCAAGAATGGAACTTTAGGGAGGAGGAAACATTTCCAAGCCAATCATAGAAACAAGAAATGAATGCAATTCACTTCATGATCCCATTAAAGAGACAGTTCACTCAAAAATGAATTCATTGACTGTCTATATGCACTTGCTTCTGTGAATTACATTAAAATAAAACACTGGTAAACAAACAAATTTGGACCCAATGATTCCAATTAAATTTGTAAAAAATCGAAAAATATCCTTTGTGTTCCACAGAGGAAGGAAAGTCAAACAGGTCACATCTAGTCAGTGTTTTATTATGATTATGGATAAACACAAAATATGATTGTAATCAAGTTCTTTAACCCCCGAGAGAAGAAAAAAAAAAAAGTACGAGGACAAACAAGATGTGAATCAAAAATACCCACTACTGAGAAAAGAAACTGTAAAACAATGCTGAAGGACTACTGTAACACGTCATCTTATTCAGATGGGAAGAATGGCCATTTAAATTACTTACAAGCTTATCTCAAAAGATGTGACAGGCACAGTATGTAAAAACTGGCTTTTTATCCCAGTTCCTGTGTTAGGGCTTCCTGAACACGCTCTATTACTTCCCTCACATCACACTCCTGCCTGGCACACCCAGCATTATGACACATGGCACTCTGCCCTAAAGGTCAGCAGTCAAATTAGAGCATGATTACTGTTGGGGAGTAACTAACTGTAGTGAGACCAAATACTGCATCGCCCTTTTCTGCCACGTTGTATTTTACACACAGCTTTACAACAGAGCGCCCTAAATGCAAATACACTCCTCTTAAAACATACATAGTTTAGAATATCTGATTCACTTCTGTAAATCAGTTCATGCAAAAATTCCAGTAAAAAAAAAAAAAAAAAAAATTAAATGCTGCAGTTTAGCTCCATATTTTGAACCCACTTATAAACTGGTTTAGATTTTTATGAACGAAACTGCATTACTTATTAGTTTTCAGTTAACATTAGATATCGGGAACTAACAATGAATAACAATTGTTTATAGCACTTATTAATCCAAGTTAATTAATAAATATAATACTATTTATTGTTAAAGCATGATAGTACAGGTTTAGAACTTGTAACGTTGCTTAATAAATGCTATTAAAAAACTGTTTTTAAGTTTATAAATAAAATGCTGAAGTCCAAAGATAATGTTTAAGAAAATGAAAATGTTTAACTTCAGAGATCAGAAATGTTGAAAAGATGGAGATAAAATGAGAGCCAATCAAATCAGGATAGCTTCCTGAACAGAGCTCATGGTCTTGTGGAGTAAAATAATAAGGTAAGGGCCAAGAACTACAGTGCCTGTACACTCGGAGAAGGGTTCTCGGTCATGCCTCTTAATATCAGCAAAAAATTACAAAACGGTTAGTTATGTCTCTAAAATTTGATATTGTGTGGACACATTCAATGCCAAAAAAACAGCCAATGGTTGCTATACATGCACCTTTGACTGCACGCTGGAAAATTGGAATTTCCAAGACACTGGTCTTATAGAAAAAAACAATTGTTATTCGTAGTAAAAAATTGTGATTAGTAAAAAAGTCTCTCATAGCTTATTGTTTTAGCAGAACCTTTAACACTGAGTGCATCCACAGTGAGGCCAAAGTCCTCATGGGAACTAATGACAGTGACTGATTTTTTTCCCACAGCACATCCATTATAAAACAGAACCCAGCGCAAATACATGGAGGTCCTGAATGATTTATGCTACATCAAACATAAATGTTTCCCCAAAACACATGCTAAAATAATATGTGCAAAAACGGAAAAAGATGAGCCTTTAAATCTTGTTTAAAAATCTGAATTGTGTTCACACAATAAAAAGTCATATTATCCATAGAGTGGGAACTATCTATCATCTTTGGTCGGGGGTCTGTAAGGTTTCCAGCCTCTAGGATTTCTGTGGTTGTTATTTTACATATTGCATATGAAAAACCTAGCTTGGTAAAAGTGCTCCCGGATCTCTCAGAAGCAATGCCAAAGCAGCAAAAGTACCAGAACCCACAGGCAACAAGAGAGAAAGAGAAACAAAGAGATGGAGGTCATAGAGGGAAGAGAGTGGGAGCATTTCAGCTGAGGAGCAATTTTTTTTAGTTAAAATGGATGTTACCAAATTACAGAGAGAAAAAGTGGCCAAATTCACTTAATTTATAAAAGATGCCTCCATTCGGGTTCACACTCCAAATTCAAATCATCCTTCTCTTAAGTATTAAGGTGTCCATTTTTAGCACCTCGTAAGAGATGAAGAGGTGTTTGCCAGGGTTATGAATTGAATGATCACCTTTTAAAGGGGACTTCGATGCCCATCTTCCACAAGTTGGTATGATTCTTTGGGTCTTCATGTAAAACAACACCCTTATCATCTTATCCAAAACCAGCGGGCCTGAACAGAATGACATCATACTGCTAATAAAATCAAAACGGCTTCATAATTGTAACCGTGAACGTATTTTGGGGATTAAAAAAAAAAGAAGAGAATGGATTTTTATCAGTGGCTGTGGTTGTGTCCACACACTGATAAGACACATTTATATGCAAACATGCAAAAGTTAATTTTGCGTCTGATTGACCCTTTAAATTCCAAATCTGAAATGAATTTGAATGGATGCAGCAAACAGGATTGCAGTAGGCTACTGTATTTTAATTTGAATGTAAGGAAAACATATACACAAATACAACGAACCAAAATAAAAAAAACATTGTCATTGTTAATTCGAAAAGTTTTTCAAGAACAACAGAATGATTAATAGAGTTAACGCTACAGCAAGCAATAGATTGATAGAGCGATCAATAGATAGAATGGTAAAACAATGCAGATAGAACAAAATAGAACAGTGGATTGAATAATATAGGGAATGAACAGTAAAACGACATTCATAATGATAAAACAATACAGACAGAATGATAAGTTGGTGGAATGAATGATAGAAAAAGGTTGAACAGACAATAGAACAGTAGAACGAATGATAGACAATGATCAGTAGAACAAACATTCAGTAGAATAATCAATAGAGCAGAACAACGAAAGGTTGAACAATCGATGGATAGAACAGTAGAACAATATAATGAAATATAGAGCAAAAGAATGAGAGCGCAAACAATAAAACAAGAGATATAGGTAGATTACAGTTAAGTAAATACATTTCTCTTCCTGCCATTCCAACTTAACGGTATGAACTTAAATTTACACTCTGAACTGTAAAAAAAATTAGTTCTTCAATTCTGAATTTTGTCTAACCCCATCACAGGATTCAGCAGCAGCAGAAACTGGATTTTGGATATTTATGTTCTAAAATACAGCATTCAAATGTGCCTCAATCATTCAGCGAAAGGTTTTCTTGTAGAAAACAATCATTCACTGACATCTCCACTTTAGTCTACTCTAAGTGGAGAAGAAGAGAAGTACAGCAGTGTGGTGCAGAATGTCCCTGGGGAACTGTGGGCCAGTCCTGCGGCAGAGACAGGGCCATACTGGCTCCATCTATCCATGCAAGAACACTACGCTACAATCCCCATGTGCTAGGCTTTACAGACAGTGAATACAAAACCATATCGCAAAACTGAAATTTAGGATTGTTTATCAATTGTGATGAGAAGTACTGTGATTAGCAAAATACAATTTCAACATTGTTAGAAGTGTGTGCAGGAAAGATTCCCATGAAAGACTGGTATCCTAATGAAAGCATATTTTCGGTCTTGATGCAGCCTCGACGGAGTACTAGTAATGATGGACCTCTGAGGTTTGTTAACTGTAAAGTCATACTTTCACATTGCCTGTAAAACAGCATGATGGGACATCGAGGCTGGGTGTCAGAATGTCTGCATCAATCTGTGTGTGTATTAGGGTCTGGGGGCATCTGGTGTACAGCTGTAACTCTTCTGCAGTGTCATGGAGTGCAACCTTGCTGGAGGTCTGTCGTGCCACCCATGATGATGCTTTCACAGACACTTCACTGCAGCAGAGTCAGCAAGAGCTTTTAGTGCTGAAGACGCTGAAATAGCTGTACTAATGGCAGACTATCTACCTCAAAGACATTGAAAATGACTTTTAAAAAATCCATCGGGGTCTTTACAAGATATCATCAACAAATAGCATTTGTGGTTGATTACAACAAAAATGTACTTTAACTCCTCCCTTGTTATCTTGAAATGAAAATGAAGGCACTTGTGAATGAAGGCACTGTGAGGCACTTGCAATGGAAGTAAACAGGGTTCATTTTTAAAGGACTGAAAAAAGCAGAAGTATGAAGCTTACAATGTTAGTTTGTTAAAGCTATGCGTTATTTGAGTTGTGAATTAGATAAACTCATTTTTAAAGTTGTTTTAGGGTGTGTTCAATTTTCATGGAAACAAAGTTGTGAATATAAAGTTACACAGAAAAGGTAAGCATACTATTTCTTTCACACTAAAATCATGTTACTGTCTGTGGTGTTACTGTTTACTAATACTAAAACTATTAAAAATGAAAATCTTGTCTGCGGCTATAGCTTAAAGTATTTAATAAGATAATAGTAAACTAAAATAGCTGGTTAACATGCATATCATTTACGTTTTGCGGTACCATAATACTGAAATTCATTCACTTCCTTTGTTAGTATTCATTCACTTCCACTTTTTTATTTTATTTAAAATGGACAAATTTTTTATTATTACTTATTAATTGCATTTTTTTCATCAATATTATGCTACAAATGCTGTCTAATGAATTAAACTCTACTGATTCTAAATTATTGTTGTATTAATGATATTAACCTAATAACAAATACCAAAATAGACTGTATTCTCATTTCACTCCCTAGATTTGTTGCTTACATTGGGACAGCCCTAAAAAATGTCAGACTCCTTAGGAAGTGCACAGACTGCTCTACTACGGAGCTGACTAAGGCACACCCTAAGTGTTGGACTTCATTGTCCAGGAAAGTAAGTGCTTTTAGGCCTACTTGTCTTGACAGAGACCATCTGACTAGACTGAGAGCTGAAAATAGACAGTTTTTACCTGTTTGTTTCAGCGGGGTCTGTACTGTCCCCATTCTGGCTTCCTCACACCCATCTCAGGACATCCTGGCTAAACTGGTCAATGCCTAGAAGAATAGAGGACTTCCTGTATGTTCACTGTTTTCTTCTAAGGAATAGGGAACAGTAGGAATAACATACCATTCTTTAGCCACTCCAAAGACATTCCTGCAATTAAGGGGAAGTTCCTTGTTGCATTCTTCGCCAAACTCAATTACAAAAGAACATCAAAAATATTTCCAACTATCACAATAGCGTGTGTATTATTAGTAATCAAATTACCAAGCAAAACTAAAGAACAGTCCTTTGGTCTTTTGACTACAAAACAGCAACACAGAGCCATGAAGATGTAGAAAGTAAAAGGTCAATCAAGAAGTTATCTTAATGAAGCAGCAGAGCCCAGCTGTGACTGTTGGATGAGACTGCCGTGAACTCCATCCACTTGGCTTTTGTTTGCACTGGGACATGATCGTTTTACGGCTTGTCTTTATTTGGATTAATGATAAAGCGTTGCTATTCGTTTTCTGAGACAAGAGGAAGGAGAATGGCTCCCACTGCTCAGTGAGGCCCACAAATCAATGCAGCAATCCAGACATCATCACACAGACAAACACAGATCCTTCACAGACACGTGCTACAAAACATGACTACCCAAGACCACACCACACCAGAACAAAGGTCTTCACTTCCTGTTTGTCAAATATTCCATTCCAAACTCACATTTATAATGAGGATGTACAATAAAATAGTTCAACTTTAGGAAACATGTCTCAAGACACCCACATTTAAGTGCTTTTTTTTGTGCTTCACATCACAAGTACACTCCCTAAAAGCTGCCTAAATGTTGATGCCAATGGTAGGGCCCTATTATTTCCGCAATATGGAAAATGCAGACAGAATTGTGGAATCCAGTCACAAAACATTTTTTACTGTTTAACGCAGAATGTCATGAAATTTGCCAAATTTTAGATGAATACTTAAAACAACAACAACAACAAAACGGTTAACTTAAAAATATAAAGGTCTTCACAGGAACCCGTCAAAATAAAAGTTTGGTTTAACTTGAAGAAACTGCGACTGAAATATATTACTCAATGTAATGATAGTACTACTACTACATAATAAAATGATTATAAAAAAAGAATATTTACCAGAAAAATTTGGCTATTTATCAGAATTTATTTAGCAAAAAATGTAAATACACAACACATTTTTCAGATTTTTTGTAAATAATAATAATAATAAATTATGTTTTAATAAAACTCAATTAATTAGATATGGATTTGATTTTTACAATTTAATGAAACCATTAAAATGCATTCTAGAACATTTATGGAAAATACAGATTTTGGTAAAAATAAAACTGAATTTTAGAAAAAAAATAAAATGCATCAAAGGGCCTTAAAGTTTTTATTTTTTTTTACACTTTATGAATTGCTGTTAAATTGTGCAAGTTTCATGATTTCAATTAACTAGACCTTCTTTTTTATTAATACAATTTAATTTAAACATTAAAAAAAACAGAATCCAGAAAAAAAACTATATGGAAAAGATGAATTCAAGAAAGAAAAAAAAACTACATTTGGGATAAAAAAATTAATCCGATTTCATAGAGCCTTACAATGGGCATCTGATAAACTGGGCACTTCGAGAAATGACTACATAATCTCAAACTTTCTGAAATGAAAAAGAGCCTTGATATTTTAAAGATATTTCACAGTTAACAGAGATTTTTTTAATGAACCCTAAGAGACTGCTATGCCTCTATTAAAAGTCCATTCCAAAGGTCCATATAAAGAGATTGTGTCTCTTCAAAAGATTAAAATGCTTGATTCATTTGGCATTCCTTTTACAATCTCTCTATGAACCTCAAAGGTTTGGTGTAATGGACTTTCAATGGAGGGACAGAGATATTTTTAAGTGTCATTAAAAATATCTTCCTTTGCATTTCGAAGATGAACAAAAGTCTTAAATCTTCGATGAAAATGACAAGTTTTTGTAGAATTTGGAAGTGATAAATTCAAGAGAAGGACACTTTCTTCCATATGAACATGGTTAAAATAGCTAAATATCACCTGAAGAAACCCAAGGCCAATATCAATAATGTCTATCAATAAACCAAATATCACATCCCTGCTGCCACTTCCACGTACACCCTGCCAATCCTTATTTTTAAACAGCTTCACAACAAAAGCAGCTCAAAATGAATGCTCTCAGAGGACATATTAGATGTTCCAGACAATGCCTGTAGCACAGCTTGCCAAAAGACGATAGACAGTGGGGCGAGAGTCAGGTTGAATACAACCACTGACCTGAGGCCATGTAATGAACCATAATGACTACAGCGGGATGGCTGACTAAGAACTATGCAGCAAAGCAAATCCCGCTTGTTTGTTGGTAAAACCCAAAATAGCACAGCAGACCCACTCTGGTATGAGAAGGAGGTGCTCACCAGCAACCAATCTACAGAAGCACATGATGAATCAGTTGGTTCTAATTGTTACGAGACGGTCTGTTACCAAATGGGCAAGAATCACTCAAAACTAAGCTAAACAAATCTTGAGTTTCCTAGAAGTACTGCCATATGATGCTGCCACAAATCTGGCCTATCAATGAGAGTTAAGACTATTCCATAGGAAACAACATTAGAAAGCCTTTCACAAACATATGGTTCTATAAACAGGCAGGGCTGATGATCACTTTATTTTTCTAAGCCTATTACAGCAGAATAGTACCATTAGCCAGATGTTAGTGATTGAGCAAAGATTTATCAAAGACACAAATGCTGAACCTGAGAAGCAGGTCCATCCTTACTGCAGGCTATACAGCTCATTTTCTATCATGTATCATGTCAGTTCAGCCTGCAGGAGTACAGCTGCTCTTCACCTGCTCTAGGCCATGACTGACTACAAAAAGTCCAGGGTCTGTTTCAACAAGTACAAAAACACTTAGGACTCCTTTTTAACCATCTTTATTCCTCAACCCAAATGATCATGTGTCAACATTTTACATATGTAAATGTCGAAGCCAGGGAATCGGATTCATATTTTTTCTTAAAGGCACTGACAAAAATAAAAAATAAAAAAAATCTGTAAATACAACAGATGTTTTTTTTCGATTTAGGGGACTTCATTTAATTGTAATTCGTAAGCTGTAAGAATAGCTGTTTGAGCAAGTATGTGTTAAAGTGTCTGCAGTAATATGTCTGCAGTCAAAGAGTTTCTGAAGGAGCTGAAGCAATTACTCAACAGTTTAGTTATACTGTGCTTATCTCCAGTGTAGAAAGAAATGTTAACAAATTGGACAGATGCAAAAACAAAAATTACTTCACACAGTGTTAACAGCATTTTTTGTTGACAACAGAATTGTATCAATACAGATAAAAGAAGGAAAGCCGTTACATGTGTAAATAGCAGATCTGTTTAGTCTAAAACGAGTTTAATGAGTTTCATGTCAGAAAATGGCTAATATCACCTAGATTATTTAAATTACGTACCCTCTAAAACTGTAACACAAACCTTTTAATAAATATTATTTTTTTTGTATTTAAGCCATGTAATTAAATAATTAAGTTATTCAATTATTTAATAATTCAATTTAGTGGTCGATATATCGACCGATATTTGACATTTTTCAAATATAGGCATTGGCCGAAAAGCTTTTTTGATTTGCTGATGTGTTTGAGGCGGGACTTTTATTTGGATGGCACAGAGCAATATATCGGCTTTATATTGGCTACTGGTCACCCTGCTCTATCTGAAATATCTGCATTGGCGGTCAAAAAAAACGATATCGGTTGGTCACTAATTAATTTATTTAAATGTATCTAATTTAATATTTTAATAAATCATTATTCAATAAACTCAAATGTTATTTAATATTTAAATGTATTTGTCAATTTAACTGGTCATCATTGCATCTTGTAAACCAACAGCAATATTCTCCTGAACCCTTAGAGCAGTGGTTCCCAAACTTTTCCATTCCACGACCCACCTAGACAAGTGTAATATATTTCACGACCCACCAAAATATTAAAAAAAAAAAAAAAACAACGAGTGAAATTACTTTAAACCTAATCTTACTTAAAATTTTTATGACAGAAATTAAGTATTTAAGAAAAATAACCATTTTATTTTAGAGTACAACTGAAAATTTCACTACAAATTTACAAGTTTTAATTTTTGTTTACTGGCGTTAAAATATGTAGTGTCCATAAAAACGTGAAGCAGGCTCACTCCAGTGAAGTGTGATCTGCGCTGCTGTGTTTTGTTGCATTCATGATCCTTCCGTGTGTGTCGGCGAGAACGGAGCACAATCCAACACTTTTTTAGAAAAGCATAAGAAGCAAAGCAGAACTATCTAAAACAGTTTGGAGATTAAAATAATTGTGAAATAGGTAAAAAAAGACCGATTGAACCTTTTAATGACATTGCTCTGAGACCTTCAAAACACGCAACGCACACGGACTTAATTGCAATTTGAAAATCACACTAAGGATATTGCAGTTCATTATTAATGTTGGTGGGCTATATCGTTGTGATGAGTGGGTTCCCAGTTCCCGCCTCCTTCTTCCTGTGATTGTGAAGATTTTAATGTTTTACACTGGTGCCGAAGCCAGGGAGGAAGGAGGGGCGCGCTGCCGAAGATCCTTCGCCGCTGGGGTGAATCCGCAGTGCCATCGAGCAGGGCGAAGGAGTCTGCCGCCGAGGGTGCTCGATGTGGTGGGCTGGAGTGAGTTGCCGGGGGGGGGGGGGGGGGCGAACTCACTCCAGCCCACCGCCTCGATGACTCCTTCGTGGAAAGAGGTGGGAACCGGCGGACAATCAAACAAAGTTTTAATAACCAAATAAACACAAAACAGCGCGACAGCCCCTCTCGGATGACTGCCGTGCACAAATAAAAAACAAACACAAAATAAAACCCAGGCCTGGTCCTCTCTCGTCCTTCACTGTCATCGCTCCTCTTTTGTATCTTTCCGATCTCCTCCGTGGTTCTTGAGACCGGTGAGTGTTGCTCATTTCCCAATCACTCCACCGGCCTAGCTCTGTTCCCATGGCACTAGGCCCCGCCCCACTCGTCACATTCGTGCAGCCCTAGACTGAACTGTGTTAGTGTCTGTGTGTCATTGAAACGCAAAATTAGCTGCAGCCAAGTGACTTTGTGCGACCCACCTTGTTCCATTCCGTGACCCACGAGTGGGTCGCGACCCACAGTTTGAAAACCCCTGCCTTAGAGGACTGTGAACCCCATGAAGAAAAATGCAGTTGCTGCAAAGGGACCATTTAAATTCATAATTGTCAGCAAACTGAAGGGAATAATTATTAATCAGCCAACACCTTCCTTCCCCACAAAAACACATTGAATGATTCAGATGCACTCTGATTCAGTTTCAGAGCTCACTTGTGTGTCCCACCTCTCTGTTGTGTGCTCTCATGTTTCACAAACAGCTAGAGAATACATTTTAACAAATTATCAAGGTCTTCTAACTGCATGTTACTCAGCAAAAGAGTATGTACGGTTTTCCAAACAACACTCCTAGGAAATGCTAAATGCTAGGAATCTAATTAGTTATAGTTATCATAGAGTCTTACATAATGCCCTCAGTGGTTACTGTAGGAGGAAGCTATGCAAGTCATCTCAGCATCAACATGTGCAACTTGGCATGACAGCAGGTCAGATGGGATCCAGCCAAGTAGTGGCACACATGCTAGTTAATAAAAACACAACCTCCACCCATCCTAGAGAAAATAAAACATTTACGCCAAAGTGCCTTTCTTATCTGTTATCCAACAAGGAAGCAGCGCATAACACAACCAATAAGTTTCAATGGTTTCCCTCTGTCAAGGAAAAACGAAAGAGCTGTGCCACCCATTCAACCCACTCTTCTAACACAAGAATATGCGGCCGGACCAGCATCAACAGTAAGTGCAATTTATAGTTACATACCAAAATGAAACTGTGAACTGTCTGCTGTTGCATGTGAAATTTCCATGGGGAAAATTCTGAATTTAATGTCGCACTGTGTCCAACTATTACACAACAACTGCAAAGAAAAACACAAACAGAACTGTTTCAAAGCCTGTCATTAAAGTCATCGCTTGTGGAAAGCTGGAGGAAGAAAAGATTCTGTTAGACACATCGTGACAGATGTTCATCCTGGAAAGGAATCCGCTTCCTGTTGCACAAGAACATGTTCATCTTAAATGATGTGCTTGTACTCTCGAGAAGAGCCAGTTGGCTCCACATGTGTAAGAGCTGGGCAGGCTTGTGGGGAGTTGCCTGGAAAGACTGTGATCATGAACAAGAGAAGAGAGAGAAAGTGTGGACTTACGTCAAATGCTTCCCGCCGCAGCCCTTCGGTGTTCCTCAGCCAGCATCGGCTCAGCTCGCTTAACTCCAGGATGGGCTGAACTTTCAGCCGAACCGTGTCGCCTGATTGCCGAATCATCTCCACGATCTCATCCCTGTTCTTGTTCTCCACATTTCGCCCATTGATCTCCACCAGCCGGTCTCCGGGAACCAACCCAAGAGCCAGGTCCTTGGTACCAGCACCTGGTTCCGCAAAGTGGACCACTCTGCGATATACACCTCCATCCGTGCCACGGTCCAACATGGTGGTGCGCCGCAAGGAGAACCCAAAATCCCCAGTGTTCCGCCTCTGAAGAACCAGTTCGCGAACTTCAGGCGTCTGCGGTGGCACAACCGCAGGCAACCGGAGGTCTGCTGGAAACGTCTTATCCACAATCTCAGGAATCTGCACCTTTTTCCCAGTAGAAGGTTTTTGCAGATGATTCTGGAGACTTGGCTTACGCTGGGGGTCAAAGATCTTGCTTTCTACCTGTGGAGACGGGGCAGCCGAGTTCTGCCCAGAAGGTGTGGAACCTTCGGATGGACTTTCTTCTTTATTCCTCTGAGAAAAGGAGAAGCGCTTCATGATGGAACCCATTTGTGAGTTCTGCATGGCGAGGGAGCCGAATCTGGCCGCCCGCTCCTTAACAGAGCTCCGGTGGCCATCTTGGCCGTAATCACCCTTCAGATCGTCACTGGAACTGGCCGCGCTGAGCTGATCTGCATCCAGAACCATGCTGCTGCGGTTACTGAGGCCATCCGACTCAATGTCGGTCAGGTTGAGCTCAGTGCTGCTGGCGACTTTAATAGGTATCGGGTTCGAGATCTCCAACTTGTTCTTGGAGTCCCGTTTGGAGCTCCGGTTGAGGTTGAAGAAACCCCGTCTCATGCTCATCTCATCCAGGCTTCGGAGCTCAGCCGCTGACATCCGTTCCCTCCGGTCTCTCTTGTCTTTTTTCTCCTTCCTGACGCCATCCTTCTCCTTGTCTTTTTTCATCAAGTTGAACATACTGTCCCCAAATTAGTTTACGTTCCACTACAGAAGCACCAATGTTTTCACAAGAAAGCGATTTTTCCATACAGAGAGGCTTCTGTACATCCAGAATGGATTAATTACAGCTCCCTGGAAAGAGAAAAATAACATAACATCAATAATTGTACAATTTTTCGTGTTTCTCAGCACAATAAGACTCTTTTAGATGCCAGTCAAGTCATAATTTCCTACTGAGCTACAAATACCAAACAATATGCAAATAATTTTGTAAAAAAAAAAAAAAAATAGCCAAATTATGTAGAAATCACTGAGTGGCATTCATGCAAGAAACAAACTTCTGTATCATAATGTAGCATGACAATATTTACCAGGGGTGCGTTTCCCAAAAGCAACTTATGCTCACACAATACACCCCAGAACAGCAAAAGTGACTGGTTTTAGAGCAATGAAGATACTGTATTATTTCACTATAAGAATGTGAAACAAACCGGGTTTAAGGCATTAGGGAGGTTCAATATAGGCCACGGGCCTCTAACATTCCTATTTTCCCACCAGCGGGAGACTTCATCATCCAAACAAGTTCCATTAACTAGGGGCCAAATTCTTCCCAATAATACAGGAAGGCAATTCAGGCAATTCTTCCCCATAAAAGGCTTTATGCAAAGCATGCTTAATGCAACATGATACTACCTAATACTACCTCATCTACTAGTACATAATTTGAGTTCAACGTTAAAATACAAATGCAAAAAAATACAAGTGAACACTAGCTTGTATAAACAATTAAGGCACCAGCATTAATTATGATAATAATACTACTAATGCTCAGTCCATTAGTTATTCTCATTTTCCTTAGCATCAGTCTCTTTATAGCACAGATTATAAACTTCATTTTTGTCCCCTGACGTGGGGTTTTGAACATGCTCAGCATGTTTGAACTAGCTTAAAAAAGATAAAGTCTCCTATTAAAAAAAGGTGCTATGGTAATCAGTTTCCAAATTCAACAGCATTTATTTAAAATAAAACACTTCTGTAAAATAAATGTATTTGCTATGACTTTTAAACAATGTAAGGCATCCTTGCTGAGTAAATAAAACGTATTGACCTTATCCTTTTGGAGGATATTAGACTGAGTAGACATCATTAGACTGAGTAGACATCACTAGACTGTGTTATGTACGTTTCTCTACTTTTAGCTGGTACAACAATAATTGTGGTAACTTTGTATTCAACTATACAGTCATGACAATAACAGAAAGATTGCTGAAAGCTTATTTTAACAGACAGAAATCAATCGTTGTGTTAACTATGTAATTTTGGATACCGTAGCTACCATTGTCAATTTCTGTAAGAATGAATTTAAGGATTAATTTCAATACTGCTGTTCATGAACAGATGAACCTGCACTTGACCGTTGACATGAAAGGAGTGTGAGGGCGACTATATTACAATATAACTAGGAAATCTGTTACAATGTTCTGTAGAAGCCTGCGGTTAGCTTACAATGTATCATTGGCGCATTAAAGACCAGACAGATACAAACCAGGCGAGAGCCACTTTGAAGAGAAGCACTTTAGGACAAGAAACCTTCGTTTATAAATGTGCCCGTTCGGTCGGTCAACCGGAGCAGCGAGAGACTCGTCATTCATCTGCGGCAGGAAAGCCAAACGCTAACGCTCAAGATCAGCCACTAAGCCTTTAAATTAGCTGGACACGGACTTATGCTATTAAACGCAGACCACCAGTGTATACAGATTTTATCGAGAAACAACCGAACCTATAAACTCGCAAGATAGCTAATGAACAGTGAGTGTAACAATCCTCCGGCTACAGTTAGCATGAGTAAGTGGCTGATAAGGGTCCTTTCTTCGCCTGTATGTCCAGGAGCGGACTGCTGTTGATCCCACGCTCACATCCCTGACATGGGATTTTACCTCAAGGAAATTACCGGATATTATCTCGTTTACGGAATTTAAACATAAATGTATAAATACATAAAAGTCGGCTGCACTCACCGTAGTGAGATATCCAGTTTTTGGCAGGGAACGGGTTTGTTTCTGTTCGCTCTATCCTCTAGATGGGCGCAGCTGAACGTGAGCAGGCGAGCACTGTTGTAAATATATAGTGATAAAGGCGGTAGGTTGGCCTCAAGTTGCTTATTGTTTAGTGAGAAGAAACGGCGACACCTGCTGCCTGCGTTAGGAACTACAGCTGCAGAAGTCAATACCGTAGGAATTGATTGGGATAATAATAGAATAATAACAACCTATTGTTAGGGCCCGAGCACCGATGGTGTGAGGACCCTCTTGGAATTGCTTCGTTTATTATTATTATTATTATTATTATTATTATTATTATTATTATTATTATTATTATTATTATTATTCTCTAAGATGAATCGCATTTTTGAGAGCCTAAACATGCTCGAAAAGTCATGAAACTTTGCACACACCTCAGAACTGGCGAAAATTTACGTCTGATATGGGTTTCAGAAGGAGGTGTGGCAAAATGGCTCGACAGCGCCACCTATACACGTTCAACGGTGTGCGCCTCGAGCTACGTTTCACGTACATGTATGAAAATTGGTATACACATGTATCTCTCCAATACCTACAAAAAAGTCTCTTGGAGCAAAATCCGAAACCGAACAGGAAGTCAGTTATTTTTAATTGTATGAGCAAATTTTGTGTCATTTTTGTCATTTCCATGCGTTGTATTTTAACGAACTCCTCCTAGAGATTAATTGAGATCAACACCAAAGTTGGTATGCCTAATCTAAAGGCCTTTGCGATGTTAAATTGCGAAGATTTTGAGTTTTCGTTAAAGGGCGTGTCCGTGGCGGCCTGGCGAATTTCGATGATTCGCCATGAAAAATGAAGTTGCTATAACTCAGACATACAATGTCCAATCTGCCCCAAACTTCACATGTTTGATGAGACTCCGAACCTGAACATATTTACATGCCCATATTCAGTTATAGTCATAGCGCCACCTATAGGCAACAGGAAGTGACATATTTTACACTTCGACACACTACTCCTAGAAATTTTTTGACATCAATGTCTTTTTTGTGGTCAGTCTAATCTAAAGGCCTGTGCGATGTTAAGTTGTGAAGATCTTGAGTTTTCGTTAAGGGGCGTGTCCATGGCGCCGTGACAAAATTCAAAGTCTCGCCATGGGAATAAAAGATGTTATAACTCAGGCATAAAATGTCCGATCTTCCCCAAACTTCACATGTTTGATAAAAGTCCTGGCCTGAACAGATCTGTAGGCCAATATTCCATCGGGTGTGGCAAAATGGCTCGATAGCGCCACCTATACACTTTCAACGGTGTGCGCCTCGAGCTACGTTTCATGTACATATATGAAAATCAGTATACACATGTATCTCTCCAATACCTACAAAAAAGTCTCTTGGAGCAAAATCCGAAACCCAACAGGAAGTCGGTTATTTTTAATTTTATGAGCAAATTTTGTGTCATTTTTGTAATTTCCATGCGTTGTATTTTAACGAACTCCTCCTAGAGATTCATTCAGATCAACACCAAAGTTGGTATGCCTAATCTAAAGGCCTTTGCGATGTTAAATTGCGAAGATTTTGAGTTTTCGTTAAAGGGCGTGTCCATGGCGGCCTGACAAATTTCGATGTTTCGCCATGAAAAAGGAAGTTGCTGTAACTCAGACATACAATGTCCAATCTGCCCCAAACTTCACATGTTAGATAAGACTTCTGCCCTTAACAGATCTACATGCCCAAATTCAGTTATAGTCATAGCGCCACCTGCTGGCAACAGGAAGTGACATGTTTTACGCTGCGACAAACTACTCCTTGAAATTTTATGACATCAATGTTATTTTTGTGGTCAGTCTAATCTAAAGACCTGTGTGATGTTTAGTTGTGAAGATCTTGAGTTTTCGTTAAAAGGCGTGTCCATGGCGCCGTGACGAAGTTCGATGTGTCGCCATGGGAATAAAAGATGTTATAACTCAGGCATAAAATGTCCGATCTTGCCCAAACTTCACATGTGTGATAAGGGTCCAGGCCTGAACAGATCTGAAAGCCAATATTCCATTGGGTGTGGCAAAATGGCTCGATAGCGCCACCTATACACTTTCAACTGAGTCCATATACACTTTCAACGGAGTGCGCCTCAAGCTATGTTTCACGTACATGTAGAAAAATCGGTACACACATGTAACACACCAATACCTACGAAAAAGTCTCTTGGTACGAAATCCGAATCCCAACAGGAAGTCGGTTATTTAGAAATTTCTCTGCAAAATTGGCGTTGTTTTTGCCATTTTCAGGGGTTGTACTTTAACAAACTTCTCCTAGAGATTTATTCAGATCAATCTTGCAGCTTTAATCTCGTTTTGTTTTTGGTGGTCATCAGCTGTAAAGTCATCTCAGAAAAGATCTAGGGATGTATAAAAGGGTCTCGATTAAATAGGTACAGGTCATGGGTTACTATCGTTGACTAAAACTACTATTGTTAATTGAAATAAATCTGAAATTATAATTATAAATATAAATATTAGACGAAAAACTGTTGCCTTGCAAACAAATTAAATTAAGTTTAATCTGAAGCATTTATGGTAATAAACTGGTAGTAAATAAAAAAGCAAAACCTAAACTCAAACTGTGACTGAAATAAAAATAGATTAAACCTAAATAGTAATATTTTTAAAAAAAATCTAATAAAAAGAAAAAAATCACAAAATACAATTACACACTATTTAAAATAAAATAAAAGATTATTTACAATATCAATAAAATATTTTTGAAGCACAGAAATTACTAACTGACAAGTAAATAAATAACAAAAAAACTAACCGCAATATTAGAAAACTTATAAAATGGCAAAAGCACATAAGAAAATTACACAAAAATTAAAATAAAATTTGTATAAAAAATTTATGTTTTTCTCATGTTAATAAAATGCTAATTCGTATTAATAAAAATTAAAATATTATATAAATAATACTAAAATAACACAGGTACCAACCAGTCTTGTGGGATTAAATTTGGATGAGATCTTGAGGTCATGGTCTTCTTAATTAGATCACTATCTAATGCCTTGACCTTCTGCCAGCTGTTTTTGTTTAGCTTCTAATACCATAATATATAGCACTGTATATGTGTTGATTTTGACAACACTTGTGAGGACCTTTTTCTTAATAAAATTACCTGACAATTATAGTGACACATTTGCAAAATAAGTTTGCAATTTTGTGATGCTCACAAATCAGTCGAAATAATTTTTTTTTGTACTTGTAATTGCTTTTAACCTTATTATGTTATTAATCATAATCGTGTACTTTTGTATATTTTATTCACTATGGTCTAACACAATTATTCAGGTGGATGGCGTAATTTGTGTTTTTTGCTTAAACAATTGTTTTTAAGTACTTCATTAAAAATAATGAGAAATAATGGTTACAATTATACTAATGAGATATAAGATAGGATGCATGATATTATCAGTGGCACAAAAGAATACTTAATCCACCTTTTGCAAGGGAGACAGTTTGAGATCTAGTTAGAGAAATGACATTCAGACTAATGGCATCCATTCATTTAATTTCACAAGCTGTTACATACAACAAGAACTGAGAATTTAAAGAATTTTCTTATGCTGCTACAAAATGGATTTTACTCTCCAAGGTGATGCACGAGCAAACTTCAAGTCTCTCACAAGGGAAGGAACATCTCTGTTGTATTCTGAAATATATTTGTATCAATACAAATAATAATATTTTGCCATTGTCTGTGCCATTGTCAATGACTAAGGCTACTTAAAACAACCGTGAAAACATATTCAACAATAAAGCATACAATTTATGGGAAAACTATTTTGTTGGCTTGCTTTTTGAATAAATAGTAGAAAAATAACTATGTTTTGTATTTTTTGGGAAGGGGTTTTAAAACTTTTTTGTCAGCTGAACCCCTATGACTTAAAATATTTTCTTGAAGTAGCCTAAG
This sequence comes from Carassius carassius, assembly GCF_963082965.1. Classification (NCBI taxonomy): domain Eukaryota; kingdom Metazoa; phylum Chordata; class Actinopteri; order Cypriniformes; family Cyprinidae; genus Carassius; species Carassius carassius. The sequence continues at coordinate 12,950,654 of NC_081782.1, forward strand.
ATCCCCTGAGATTTTAAGAAAATATTTCAAGGATTTGACAACACATTCAATCATTGTTCACTGTTTTCTTATGTCGGTTATTGGACACATGATGAAAAGGTACAACAAGTACAATCTTTTATTATTTTTAAATATTGTGTCATTTTGATTGCTGAATGTTCTAAAATCATTTCTGCATTTTAATTAGAATTTTTGTGATGTTTTGACCAATACAGTGAAGGATTTATCAATCGTTTTAATCCATTTTCCCATAAAGAAATACTTTTTAAATGTTTTTTTTTTTTTTTTGCAAAACTTGTACATTCAAAAGCAGGGCAGCGAGACATAAATACACTCCAACAAGAAGCAAACATAAAATAAAAAACAAACATTCTGGATTTGCATATCAAATTATAGATTTACTGATACATTAAAGTGTAAATAATGTAATAAACTTACATTCAATACTTTTTATATGTAACTTTAGGACTATGGAAACAGAGCACAACGCGTCATAATCTGAAGACCACGCCCACAGGGCACGGCATTTTTGTAAAAGTTGCTTAAATATATTTTTTAAGATTTTTTTCTCTAAGGCCTAGTCATGGCTTAAACTAAACCCCGTTTGTGAAACCGAGTCTTAGTAGTAGTAGGAGTATCCCAGTTCCGCGGGAAAACCGAGGACTTGGCAACACTGCGGCGGCCGTTATTTTGAACTACATTAGAGTTGCCAGGTTTTCACGACAAAACTCGTACAATTGCTACTCAAAACTAGCCCAGTCTCTTTAGAGGGGTGTCCCGGTAAAAATCGCGTTCCGGGGGTAAAATACACCTTTTTTGCGAGGTTATCCTGGTTAAATTCGCATTCCGGAGGATAAATACCACGTTATTTGGGTGGGTCGCATCCATAGACTGACTTGCACTGAACTACAGTCAAATGCGCGTTCACTGCGAGCTGAGCTCTGGCTCTACGTCATCGCCCAAAGTGCCATAGAGTGGGCGGGGCATCTCGATCGGGGATGAGCTTTAAACATGAGAGCATAACCTTAGGGTTGTGTTCTCTATCATAACAGTCCGTTTCGATCTCAAAAAGCGCTTCCAGCTGCGGGGGTGTATGAGGAGCATCAGAATAAAGAGTTTTAGCTCGATCAGGTAGCGAAGGAGGTGAAGGTAGGAGTGGAAGAGGGGGGCTGTGGTTGGATTTAGTGAAAGAAAACAATATGGCCGCGGTGGAGCTGGAATGGATCCCTGAGACCCTGTACAACACCGCTATCTCGGCCGTGGTCGACAACTACGGCCGATCGCGACGGGATATCCGCTCTCTGCCTGAAAATATACAGTTTGATGTGTACTACAAGGTAAGAAGAAAAGCGAATGGGTTCAGTGCGGAACAAAGATCAAAAGCATCTGACACTTTTTACTAGCAGCTCGGCTAACAAAAACTGTAGCGAGCTCTCAGTGGAGCGCTTGTTAGGAAGAGGCTCGAGCTACAAGACGATTTAGCCGTTCAGGTACTCGGTTTTGAGAGTCCACTCGTTTCTCTGTGGCAGTTTGGGTGAAGGCTGGTTGAAGTGGACACTATGTTCCAGTTATCTTAGCATGTACCTTATCTAACTTTACTGCTGTATGAGATACAGCTCTGTGGGTCAAGACTAATTAACTATATAACACCGTGACATCTATCTCTATTTTACCCTGTTAACCTTATTTATGGGTACGAGCCCAGTCTAATATGTTTTTATAATGTTATGTGAGTATTTAAACCATAACCGTGTTTTTAACGACTTCATAAGACAACTGACATGTGAAACTTTATGTGGTTTGAATGGTTTGTCACCAACCACTGTGAAAAGTATTAATTAAGACACTTATTAGACATAATAATAGAGGCTTGTAACCCTTAATAAGGTCCCTTGTATTAAAATGAACTAAAATTAAAAATACTTCTGAAACAAATATGAATTGTATTTAATGGTAATTTGAACGTATAGCTTATTAATACATTATTTAAAAATCTAGTTGGATCTTTTAATATCATTGAATGCACCATGAGCTTATATGAACTAAAAAGTTTTTTTTTTCCATACAAATATTATTGTTAGTTAATGTTAGCTACTGGTTTTATGTAATATACTTTATATTGTACTTTTTCTAGTTATGCCAAGTTCTAAAATAGCTTCTTGGGTAGAAATTGTGAGTACACAAATATTTAAAAAAGATTCTTATCCTTAAACCTTTTTTTTTTTCAGTAAATCAAGTAATACTGGTGAAGTTATGGGGCTTTTGAATATTATTGTGGACAGTTTGGGGCCCTGGAGTCAAAAAGGCTAATTTAGGATGATCATAGATTTTAGCCTCAAACAGTAAGGGTTACATTACTCTGTTGAGAAGATAATTTAACCATTTAATCTTTGCATTATGTTTTTCACAGCTTTGTACAGTCAGGCTATTTGGTTTCAAATACCAGATGTGCCATATCACAAACAAAATGTTTTTGGAACATGTATTGGTCTTGCACAAACTCTTCCTGATTGTACATTCTGTTTTCATAGTGGCTACTTTTCCTGGTTTTCTGGTTCTTGGCACCCCCAAGGGAAGACTTGAGTTGTCTTTGTGTCACATGTACAATAGGGTCAGCAGTCTCACATTTCTTCATGTGTTCCAGCTTTACCAGCAAGGCCGTCTCTGCCAGCTGGGAGGGGAGTTCTGTGAGCTGGAGGTCTTCGCTAAAGTCCTCAGGGCCTCTGACAAAAGGTACTTGATAATCAGTAGTGTATTATATGTAAAGTGTATTGTGTATATTTGCATTATATGAGCCATCCTGCTTTCTAGATATTAGCTTTGATTTAAAAACTATATTGATCCACCAGTAATAATCTTATATGAATTATATAGTATTTGACATTGCTTGAAGTTAAAGAAACATCCCTATGCGATCACCCTAAAATACAACTTATATACAGTATATGCATGAAAAAAATATTTTTCATAAGCCTCTATTGATACTTCTATGAAAGACTAAGTACATATTTTCTTTCCCAGGCACCTCCTACACCACTGCTTCCAGGCTCTGATGGACCACGGTGTAAAGGTCGCATCAGTCCTGGCCAACTCTTTCAGCCGCCGATGTTCATACATCGCAGAGTCCGACGCGCATGTGAAAGAGAAAGCTATACAGTTCGGCTTTGTTTTAGGTATGGCTCGTGTGGCTCACTTTTCTGCTTTCTCGGCTTGTGATAACAAGCTGTTGCAATAATACTTTGCTTGGATATCAGGTGGCTTTTTATCAGATGCCGGCTGGTATGGAGATGCAGAGAAAGTCTTCCTGTCTTGTCTCCAGCTGTGCACGTTACATGATGAGGTTCTTCACTGGTATCGTGCAGTGGAGTGTTGTGTGAGGTGAGTGAATGGTCAGCTTGAGTCTCTTCTAGCTCTAAAGGGTGAGTAAATTGAATTAGTATCTTATTAATGTGGAATTTGTGTGCCAGGTTGCTTCACGTGCGTAATGGCAACTGCAAATACCACCTGGGAGAAGAAACTTTCAAACTGGCCCAGTCTTACATGGACAAACTAGCCAAACACGGCCATCAGGCTAATAAGGCTGCCCTGTATGGAGAACTGTGTGCCCTGCTCTTTGCCAAAAGCCACTATGATGAGGTAAGTCCCATTGCAAATATCCCAGAGGTCTGCTGAAGAATGGCTGCTCTACAGCTCAATGTGTTCCTAATGTGTTTCAGGCTTATAGGTGGTGTATAGAGGCTATGAGGGAGATCACCGTTGGCTTACCTGTGAAAGTAGTAGTTGATGTTCTCAGACAAGCCTCTAAGGTCAGTGATTGTTTGATATTTGAGTTTTTCTAAATATATGTGAACTTCTTTTCCATTAAATAATGAATATTGATCCCTGCAGGCATGTGTTGTTAAGCGGGAGTTCAGGAAAGCTGAACAACTGATAAAACATGCCGTCTTCTTGGCGCGGTGAGCACTGTCAAGCGTAGTTCTTTTTTAAACGTGTGGTGTTGAAATTTTGTTCTGTTTGGCAGCAATGAAATGCCTCTGTCTTTGCAAATTTTGTTTTCAGGGAACATTTTGGGCACAAGCACCCGAAATACTCCGATACACTACTAGATTATGGATTTTATCTATTAAATGTGGATAATATCTGTCAGTCAGTGGCCATTTACCAGGTGAGCCAAAAACAAAAGTATGAATAAAGGATTTTCTCATTCTTTGAAAGATTATTTTTGATGTACTTGTTATTGATGTGTTCTACCTTCAGACTGCACTAGATATTCGGCAGTCTGTGTTTGGAGGGAAGAATATTCATGTTGCAACTGCACATGAGGACCTGGCGTATTCGTCCTACGTCCATCAGTACAGCTCTGGTAAATTCGACAATGCACTGTGAGTATCTCAATCCCGTCCTGGGCACATTAGTTACATGTTCAGAGAAAGAATGATTTTATATAATTTTAAACCATAATTGCATCTGTGTCTGTTGGGTATATGGACAGTGCAAGGGTTTTGTGCACCATTCTTGCACTCTAGATTTAGAGCAAATCTATTGCAGATGATTGATGGACCGATTGACTCTCATGAGCTGGTTCTTTTAAAGAATCATAAACAAAATCTCAATTGTTATCCGTTTGAATCATTCAAAATGAATGTGTCAGCCAGATATCATCAGTATCATCATTAACTGGTGGTTCATGTGACTAAGTAGTATTTTTTTAAAGTAATGATATTTATACATATACAAATATACACAAACATATATACCGTATTTTTCGGACTATAAGTCGCACCTGAGTATAAGTCGCATCAGTCCAAAAATACGTCATGATGAGGAAAAAAACATATATAAGTCGCACTGGACTATAAGTCGCATTTATTTAGAACCAAGAAGAAGAGAAGAGAAAACATTACCGTCTACAGCCACGAGAGAGCGCTCTATGCTGCTCAGTGTAGACTACAGGAGCACAGAGCAGCATAGAGCGCCCTCTGGTGGCTGTAGACGGTAATGTTTTTCTCTTGGTTCATGTAAAATTTATTTTGAAAAGTAAGTCGCACCTGACTATAAGTCGCAGGACCAGCCAAACTATGAAAAAAAGGTGCGACTTATAGTCCGGAAAATAAGGTGTGTATGTATATATATATATATATATATATATATATATATATATATATATATATATACACACACACACACGCGTCCTTCTCAAAAAATTTGCATATTGTGATAAGTTCATTATTTTCCATAATGTAATGATAAAAATTAAACTTTCATATATTTTAGATTCATTGCACACCAACTGAAATATTTCAGGTCTTTTATTGTTGTAATACTGATGATTTTGGCATACAGCTCATGAAAACCCAAAATTCCTATCTCAAAAAATTAGCATATTTTATCCGACCAATAAAAGAAAAGTGTTTTTAATACAAAAAAAAGTCAACCTTCAAATAATTATGTTCAGTTATGCGATCAATAATTGGTCGGGAATCCTTTTGCAGAAATGACTGCTTCAATGCGGCGTGGCATGGAGGCAATCAGCCTGTGGCACTGCTGAGGTGTTATGGAGGCCCAGAATGCTTCGATAGCGGCCTTAAGCTCATCCAGAGTGTTGGGTCTTGCGTCTCTCAACTTTCTCTTCACAATATCCCACAGATTCTCTATGGGGTTCAGGTCAGGAGAGTTGGCAGGCCAATTGAGCACAGTAATACCATGGTCAGTAAACCATTTACCAGTGGTTTTGGCACTGTGAGCAGGTGCCAGGTCGTGCTGAAAAACGAAATCTTCATCTCCATAAAGCTTTTCAGCAGATGGAAGCATGAAGTGCTCCAAAATCTCCTGATAACTAGCTGCATTGACCCTGCCCTTGATAAAACACAGTGGACCAACACCAGCAGCTGACATGGCACCCCAGACCATCACTGACTGTGGGTACTTGACACTGGACTTCAGGTATTTTGGCATTTCCTTCTCCCCAGTCTTCCTCCAGACTCTGGCACCTTGATTTCCGAATGACATGCAAAATTTGTCCAAAAGTCCAGTGCTGCTTCTCTGTAGCCCAGGTCAGCCGCTTCTGCCGCTGTTTCTGGTTCAAAAGTGGCTTGACCTGGGGAATGCGGCACCTGTAGCCCATTTCCTGCACACGCCTGTGCACGGTGGCTCTGGATGTTTCTACTCCAGACTCAGTCCACTGCTTCCGCAGGTCCCCCAAGGCTTCTCCACAATCTTCCTCAGGGTCCGGTCACCTCTTCTCATTGTGCAGCGTTTTTTGCCACACTTTTTCCTTCCCACAGACTTCCCACTGAGGTGCCTTGATACAGCACTCTGGGAACAGCCTGTTCGTTCAGAAATTTCTTTCTGTGTCTTACCCTCTCGCTTGAGGGTGTCAATGATGGCCTTCCGGACAGCAGTCTTACCCATGATTGCGGTTTTGAGTAATGAACCAGGCTGGGAGTTTTTAAAAGCCTCAGGAATCTTTTGCAGGTGTTTAGAGTTAATTAGTTGATTCAGATGATTAGGTTAATAGCTCGTTTAGAGAACCTTTTCATGATATGCTAATTTTTGGAGATAGGAATTTTGGGTTTTCATGAGCTGTATGCCAAAATCATCAGTATTAAAACAATAAAAGACCTGAAATATTTCAGTTGGTGTGCAATGAATCTAAAATATATGAAAGTTTAATTTTTATCATTACATTATGGAAAATAATGAACTTATCACAATATGCAAATTTTTTGAGAAGGACGCGTGTGTGTGTGTGTGTGTATATATATATATATATATATGTATATATGTATATGTATATATATAATTTTTTTTTTTTTTTTTTTTTTTTTAAATAATATTACAAAATAAATAATACTTTTGTGGGACTCTTTGCTGCAAAAACAGAATTCTTTAGGTAACACTAAACACTACCTAATAGGTCAGAGGCAAAATAGCATTGCTGTTTTTTTTTAAAGAAGACAAACATTCTTATTAGATCAGCATGAAAATATGAAAATTGAATTGGTGTTGTGAGTCACTTCTTCAAAAGCAAGCTGCCACATTGCTCTATTCATACCCAGACAAAACAGTATTTTGGTTGCAACTAATCCCATATGAACTTTTATACCATTTTATTTGTCCCTCCAGTGTTTATGGAATCCATGACACAGATGACCAGTAGTTGCCCTAAACTTTAACACAATTAAGATGTTTTTGTAGAACTGTTTTGTCTTGTGTTTTTTTTTTTTTCATGGAAGTGTTTATCGAATAACATGAACCCATTTCATACTTTGAATTTTGCTTTTAGATTCCATGCAGAACGTGCCATAGACATCATAACTCACATTCTCCCTGAAGACCATCTGCTGCTGGCCTCATCCAAGAGGGTGAAAGGTGAGACTAGCACTTTGAAAAGCTTTCATAACTCTTCTCATTCACAGCTGCATTACTAGAATGACAACATTAAGATGGCCCTTGACAGTTAAGTAGTATTATCTTTTCACTCATCATCCATATTTATTTATTTCTTTTAAATCACATTACGTCAAGCTAATTTGTATATCTGCTCTTCCATCTTAAGCCCTAATCCTGGAGGAGATCGCCATTGATTGCCATAACAAAGAAACCGAGGAACGCCTCCTACAGGAGGCTCATGATCTGCACCTCTCCTCCCTGCAGTTGGCCAAAAAAGCTTTCGGAGAGTTCAACGTTCAGACGGCAAAACACTACGGGAACCTGGGCCGCCTCTATCAATCCATGCGCAAATTCAAGGTGTTTATTTATTCTTCCTTTTTTAAACCCGTAGTATAAGTAATAGTGTATCATTGTGCAAGCTGTGTGTTTTTGTTTTCTGTTGTGTAAGCTTAACTCAGCTTAGAGTGCTTTTGAGGTCGCTCTTGGGCTGACTGAACTTTAATGGTGTGATTTGTAATGCAGGAGGCAGAGGAGATGCACATCAAGGCCATTCAGATCAAGGAGCAGCTGTTGGGACAGGAGGACTATGAGGTGGCTCTGTCAGTGGGACACTTGGCCTCGCTCTATAACTACGACATGAATCAGTATGATGATGCAGAGCGTCTGTACTTGCGTTCCATCGCTATTGGTGAGGGTTACGTTTGTCATTAACACATTTTGGGTGGGGAGTGCATGATATCTGTACCATCAGTTTCTTTTTGTAAATTATTCATATAACTTAATATTGTATGTATAATACGGACAAAAATTGACTTGGAATGCTCATTTCCACAGTTTTTACATTACATTTATCTTTGCTGTCATCTAATGCTTAAATTGAAAACAGCTTTTTGAAAAGATTAACGGTTTCGTTTTTTTTTTCCTTTTTCTTTTTTTACATTTAATTTATAATTTCAATTCATTTTTATATTTTAATTTAAACAGTGTTTATAGTTCAAAACTATTCAAAACTGGAAAAAATTAATAACCATGTACGTTGTAATGCCTAAATACTAGTGATGCACCGAAATGAAAATTCTGCGCTGAAACCGAAAATTTAGGATGCACTTGGCCGAAAACCGAAACTGAAGCCGAAAATGGCTTCTTTTAAAAACGTATATATATATTGCTTGGATTTAATGGATCTGAATTGAAGCTTTTGTGACAAGCTTTTTTTGATTGTGACAGCCCTTTGACATGCTTAATCTTTGATAGGCAGACGCGTGATAACAGCTCGACCGTGAGTGAAACCTAAGCGCTTGCTCACGGATGGGAGGGGCGGGTGACATTCATTTTCGGTTTACGTTTTCGGCTGTTTTTTTTATTTTCGGCGGCCGAAATTTCGGTGCACCCCTACTAAATACACTTTAAAAATTAAACTGTTCGTTTCAAATAATACTGAATTGTAATATCTGCCATTTTTCATGAAAATAATTATGAATCTGTATTTACCACAATTTCATAATCTTGCATTCATAATTGTGGATCATTTATTGTACTGTTAAATATGATTTTATGCTCGTAAAGGCTGCATCTATTTGTTCAAATATATAGTAATATTGAGATAACTTATAAAATTTTAAAATATCCGTTTTCTATGTTTGTGTATTTTAAAATGTTTTTTTTTTCTTTGATTGCAAAGCCAGCATAGCATCATTACTCCAGTCTGCAGTGTCACATGATCCTTCAGAAATCATTCTAATATGCTGATTTGATCTGCTCAAGAAACATTTCTTATTATTGTCCGTGTTGTGCTGCTTAATATTTTAGTGTAAACAGTAATATAGTTTTACTAACCTAAAACTTTGGAGCAGTAATGCTTGTCTTTTATCTTCACATGTAGAATCATGTTCTTAACCTAAACATAATATCCACACATCTGTTGTTTCCTTCAGGCAAGAAACTGTTCGGGGAGGGTTACAGTGGACTGGAATATGACTACAGAGGCCTGATAAAACTGTACAACTCAGTTGGAAACTACGAGAAGGTCTTTGAATACCACAATATTCTGTCCAACTGGAACCGTTTAAGAGACAGGCAGTTTGCGGTAGCCGATGCGCTGGAGGACGTCAACACGAGCCCCCAGGCCACAGACCAGGTGGTCCAGTCTTTCCTGCTTTCCCAAAGCCACGGAGCCGGGCGTCCCTGCTTGGCCTAACGGCCTGGAAGCCCACCTGAAACCTAGATGTGCACACCCACCTCCATTTCACACCCTCACACCCAGTTATTCACAAGTAGTCCAGGCGGGCAGGGAGTGTGATTATTAACTTGTACGATAATTCACTTGTACCAGCATCTCCCCGAGGCCCATTTCCTGAAAATGGGAGAAAAACCATGACATCTTTGCAACCATGCTAACACTCATGATGGAAAAGCAACCATTCGTCGAATTCATTCACTCTCCTTTGAAGAACCCGACCATTCCTTGAATAAAAAAAAAACAGCGCAGTCCGACAAAGACGGAAAACTTCCCCACTCTCTATTCTTTTTTTTACATTTTATTTTGTATTTGAAGGAGAGTCGCTCCACACTACAGGAATATTTTGTTTATCACCACATTGTCTGTTTGTGGAGGCAGTTGTCGAAATCGTTCATATAACCGAGTGAAGGAACATCCGTGTCCCCATTAACACGAGGATTAGAGCTTGACTTCATTTGATGCAAAGCTTTGCATTTGAGGATTACCTGTGTGCTCTCTGGAAAATGAGACCAGCCATGTTACATTATGGACCATTGTTTATTTTTGCTTTTTTTAATTATTATTAAGAATTCATGTCACGTGTGGAATTTACGGACCAGTGAGTTTATGATTGCTCTAGATACCTTGTTTTACCTTTCTCTTCTGGTTTTGTATTCCCTTAGTACTGACATAGCTTATTTTAAACTGCCAATAATTTATATGCAAGGTATGCTACAATTTGTAGGTGTAACGTTGCAAATGGATGAGCCAAAATGATTTCTTTTCATAATAATAATACATGTGCGACCATAGCTAATTGCCATAATATTAACTAAACCAAGTGGAAGGACGAGTTCACAAAGCTGGCTTTCTGTCACAGCGGAGCCTTATTCACGCACACACACACACATGATATAAGCTGAAGCAGTGATTGTTACGAGACCAGGTTTCCCAGGTCGTTGTTTTCCTTTCAGAGCTGGGCCCCGGGTGGCGTAGATTAACACCCCTGGCCCACTGCCAGCTGACTGGACACACCGAGAAAAGGGCTGAGCACAGCACCTGTCATTGTGAGAATGCTCCCCTGCTAGGGAACCTGTGGTACAGTGCACAGGGGTGTGAATCCACACACCATTGTGTAGTAGCTGTGCAATATTTGCTGAATGCACCTGTACCACTCCAAATCCAATCAGTCTGACTCATTTCACTGCCGCTCCACTTTAGATCCATATCCAAAACACACAGACTCCCAACCAAGTTGACAGGAAGAGCATTTTAAGTTTGAATGAGGACCATTCAGATTAAATTGGCATCCATTTGTCACACCTTCATAGTGAACTCCTTGCTGAAACAAAGCCTTGCTGCGGTCCAGTCATGTAGAATGTGCTTTCAGTGTCTCACCACATTTTAGCTCCTAGCCAGCAGCACCAGGACCCCAGATCGAGCTGAAGTCCCAGCCTTAGTCTTAAAGGACTCAGCTGGCTGGGATCTGCTTTGTCAGCTGTTTCTTTTTGAGTAGCTTGCTTTGAACGAAACCTCCACCTGCAGCTTTTCAAAAACCTTAAGCCCTGTAAACAGAGCAGTAGATTAGCGCATTGTGACTCCCTTCAAATCCCTTTATTGTTATGTTTGAGGTTTTATAGTGAAGAATAAGGTGGTCTTAAAAAAGAAAGTCCACCTAAACATTACATTTCTGTCATAATTTGCTCAGCCTCATGTCATTCCAAACCTGTATGCATATTTTTTTTGTGCTGTGGAACATAGAAGATATTTTGAAGAATGTTGATAACTGAACCGTTTTGATTTCCATTGACTTCCACCATATGGACAAAAGTAAATGGGAACTGTAAATATTTTCTTCAAAGCATCATCTTTTATGTTTCACAGAAGAGTGAAAGTCATACAGGTTTGGAAAAACATGAGCTTGAGTAAATGATAGAATATTCATTATTGGGTGGACTATTCCTTTAATATACCATACTTGAGGCAGCAAGGTAAGGACAGGAATTTGCCTTGGTTAGAGAGATGGAATATTCTAACAAATAAACTGTGATCTTGCAAACTTTGTAAGTGCATTTCCATTGACTGTGTGCTGTAAATGGTTCCCATATCAGATGATGAGTTTAGGAATATGAACATCAAATGTGAAAATAATGCACATGGGAAACAAGTAAGCTTGATGGATGCTGAATGAATTTATAATGTAGCTCGGATTGCTTCCTTCTGAATGTGGATTCAAGGGCTTATCTGTCAACCTCGAAGTGGTATTTCATGGTTCGAGAGATGGTTGATCATCGTTGATCAAATCCAAACTGCTTCTCCATCTGAATAGGCCACAGTTCCCCCCCAAAAATCAAAGGTGCTTCTGGGTCAAACATTCTCTATTTTTGCATGTTTCAGTAAATGTATATAGATGTAGATGCATAGCTACAAGTGGTTATTGTCCCAGTGGTGAGCTCTATAGTGACAGAAAATTAAATGTACACTGAGCAGTTAATAAATGTCCCATGAAATAAGAGAAAAAAAAAAGAATGCACTTGGCAACTCTGAAGTGTTAAACTGATCACAGAAATTAATAAATAGCATCCTCTGACAATAAAAGCAATCCTGTCACTTCAACTTTTCTTTGAAATCTGCCCTCAGAGAGTTGGAGAATGTAATTAAAGGTTGATAACTGATGCAGTGGGGCTTTTTATATGCTAATTATCTTTATGAAGTCCTCAGACGTGATTTAGCCAAAGTGCGGTTTCAGATGGACGATGGCGATCCTTGAACTAACAACCTATGAGTGGACGTGATCTCTTAGGACCTTCTTTTATTGTCTATATTCATTGGAGAAGAGAAGAGTTTTTGATCAAATCCAGTGACTCAGAGGAAAATGGTGTTATTTAACATTGAAACTGACTGTTACCCTGGAAGTGTGAGTAACCTGTGCCACAGTGAGCCTCTTCTTGGATACTCTTCAGTCATTGGCTTTATGTAACGCACCCTCAGTAGTCTTCTGTACACTGTACATCTGTAACCACCAAATCATTATTAAACTCATTTGTATCCACTATTGTGAAAATCTGTAACTACTTCTAACACAAAAAAACTATATAGAGCTGTCTAATAGACTATAACGAGCAATACTGCTTCTGAAGTATTAAAGTTGCTTTATTTTTTGCCTTTACATGATTATTCCTAACCTGTTTCTGAAGCCAGTGTGATATGTTGAGTCTATGAGTTGTATGACTGCAACAGGATCCTACAAAAACCACTCTTTTGGATGGATTGGTGACTAAACAAAAAAATTAAGAATAAAAGACTGTACTCAACATGTGTACGTCTGGAAAGATATTTACTCACTTTTTCACTATAGTCATAATTAATGACCAGATATTTCCTTTTTTAAAATCCCAAATTACTGTATCTGTCCTTGAAAGATTATTAATGTAATTTATATACACTACTGTTCGGTTTTTATTTTAAGAAAGTAATTTTTATTCCGCAAGGATGCTTTATGACAAGTGACAGTAAAGACAATCCTACAAAAATATATTTCAAATTAATACCTTTTATTCACACAGCTGTTGATTATTTTTACAGTTTTGCATTTACCAGATGATTATGTCTAGGCACATTTTATACATTTTATCAGTTCATGCATTTCCTGAGAATCAGACTCATGATCTGACTGGTACTAGTGCCATACATTGCTGTTTGAACTGCCGAAACAATAAAGTCCTAAAAAATAAATACAAGTGCAGTTTTTGCATCAAGAAAATCTAAAAAACTATGTAACTCTTACAGTGCAAAAAGCCTCCTTTCCTAAAAACTGCATCTAAAGACTCTTAGCACATATATAGCCAGAGTCCTTTAATGCAGTGTTAAGGAAAGGAAGCTTTTTTAAGGGTTTTCAAGAAAATATAAATAAATCCCTGCCACATTACTCCCTAGTAAACTGTTTTTTCTTTTCCATAAATTACATTCAATAAGCTCAGTAACACAAATAGTGTTTTTTTTCAGCTGCTTATTAGACCAGAAGCCTCATAAAATATGAATTTCAGTCTGAAACCCTTACTATATCCTAAATAAGCCTTTAGAGATCCCTAGTTCTTCTTTTCTTCCTCTTCATCCAGTAAAAACCTCAAATGGGTTACGATGCACCACATCTGCAAAATAACATTAATAGTAGTATTTACACATAAATGCCTTAATTGTGACAGTAAAAGCACATTAATAATGCTGAGTAAACATGCTCCTCACTTCAACTGCAAAGCCCAGTAAGCGTCCTGCCGTCAGCACCAAAATCCCCAGAATCTGTAGCCAGTTTGGGGCAAAGAGAGTCTGCGACAGCACCTCATACTGGTAGCCATACAGCCACACAGGTAAAACATGAAGCCCTGCTATTGTCAGGATGCCCAAAGGTGTCTTGAAGCCTGCAACAAGAATAACGGCATTCTTCAGGGCTTTTCACAATTAAAATGGGTCATTCTTAACCCAACGTAAATGGGGTTTATAAATTACAGCTGTGAAACTTTCCTCTAAAAGTGGGGTTTAGAATGACGATGGAGTTAAGTGCAATGTGAAAAAACATATGTGCTTTCAAACATTTTACAGTTTAAAAAGAAAAAAATAACTTTCTATACCTTTTGCCATCACTGCCTGGACCCAAACCGGGCTCTCCGTGAACGAGTTCTTCCATTGGGCACCTCTGGCATTGTGGTTGCACACAAATACACACCACTCCATTGAAGACACCAGCCAGCCCCACTTCACAAGCACAGAAAGCAAAGTCATTCAAACTAATAGGAATATGTTCGGGACAAACATACTGTACATACCTCTGCTGTCTGAACATACATCATAAAGCATGTTCCAGAGCATGCCACGTCCTACATTGTCAATGACCACATCCAGCCACGCTCCAAACCTGGAGGTCTGCTGCAGCCGGCGGGCCACCCAGCCATCCACCCCTGGCACAAAGATAAAATAATAAATCAAAAAATGTGGTTTCTAACATTCTTTAAATATACTTAAACTAATAAGTGAACAGGTAAAAAGTTTTGTCAAAACTCAGCAGTGCATAAGAAGCTCCTGGCTTTCCTTCAGAGTAAAAACTATGATGCATGTTACATTCTGCACCTGCATATTTTTAGCAGAATATATTATGTAAATAATAAGTAAGGAAGTACAGTTTTATTTATGTAGCATAGAAGAGAGTAAAAAAAAAACCCTAGTGTTTCTGGCCATTGTTGAGCAGCCTTTTTTATACTTGCTGATATTATAGTATAATATTATAGCATAATAATAGTGTAATAATATCCGATTTAAAAATAAAGGTTCCAAAAGGGGGGTTTCAAAGCGATGCCATAGAAGATCTATTTTGGATTCCTCAAAGAACCTTTCAGTGAACAGTTTTATTTGTAACTTATTTATTTATTATTGTGAAGAACCTTTGATTAATAATAGAATCTTTTGTGCAATGGAAAGGTTCCATGAATGTTAAAGGTTCCTCATAAAACTATATGCTAATAAAGAACCGTTATTTTTTAAGAGTGCATGTATTTATAATTTCCCTAGCTTTCATGTAATTAATTACCTACCATCCAATATAATTGATAACACATACAAGGGCACAAAACTCCCTGGGTCACTATACAGAATCCAGGCAGTGAGAACAAGAAGAATCCGGATATAACCTATAAAAACAAACATTTTACCTTAGAATTAGCAAAATACCATAAATAGAGTGCATTAAATATAGGCTGTGTCGTAAATGTAGTTGGAGTGTTCGAATATTTGTGATTCTTTAAAACGAATTCTGCTACTGCAACAAATACACGGATGACATATATTGATTACTCTGACTCACCAATTACATTGGGTACATAGAAATAGACATGAACCCCCATATCACAGGTGCTCCTCTCTGCTGCTTCTGCAGCCGCCGCCGCGTGTCACCGTCTTCTGTGTCGGACACAACACCTATCTTATTTAAATGACTTCATATGAGCAGTAGTACCTAATTAAAATGTCTTTATGATCATAAACATTTATATCGCTGCAAAAGAGTTCACCTCTTCTTTAGGTGTCACATTTATGTCAGGGCAGATAAACAGGACTCTCTTCCGGCTTTATGACAAGTTTTATTAGCGTCATTCGTGCTGCACAGACGCTAGAGGCCATGGGAGGGCGCTAAAAGATAAGAGTCTGAAAGATTGTATGTATGTGTGAAGCTTAATTAAGATTAATGAAAGGTTGGCACCAAATGTGTACTTGTACAGAAGGGTATATTTGCATTAATTACTTGTCAGAACTGATTATGTATAGATAACACATTCCTAAAAAAATTAAAAGACCAAACCTGTGTTGTTATTGATTGTTGCTGATTTTAACGTTTTCGTTAAGTGAAATAAAAGCGTCTGCTAAATGATTAAATGTAAATTATAAAGTACGAAACGTAAGAACTAATAAAAATGACAAAAGCACATAACAAAATTACGAAACCTTATACTAGAATTATAATCAAAACAAAAATATCAAATATAGGTTCAACTATATAGCACTGTAAAAAAATGTGTGTGTATGTGTGTGTATATATATATATATATATATATATATATATATATATATATATATATACATACATAAGGAAAAGAATAGTAAATAGCCCAATACTAGGCCACAATAACGCTAAACGTTACGAAAAAGGAATTTACTTGCAAGAAGATTCTAGATAACATTTTTAAGTAATTTTAATACTTAAAAATAAACTATTTGAGCCAAAACGTTTTTAAACACTTAATATCACATTTTAATTATATTTCGGTGTGTGATAAAATTAGTAGAAATAGCTGAAGGCTTCCCAGATCAAAAAGAAAAAAAAAAGAAAGAAAAAGACTTGACAACCAGGAAAAAGCTACTGGCCTATAAAAAGTCATAAATTCATTATTGACCATTTTATTCCCATATACACAATGTCATTGGAAAGTAAAGGAATGGTGTTGTTTTTCTGATGCAACAACGGTGCAAATTGGTTAAACTGGCTCCTCACAGCCAATATCTAAAAATCTAATATCAAGAACGGAAATTAAAGTCAACGGCACATCAGCCACATCTGGGCGCAAAGGCGTCGGTGCTGCGTTTCTTGCGCAAATCTGACGCTAATACGCCCCCTTTGCTCTGATTGGACAAAACTCACGTGATCGAGTATGGAGGCGTCGGCGTTTAGACGCGTCACTCGTTGATAACCCTAAACTCTACCGCTTGACTTGATAGGAACACCATACTGAAAAAGAGAAAAAAACAAAACAACGGAAAACAAGGCAACAAGCACCGGTCACACTCTGCGCATTTCTGCCGTTGCCATGAAATGAGGGTACCATGGGCGCCAAGGAGTCACGGATAGGTTTCCTTTCGTATGACGAGGCCGTTAAAAGAGGTAAGAGGTTTTGAGCTTCAGCGATTAACGGCGGTCAGTCAGTTACGCGGCAGCGCTAAGCTAGCGTTAGCAGCGTTAGCCAGCTACTTAAGCCTACATTTTAACTCTTTCTGCGAGCTAAAACGCCTTAACCTGTCGTTTCACAGAGCTGTTATGTGAAATAGCGGGTGTAAAGGGGCTTGGGGGGACGAAGGTGGGGCTGTTTTGACTTGTCTTTGTGTTAATGGTGTAATGTTGCTGTCAGTGACTGCGTCCCAAAACCTAGTGAGCTGTCTACTTAACGTAGATTCTTCTGCATCATATTCGCGTTCATAAGATGCCCCAAATCGCCTGACAGTGCACATCACACTTGGTTTTGACACACAGCAAGTGTCTAACTAGCAGCCGACTGGAAGTGTAACTAATCTGGGCAGTTCAGGAGCGTCCATACTGACAAACAGCTTTCACTAATCTGTCAACATTTCTCAACACCCTGTTCTTATTTATCATGTAACCTATCGCATTTTATCAGCTCACTGTTCCTAAGAAGAGAGTGGAAGTGCTTGTCCTGACACAATGAAATCTGAATTTTGCAATCGCTACTGACCAGTGTATTCCCACTCCTTTACCTTTGGTTATTATTAGGACGTTCAGTGTTATTTAAGGGTCATTTTCACTTTCACAGGGAAGTGGATGCTCTTCAAGAATGATTTAAGAAGTAATTGAGATATCATTTAAGTCTTGAGTTAAGTGAAGATTTTAATAAAGGCAAATTAATGACAGGTGGATGACCCCACAACCAAGGATGTAAACAAATATTTAAAGGGATAGTTTACCCAAAAATGAAAATTTTGTCATCGTTTACTCACCCTAATTTTATTCTAAACCTGACTTACTTACTTCAGTGAAACATAAAAGAAGATATTTTAAGAAATGTCAATATTGTGGAAGTCAGTTGGGAATCAAAATTGTGAACATTCTTCAGAATATCTTCTTATATATTACACAGAAGAAAGCCATACAGGTTTTGCATAGTTTAGGGTCAGTAAATGATGTCAGAATTTCCTTTTTTGGAGGGAATTGTGCATTTAATACTGGCGGGAAGCAAGGATAAATTTGAGAGTTTGTTATTGAATCTTAATATTAAAGAGAACCCTTAACTGTATTCGGTGGTTACCACCATCAGATTTCATTTTAGACAATATTTGAATTTGTTGACACCTTAAGGTCCAGCCATGTTTACTGTTTATTGGCAAATTTTTATCAGTGATATTTAGTCAAGAGGCACGAATTGTAAATACAGATTTGCCACATTGACCATCAGAAAGCTACTTGGTTTGAAAGTTACTCTGTGTGAGCTGTTTAATACATGACAATATTATTAAGAATAAACCCAATATTAGCCCATGAAAAACCCATGTTTAAATTGCAGTATAGCGTGTAAATTCATCACTGACATGGCATAAACATTACATTGGATTTGCTTTCTTAATACCAAGGCAGTACGCCTGGTTTCTGTTTAAGATTGTGCAAGTGAGGGTATATTTTGAGCATCACATTCCTAGGCTGCATATGCATTATGTCAGTATACTCTAGTATTTTTCTGGCAGTCACAATCACAGGTGTAACTGACTGCTCCAGTGACCTGACCACAAGTTTGGTTTCAGGTTTCTGTGTATTTACGATCCAATTTAGATTTCTGAAACTAAGATCTGAATGTCAGTGTAGTCTGATGCTAACAGGCCTGATGCTGCTGTGTTTATGTGTAGTGATAGGGGTGTTGTGAGCAGATACTGGCACCTGAGATCAAGTGCGTCAGCAGTGCTTATCTTTCCACACCTTGATGAATAAGCAGAATTTAGCTTTTGCTTTGCACAGGCATTATTTGCATCTTTGTTTCTCTTACCAGGAAACCACAGGCCAGGATTTACATTCTGGCCAAACCTATTACAGATACAGAGGAATTTCTTTTGCTCTGTGCTTCTTGTTGACATAATTGCTGATATAGTGTTTCACAAGCTAAATAGGGTGTCTTGTGAGTCACCTGAGAGTGTTGAAGGGTTAAAATGGTGTGATTATCATCGTACAGCACTGTGTGTGTGCGCCTTAATGTGTGCACGAGTGTGTTAGTGGGAAGAGAGAGTTAGCTGGCCCTGAGCCCGTTAGTAGAGGTAGAATTACTCTAATTGTTCCAGCTGCACACACACTGTGGTGGCACATTTATTGGAGCTTTTTTGTGCCATGCTGCCCAACAGCCAATGTTGCTGACATCACTTCGTCACAATAACATAGTGTTAAGGAGGAATGGCATTCACGTCAGCATTTTGTTGTTTTCTTTATTAACGGCTAGTTCTCGATCATGTAATAGTTTTCCTCAAATCCATCATTGTTTATCATGTATTGTAGATAATTTAAATGATAGTGAGGGCTCCATTAAATTACCTGACCTCAATAATAGTATATTTGTGTATTGTGATTGGCCAAACACCGCAAGCACTCGTCGGAAATGTTTGCCCCTTTCCATAATCGCGAGCTTCATCTTTCAAAATAAATGTTAAGACACAAAAGACGCCCTCGTCCTGAACGCCTTTCAACTTGCACGTGTCAGTGTTTATGAATAGATTAAATGAAACGGTACAAATTTAATCTTGACAATCTATGTATCATTATAAAGATCTAAGCCTCAAGCATCGATGACAGATCGCAGTTTTTCAATGGAAAGCTTATAAAGACTGTATTTGCTACATTTGTGTAAGCAGTACACATAAAAACATGAGCAATGAAAACGCTGTACATACCAGATCCGTCGTAATAAGGAGTCATAAACACATCCACAGCTGTAAATCCCGGTTTAGTTAGAAAGGTAAGGGTCCACTGAACGACATCTCATGGAGCATGTTTAGTCCAACGAAGCAACAACGTTGTAATATGGATCATAATTCCTTTGTTTATGTTTCAGTTCTTCAGCAACAGAACTGTTTGCGTCCGTTATGGAATAACTCACGTTTGGAAACTGCGTCTTGGTAGTAAAAACACGGCACGGTTTTGCAGCGTACAGTGTCACAAACAGAATGAGGCGATCCACCGGAAAAAAGAATGAATGAAAGATAGTATATTTGAATTTTGTCAGCTGATGGAGGCGGAACTTATAGCGATCACCTTTTTCTTTGTTTCTTTTATTTTTCAACAGTTTTTATATATGTGAGAGTGTGTTTTATGTTGAGTGCAAATCAGCCCAAATCAGCTCGCTATTACTGTATGATCACGGCTATCAAAGTGAACACGTCTATATGAATAGAGAGAGTGGATTATTTACTTTGTGTTATTACCATCTGTATGTGGCCATCAGCACATCAGCACTTATTTGCATCATAATTCATTGTAAATGCTACATTTCTAGCGTTCTCATGATTTTCTGTAATTGGCAAACAAAGTTAAATCTTTTTTTTATTTTTCTTATTATTCTTATTTTTCTTACTCCAATTATTCTTATTGTATTGCTCAAATAAATCACTTACGTCTAAGCTTCTGTCTAGTGTTTTATAATTGAAAAAACTATGCAGTGGTATGTTTACTGACTAAATAGTTTGTAGAAGCCTTCAATACTATTGGGAAATATATTTTTGTATATTTGGGGGATCGGGGGTCTAGACATAGAATTTTTTTTTGCAGGAGTCTCATTTTTCATGATATCTTATTCAGATTTGAAATAGAAATGGCTTTCAACCCATTACTTTTCTAGATTGCTCCAGGACTCATTTCATGTATTTTTATATCAAATAAAGAAAATATTGTAAATGTGTGGTAATATGTGGTAAAAAAAAATTCAAGGCACTTCAGTGTCTATAACTTTTAATATTTTTGAACATTATCAAATCTGGTTGATAAAAAGTAAAGCCCAAAGGGTCTTCTTTCCAAAGACAACAAAATTATGTTTGTAACACACTGAAGTAGGAAGGAAACTGTTACAATTATAAGTTAGGTAGAGCACTTTCAGCTGTGAGTCCCATAATGGGGGGTGCTGGCTAACAGGTAAATAAAGTTCTTAGTTTTACCATCAATTCAACCCGAAAGGGGATAAGAGTCACGTGTTAGACACAGTGATGATGTTCGTATGTGTTTGCAGTACACAAGCCAAAGATGTAGGGATATGCCGGTATCAAATTTTCATGTTGCGATTAATTGCTAATGCTTTTATCATGGTATACCATATTATCATGATATTGAAGTTTAGTTTCAATAAAGTGGTCATAATACAGTATAACAGGTTTAATAACTTTTTTATTTTAACAAAAATAACTGGATATTTAAATACAATAAAGCAATACAGAAAAATATAAAGTGCAAAGGAGCTTTAAAGACTGATAGGTATCACTTTACAATAAGACATCATTAATTAATCTTAGTTAATGTATTAACATTCACAATGAGCAATGGCAGCATTTGCTACAGAAGTTATTAATCATTGTTAAAAAAAAATACATACAAATAAAAAAAATTAAATAACACTGTTTCAACTTCAAATTTTAACAACATGTTATTAAATATCGGAATACCTAAGAATGTTCAGAAGAATTTTTCAATGTTTATGTTAACTAATGAAACCCTAGTGTTAAGCGTGAACAAACAATAAAGAATCAAAACACCCCTGATCTAGGGCATGTTGTAGTCCAGATTAAAATGTAAAAAAAAAAATTTGAAAATGAATAGCCTATTAAGTCTAAATTTTAAATATTTGGTGCTGTGATGAACATCAAAACAAATCCACAAATCTGAATTACTATTTAAATCTATATAAATATGTTTTAGAAAGTAGCACAGCTGCTTTATTTATGGGGTTTCCAGGGTAAAGGCCCGTTCACACCAAGAACGATAACTATAGAGTTTATAGTTATCTATAAAGATAACGATATAAGCGGATGCGCGTCTGCTAATTTAAAATCTGGACCTCATTAAAGCAGGATTGATTCTGATTGGTTGGCAATGTTTTATTCTTCATCAGGGGAAAAAAATCATTCTGAAAGTGATTCCAACGATATCATTTCTCTGTGCCTTTATCGTTATAGTTGTGGTGTGAACTCTGCTATTCTTTAATATTGAGAACGATTTTTAGAACTATATCTTTATCGTTATCGTTATCGTGCTTGGTGTGAACGGGCCTTAAGGGCTGCATTTTCTGCAGTTTAGCACCATCTGCTGGCAGAGAGTGAATGTGCTTTCATTTAGCATGTCTCTCATGTGTTCCCCATGTGTTTCTCATACATGCTTGTTTAAATCAGAGCACACACACGTCTTTCAAGCAGCATACAGTGGTGTTGTGCATTTTGAACAGTTGATAGGAAAAGTATTCTTAAAATGCATCCCAAATTCTGTTCAAATTGCATCAAATTTTCACTATATATTGCATTACAGAATACCGGCATATGTCTAAACGGACGGTTAAGATCGCCGACTCCACTGTGATGTTACCCTGTCTCTCTCTCTCTCACACACACACATTAATTACCTCCTCGCTTAGGTTCACGAAACGGTCATCCATAAAATGCATTGCTGTTCAGTTGTAATATTAAAGATTCCTAAATGCATCTACTTTCGGAAGGCCAAATAAAGTGCTTTTGCTTTCGCCTAGATACACACAGCATCACCCTGACATGACTGCTTCAACACTAACTGCGGTTACTGAAACAATGCCCCCTTTGCATGAACATTTGGGCATTACACAAATATTCCCACATCGTGACATAGACATGTGGAGTCGTGTTAGAACGAGCCATTTTAGGGGGCGTGGCAGAGTCTTAACTTTGATAAAGAATCTCTCTTTGGTTTTGAGACTTTATTCTTGGCAACTTCAGAGATCTCATCTATGCACAATCAGCTTGTAACACTCCAAAAAGAAAGGAAAACTTGGAATCGCATCACATGACTCCCTTAAAAGACATAAATACACAAATAGCCTACATGTCATGATCAAAAAGACCTCTTGTCTTCATTTGTTAGTATTGCTACTGTGTCATTCTTGAAAAGGTTTGCAAACATAATGTACTCTGGTTCATTTGAATGTAATATGAGGGTATCAGTCCAATGCTCATCCTCAAAATTTTTCAGTGACTTTCCTCCCAGATTGAACATTCAATACTGTTTTGTATTGTAAAGGAGTTTCTAGTATCTCAGCCCTGTCGTCTGTAGCTCCCAGTTGTACGGTGAGCCCATGCAGGCATTCCCCTGTCAGCTTGACTGAGAGAGGCTCCTGAGATTCCAGGCCATCGAATCCATCTGAGATAATTAAGTCTCGTCTTCAGGAATTCATGTTTATTTATGATACTCACCTATAAGCGTCAGGCATCTCTTTTGCACTCAGGCCGTCCTCTGAGTCCTCTGTCTCGAATGTAAGGTTGCCACCACCTACAGACCTACATTGGAGCAGCTTACTGGGAACTCAAAGTAGGGCATGTTTCTGAGTAGTAGCGCACTGAAATTAGTTTTACTGTAGGATACAGTGTATTCTGCAGGCTTCCATCAGTAACTCAGAGCATTATGGATCTAGCTGTCTCTCCTCTGAGGGGAAACACTCTGACTGGACGAGGAAAGGGAAAATCAAAGGCTGTGAATGCTTTAACAGTCTTTTTGATTATTATTTTCAAGGTAAGTTTAAATAAACACTAATTCAGTCAAGTATATAGTAAAGGTTGACAGTGTTATTGGAGAATAATTGAGTTAGTGAGTCAGAGGATATAGGTTACTTTGTCTCACTATAAGTACTGTTGCTCATAAAAAGGAAAACTTGAACTAGCCCTTGTGTATTTCAATCTATCTGTGATAAATTTTTTCCACCAACCACAGATTTCACTTTACATGCGTTTATTTTTATTTTATGCTATTTTATTTATGATATTGAATAAAAAAATGATGATATATATATTACAGTAATTATTCTGGAAGTTTAGTTAGCGATTCTAGTGTTTCATCTCCTTCATGCATGCTTTAATTAGCTGCACTGTTGTCTCCCAAGGGAAACCATCCCATGGTTTGCAGATATTACTTTGGCACCTTTGGAGAGAGTAATTTAAGAATTGCTTAATAGAATTGGCTTAATTGTCTCTTAATGACTTCAAAAACTGGTCAGGTTCTCTGTGTATATGCACAGAAAATATCTGCTGCATTAAGCATTGACAGTGTCATCAACTTGTCAGTGGGACATCTGGTATCATGATTGTGTTTATGAATTTGGGATGTCGTTCGCTTCATCTGATGCTTTTCTCCTACAGAACATTATACATAATAATCACACGCCCTCCAGGTCTATTAAAATGCCTGTGGAGAGCCTGCAGAGAAATATTGGTTCACATCTGCTGACCTGTCGACTTTAAAACATCTCAGATGCATCTGCCTATTCCACAGACATGTCTGTGCATTCTGTGTCACATGAAGAGATAGATGCCTCAGTGGTCAGCCTCACCTTTTGCTCTTAGCAGAGTGTCTTTATCTATAGAATGTGGCCTTGGAGAATGAATGTCATTTGGGGATTAAAGGCTTTCTCCTGCTTCATAAGAAAACCAACCTTCCTTTAGTCTTGAGGAATTTTTATGACCCTCAGAGCTCTAAATTGTTTTCTTAGGCAGTATTTTATGGTTCACCCCATGTTACGGCCAAGAATATGCAGTGTGTTTCCTGTCATCATATCTTCGCTGCACAAAATACCCTTTTCTTCCTGGTATTGTGAAGACTGTGACATGACTATTGAGAACATTCTCTGCATAGTGGTGAAGTGATATATTAGCAAGACTGATTACTTGGCTGAAAGGAGTTTATATTGAGACCAATAACATTACTAAATCCATGAAAAATGCCAAATAGTAAAAAAAAAAAAAACAGACCTTGGTGTTAATCACTTTTTTATATGGTCCTGTAGTGTATGTCACAATGCAGGACATTTCAACTTTCAAATAGTATTGGATGTCAACTAGGCCTACGTGTATAGGATGTAAATGGTGTTTCTTTCCATTGAATCATTGGAAGAACCAGTTTAAGTTTGGTTCTTTGAAAAAAAAAAAACGAAGTGGTAAACCATTGGTGAAGCTTTCTGTGATTTGTTAATATCCTCACCATTTGTCTTTAGTGATTTTTAAAAAGTGTTTCTGAGGCAGACAGTTGCATCTCAGAGTGAAAATGCTCTTTTTAATTCCCTTTCGAAAGCCAAGCGTTATGTGTATGAATGTGATTCACCATTATGTGCATCTCTTCAGATCCCTGAAACAGCTCACAGGCTTCATGCAGCTGTTTTAATGAGAGTGTTCTGGCTCAAAGTCTCACTTTTGTGCTGAAATTGTTCTTCGATTCCGTCTCGTCATAATCATAATTGTCATAATAATTTTCAGAATAATTGAAGTCACATCACAATGTGCTCAATCAATCAGAATTAAACTTAGACTGAACCTCGTTGTCACACAAGTAGGGATATGGCGGTATCAAATTTTTTCTGTTGCAATTAATTGCTTTTATCAAGGTATATGGTATTATCACGGTATTTATACAGTATATACAGTATATTTTTCTTATAACTAAAATAACAACATTTAAATAAAATAAAGCAATACAGAAAATATAAAGTTAAGTTTTACACAGATTAAAGTGCAAAAGAACTATAAAGACCAATCTGTGTCACTTTACAATAAGACCTCATTAGTTAACCATTAACATTCACAATGAGCAATAGCTACATTTGCTACAGAAATTATTAATCTTTGTTAAAAAATACAAGTCTTAGTTCATGTTTGCGCATTAACACAGCTGCAACTTTCGATTTTAACAAAGTGTTATTAAATCTTGGAATACCTAAGATTAATGAATGTTCAGAACAATTTTTCGTTGGCAGTTTGTTAACTAATGAATTAACTAATGTTAAAAATTAAACCCTAATGTAAAGTGTGAATGAATTATAAAGAATCAAAACACTTTCAAACAATATCTAGGGCATTTTGTAGTCCAGATTAAAATGAAAAAAATAAAATTTGAAAATAAATAGCCTCTAAATATTTAAGTATTTGGCACTGTGATGAACACCATAGCGAATCCACAAAATCTGAATGGCTATTTAAAATTATTTTAATAAAAGTAGTACAGCTGCTTTATTTATGGGGTTTCCAGGGTAAGGGCTGCATTTTCTGCAGTTTAGCGCCATCTGCTGTCAGAGAGTGGATGTGCTTTCATTCAGTGCATCTCTCAAAGTTCTACCATGTGCTTCTCATGTGTACTTGTTTACATCAGAGCACACAAGCTCTTTCAAGCAGAATACAGCTGTGTTGTGCATTTTGACCAGTTGATGGGAAAATTATTCTTAAAATGCATTCAAAATTCGTAATTATTTATAATATATTATTATTCATGGTATTTAGAAGTGCCCATGGTAACAATATAGTGCATATTCAATACCGTGATATATTGCTTTACCGAATACTGGCACACGTCTACACACAAGTGAAAATACAAGGCACAGATCAACTAAATGAACTTGCTGAATCAGTCAGATGCATTTGTTGAATTCACATTCTGACTCAATTAGTGAACTGCAAGTTAAAAAAAATATTTTCAGTGACATCGGTTTTGAAATTACACAAGATTTGTGAAATTTAAGCCATTATCATTGCTGTTTGTAACAATAACAATGTGTATGTACATTTGCAACCATTTTTTTTATATATATGTATAAAAAGAATCATTTTAGTTAAAAACGAACATATTTATTTTTAGGAAAAAAACAAAACGAAGGGCAGGAGAGCATCTGCTTCCATACTGTGACAACTCCATTGAGTCATCAGTGCATATCAGTTCTCAAATGGCTCTCTGAAAAGAGGGGGCTTTTTGGGGTCACAGTTGCTCTGTTTCAGTGATATGTTAACAACTGTTATTACAATGGAGTGGCATTTGTAGCCTTCTTTTGTTATGGATGTGCTATTTGCTGGATAAATCCAAGCCTCCTCCAAGCCATGGTTCACCCAAAAATTAAAATTCTGTCATTATTTTTTGAAGAGGAATTTTAGTAACTGGACAGTTGCTCATTGTAGCCATTGACTTTAGTATTTTTTCCATCTTCAAAATAAATCTTTAAAATATCAGCAGAATAAATATATTCATGCACGTTTGGAACAACTTGATTAACCATCCCTGAATGTCTATATTAGTGGTATTTCAAAGTCATAAAGCATTTCTGGAAATATCCCATTTGCAGAGAACATTATATTTTGGTTCTCTACTTTTGGCCCTGACCCTGTTATGGCAGAGTCAGATAGAACAGTGCTGTGGTTTATGAGCAGGTCTGTGATGTATTGTGCTAGGCAGTACAAGTTTATGAGTGGCGTGAAGCAGCAGTGGTCTCCTGTAAGTGTCTGAGTTAAATACAGGCTGCAGAGGCGTTGATGTTTTAAAAGGAATGTGTGTGTGTGTGTGTGTGTGAGAGAGAGAGAGAGAGAGATGAAAGCGCACTGGCTGTAGTCCTTCTCTGCCATCATAACTCAACATGCTTTGAGCTAGAGGAGAAATGTGCAAAGATGGCAATGACTTTGACTTATAAGAAGTATTCTCAGCAGCTACCTTTCTCAGGCCTAAGGCACTTTTGCACCAAACATGAATTGTAAAAACGCTTAAGTTAAATAAATGATTAACCACTTGATGCCAATTCGGAAATATAATACGATTCAAAGTTGTTTCTTTTGAGGTCAACAAAGAGCTCAAAGGGATTCAAGGTTGAAACTGGCATGGTGTTCATGTCTCAATTTTTCTACAGTTTCTTGTTTTGTTTTGCTTTTTTATACAAATTAATATTTTTATTCAGCGAGGATGCATTAAATTGATCAAAATGTTATTCAAATGTATTCAGATAGAAAAGAGATATTTTAAGTTGTATTTTGCATATCATGCATTCACAGTTTTTACTGTATTTTTGATTAAATAAATACAGTCATGGTGTGCATAAGATACTTATTTCAGAAGAATTTAAAAATCCTACCAGCTCCAAGTTTTTGAATGGTAATGTATATATTAATTTAATAGCCTAACTAAATTGTTTACACATTTTCAGAGGTTTTATTATTTATTTTATTTTATAGAATTCTTTCAGATATTCAGACATTGTTTTCCAGAGAATGAGGAACATTTAGCATAATTAAATGCCACATGTAAACAAAACAAGTAATTTATAGTGATGATAATCTCATATCCTATACAGCTTTTTGACAACTTCCTGCTGTGTTCACAGTTACCGATGTGGAGCTCAAACGTCTGCGAGATGCCTTCAAGAGGACCAGTGGCCTGTCTGTCTATATGACCCAGCAATGCTTCTACAGGGAAGTACTGGGCGATGGAGTTCCTCCAAAGGTTGCAGAGGTTAGTCAAGCTTTGATAAAACATAAACATCATCAGAATACCTCAAAGCATCATGATCTCTCTCCAGCCACCCACTGATTGTTTCAGTGCTATCTCTTTGCTTTCTAAAGCCCCCCTGTAGTCTAACATTTTGTCCCTTAAAACTCTACTTGACAATCAAAATTACACATTTAAATGTTTTTTTCTTGTGAAAATAATTTTCTCATGCCTTACAATAGCTTGAATGTAACTCTACACCCTTGCCTCATTTACTATAAGTAGATCTATGGTCCTCCTGATCCATGGATAATGACTGATAAAACAGTTTTTACTAGCGGACATCTATAGTGGGTACTGTAACAGTTGTTATAGTTAATTAATTGACAATGTTGTGTTCTCAAAATGCCTTGAAGACTCAAATGCAGCCAAGTTTGTGATTCTTAATTTGCATCCGCGAGCATGCACATGTGAAGTGTGGCCATCTATGCGGGAGAGGTTGGTCTGACTCCATGCTACTTTTCCACTGTTGCCGCGGTTATTATTCAAGTTAGGGGTTCTAAATTCACATTAAACCATGGCTTCATGACGTTTTTGCACCATTGGATATTTTGCATTCTATCTCTATGCATGTCAGATTTGTATAAATGGAGAAAGGGATATGGTAATGATAGGAATCTATGCCTTAACTTGGTTATTGAATTTTGAGATGTAGCAAACCGAGGTCTGTTTTGGGCACATGGTTTGTACAAAAGCAAATAAAAAACAACACATAGAAAAATAAACAACATCATTAGTTGATTTTCACTGCAGGTGGACTTAACAGTTCTGTGATTGATTGGCCTGTTACCCTGTGTTATTAAATAAGACATGATGGTAGGGTTGGACCAGAATATTCGATTATTCAAATATTTGTTTGGTGGGTTGTAGGGGTGTAACGGTATGCAAAAATCACGGTTCGGTACGTACCTCGGTTTTAAAGTCACGGTTCGGTTCATTTTCGGTACAGTAAGGGAAAGAAATGCAAACATTAAACTGCAGGTTGTTTATTACTATAAAAATTTTTTTAACAATTTGTTTACAGTTTTTTTTAAATACTTTTTAATAAAATATATATAAAATAAAAAAAAGAATAAGAAATAAAATACTGCTGCAAAGTTCTCCACTAAATAAAATACTCTCAGTCTCAAACCAATATCATATAATAAAATATAATGAAAAATATAAATAACTATGATCACAGTGCAGCATTACCAATTCCTCAGATTTCATTATTGCGTTGGATTAAGAGCAAAGGTCTGTTTAAATGCCGATGCGAGCTGCGTTTGAATTACAATAATTTTTTTCCTAGTTGTAGTGATGTTCACACTTGCGTGATGCCTTTTGAAAACCTTAGGCCGGTGACACACTGGCATATTGCACCTGTCAAACAAAGTCTATTTTGCCATCAATACTGTTGACTGTGTCCTTTATCAGAAGGCTTTATATTTATGCTCAACATGAAGTATAGATATTGTTGTCATGAAGACAAGATCCTGGTCTGTCGGCGGCCTCCCTCTACGTCACCTACAAAAGGAGCAGCGCTCCAGCGCCGCGTCATCAGGCACGATTCTGGTGCGCTGCTGCTGCAGGTGACATAGAGGGAGGCTGCCGAGAGACCAGGCTCTTGTCTTCATGACAACAATATCTATACTTCATGTTGAGCATAAATATAAAGCCTACTGTTAAAAGACACAGTCAACAGTATTGACGGCAAAATAGACTAAGTTTGACAGGTTCAATATTTGAAAATCGAGAATTATTCATTTGTTTTTTAAATGACATTTATATCTGAATATATGTCAACCTATAGACTTTCAAACATCAAAGTGTCATGAATTAATATGTATTTGTGTACAAAATGACATGTAAACATATTTTCCTATTCTATTTTGCCTGGAAACGCTTCCAACATGCTCGCGTGAAAAACAGGCGCTGGTTCTATTTCTAGCATGCACGCGTTTTCCGCGTGGCTCGAGACGCGCGTCTCACGCAGGCAGTCTGCAAGCTCTAACCTGTTATTAAGATGGGAGCCGAATTAAAAACGGACACGCCACGCAGCTGAGACACTTGCGCCAAGCATCCAATGTGTCGCCGGTCTTATAGAATCAGCTGCAGGGCGGGATTTGCGCTGAACGCTGAGAGTTCCGCCACTTAATATGTCCGTTTGGAAACACGAAAATGTACTTATGTTCCGTGCACAAAATATTGCATTCGGTACACACGTGCACCGTACCGAAAGCCCTGTACCGAAACGGTCCGGTACAAATACACGTACCGTTACACCCCTAGTGGGTTGGCATTCGATTTTCAATTTTAAGATTTAAATTTTTTTTTTTTCGAGCACCTGGCATCCCCTGCGAAATGGTTCTCATTCGACCATGAAAATGAATTTCCCATGAGTGAACGTCATGATTCCAGGGTGTCCGCGGAGTTGTAAAAGGTAGTAAATAAAATTAGCCAAAATTAAGGGCATTAAAAAGTAATA
Source organism: Carassius carassius (assembly GCF_963082965.1). Classification (NCBI taxonomy): domain Eukaryota; kingdom Metazoa; phylum Chordata; class Actinopteri; order Cypriniformes; family Cyprinidae; genus Carassius; species Carassius carassius. Next base: position 12,981,548 of record NC_081782.1, read on the forward strand.
AACGTCATCTGACAAGGTATTACATTTTCGAGCCGAATTTCTTTTTAGATAAATTTTCAGTTTGTGTTAAGTGGAGGCCTTTCTTCTAAAAATTTGCGTGGATTTATTTATATGTTGAGAGTAAGACCTGAGCGATATCATGTGAAGTGTTCATTCGCACGTGCTGAAACAAACTGGGTACCCGGCTGGCTTGCTGTCAAACATGTAAGTGAGCTCGCTTCCATTCAGTTATTAAAACATGGGGAAAGTTTTCGGACCAATTTTCGCAAAAGATCGCAAATTTGCGCAATTGCCATAGCATTTCTGCAGAATTTGGGCTTAGAAGCATCCCGTGACATCATCGCAATGTGAATTCAGTCAAAGAAATGCCTTGTGTTCTCATCAGGACTGATTTACAAGAGCTACATTGGATAAACAAACCGAAAGCAGAACGAATCCGCACTACTAGTTCAGGCTGCGCAGACCGTTTATCTGCCTGAGCCGGAGCTGCAACACCGTTATACACAGTGCTGGGAGATACATTGTGAAGAAAGCAGTTGAACTCACCACAGAATCAACATCTCTGTGAAATCTTGTGAGAAGCAATTCAGCGAAGAATTCTGTTAAAGCTACAGTAATCAGAAACGCCACTGATGTGGAAACCAGGAAAAACATTGTTCAATAAACACAAAATCTCCACCATTCACAATGGATTTAACAGTAAACTACACGGCCAACTTGTGGCAGAAAAGGTCTAATGTTTTCAAGTGATTTTAAATGCTTCACACAACACTTCCCAGCACTTCAAAGCTTTAAGTATTACCGAAGTTATTTTTAATGTGACAATATTTGTTCATCTTTAATGGGTTTCCCCATGTATAAAACTAAAAGTTTCATAATGTAGGAAAGCAAACACTTATTTAAAAATAATAATAAAAAGATATTAAATGACCACTAATAGATGGCTGCATTTCCACTCACTAATATAGCCTATATATTTTTGTATTCAATAAAATAAATTTAGACATTATGAATGACAGTAATAAGCAGTTTTACATGCATTCTAATAAATGTCTATTTGACATCTGACAGGAAACATCTTAGAGATGTACTGCAGATGAACAAGCACTCTTAAAAATACATCTTGCATATGTTAATGTAGACATTAGATGTCTCCGAGATGTACAGTAGGTAGACAGCCTAATTGGGCTTTACCGCCGTGTGTACCGCCGCAGCGTGTTAAAATCATTCGCGAAACTACCGCCAGGTGGCGCAAAGGGACGGATTGCGAAATGAATGTAATTGTAAGATGAAATAAAAGGAAGAAGTAAAACAACAATAACATTATGATATAACATTGTAACGTCTTTAAAAAATATTCAAACATTTACAGTGAGTTAATTTTAAAACTTAAAATAGTCTTAGGCTATAGTCTACTCATCAAAAATTAAAAGAAGACCTTTACACAAAGGATCATATGCATGCTATTGTTATTAAACAGTAAATAAATATAAGGCCCATGTATATATATATATATACGGATAAAAAAACTACTAACACTTTGCATTTTTGAATTATGCCTTATGTGTGACCAAAAATTTAGTATTTTCTGTTTCTGCTGTTCTATCACGCTGGTGTCTCGTGCACATATTCACTGGAAACAGCAGTCATTCACCAGACATTCAGCGTTAGCAGCGGTCCACTTACTCCACATATTGTTAATTATGATTTTTTTTTCCATCGATACTGAAACACGTGTGAACAACAAAGCCTATTTTACCTCATGAATAATACTTAAGCTTCAAATGGGCAACATCACGAATATGAAAACGGATTTCTCCCGAGTGAGAGAATGAGAAAGCCAAACCTTACCTTATGCTTAGCTTTAAATTATTATCATTATTTTGTTTGTTTATAGCTAAGCCTATATTATTATATACTGCAATTATATTTATCCATTAGAATTCTATATTTTTAATTCTTGTTTTGTTCTGATATATTTGTTAAATTTAAAGGATTTGTTGTAAAGTGAAGGGAACTAAATATATCCTGTTTGTACATGATAACATTATTAGGCCAGCTGTTATAATTTCTAAGTGTAATAAAATGCAATTTATACATGAATTATATATAAAAAAATGCAGCAAACAAAAATAGGTGATTAATCCGTTAAAATTTGTTACTCTGGGTTAACAGTAATTATAAGTATAATATACTTCAGAGCAGAGCCTGCATGGGCCTAATCTAGGCTATTTTTTCCATTGCATCTGAAAATGACTTCGTCACATTCACTTCACGCGCTCTGGCGCAGATCCCCCTCTCGCGGTGCTCAGCTGTGGACGATTTCAAAATGTTTGATATAAAGGTTGCTGTCCCATTTTATACAGGAGTTTTTCATGTAAAAAAATCGAATTATATTGTTAGTTCTAATGATATTATTAACACAAGTTCATTTAGGCTATTTAACATGCACTGTGACATTTTATCCTTTTTAATTTATAAACTCCTTGATATTTTAAAGTTAGTTTAATAGTATTTAAATTCAAGTTTAAAAATAAGTTTTAACTGCTAAAAACCAACAACCATACTGCATGTGAATAAATAAAATGCATACTTTTCATAACATTTCATTATTCATAAAATGCATGACGTTTCTGGTGATTGGATTTGTAATTCAATATAATGAGCTCCAAGTTTAAGAATAGCCCTAGACTGGTTCTCTCTCTCTCTCTCTCTCTCTCTCTCTCTCTCTCTCTCTCTCTCTCTCTCTCTCTCTCTCTTTTTCTCTCTCTCTATTTAACAGCATTAGCTCAATAAAATACGTCTTCCTTCAGGTATAATGAATGTTTTCCTGCTTGCTAAATGTTGGGCTCGTGATCAATAAGTTGTATTCGCCTCAATCTGATTCAGTAAAGTCAAACCGCAGACAGTGAAGCTGCATCATTGAGCGCGAGTCCCGTGTGCTGTGAGGCCGGAACAGAGGATTCCGCTTGGTCTTAAAGCCTTCCGCAAACATCCACGATAACAAATAACAATGATTTTCGTAAAATAATGATTAATTATTAATTGATGATTTGTTATTATCATTATGGTCTTGTGAAAATAATAATATGGGCTGTGAGAATATAATGAATACAAAGAGTAGTGCTGCTGAGTGCAGGCATGTTTCAGCCGAGTAACACACTGTTCCTCAGAGCCAAAACACAGACCGAATTCTGTTCAGCTGGAGGGAGTTGGGTTTTTGGGGGTAGTTATGTATGGGTCGAGATAAACGCCCGTTTCACACATACTCTGTCTGCGGTGCGTATGCGATGCGTAATTTTTTACTCACCCATGTTAACGGATTCCAGCGTTCACACTGCACGCGGTTGTGGTCCGTTAATGCATTCCAGGAGCAGTGCGTCTGCAGCAGTGCAGCGATCGTTTACATACCGAGTCTATTTTTGCTGTGCTGCATGCGCTGAATTAAAGTGACAGCGCATTGTTCGCGGTAAAAATGAACATGGATTGACACGGAAATTTAGTCATTTCACAATAAATGTATACTAATTAAAGCCTACTGTGTTTCACACGCAACACATGGGTTTTGACTAAATTTAAAACAAGAAAAAGAGCAACTTTAGAGAAACAAGGCAACATTATATATGCACTTTTATAGAGGCAGAAAAACAAAGTGATTTAAGACCCGTTGGATTGCGTGTAATAAAGATTTAAATGCAAAAGGCACGAGAGTCGACTGTTTCTGTCAGTGGTGAGTTTTAATTTTAAATGTTTGTGATATCCTAACAAGAAAAGTAGGCTAATGTTGTGTTTAAATGTGTTGCAGCTTGTTTCAGCAACTTAAAAACCTAGCAGTCAAATGCATGAGTAATACGTTGTTTATATTTGAATTTAAATATGTCTATGAAAGATTGTTACTGTACTGTGATGAAAGAGTATCACAATGCTGAAAATTTTTTTGATTTTTTTTTTTTACATGATTTGATATCAAAATAATGGACAAATGTTGTTTTTTGTGGCTTAAACAGCCGCGGATCAGTAGCGGACTGCAAACGCGTCCTGTGTGAAAGCACAATGAGTCCCTGCTGCTTTAGCACCACATACGTAACGCACTCGGACTGCAGTCGCACTGCAGACGGATTATATGTGAAACAGGCGAAAGGTGTGAATGTCTTGCTCTTTCATATGGACAGTGTATGAGGCTGTAAGTTGCTGAACCGGTTTATATAGGACTGTTTTGGTTCTAGACAAAAAAATGGTCTGTCCCCACGGAAGATTTTTCTAGTTCTAGTCGTTCATTTGTTATATTCAACTAATCAGAGGTTTATATTAAATTTACATAATCAAATCTTAATATATTCTGTGCTCAAGCACATGCATTAAGTTTGCCACAAAGTACATGCAGAAGTAGCCTAATAATTGTGAAAAATGCGAAATTTTAATTATTTATTAATAAACAAATGTTTTCTTGTCTGCTGCAAGATGAAATTCACAGTGCTGGCTCTCTCCGATAGAGAAATGCAACATTCACAGATTGTTGAATGTTGAATATTAATGCACCCTGTCATTAATGCGCATTAATAATTTTTGCACAAATACTTGCATATGAATATTAATTCACATTTTGCATTACAACGTAAATTATTTTTTACATGCAATTATCCAAAATAAAACCAAACAAGATTTGTAATGAAGATAAAATAAATAAGAATAAAAGCTGCACATCTACCATCACATGTGCAGTGCAAATCTTGCACATATTTTACACACCTGCATTTAAATACAGCTGCATTTTTTTTTTTTCATTAAATAATATGAAAGCAAGTAGGGCTGGGTGATAAATCAATTTTATCAGTTAACTCGAATTTGTAATTTACATCGGTTTGTTTGAATGAAAATCGTTTTTCTTTTTAACATCCACCGACGCACCACTCAGTTCTCCCGTAGTTCTGAGTGGCTCAACCCTCCCCCGCGAGTCTGACAGAGACACGCCGCCGAGCAAAAGGATGAGCTGAGCGGTGTGATTCTGACTGGATCCTCCATCACGAGTACAATTCATGCCAACAGCCCGTAATATAACTGCATATTCAGCAAGAATTCATGTTAAACATATTTAGCTATGGCTTGATCAGGTTATAATGACTGCAATAGTCGAGCGGGATGTTAAAGGCTATATGAGTTAGTTTCTTTTACTGATTATTTTCGGGTTAAAGCATGATTTAAACAGATAAAGCACATTCACACGCAATTGCTTTAGCAATAATGCATTCAAACAAATGTGATCTTACAGTACTACATTATCAGTAGGCTATTTGATTTTGAAATCTTGAAGAAATTAATCGATCTGTTTAGATAAAATAATTGACAAAAATGTACTGTTATTTTCCTCTCAAACAAAATTTGCACAGCTGATGGGCTAGTATTAACAAAAAATAAATAATAATAAAAATAATATATAATAAAAAAATAAATCAATAAATAAAGTTCTTACCAGCATTAAGGTAATAACATTACAGTTTTTTATCATCTTGTCTCAGTTATAAGTTTATATTTGTAAAATAAATTTTCTGTCATTTGAATATTGATTTTAAAATCGATTTAAATCATAAATCTGACTTTTAAAATTTTTTTTTTTTAGGCCATATGCTATCGCCCAGCACTAAAAGCAAGTAAAGAAGGCTCCCTTTAAAATCACTTATGTTGTCAGTTAATGAAGCTCTTTTTTACATCGTGTGCAATTTGTTGATTATAATGAGAGAACTTGAGTTTAATCGTGAGGACGGTTCATTAATCCATCCATTCTTTAGAGTTTCAAAGATTTATCTAAATCGTGCAGGTTTAATTTCGTTTATTGTTTTAGGCTAATTAGGCATAATTAATGTGAACGAAATTATACAGCGCTTCACGTTTAAACATGCAACAATTTCTTAATCAGTTTACAGACAAATGTCTTTTTTCCAAGAAGTTATCTGTCAAAATAAAGGACAGGTAACAAATAACAAAAGTGCATGTTGTTTTATTAAAGGAATTTTAAAATATAAATTAAAATATAGGCACAATAAATGAAAATATTGACATTGCATATTAATCCCTGTAGCCTACCCCCCTAAAATAGGCTACCACTTTTAATGCTCAGATGCAAAGTAAACCACAATTTCTTTTGAATAATATAACACATAATTCATATAATATAATTAGTACTGCACACCTTTTTAAATGTATCAAATCTAAAATATGGTTTAATACCATGTAGCTTAGAGAAAATATAATCACAGGTTCAGGCACAGGCTTGACATTTATCCTGCTTGAATTCGTTCTAATAAATGCACATAACTTCATAAGTACCAAACTTTCATCTGTGAATATTACATTTTAAATATATTAAATATTTTAACTATAACTTTTTCTTTCATTTTCCGTGACTGAAGCCGTCAAATGTAACACATCATTGAGGCAAAACTGACGTCTATTTGCAAAAATGTGCTTTGATGCGCTTGTTTGATAACTTGTGGTTAAAGCGCCACTCAGCGGTCAAAAGCTGCAAATGCACTTTACAAACGCCGCGGCGGCCGTACCCGCGGTGGTAAAAAGGGCCTTTAGGCTGTCTACTTGGTGTACATGTGCGATTAGGGTGAGTGCTTTACTGTCAGGTGACACTAGTGCTGGTGTCCTCAAACGTTAGTCTGGAGACCTACAGTGGTTCTCTATGTCAGAAAAGTCATAACAGTGTTAAAAGAATGTTCTTTGTGGTATGTTTTCACTGCAAAACAATAAGAAATGCTGCAAATATCATCACAAATTTTGAGAAAAGCCACAGTAAAATCAGTCATTTTGATCGCAAAAATCACAAAAAAAAATCGTAAAATCCTGGAGGGACTGCCTAATGTTTGGTAGACCTATATGCTTACATAGTTGTTTGCATTCTAACATTTTCCATGGGGTCCTGCTCCACCTCTCAAATTTACTAAATATGTAGGTCAGTGGTTCTTAAACTTTTCACAGAGTACCCCCTCAGAAAATATTAGGCTTTCGGAGTACCACCATTCTGACTAACATTGACATGGCTTTTGATGGGCATAGTGTTATAGACTTACTGTAATGCTTAATAAGGGTTTAACATGGCTCTGATAAAGCCAAACATAAATTGTAGGGAATTTTGTTTTAATTATTTTATTGTATGTTTAATCGTATCCTGATTACCACCAATAGTGAGCCACAGCTGGAGAACCAATGATCTAACTTTGACAAACAGTCCTGACATATCTATCACTGTCAAATGTAGCCCAACACTTGTCTCATGTTTTACTTTAGGTTAATAATGCTATGATTATAGGCTAAGGTTGTCTAATAAAGCAATAAGCCCTGCGAAGCCATGTTTTCTGCGAAGCTTTGTCCAAAACGATGGACATAGGCCCATTGTGACATTTTGATTAATCCCTCTACTTTACTTAAATGTATCAGCTTAATTTATTTTAATAACACCTATGCTTAATTCACGGCCACCTCTTTTTTAGATTGCTCACACATCAGATTAACTGACTAATGATCTAAGAAGAAGATGTCTCCTTCCTCTTCTGTCTTTATTTCTATTCTTGTCTCTGTGGGCAGTTTTTTAGTCCAGTTTTGATGTTAAGTTATAATGACCTCGTTACATTGTGATGCAATATGTTATTCCATTTGAAAGATGGTATTAAAATATTTTGAAGGTATTAAAAAAGGTAGTAAAAGGTATTAAATTCAACTTAAGAACTTCTGTATATACCCTGGATTCAGTTCATCTGGAAGAGAAGACAAAAATGCAGAAAACCTCAGCTGTGTGGGAGCACTTTAAATTGAGTAAGGACAGGACAAAGGCAGTGTGCCAAATATGCGATTTGAAACTGCCTACCACAACAGCACATCAAGTTTGAAAAAAGTTCTGTGAGTAGTAGGCCAATGCCTATACTATATTGTTGGTGTAAAAAAAAAAAAAAACCTAACTGCTTTTATCCATCATGTTAATCAGTAATTTTACACATGATAAAAACGTGCACTTAATTTGCTTGGAAAATACTTACGAATACAGCAGTCATAAAAAAAGGTACAGTAGCCCAGCCTAATAATAATTTGTGTATATTAAAATTATTAATCTTAACAGACCTGTGTGTTTGGTATCACTAGTGCAGTGTCCGTTCTCGAACCATATACGCCCTGCCCGCGTGGGGTTCATGCTGTTCTGTAGTTTCTTAAAAATGTATTAATTCTGAACATGTTGCATGTCCATATTGCACTAAAATGCGACACTGGACTCCCTACGGTCTGCAGCAACACACCCGCCATGCATGAAGTCAATTGGATGAATGGTTCTCGACATAATAAAAATGCAAACAGACAGATACTCAGCGATTACTGCCCGTGTCTACACTGGACACGACAGTTGTCATGCTGCGCCACGCCGCAACAGCTAAAGTCTGTCTATAAGCGACCATTGAAAATCATTTAAAATTTGTGTCAGTACGTCATAAATAGAATGCAGCAGCAGTTTACTGTCGGGAATTTGTCAGACATTCCGCATCCAGTGTAGACAGCATACTAGGTTCTATTGTATTTTGTCGCACCGCTCGTGTCCAGTGTAGACACATGTTTGAGAAAAGAATATATTCAGCCCCCTCCCTCCGAAGCTTTGGATATTCAGTGTTGATTACTACCGAAGCTTCGAAGCTCAAAAAATGGTATTTGGACTACGGCCCTACATGATGCGCACAAAAGCTTAGATAAACTTTTACAGTATGCAGTTTTCTAATGTGATTCATTGTTCTTTGCATGGCTGCTGTTTGACTAAGCTATTTCCCTGTTTGTGTGCAGTTCAGTTTTGCTTTGCTGATGCTTCAAATACCCACAGTCATGTGGTTACCGATTGTAACCCAGAGAAATGCAAGCTGAAAGGTGGGGCTTTATGGTAAAACATGCACACACATTATCTTCTGACATTTAAAGACTTCCCCATGACCTGACCGCTGTAACCGTGAGTTCATGTGGCCCTCTCTACCTGCCTCCTGTAACTTTACAGGCTGTTCTCTGCAAGATGAATCATTCAGAGATCCCGCTCTATTTCTGCAGAAACACGTCTATACTTGTTGTCATAGGAACTAGTATTTGCAAGCCAGCCTGATTGGTTATTTTCGGCTTGTTTCTGTGTGGCTCTTGGCCAGTTTTATTGTGAATAATGTTTTGGATCAATACTCTAAAAGCACTTTGTGGGGGGGGGGGGCGTATCTCTTTGATGTTTAGTGTCAATTAAACGAAGACCTTAAAACCCTTGGAGGACTTCAGCAAGACTTGACTCTACAGTCAGGTTTGTCAGGTATTATGAACTTTCAGGCATGGCTGCGATCCAATTAATTTTTTTTTTTTTTTTTTTTTTGCAATATAAAGCTGCCACTCATCCAAGAAAAACAGAAAGGAGAGAGATGTAGTTTTGGGTTTATTTTTAGCTCTTTTCCCACAACCTTGTACGGTGACTAATCCTGATTTCTGCCAGCACCTTGCAAAGTTTTTATCAGGTGAATCTTCTGCTAAGATGATTCTTTCTGAGTGTTGCCTTTCTGAATAAATTGAGAATCCTGATTGTCCCACAGTCAGTGCAGTCTACCTTAAAAAAAATCTATATTTCATCAAATTATTATTTTTTAAATCTATTTGAATGAATGAATCAGTGACTCATTCATAAATACTTCATTGTTTCATTTCTAGATCAATCAGCATGAATCTTAATGAATCTCTTGATTGAGTGATTCAATGACATACATTTTTAACTGTGGCTAGTCTCCACCTACTGGCATAATGAATAATATGCAATAATAATCAGGCACAGGTAATCTACTAAAAACACTGGCACAAGGTGGGTTAAAACACGTTTTTTGGGGGCGTTTGATAATGGAGTAAATTCACAGTTAATTTTTAATTTTTATTTTTTTATAACACTACAGCAAACCTTGCATGATTCATCTAAATGCTGTCCCATAAATTTTGCATCTGAAAGAGAGACTACAAATCCATATACACTAATGTTTTTAGATATTCAAATCGGCTAAAACCTTAATGTTCTGGTTTGTTCATACTTGTCAGAGGTTTAATAGAAAAGAATAACCGTTGTCATTAGGGGTGGGTGATATACTGGTAAACATGTTAACCAGTAGAGATTTGTCAACCTGTAGAAATTCAGAATTGAAGTCTCTATCGTGGTTACATTCACACATGACATTGTTGTGCTGTCACTAAAATGTATCTTTTGCACATGTTTTTAAGCATCGCAGTTTAAAAACAAGTGATTTTAAGCCACTGAAACACAGTCAGTACTGAAAGAGAACTAATTACACTTATGTACACGCTGTCTGAGAGGCTGTCTGTTTCTGAGCACTGTCAGACAGGTGCAACCATGTGTAAACCATGCTCATAGTGTGCGGTTGTATTGAACGCAATTATTTTTGCTGCTTTAAAGGCCTTGAATGGTTAAATACACACACTTGTATCAAAATGCCAGTCTTAGCAAGTATCATCAATTTTTATCTATTTGTTCTACTATAGTTTTTTTGTCCTATTCCTTGTAATTAGTTTGTTCTTATTTAACCACTGACTGTTCACTTGTCTTCAGTGAGCTTGGGGTTTTTTTTTTTTTTTTAAATATATATATATATATTATAAAGACCTTATTTAAAGCTACAGCTCATAACTTTTGGCACTCTAGCAGTTAATTAACAGAACAGAACTGCGTACGTCTTGTGGAAAAACATTGTAGCCAGAGCTGCTTCTTTCTGTTTATGTCTGATGAATTACACAGGTACCGGGCTACTCCGCAGCAGAATATTAACAGGTATTCTAGGTGTACCGTAGTGATTCAGGACAAGCCAAAAACACAGTTTGGAAAATCGATTCATGGTGTACTCACTTATAATTATATAAATTTTTTAAATTTTGAACAAAAAGTCATGGACTGCAGTTTTAAAGCAAAAATAACTATATTGGGATATATATCATTATCGTAAAATAAAAGTACCGTATTTTTCGGACTATAAGTCGCACCTGAGTATAAGTCGCATCAGTCCAAAAATACGTCATGATGAGGAAAAAAACATATAAGTCGCACTGGACTATAAGTCGCATTTATTTAGAACCAAGAACCAAGAGAAAACATTACCGTCTACAGCCACCAGAGGGCGCTCTATGCTGCTCAGTATACACAACAGGAGCACTGAGCAGCATGGAATGCCCTCTCGTGGCTGTAGACGGTAATGTTTTCTCTTAGTTCATTTCTCTCGGTTCATGTCAAATGAATTTTGATAAATAAGTTGCATCTGACTATAAGTCACAGGACCAGCCAAACTATGAAAAAAAGTGCGACTTATAGTCCGGAAAATACGGTACTCAAATTAGGGCTGAAACGATTCCTCGAGTAACTCGATTACAAAAAAAGATTTTTTTTACTTTACATTCAGCTAGGAAACCAAAAGCCTCTTTTAATTTATTCTAAATATCACGTCAGGTTCTTTCGCAATGATTTTTTAAATGTGACACAACGCGTTTACGTCACCCACAAAGCGGAAGGAGACAAGCGCTGCGTCCGAAATCGCATACTGCAAGGAGTCAGCAGTGTTTTGATTTGAGGGCGCGGGCAAACGTAAAGAGAACGTCGTGGCATGTGTCCATTGCAAGATAGAGCTGGCATACCACAACTAGGGTCCTATGATTTCCGCGATGTAGAAAACACGGAGGGAATCGCGGAACCCAGTCATAAAAATGGAATTCACAGTTTAACGCGGAATGGCACAGAATTTGCCAAATTTTTAATGAATTAATCAAAAATAGGTCATTGCACTTACATCAAATCACGATATGGACTAATATCTGTAAATATTAAGCCGGGACAGTGTTTAAATATGAATCCTGCATGTTCTGCATGTCTCTGTTAATGAATGGAGCAGAAGCGCGACTTCCTTTTTGTCACACACACTGACGCTCACGTTGATTTCAGCGTCTGCTGTCTCACTAAATAAGGCCGGTGACACACTGGCTGCGTGGCGTGAGCGTGGCGTTTCTGCTGCGTGTCAGTTGCGTGGCGGCTGCTTCGTGTTTTCTGTGTCTTTACACACCAGAACCATGCCTGACGCGGCGCTGGCGTGCTGCTGCTGCTGTAGGTGACATAATAGAGGGAGGCCGCCGAAAGACCAGGCTCTTGTCTTCATGACAACAATATCTATACTTCATGTTAAGCATATATTTATAAAGTAGGGATGGGACGATAACCGGTTTTATTGATAACCGTGATAAAATGTGCTGAAGGTTAGTAATATCGTTTAAAAATGAATTATCATTAAAACCGTGTTTGATTATCGCGGTTTTAATAACTCACTATTAAATCATGTCCAGCCAGCAACAGTCTGACGCAAGCGCAGCGCACAATTTTTTTTTTGTTTTTTTTCGAGAAGGAATGGCGAGTCAGTGACTTTTCTATGCTTTTCTATGCTTCTACACTTTTCATTGTAAGGAAGGAAATGCCACAGAATTTAATCTTTCTTTAAATTAAGTGCATAGAGTTGCTTGTTTTATTAGTTGTTTGTTGATTATTAAATATAAAACTTGCTGAAATGTTTTCAGTGTGAGCATCAACTATTTTTGAACACTTTCATCTCGTTTCAACAAAACCGTGATAATATTGATAATCATGATAATTTTAGTCACTATAATCGTGATATTAAATTTTCATACCGTCCCATCCCTAATATAAAGCCTACTGATAAAGGACACCGTCAACAGTATTGACGGCAAAATAGACTGTTTGACAGGTGCAATATTTGAAAATCAATAATTATTTATTTTTTAAATTACATTTATATATGAATTTAAGTCAACCTATAGACTTTCAAACATCAAAATGTCATTAATTAATATGTATTTGTGTACAAAATGACATATAAACATATTTTCCTATTCTATTTTGCCTGGAAACGCCCTCAACACGCTTGCGTGAAAAATAGGCGTCGGTTCTATTTCTAGCATGCACACGTTTTCCGCGCGGCTCGAGCCTCACGCAGGCAGTCTGCAAGCTCTAACATGCTAACATGGGAGCCGAATTAAAAACGGACACGCCACGCAGCTGAGACACTTACGCAACGCATCCAATGTGTCGCCGGTTTAAGGACGTGAACACATGAACAACATCTCCAGAACTGCTCTGACAGTCACTTCATGAGCAGTTGACCATTGTCACATCACATACACAGAACTATAAAGGTACGTCAACCCGTCAAAATAAGACAAGTATTTGCCAGATATGTATTACTATTGTTCAGCAGAATGTACATAGCCTACTACTAAAAAAAAATCTAACATAATTTTTTTAAGGTTTAAATCACACATTTCTTCCATGTTTTATTTTTAATAGTAAATCCCCTTTGTTTACCAAAAAGTTAAGTTTGCTTAATTTTCAATAATTAAAAGATAAATTAAATTAATGTTTTATGTTTAATGTGCATCTCAGAAAATGCTTTATTTAAAACCCCAACTGAATGGCACTTAAATGCACTTAATTCATCTGTCAACTTTATTGTCATTGTTCACAATACAAATACAGACAGAGAAACAATGGGTAATAATTAAATTTTTATTTTTGATGTATGCATTGCATTGTATGCATTTAAAAAATAAAAATATTTTTTTCTAAAAAAGGAAACTTAGTTGTTCATTTTAAGAGACCCGGGAGTCTTATTTTCTCTTACATAATTAATATTACACTTTAATTAAGCGAAAACACATTTTATCCGATTAATCGATGGAATTTTTGGTAGAATACCCGATTACTAAAATATTCGATAGCTACAGCCCTAACTCAAATCGTGATATAGGATTTTGGTCATTACGCCCACTCCTAGTCATTTAGGAATAAGATCCTAAGGTGTTTGAATCAATATCACAATCTTTCACCAGTTAATTGTGCAACTGTTACTCCACCCTGTCTAACTACGCTACAAAATCAATATTATTCACTTAACCTACATGCACCCACATGTGTATGAATGGCAGATAGTCAGTGTCTGCGTCCCGTGGGTGATAAATCTATGGCTGCAGGTGACATCTCATGATGCATCCATCATCGGGAGGCACAGGCAGAAGGAACCCTGGGCACCCAGTTGCTTATTTCATCGCTGTGATAAGTGGGTCAGTTCCCTTGAACTCAGCTCGCAGCCAGCAATCCAATCACCTCACGCTAATCTTTAGCACCCAGCTTCATTAAATCCCTTGCAGCATCGCACACTTCCCCTCCTTTATTCCTCCAACTTCCTGTCTGTGTGCGTGTCAGCTTCAGAAATGCTCTAGTTGATCATTACCTCAACCTTCAGTCGCTCAGTATTTGTATTACATCAAAGGGCAATGATTACATGCTACGGAAGCGTGCTACATTATTCATTATAAAAGCAATGGCTTCTTTGTTTGTGTATATTATGTATCTGTACAATTTAGTTCTACAAACGAATGAAATTAAACCAAGCCGTTCTGTTACAGAAATAAAAAAATTTGTCAGAATATCAGAGCAGAATACATGCCACCTTCAAAATCGCAGTGATGCAGTGACTTATGTGTGTAAACAGCCCATAAGAAGTGAATGTCTGTACACATACCAGTATCCACCCAGCAAAAATACTTAAAGCTAAAGCAATTAAAATAATCAACTAAATATGTTAAGATGGAGGCTTTGTTGATTGATTTTAACATAATTGTAAACTGCATTCCAGACTTGTGCCGACATCTCCTCCAAAGCCTGAGCCTGAGCACTGACATCCTCTCTGCCCTCTGGCCAAGACTGAAGCCATCTTTGCACAGACAAATCCACACAAAACTGAGGCCAGAGCTGTAGAGATGGATGACAACACAGTGTTCATTAACCAGACCTTAACTTCATTCAGACTTGCCAGCAGAGTCCAGAATTAACACTCCCCCAGTGCCAACTAGTTAAATAGATTTGGGCGAGAATAACTTCCAGTTAATTTACTTTACATTCAGCTAGAATACCAAAAGTCAGAGGCCAAATTTTTAATGTATTTTTTTTTATTTTATATATATAGAGAATTTTCGAATTTTGCTGATATTCGACTCAAATGTTTGGGGGCAGGGCAAAATACATTGAGTCAGTTCAGACATTCGACAGCCATGATTACTGATGCTAACACACAGGGGAAATGTGTAACAAATGCCTCGCAGGTGAAGGTTGTTACCAGTGGGCCCTGTTTGAAATTGTTTAATTTGTATGTTCGTTTATTTTTATTTATTTGTGCTATTTACACAATGTTCAAGTTTTTTAAGTTTGTAGATGTCAAGGTACAGAAACCAAATAATTAAATGTAAAATAGCACTGGATAGTCTTCAATGTAAAAATGAAATATACAATCAAACCTACATTTATTCAGGCACCTTCAACATTTCTCACATTATTACAGTTTTGCTATATATATCAAAAATTATATCTGGTGTCTGAATAATTTTTGGTTTGACTGTTAAAACTACAAAGTAATTCAGTCAAGAGCAGTGAGTGATTTTCATTTTCATTTTCTTGGATTTGCATTACAGCAGCCAGTAGCTAAATTAGGCGCGGTCACTTTAAGAGACGATGAACGCATCCAATATAAAACACATCCCATTTTTTTCCTCAACTGTTTACTTTCACTTAAGAAATAACTGACTGTTTTTTCGAGCATAATTTCCAAGGTGGATATTTTGACATATTTTGTAAGTATTTGTTGGCACAAGAGCAAGAATAAGCAAATTCGGTGTTCAAGAGACGCCTTTCTCTGCATGAGCCCTGAACACCAGAACACCGCGAGTACTGAATTGGGCTCTTTCACATCTTTTTGTTTGTTCAAACTGCGATTTGTATTTGTTCGTTCAGGAGCAGGAGGGACTTCGAGGAGAACTTCGCAGAAGAGAGCTCAGTTCAGTGTCGCTGTCCGTGATACGCGGCTCTCTCTCTTGTGCGCACCGAACACAGCGCGCGAGTAACCAGCTCTGTTCAGCTTTTCCGCATCTTGTGTTTGGATGCTTTAATGTTTAAATCGACAAGCGGTAATGCTTAAAAACACGTGAAAAAGATAAGCTTTCGTGACGATGCGCAGCAGTGGCCCGTCAACTGTCCTGAGCATCTTTTTAGGCTGGCCTCAGCCAGTCGGTTATATAAAATATCAAGGTGAAAGTCATCATAGCTTGCTTAGTATAGACCCAGCTCCCAACCCAACTTTGAGAATAGATTAACGGCGAATTTTTTTTTTTTATCGCCCGATATGAGTCTCCCGTTAACACAGCACGTTAACGCCGATAACGGCCCACCACTAATATAATTATATATAATTTTTTTTTTTTTTATGTTTTTGTATTTACTGGTTTATTCACAAGTTATTTATTTATTATGTAGTAAATTTACTATAATTTAACTAAAAGGTCACGGACATAAATTCGATTTTTATTTAGTTTGTATTTTGTATTGGTGTTTTATTTTATAGTTATGGTTGTGCCTATGTAATTAAGTATTTGCTGGTTTCACTTATTTTTGTTATTTGCAAAAATGTGTGTAAATGTTTCATTGTCTGAAGTTCCTTGACAAGTAGCTAAGGGGAATAAATGGATTTTGTACCCTGCTCACCAGTGAAGCTGCAGTCTAACTTGTCAGTAAAGACTCATATGGACTTGGTCATGTACAATTTGACAGAAGATTGATACCACAGGGAAGGTACCTGTCAGTGTGTGGAAATCCCAGCTTTGACATCACAACATTGCTCAAAATTATAGGAATGATCTTGTGCTTTTTCCCTAGTAAATGTTTGTACTGTATGCTGCAGAGCGCTAGGCTGTGCAGTAGGCATCTGGGGGTGTGAACATTTTAGTTATATGTGGCGTTAAGGGTAAGACATGGTGTCATACCAGGCATAAAAGTGAATTATGTCTGCATGAGATGTCTCTGTGGAATAGAAATAATCAAAAACAGAAAGAAAAGTATTTTACTGGTAAGCCTCCTGCAGGGCCACATTTTGCGGAGATATTTTTTTTATACTGAAACACATTTTCAGTAGCCCTGCAGTGTGGGTAGAGAGAATTTAATGTTTCCTCTGTATTAAACGAAAAAATGTCAGCTGATTTATGGGGAGATATGTATCTAGAGAGCATTATCATTAAAAGTCTGATATTTCTCTGAATCTCAGCGGAAATAAAAAGTGTGAGATAATACCAGGCTGTCTGTATTAAGTGTGGAACACCAGTAGATTTAGTAATAGCGTACTTATGGGAAGGAATGAAGTTTCTTTGTTGTGCAACTGGTAAAATTCAAAAGATGGCACATTTTGTTTCATTTTAGTTGCATGGCTTTGTCCTGTAAATACCTGTAAAAACTTTTTTTTGCTGTGCTTACTGATAAATAACTTTTTCAATGTAATACTTTTATTATAATTATTTATAAACTCAACTTAGTTTGTTGTTGTCTGTATGTCAATGACGTTTGCATAATCATTATGTGCGATTCAATGTACTTCTGCATCGTTTCCTGTGTTCTTTAGAAAGAGGCATTCACACTGACAATGGATAAATCATTCATCTGAGCTCTTGGTTTCTAGAATCCTACTTACCTGAATTTAGTAGTGGAGAACTATTTTCACTCTCATTGGTTGTTGCTGCATTGCTGCTCAGTCGAGTTCCGTGGAAAAATCTTGCATTTTAAAAGGCCATGTTTAATGTGCATCCTTTTCTCATCTGTTATAGGTGATCTACAACTCTTTTGGTGGTACATCTAAAGGGCTGCACTTCAACTACCTGATCGTCGGGCTGGTTCTATTAACAAGAGGACGCGATGAAGAGAAAGCCAAATGTACGTTTACAGAGAGGCACATGGATATCCACTCCCATATTCTACCTATTATATACACTATACATTGTTCTTGCTCATTATTTCAATGATTTTCATAGAAATTAAATGTTCTAAATATTTTTATAAATTCTGTGCATGATGGATTACAGATGAATTACTCTGTGTAGTAGCTTTATTCTCAGGATTTAAAGCATCATTTTGAAATAGCCTTATTTAGCCTTACAAATGTTTGTGTATATTTGTTTGTTTTCCTTGTCACAAAAGGTGCTCGACTAATTCCATTTCAAATAGCAATCTAAACAAGCACACCTCAGCCTCGGCATATTCAGTTATCCAAATGTTATTTAGCTTTGTTTTGCTCCGTGTTTCTGTAGTCAAACTGGTAGCTGCATGCACACTCCACTTCACAGTCTGTTCCCCATAGATGTACTGTCTACTCCGTCACAGTGTCCCTGACAGCTGTGATTGATCTGAGGGTGCAAGACACATTGCCTGCTAGACTTTGATTAGCTGTTTGTGTATGAACCTGCATGTCCCTGTATCCACAGACATCTTCAGCTTGTTCGCTTGTGATTCGGGGACCTATGTGGTCCGGGAGGATGTGGAGAACATGCTGCGTTCAGTGGATGGGGAGGTCCCGCCCTCTCTTAGGAAGTGCTTCACTGAGGTCAGTTCAGGAAAACTAACCTGTGCTAATAACCTAGGTCTTACCAATCTCCTGACTTCTCAGACAAACCATCATGCCATACAGCCATGTAGTGTGTTTTTTTTTTTTTTTTTTCCAGGAAATTTATCTGCATGTTTTTATAATGTTTTTGAAAGAAGTCTCTTATACTCATCAAGGCTACATTTATTTGATCAAAAATACATTAAAAAAACATGAATCTTGCAAAATGTTATTACAATATAAAATAATGGTTTCTATTTTAATAAACTTTAAAATATTATTTATTTCTGTGATGCAAACCTGAATTTCCATCAGTTATTACTCCAGTATAAAGTGTCAAAAGATCCTTCAGAAATCATTCTAAAATGCTGATTTATTATTATCAATGTTGGCAACACTTGTGTGGCCAAATATTTTTTTGGATACTGCGATACTTTTTTCAGGATTCTTTGATGAATAAAAAGTTAAAAAGAACCGCATTTATTCAAAATATAAATTCACAATATAAATCTTTGTTTTCACTTCTTATGAATTCAACACATCCTTGCTAAATAAAAGTTTAAATTGAGATCCAATGTGAAGCACTTGAATCCGGCAAAGAACACAAATGACATTGGGATTTAAACTGTTAACTGTTAACACTATTCAAAGTGTTAAACACTGTGGCCAACGATAGTCAAAAGACTTTTCAATCTACAAATAACCATAATTTATCATAGATTGTAGTAACACTAAATGCACCATGGTATTGTGGCAGAAATGTGGGATATTCATTTGTAATTTTATTATTAATTTAGATGTGTATTAAAGGAGTAATGGAATATAATAACAGTATTTTTTGTGATTAAGCTATAGCATTTGTGCATTTACACTAAATGTATTGTAAAATAACATAAATTTACATCTGTATCCTAACTCAAGCTACTACTACGGTCTACTCAAGCTACTGTCAAATGTGCATTTCTAAGAGACAACAAAATGTAATATTATTAATATTGCAGCCTGCACTGCAAACTGTGCTGATTATACACATTATCCAAGTATGGCTACACAAACCTGTTTCATGATTTGAAGCAATATCACTCATTATAACTTGCACAAACTGAGAGAGTTTTCTATAAATGTTTATTTTATAAAAAAAAAAAATACTGGAAAAGTGTAAGAATTCAAAAGCATTAAGTGTTTGTCATGTTCTGACCATAAAGAGTAGTTTAAAACCACAATTAACAGTCTGGGTTCAACAACTTTCACTTAGGAACAAAAATCTGCCTTTCAACTTATAATAAAGAAATAAAGATTTAAAATTTATCATGATAATTATCGATATCAAGTGATATGAAAAATGTTATTGTGAAAATGGGAAAATTTGGGGCCATATCGCCCAGCCCTAGACTGAACCCAATTTGGTATTTGCTGGCTGATAAATGGATTACATGCCTTTTTAATCCAATCTGTCAGACCTGTGACTCTTGATTGCCAAAATCTATATATACAGCACCGTTTGAACCGTTTGCCCTATTTCAGCTTGTGTTTACAGAGAGAGCTTCCTCTGTGTTATAGCCCTGCTCTAATAATAAGCTTAAAAGGTTGACCGTGCATATGTTGCGGCCAATAAGGTCACATAATTTGCTTTAACATACTTTCCCTTCTTTTTCTCGATTAGCTCTTCTTAAGTTGCACTCTCTTCTCAGCCTTCATGCTTCCTGCTGCAGCATCACTTTCTTGATTTAGGGAAAAGCCACCCAGGGCAGCACTTTTGTTGGTTATCCCTTGGCAGCAGCTTTAAAATTCTCTCTTATCTCTTTACTCAACCCACTTACATAAATGTATCTGTATATAACAGAATTCAGTTCATATTAATAATGAGAAAGCTTCCCCTTCACTGCACAAGGGGAAGCAACTAACATGAAGTCCAACTTCTCAATTCTGCACTCTTACAGTTGGTCATGAGTTCATTAGAGAATTGCACTCTGCTGTTTATTTACAGTGTTTTTGTCTGTTTCTGTCCAGGGAGAGAAGGTGAATTATGAGAAGTTTAAGAGCTGGCTTCTGCAGAATAAAGATGCTTTCACATTCTCCCGCTGGCTGCTGTCAGGTGGTGTGTGTGTGACGTTGACCGACGACAGCGACACACCCACTTTCTATCAAACCCTGGCAGGTGTCACGCACTGTAAGTGTCACTATTTTCTATGAATATTATCTGAACACTTCCTCTCAATAAGCTCTCAAAACTCTGCCTGTATTCTTTGAATACTCTCTCACTCTGGTTCTGCATTTTCTTCTTGGTTATTAAAATGATTTTCAAACAAATTCTAAGCCTTGAACTAAAAGCAGTCATCTCTGAGTTTTGAAAAGCCTGAGAAAAAGAAGGTACATTCGTATACTTTTTTGAGGGACTGAGCTACAATTATAGTAAAATGACTATATATATATATATATATATATAATTATATTTAAAATAACTGTTGAAAGGTTTAGGGTTGTTAAAATGTTGAAATAAGTCTCTTATAATCACCAATTTATTTGATCAAAAATACTGTAAAAACAGTTATATTGTGAAATATTAGTACAAATTAAAATATAGCTTATTCATGTGCTGGCTGAATTCTTTTAACCGCTTTAGATTACTCAAGCTTCCAGTCTAAATTGCAAAAAATGTATATATATACAAATAAGTTGATAGTGTAAGTAGACACAATTAACTCATATATTCTTGTTTTTATGGTAACCACAACTTCTCTGATTGGTAGATAAATGAAGATCTCTTTAAGTATTATGGGGAGTGTAGTTCTTAAATTAGGCAACTGTTGAAAATCACACTAACTTATGGCTTTTGGAGAAGTATATACCATCAGTCTCAGAGCTCATGATGAGTCTGCCCTGAAAGATTTGTACATTATCATAAGACATCGATTTCTCTGTTTGTAGAAATGAATGGTATTTTTGTATTCAGAAGCCAACTTTGATGGCCTCTACTTCCTGAATACTCTCTCACTATTCCATTAGTACTTTCTGAATATGCTCTCAATGCTTTCTGGACTAGCTGCTTACAGAAATATGGGTTTTAATAAGCAATGACTAAAAGGCTATCATTTAAATGTACAAGACACACTGTGTGTCGCTGAAGCTGACAGTCGTCTGCTCTTTAATCGTCCATGATGTAGATGTTTTAGGCAGGTTGCAAGTCTCGTTTTGTCCACTTTCCTCTCCTCCCCGACACACAGGAGGCATCAGCAAATCAGCTGGCCTGTCCTCCACCGGGAAAGAGGCATCTGTGTGAGATAATAGCGAGTGACAGGCAACACTTCCCACTCAGTGAACACACACACAGCATTTGTACACACTCTGCCCTGCTGCAGCTGTCACTGCCACCCAGCTATTAAAACCAGACTGACACGGTGAAGGAAATGGCTGCATTCACTCAGAGACCCCAAGTCTGTACAGCATCTGAGCATAGAGACAATGATTTATTCAGGGGCTGAAGATCCCTCACCCACTTAGTCACTCAGTGCTTTTGCTATCATGAAATCGTAATGTGGGAAGCCTGTGATTTTTTTTTTTTTTAATTTATGAGTGTGCTGCATGACCCAATTGACCCACATTCACAAGTGACCATGCTGTGATAGCCATGATTTCAATTTAGATTGGTGTTTTTTATTATAATAATTATAATACAATAATATTATTATTTATTCATTCATTTATTTTTTACTTGTACAATTTTATTTATTTATTACCTAGTGAAAAAAATACTAAAATGTATTTAAAATACGTTTTATTTTGTGACCCGTGCTGGCAAAATGAGTCGGAAATGCCAGGTTTAATTTTAAGCTACAGGTTAAAGAAGTCAGTTTTAGTCAAATTTGAGGTTTTCACAAAAATGAGTTCATTAAGCCCTCGTCGAGCAATCCCAATGCTCCAAATAGTAATAAAACATCTAAAATTATCTTTTTTTGTACATTTTCTGAGATGAGTACCTTACTCTCTGCTGACTTCTGGACAACCGCTGCTGCTCCTCACCACATGTTATAAAGTGTTGTTGAAAAGTGCAGCATTCCAGCTTTGTGAACATTCATATTGAATCTTCGATGAATCCAAACCAGTGAAATATGATTTTTCAAACCCATGCTTTCGCGTTGACTGACTTTTGCGAAGCGCATGCATAAGACGCACCTTTCCAAGAGCCTGATTTCCTTATTATTACGAAATTTGTCTTGGCAAAATTCAAACAAACATTTTTCACGTAATCAGATCTGACCACATTCAAACAGTTGTACATTTTCTGTACACATTTTTGGAAGTGCTTTCTTTTTTATTCCAACTCATTTCGCAAGCACGGGTCACAAATACATTTTACTATATCCCGCAATTGTACTTTTAGTTTACTAAACAAGTATACTTTAAGTCTGCTTTTTAGGAATAAGTAGTTTTCTGCTTAATGCACTTTAATTGTGTGGAAGTAGTGCTGAAGTAAACTAAGGATATACTGAAGTCTATTTGATTGTGATTGTTATACAGAGATAATACAGTCTTTATTAATAGAGATATTAAAACATATTTTAGGCTTAGTATTAAGCAGTGTGCATTATGCATTAAAGAAATACTCTAAATAAAGTGTAATTATAATTTTATATCCGTAAGTTTGAAGTGATATGTAAATAAATATGTTAATTGATTCGGAGTATACTTGGTATGACAATAAATGTATTTTAAATCATGGCATAGGTTTTTTTATTAATAGGGATTTTAATGACTTTACGTAGGTTTATTTAAATGAAATGAATTTTTAAAAATTATGTCTAATGTCTATCGATCTGTCTGTCATTCTATCTTTCTACCTGTTATTCTGGTTATCGTTGTCTTTATCCTTTGTTAGCCATTTTTAAGACTCTTCTCAATTATTATTTTTGCATTAAATTTAAACAAAGGTAGCTTTGTTTGACTGCAAAAATCTGGATAAATGTGTGTTAGACTGCACTGTAAATGTATCTCTCTTTTTTTTGTTAGGGGGTTTGGATATTTTTACTGGGAATGAGAAAAATTAATTTGACTGATTCAGTTTTGTTCAGATGTTAGAATTGATAATGCTATGCAAGTAGCCAGCTCAGTAGGCTTTGAAACACAACCTTTAGTGCAGGGCAGGAGCAAACCAATATCGACAAGCCTGCTCTGCTTGTGATTTAAAGCAGTTGCCTATAGGTTGCTTCAAAGAGCATACACAGCAGTTGTTTGCCTTTGTCATTAATCAGTTGTCTGTATACAGTCATTATTGGAAAGTCAATTTATTTGCTGTATATTAGTAAGATCCTGATCGATTCTGTCTATTGCGTATTTCTCCATTACAGAATGAATGCACAAGGTTTGGCTTTATTCTTTTCACTGTGTCACAGAGACAAGATACATTTATCCTCAGACACAAGATAGAAAGTAAAAAAAAAAAAAACTAAAGCATGTGATTATGCAAATGGCTCCGTAAAATTTAAATTAGAAGTTTGCTTTGTCAATCAAGGACAGCTTTGGCTCTCCATCTCTAGCCAATCAGAGAAACTACCTGGGCAACCCATGGTAATCTGCGGCCCGCTCCAGATTATCCTCTTAGCTCAGTGAGAGGGCTGTGTGTGTGCCGTTGGTGTGAAGTAGTCATGATCTGTGTGATCTGTGTGAGTGAGTGTGGGTTTATGGGTTCATGCGCCTTCCAGAATATGCCTCACACCAGGCCAAGTGCAAACAGGCAAGAGGCCTATCAGAAAGAAGAAAGTGAAGGCTGGGTGACAGTAATCTGTGAGAAGGAAAGGGAGTTGGATTGCATATGGAAATGGAGAGTAACTGTATTTTGCCAACATAACGTTTGCTATGGTACATGCCATATCTAACATCCAGAGCCGTGACATGTGCTGTGGAATATGGTATGGTTCTTCTGTTGCAACTCTGATCGAGTCGCTCCTTTAGGTGAGTACTAGCATTTGGAGGTGTGTAGTTTACAAATAATGTGTTTATGTAGCTTTATGGAAGCTATATATAAATATAAAAGCTTTATGCTAACCATGTTTTGTTCTCACCTAGGGTGTATTCATTTGATTAAAAATATGGTAATATCACAGTATTACTGTAAAATATTATAAAAATTTAAAAATATCTATTTTCTGTTTTATTATATATTTTGAAATGTAATTTATTTCTGTGATGACAGCTGGATTTTCAGCAGGCATTACTCTAGTCTTCAATGTCACATGGGCAATGATCCTTCAGAAATCATTCTGATGATGAGAAATTATATGCTGATTTGGTTCACAAGTAATATTCCTTTTTTATTATTAATGTTTAAAACAGTTGTGCTCGTTACTATTTTTGTGTTAACTATGAATAATATAATTTTTTTTTTTTGTAATCAATATAAAGTTTAAAAGAACGACATTTATTTGGAATATAAATGGTAGACGTTATCAGATATTATTTCTTTGTCACTTTTAATCAAATTAACGTGTCCTTGCTGAAAAAAAAATAATATATAGAGAGAGAGAGAGAGTGAGAGAAAAATATCTTTAACCCAAACATAGGTACACACTTATGTATTTACTTATGTGCTTTTTTTTTCCACTAATATTTTTTATTCATCGTTTTGGCACAGCTCACTGACAAATGCATTTTAAAAGTATAAATATTCTGTGTCTCAGCCTTGACCTGTAATTTCTCCTCTGTCATGGTCTGTATGTGTTCTGTGCCTTCTTACAGGACAGTAAAGTTTTGACCGCTTCAGAGGCCCCACAGTGTCACGCTAGCCACTAGTAACCAGAGAAACAATGCCATAATGCATTGCACGACCAGAGGATATCACAAGCTATGGCTAGCTTCAAATTAACTGCACATACTGCCTCATATTAAGATGTACATCAACGATCAAGGCTGTTAACATTCAGAATAAACGATGGCTCTTTTCTTATACATACGGCACGTAATAAGTGTTACAGATTATCATTTGCTGTCCAATGCTCATCAGTGAATAACACTCAAGCAGTTATTCAGTTCCCAACAGCTATTCTAAACTAATTATTGTTCTTAGTAATAATAATAACGTTGCTCTGAATAATGATCATTCTTCGTCACTGCATTAATTACGTGGTGTACTGTAATGACTCTTCATTCCAGAGGGAGATCTGTTGTTAAATGTTGTTTGGTGTTATGCTAAATGCATCTCAAATGGGTTTTATGGTTTATATTAGGATTAGAGTTTCTTTAGAAACCACTTGACACTGAATCATTGATGGTGATTTGTAGTGAGTGGGCTCGTACCCCTATAGATCCCTTGTGTTTCTGCTCTTTCAGTTTTCAGCCCTCAGACAGTAAACCTGCTCTCCCAGAGCACTATGGGAAATAATGACTATTGACCCAATCCAATCATACTCCCAGTTGTCCATCAAACCACAGAGGTTTAACTGTGGTGCTGGAGTCTGATATAACAGGGGAGTTTCAGTGTAATCCAGCGGCTGTTCATTAAGATGCCTTTTATTCCTGTCCCAAGAAATCCCCAGGACATTCTCTCTCTTTCTCTCTCTCTCTCTTTCTCTCTCTCTCTTTTTTGTATGGATCTGTTCGCTTATTTATTTATTTATGGAGTGCATTCTCTGAAGTGTATTGTGTTTTGAATGATAGATGTGGAGGAGGCTGAAATGAACATCAGGTTAAACAAAAGATCAGATTTGCATTCCTGTGTTTTGACACTTGTCTTATGTGTGACAGTCAGTGTGGGAGGGGATAGACCAATCCTATTAGCCTAAGCTACAGATTATGGCCAAGCAAGAAGAGTTGACCTAGGTCCTCTTAACCCCAGCAAACTAAAATGACTATTTGTGGTGTTTACAGTGAGTCATGCTTTCACCTAGTAGCTGTTATGTAATCAATCATAAATGTTAATCATCTAATAAGAGCCCATGTCACACCTACAGTCTGCTACAGCTGTGGTTTCTAATTTATTATGAAAATGTTTCCTGTCTATTTTAAGAATATTTCTTCCAAACAATAAACATTTAGTCAGTTAGATTCTGGTAAAGTAGTCAATATTAAGATGGGTCTTTTTATAAAAAAAAAAAAAAAACATAAAAAGGACAGACTAGTGCCATAAAACTGGAGTCTATATGACTTGTATGATAATATATTTCTTTTATTTTTTTCTTAAACCATATAATAGCATTGTATGAGGAAATTGTCAGTGTCAGCAGTATATTTTCATTTTAATTTGAGTTTTTATGTGCTTTAGTCATTTTTTTAAATATATATATTCTTTTAATATTTTTAAGTATTTTATTTAGTTTTATTTTTAGCTCGAATCTTATTTTATTTCAGTAAGTTGCCAAAATTCAGCATTCTCTAATATTTGACATTCACAAGTTATTAATACTTTATTTGATTAAAAAAAAATATATTGTCAGGTGTAGTAAACATGAGGGGGAACAACATAAAGGTGAATAAATAATGACTTTTTTATAAACTGCTAGTTTAATGGCATTATTACGCAGATATATGGGACTGATATTCAATTACACAAGGAGCATATGCTCCACTGATGCTTGACACTTTACACTAAAAGAAATTATTAAACAGAAAATCAGATTTTTGTGTGTGTGTGTTTCCTTTCTTGCAGTAGAAGAATCAGACATTATCGACTTGGAAAAACGCTACTGGCTGCTGAAAGCCCAGTCAAGGACAGGCCGCTTTGATTTGGAAACCTTTGTCCCTCTTGTCTCGCCCCCTATTCACGCTTCGCTTAGTGAAGGTAAGGCATAATTCATTACAGCAATTTTTAAAGATTCTTAAATGCACCGAAACACACAAACACTCACACATACATTCACCTGCGAATCATACGCTTATAACATTTGCGGGTCCCAGAAAAGTCATGGTTTATCTTATTTTAATAGTAGTGGGTCTTTGCTTTTAAAATGTATTGGATCATTTGTGATAAAAGATCTCCAAAGAATCCAATTACACTTTCTGGCTAATCTGAACACTGACATTTTCTCCCATTTTCTAGGCTTGTTTCATGCCTTTGATGAGAATCGGGACAATCATATTGACTTTAAGGAGATATCTTGCGGGCTCTCAGCGTGCTGTCGGGGCCCTGTAGCAGAGAGGCAAAAGTGTAAGTATTTTCTTTCTATCATCCTCTCTTGCTCCTCTTATTCCATAGCAGATGCAGGATTTTTATTTTTATTTTTGAATAAAATCCTTTTGCTTGTTGAAGCCAAATACAAACAGTTAAATCAATATTGCATTATTTTTGCGCAAATGATAAAAGTTTCCCATCTTATTTTCTCCACCTTGTATTGCAGTTTGTTTTAAAGTGTTCGATGTAGATCGGGATGGAGTTCTGTCCAGGGATGAGATCCATGAGATGGTGGTGGCGCTGCTGGAGGTGTGGAAGGATAACCGTACAGACACCCTCCCTGTAAGTGCAGAACAGCTGATTGTCTAATCTAACTAACCTTTTACATCCACAGAAACAGCAATAACAACATGGTACAGTTGAACTAATCTGGTTAACCTTTGTTACTAAACAAATTACTTCCATAGCATTAATAGTCATTATTTTGTTTGTGTATATGCTTATTAGGTGATTAATGCAAATGAGATGCAGTCATGTTGTTGCATATATGCACTAATGTGAGATTAAACATTTAAATGAAACTCTCAGTCAATTCATTATTGATTTGTGCATCCTGAGCTGTCAGTGTGTTTCTTACATCTAATGGAGTTGTTTCATGTCAGTTATAGATTTCATGATGATCTTTCATGATTTATGCTTCTGTATGTTTCAGGAGTTTGATTCCAGCGTGTCAGACATTGTAGAGGACATATTGAAAATGCATGACACAACAAAAGTAATTGTTCTTTCATTTTCATATTGCATATAGCATATCATGATTATAACAAATGCATTAGTTAATACCAATTCTGATTCAATTTTACTTCACTTCCAAACCACAGCGAAAACTAATATACACACCCCCTTTTAATTAAAATCTAAAATTTTAATAGAAATATTATGTAAAATATAATGCTTTATATATTTAATATAAATATAATGTAAGTATTAGCAAATGCAATTAAAACATTGGCATTTAAATTAAATTTACATTTGGTCATTTTAGCAAATGCTTTTATCCAAAGTGATTTACAAATAAGGACAATGGAAGCAATCAAAATCAACAAAAGAGCAATAATACACAAGTGCTATAACAAGTCTCAGTTAGCTTAATGCAGTACACATAGCAATGTTATATATATATATATATATATATATATATATATATATATATATATATATATATATATATATATATATATACAATAAAAAAAGAAAACAAATAGAATAGAAAAAGAATAGAGCAAGCTAGTGTTAGAGGCCTTTTTTGCTTTTGTTAATTGTATAATAAATATAATACAAAAAGATTAGAAAAGTAGTATTTTTTCTAAAAAAAAAAAAAAAAGAATAGAGTGGAAGTCTAAAAGGGACAAATTATTTTTATTTATTTATTTATTTATTATTATTACTTTTAAGAATGGAATTATGATAGAGAGTGCTAGAGTTAGAGGGTCAAAAAAAGATGGAAGAGATGTGTTTTTAGCCGATTAAGATGAAACTAACCTTTATCTTGTGTTTTATTCACAGCTAGGGCACTTAACCCTGGAGGACTATCAAATATGGAGTGTGAAAAGTGCACTCGCCAATGAGTTCCTCAACTTGCTGTTTCAGGTATGATCCTGCTGTTTGTAGCATTTTTGGAGAAAGTAAAAAAAAAAAAAAAAAAAAAGTGTCTAAATGCTTCTAAAATCTGTAAACACTAGTGAATCCAATAATGTATACATGTCTTGGGTCTGGCCTGAAATTGCTTGTTAATCTGTTTGTCATCAGGTGTGTCATATCGTCCTGGGCCTGCGTCCTGCTACCCCTGAAGAGGAAGGCCAGATCATTAGGTGAGAGTAGGACACAGCATTACTCGTTGTCTGCAACTCTGCTTCATTTCAAAAGCGTCCCTACAGGGCACTTTCTCAGTGTTTTAAAACAAGCTTTATGAGGGCCGTATTGTATTTCACTTTCCCATAAGCCTCATGATTAGGCTTTGTCTGTATATAAGCATCCATCATACCTCCTCTGCCTCTAACAGTGTTTTAAACCAGACAGAGATTGAGAACACAGTTTTATTTTCAATTAGATTTTTCAGCAGGACTGATGGTGCACAAAAATATGCTATAAATACTGTATCACATCAGTGTGTCTGTTGTATTGCAAGTTTAGCATTGATGTCTTGTGATGGAAGGAGAGTTTGGTTGGGTTATTTTGGTGCCTGTGTATAAATATGATAGTTTGACTGATTGACTGTTTTGTTTGACGGCACAGGGGTTGGCTGGAGAGGGAGAGCAGACATGGGCTACAACCCGGTCAGAACTGGTTCCTGATCTCCATGCAGTGGTGGCAGCAATGGAAAGACTATGTCAGATATGTGAGTCAGCAAAATGCCTGTTCAGCCTCTACATAACAATGAAAAGGAGTCATATGAAAAATCACTTTCCTTTTCATTTGTTTTGAAATAAGATTATTATAAACATACTGTGCAACTAACTAAACTATGAACTATGATTATAAGTGGACAACAGAAAAGACTAAACTGATTTAAAAATCTTGTTTCTGTCAGGCATCAGCTGGTTCTTCAGTTTTGAAATACAATCTGTTGTGTTAAACAGGATAATAAGTCGATTGTCATGGAGCAGCCGTCAATGCAAGGCAGTGGGATGAGAAGTTCTCAGTCAACAGCACCTATAGACCCCATCTTGTACAGAATTGGAATAGTGGTCCGTTCCCCCAGTTCCCCAGAAGAAAAATTCCCTGATAACATCTCCAGCTCATCGGAGGCTTCAGAGAGCACTGGTAATAGTAAGTACAAACTCAGTTGCTAGAGTGAAAGGGCTAGTTCACGCAAAAATGAATGAAAATTGCTTAATTACTCACCTTCAAGTCGTTCTAAACCCGTAAGACCTTGGTTCATCTTTGGAACACAAATTAAGATTTGTTAAGATTCAGAAGAGAATAAATTCATAAATTTTTATTTTATTTTATTATTTTTTTTTGCACAAAAAGTATTCATGTAGGTTAAACCACTGATTTCACAAGGTCTTTTTTAATGATGTCTTTCTACCTTTCTGGGCTTTGAATGAGGTACAGTACTGTTGCGTTGCTGTCTGTGCAAGATCAGAAAGCTCTCGGATTTCATCAAAAATATTAATTTGTGTTTCGAAGATTAAAAAAAGATTGTATTGGTTTGAAACGACATTAGGGTGTGTAATTAATGACAGAATTTAGATTTTAGGCTGAACTATCCCTTTAAGAGGACAATTTAAGACTCAATGTCTGAGCCTACCACATAAGCTACCATTCAAATGTTTACCATCAGTAAGACTTTTTCTGCTATTTTTTTAAAGAAATTAATACTTCTATTTAGCAAGGTCAAGTTAAATTATGACAGTTAACAGATTTATAATGTTGCAGAGTACTGGAGTACTTGGCTGCTGAAAATTCAGCTTTGCCATCATAGGAATAAATTACTCTTTAAAATACATTACAATAGAAAACAGATAATAAGATTCTAGTAATATTTAAGTTTTTCCTGCATTTGATCAAATTAACTCAGCCTTAGCATTAGAGTCTGCTTTCAAATACCATATTCCAACACTTTCAGCTGTGGTGTTCGAAACAAAGAATAGTAGCCCTAATGGGAAGTGCTCCGGTCCAGTAAAATGCCATAAAGTCTCAGATACAGTGTTTAGCCTCCGTTACACAATGTTTTCACTTCCCCAGGCCTGACCCCACACGCCACTTCCTCTGCCACAGATGTCTGCTTTGCTCGGCAGCACAACATCTCTGACAACAACAACCAGTGTTTCTCCAGCGCCAATGGCCATTTGCCCAACAGCATGGCTGTGCAGAGACCTGGTGCCATAGACAACCAGCCTCTGGTTACCACCGAGCCCATGAAGGTGAGTGTACATGTGCCCAGAACACCCACCAAAACCAGGAAGCCACTGATAATCCTCTTGTCCATCGAAATGACTGCCAAAGTGCATTCAATAGACCTGCAGGGACCTGCTGTTTTTCTTCTATTCTATCTAATTATAGCTTTAGAGTTCAAAACGACACTAAAGTGCCTTTTTGGAAATTGAAATCACCTAGAACAAATTAATCCTGTGATAAATGGTCTGTAACATTTGTGTTCTAGAAAATGAATGCTTTTATGTGAAGCTAAAAGCATTTTTAAATAAAACTACTTGCTTCTGTAATGCCTTGTCACAAACACATTTGCAGTTTTGTATTAATGTAGCATCCCGTATTATCAGGCTTTCTGTACTCAACACCATGCATAGCAGTATTTAAGTCAAAATGAAACCTTTTCGCTCTTATCCGCCTTTTTATCCATCCTCCCACTCTCAGGGTCATCGGAGAAGACCGTGGTGAAGGACTCTTACATCGCCTGTGATTTATTCACTGGAGGTCGACTAGTCGCTACAAGTTGCCATTGCAAATTGCTGTCAATATGAAGTGTGTGACTCTGTTTTGTCCAGGCGCCCACACTGACCATGGAGGGAGGCCGGCTGAAGAAATCCCAACAGCTGGTGGCTTGTCGGGACTTTGAGACGGTGCCAGAGCCGGTATGGAGGGCACTTTACCACTGGTATGGGGCCAACCTCAGCCTTCCCCGACCGGTATGTATGCCATCTCCCATCAGAGGTGCCACCCTGGGTATTTTATTTGTGCTTCTGCATCAGTGAATGTCATTTGCTTTGACTTTTTTGTGTTTGACACACAATATTCCTGATGATGTGACATTTCTTATTGAGTAACCTTCATTGTAAAACGTTAGGACTCATTACAATTATTTGCATATGAAAAATAGCTGTTTTTTAGTTTTTTTTAAATCTTTTTTTTTTTAATATATTCAGACTAAAACTTAATTTAATTTAAAATAAATTTGTTTAAATATGTTGCATGTCATTTATTTAATAATTTTGGCAGCATGTTTAGTTTTTTATATATACTAGTAAAACATAATTATATATAATATTAAAATATAAGAAACATGCACAAACAAAACCAAATTGAACCCTGCGGCTCGTGACGATACATTGATGTGTAAAGACACAAAACAATCAGTCTGTGCAAGAAACTCAACAGTATTTATATAGTTTTTTTTAACCTCTGATTCAAGCAATGTCCGAAGTGTTTGAACACTCTTAAGCACGTCCTCCTGAGCGCGTTCTCAAGCAGTCGCGTGAGGCGTCATCGTCTTGTTGCTTTTATATATATATATATATATATATATATAATATATATATATATATATATATATATATATATATATATATAATATATATATATATATATATATATATATATATATATATATATATATATATATATATATATATATTTAGCCGTGATTCCCATTCATTCCATTATAAGACTGACAGACTACAACGGTCTGTGTTAAAAATCTTCTTTTGTGTTCTACTGAAGAAACAAAGTTTGGGTGAACTGTACCTTTAAGAAAGCGTGTCACTGTATTCAAGCCCAGTGCATCTCTCCATTGTGCTTATGCTGTCTCCTCTTCCTTCAGGTCATCATGTCTACAGTCACAGCTCAACCAGAACTGGAGCTCTTTCCCCGCTACCTCCTGTTCCTGCGCCAGCAACCGGCCACACGCAGCCCTCAGTCTAACATCTGGGTCAATATGGGTATGAGCAGCCTGCGAATGTTCCCTCCACATATGAACCGAGGTAACGTAAGCCTGCAGCAAGAGAGAGGCTACCTCCACTGTCTTGACCGCCTCCTCTAATCTTCTAAAAACACCCAACTCGGTCTCATCAAAATGATCTGTCTGGATAACTAAAGAGCCAAATCCTGATGCCAACACCTAGAGTCATCATCTGAGTTCAAAAAACTGTAATGACAGCTAAATATAAAATGTTGAATAGATACAAAAATATATCCAAATATTTAGTGAAAGTGAAAAAGTATGGTAACCCATACTCGGAATTGGTGCTCTGCATTTAACCCATCCAAGTGCACACACACAGCATTTATGTTTATAAAACAAACAAATGCATATAAGTGATTGTGAAACATAAAATGTAATGAAAACACAGCGCTGGCCTAATAGTGGGCTTCCTTATTGTTGAGCCCTAAAAGTGGTTAGGCGATAGTATAATTTATGAAGTTGTCATGGCTTTGCCAAGCTCAGAAGACTGTTTGGTGTGGGTAATAGGGCTGGACGATATGACGATGAAATTATATTATCGTATATCAACGTATCATTATATTATCGTATATCAATGTCTCAAAAGTATTGTGATGTCGATGTCAAGAGTCAGGTAACAGATGATTATCGACATTATAGAGAGAAAAAAAATACTAAAATGATAATCCTAGTATGTTACAAAAAATATTTTACATAGCCCATATTCACCATACAGGTTATTTTGCTTGCAACAATGAAATAATTTAGTAGGAGTGAAAAAAGCTATTCCAATTTCAGAAACCAGATCAGATTTGTAAGATCAGGAATCAAATTACTTGTCACTTGCTTTTCGATTTCTGTATGCACATTTATTGTTATCTCAAAAGATTCAACTGCAAGAAGACGAAATAGAACTCACTTCTGCACTCGCGCATTGTTTTCTGTGCTGTGCAAACACACAAAAAGCGCATATTATATACACGAACACTGGACTGAGCTCTCTTTCTCGCATTCTTACTGGTGATGCACCGAAATGAAAATTCTGCGCCGAAACCGAAAATTTAGGATGCACTTGGCCGAAAACCGAAACTGAAGCCGAAAATGGCTTCTTTTAAAAACGTATATATATATTGCTTGGATTTAATAGATCTGAATTGAAAAATCACAATATAATAATCAAACTTTTATTAACAGTTACATAACAAAACATAAAATATTTTTAACAATAAATATAAATAATAATTATTCTTCAAGTTTTATGTTCCATCAAATAAAATAGTTTTTTAAAAATTGTGCAAAAAAAATCCACAATTTTGGAGATTTTGCAGAACAAATGCTACATATTGCAACTTTGGTGTCCTCTCATATAGGGCTGTCACTTTTGTGAAAAAGAAATCCTGTTCGATTTTTGAGACATAGGCAAAGTGTTCATTGAATCGTTAGTAAATTGCCTATATTTGGCGTTGATCCGTTTTTCAACGCCAAATATAGGCAAATCCACCGACAACTAAACAGGCATTAGGGCGAACGTAAAGAGGGCGCTTGAGACGCACACAAGTCAGCAATGTGGACTGCCATAACATCAATGAAAAACATTACTGAAGGCTACATTGATATTATGCACTAATAGGCTGTGTGTGTGTGTCAGAATCTGCAGTTGCTGTGTGACGCGCGTTCGCTGCGAGCGTATAGTGGCGAGCTGGACGCGCTCCGAGAGAAGGCCGTTAAAATCGATTCCCTATTTTCGTTTTCGAAACTTGTGTTGGTTGGTCCGATGGATTGTGCAGCTTCTGTGACAAGCTTTTTTTTATTGTGACAGCCCTTTGACATGCTTAATCTTTGATAGGCAGACGCGTGATAACAGCTCGACCGTGAGTGAAACCTAAGCGCTTGCTCACGGATGGGAGGGGCGGGTGACATTCATTTTCGGTTTACGTTTTCGGCTGTTTTTTTTTATTTCGGCCCGAAACCAATAATGCCATTTCGGCCGAAAATTTTCGGCGGCCGAAATTTCGGTGCACCCCTAATTCTTACACATTCGAATGGATAAACACACAAATAATTATATTAAAATATCCCATAAATACTATTGGTTATGTCTTAAAGGGGCATCTGATGCCCATTTTCCACAAGTTGATATGAATCTTTAGGGTCTTAATAAATAGTCTGAAACACAGTTTGGATAAAATTTCTCAATTGTAGTGTAAAAAACTGTTTTTACCCTGTCAAAAACAGCTGTTCTCAGAGCAAGCAGTTTTGTAGCATTTTCCTTTAAATGTTAATGAGCTCTGCTGACACTGCCCCTCTCTTCCGAGCTTCTCTCTGAGGGACTGTTTACTTTAGAAACTATAACGTTTTGTTGCATTTAAATACATTAGTAGTCTCCGCTCACCTGCGTTCGAAGATTTGTCAGCCCAACACAGAATAATATATTGTGGGCGTTGTATTTTGATTAATAAAATAAAAATTATTAAAATTACAATACAAAAATTAAATTTAAATTACCCTGCTTATTGCTTAAAAATAAGTTATTTTTATTTGATTAAAAACATGCCAAGAAAGAACTCCGAACTAGTAGGCTACCAGAAGAGAGAAAAAAACCTTAACAGTTTTACTCCAAATTAGTTTTTAATCCCTGCATGATTTTAGTCATAGGCCTACATGATAAATATCAAATACATTATAGCTTGACTACAAGTTTAAAAACAACACTGCAATTGTTATAATTAAGGAAATTAAACTTGCCATCATGAAATGTGTTTACAGAGGCAATGATGCCAAAAGGAAAGAGAAACCCGGAAAATAGCCATATTTTATTCAAGACATTATTATATGACATGCATTACATGCATCAACATGCATTTATCATTCTTACGATCAACCCCAGAATGTCCAGCTTCACTATGATAAACTTAAAAAAGAGTTCTTTAATTTTTTCTCAACAGTTCTCCTCACAAAACGAAATTAATTTCAAACACAAATTTGATAAGAGCAGAGTGGAAATTATTAGCAAAACCAAAATAACAGCAAAGCTAATGTTTTCTGTTAGATTAAGCACAAACTAAGAAAAGTCAAACCAAACTTTGTGGCAATAATTAAGACCAAACTGAACATGACGTGTGTCTAAGGTGCATGTCAGCAATATTGTCTCGTCAGGGTGTGGTGAAGGTGGGGCTAAGGTAGATGATATTATCAGATACCGCAAAATTTTTAAAGGCGATTATCGGTAAGATATTTTTGACATATCGCCCAGCCCTTGTGGGTAAAGATGAGCGCTCTCTGATTTCCTATAATTGTTTGCTTTGCAATCATACCAACCTTTTTTTTTTCTTTTTGGTCTCCTATGAAATCAATAATTGCTGTGCGAAGCTTATATGTATTTTTATTTGATTCGTTTTTTTACAAGACCGGAATAATAAAAAAAGAATTGACATGATTTTTACTTAAATCACCCAGACTAATGAATTGATGAATGTTCCTTTTGAAAATGACCTTTGCCCTTTCTTGCTGCTACCTTACAACTAATCATCAGTCTGTCAATCAGGTATTGGGGCTGTGTATGTGTGTGTGTTTTCTGTATTGATCTGTGTGCTCCTTGTGACTGGTTGATTTAATAGCATGCTTATTAGAATCTATGGATCGGCTGAAACTTTAAATTTTCTTTATTGCATTAAAATGAAACCATAAAAGTGTTACTTGACAAATTTAGCATAGTAGGTCAAATTAAGTTAAGTTTTTGAATATATAACAACACAGTAGGGTGGAAAATCTCTAAGGGGTTGTATTTGAAACCGTATTAAATATTTTATTGTATGTGACAAAGAGAATGCTAAATGCTGCTTCATTCCCAACTCAGGAAATGTTCCTTCTCCGAACGCCCCACTGAAGCGAGTGCTGGCATACACAGGCTGTTTCAGCAGGATCGGTACCATTAAAGACATTCATGAGTACCTGTCCCAAAGGTTACGCATCAAAGAAGAGGACATGCGCCTCTGGCTCTACAACAGTGAGGTGGGGACCTCCTTAACAGATACTGAAAAAAAGAACATCAAACTCTGATCAAAGACATTCATATGCAAATCTGTCCTCATTATAAAGTTACAGATGTCACCTCACAGCTGTGAGGAAACGCTTCAAAATGAAAATTCCTGTTCTCACAAATTTCCAATTTAATTCCGAATATTTGAGAGGAGCATCTCAAAAATAGCCATTGGTGGTATTGGGGGAGGAGAATTCTGATTATAGAGATCTTTAGGTCTTCAATAATTTATGACCCATCCATTATATTGTATGCTAATCTTGATTTATATTGTCTTTTTATCAGAATTACCTCACTCTCCTAGACGATGAAGATCACACTTTAGAAAGTTTGAAAATTCAAGACGAACAGCACTTAGTCATTGAGGGTATGTCTGTGACATTTATCTGTCTCAATTAAAGTTTTATCTCAATTCACATTTGCTGAGCTGTGTGGATTAAATTGTGAAGCATGCATGGCTTTACTGATGGAAAAAGAACAAATATTAAGATATCTTTACCCCCTCTCTCTAGTCCGAAACAAAGATATGAGCTGGCCAGAGGAAATGTCTTTCATTGCAAACAGCAGCAAAATCGACAGACACAAAGGTAATGTCAGAGGTCTTGGAAAGCGTTGGAAAAAATCTATGCAAATTGGAGGCTGGCCAAGCTATCTACAAATGTCAGAATGTTTATCTGAGTTTGACCTTGCCTAGATGGCACTATAATACAATTCTTTACACCAGTTAATTGTATCAAAGCACATACCAAGTAGATTATTAACACAGAGCTGCAAGCAGCAAGAGTCCAAGAAGCAATTACATAAAGCAACATAGAAGTCATATCAAGAGAGACATCAGCTGTGACACTGACAATGTTGCTGTTGAACTCTATGAAATACTGAGTAATTGAACTTCATGGAGATAGTACTCACGTGGTTGAGCCAGAGCAGTATAAATTTAATCAAACATTTAGTCTCTAATAATTGTGTATACATTTTGTTATTTCTCTTGCAGTTCCTACAGAGAAAGGTGCCACAGGTTTAAGTAACCTGGGTAACACATGCTTCATGAACTCCAGTATTCAGTGTGTAAGCAATACCAAGCCCCTCACTGAGTACTTTATCTCAGGACGACACCTTTATGAGCTTAACAGGTAAGGAAATATGGTCAGTGCTTTTTTTTTTACTCAAATCACTTGTAACTACTAAGTTAATGAGCAGTCACGATTACCATTGTTTTTTTTTTAATTTGTGGGTGAAATCCAATCATTTCAACTGAAATCCACACAATCTGGATTTTTGTGCAAAGCTAAGAAGATTTTGCTCACGTTCGAGTTGGTCATGCCATGTTGATCAGCAGAAAACTACTTGTTTTGAAATTGACTTTTGTTATATATGCCATAATTCTTGACCAATGAGCTGTGTCTTGCCTTTGCAGAACCAATCCAATAGGAATGCGTGGTCACATGGCAAAATGCTATGGTGATTTGGTACAGGAACTCTGGAGCGGCACCCAGAAGAACATTGCACCTCTGAAACTCAGAGTGAGTTGATAACATCTCTATTATCATGAGTACCAAGCCCAAATGTTTCCATTAAAAATGTTATTCTATTTAAAAAAAAAAAATGTTTTTGTAGTGGACGATAGCAAAGTATGCACCAAGATTCAACGGCTTCCAGCAACAAGACTCCCAGGAGCTTTTGGCCTTCCTGTTGGATGGGCTTCATGAGGACTTGAATCGTGTGCATGAGAAACCGTACGTGGAGCTCAAGGACAGCGATGGTCGGCCAGATCATGAAGTGGCCACAGAGGTCAGTTTCATACTACTGTTTTTCTGCCCCATTTTTCTGTGGAAATTAATGGCGCAGACGCACGGTTTTGTTTACAAACATACAGAAGCGCGTGGGACGCTCTTGGTATTTTCAGCCTTTGCATCCTCTTTATATGAGTATGTAAACACATAAACAAAATCTCTAAAACTACTCTGATAGTCTTTTCATGAGCATTTCACTGTTTGAGTAAAACAATTGTCGATAAAAACAGAAACGTTAAGTTTTTCCATCAGCAATCCATCAAAATAAAAGTTTGGTTTAACTTGAAGAAATTGTAACAGAAATATTATGTAATGTAATTATAGTACTACTACTGCTAATAAAGTTATTAAAATGAATATTTACCAGAATATATTTTGCAGAAAAGTTTTAATTACAAATTATTTCACAAAAAAAAAAAAATAATAATTATAGATTATTTGATTATTAATATTTAATGTAATCATTAAAATGCAATCCAGAAAATTAATGGAAAACAGAATTTGGTAAAACAAAATAATAATAATAATCACAAAATGGAAATTTACATTGTTAAACTTGCTTTTTCTTGATTTTAATTAATTTGACATGCTTTTTGATTTAATAAAATATTTTCTAAAGAGTCAAAAAAAAATTTAACGGAAAAAAATTAATTTGGGAATAAATTAAATCTAATGAACCTATATGGGCACACTGATGATACAGTAATGGGAAGCAGTCTCTTCACCCTAATGACATCTGTGTGTTTCTCATCACAGGCCTGGGAAAACCATTTGCGGAGAAATCGTTCTATCGTGGTCGACCTCTTCCATGGGCAGCTCAGGTCCCAGGTGAAGTGCAAGACCTGTGGCCATATAAGTGCCCGCTTCGACCCCTTTAACTTCCTGTCACTGCCGCTTCCTATGGACAGCTCCA
Organism: Carassius carassius; assembly: GCF_963082965.1. Classification (NCBI taxonomy): domain Eukaryota; kingdom Metazoa; phylum Chordata; class Actinopteri; order Cypriniformes; family Cyprinidae; genus Carassius; species Carassius carassius. Next base: position 13,021,603 of record NC_081782.1, read on the forward strand.
TGCACTTAGAAATCACAGGTGAAGCCAAGCACAGAGAAAACATAATCCATCAGCAGATATTCCATTCTCACATAAAAGCTTTTTTGACTTGCAGTTATCAAACTTGACGGCTCCACTCCGGTGCGGTATGGACTGCGTCTCAACATGGATGAGAAGTACATGGGCCTAAAAAAACAGCTGAGCGAGCTGTGTAGCCTGAAACCTGAGCAGATTCTACTGGCTGAGGTTCACACGTCCAACATCAAGGTCAGCTCAACTCACCAGAACAACAACACTGTTGATGCAATCAGTGTGGCCTGGCTTTTAAAACAAATGCTTGTCTTTGGTCTAGAACTTTCCTCAAGACAACCAGAAGGTGCGACACTCAGTGAACTGCTTTCTCTGTGCATTTGAGATCCCTGTGCCTGGCTCGCCCACCTCAGTCATGTCTCCAGTTATAACAGGTAACAAGAATTAATTACATCTGTCCTTTTACTCATCCAAATGGCACCCAGATTTAGATGAGTTCGTTTCTTTGAGGTTTGGAGAAATGTGACTTAGCATCATATCACTTACTCACCAATGGATCCTCTGCAGTAAATGGGTGCCGTCAGAATTAGTCCAAACAGCTGATAAAAACATTACAATAATCCACACGACTCTAGTCCATCAATTAATGTCTTCTGAATTCAAAAGCTGCATGTTTATAAGAAACCCATCCATCATTTAGGTGTTTTAACCCTAAAATGTCACTTCTGGCCATTCTGTTACTGGAGAAAGCAATTTTATGGATGGAGGATCTGTATTTTTTTTTTGTTTTTTATAGATTTATTACAAATGTGCAGCTTTTAACTTCACAAGGATTTAAAGGGTTAGTTCACCCAAAAATTAAATTTAGCTGTGTTTTACTCACCCATGAGCCATCCTATGTGTATATTACTTTCTTCTTTCAGATGAATCCAGTTTGAGTTGTATTAAAGATTGTCCTGGCTATTCCAAGCTCTATCATTGCAGTCAGTGGGTGTTATAGTTGAACAGTCCAAAAGAAATTAAATAAAAAGCACCCATCAATAAAAAAAATTTTCACATGCATGCATGAATTCACTACAGGAGGCCTTTGTCCACCCCCCGGAGCTGTCTGAGAACACTTTTTTTTTTTTTTTATATAGATGGGTACTTTTCATTTCACTTATTTTGGACTGAAGCATTGCAACATCTGCTGACTGCAATGATAGAGCTTGGAATAGCCAGGACAGTTTTTAATATAACTCTAATATAACTGGATTCGTCTGAAAGAAGAAAGTCATATACCTAAGATGCCTCTGGGGTGAGTAAAACACAACCTAATTTTATTTTTTGGGTGAACTAACCCTTTAATTGATGGACTGGAGGGTGTGGATTATTGTGATTTATTGTTTTTCAACTGTTTGAACTCCCATTCTGATGGCACCCATTCATTGCAGAGGATCCATTAGTGAGCAGGTGATGTAATGCTAAATTTCTCCAAATCTGTTCTGATGAAGAAACAAACTCATCTACATCTTGGATCACCTGAAGTTGTGTAAATATTAAGCAAATTAAATTGTTTTGGTCCGCTACTTCTTTAGAAGAGAAGTTTTCGCTTTACCATAAACACTCTTATTTGTCATTGACCCATAAATGTCTCTTTTAGAAAAACCACCTGTGGCTAATGGGACAGCAGGGAATAATCACATTGGAAAGTCTGGCCTGATTCCTAATGGCATGCCAAGCACAGTGGTCCCCTGCACCGCAGAGAAGCCCCTCGCCAATGGGATTCCTAATGGTCATGCCGTGCCAGTGCAAGACAGCCCCTTCATTGGCTACATCATTGCCATGCACAGAAAGATGGTGAGGATTTACTGATATATTCACTGTTAGACTTCACATGATGGTCATAAGCATCCTAAGTGCAAGGTCTGTCCCCTCAGATGCGGACAGAGCTGTACTTCCTGTCCTCTCAGAAGAACAGGCCCAGTCTGTTCGGTATGCCGCTGATTGTGCCATGCACAGTTCACACGAGTAAGAAGGACCTGTATGATGCCGTGTGGATCCAGGTGTCCCGACTTGCAAGCCCTCTACCCCCACAGGAAGCCAGCAACCATGCTCAAGACTGGTCAGTGGCATCTGCAGCTCACAAGGGTTATGTTGATGATTAGTTTGGATATTTGCCAAAACAGGTTTGAATTGCGCTACCATTCAAAAATGTAAGGTCTGCAAAATTGATAAAAGACGTCTTTCATTCTCACCAAGGCTGCATTTATTTGAATAAAAAAAAAAAGTTATATTGTTTCATATTATTACAATACTTATATATGTTTAAATTGTGTTTGCCATGAAAATAGCCTAAGATACTGACATGGAATTAAATAAAAATATACTAATATTATTACGATGTAAAATAATGGTTTACAATTTTAAATATATTTTTATAATTTTTAATTATCCCTGTGATATCAAAGCTGAATTTTTAGCACCCAATAATGTATCCCATCTTTAGTGTCACATGATCCTTAAGAATATGCAGATTTGGTGCTCAAGAAATATGTCTTACTATTATTAACAGTTGTGCTGCGTTAATATTTTTGCGGAAAGCATGATACCTTTTTCAGGATTCTGTAGTGAATGAAGTTCAATATAAAGAACAGAATTATACTAAAAATAATATTTTGTAACAGTATGTTACAAAATATTGTCTTTTTTTATCAATTTAAAGTGTCTGGGCTGAATAAAAGTATTAATTTCTTTAAAAAATAAAATAAATCTTACTGAACCTAGACTTTTGCAAGGTTGTGTATATTCTGATAACAATAAAGATTGTTCTGACAGTTACTTTTTAATGCAGTCATTTCTAGATCCCATTTCCCTTCACAATTATTTCCTTTCTCTATTGTCTCTGTCAGTAGAAAGTAGTTAAGGTGACAAATGTACTGATAATTTATTAAAACATGTGGGAAAGAAAACTGCTTGAAATTGTCATGAAATTGCTTTTTTTTTAATTTAATACAAATTATAATATTATCATTATAATTGAAAAATTCACAATTCCTTAGTTTTCTTAGCTTAGCTTAGGAAATAGTCAAGAATCTTAAATATTTAATATTCATTTTACGTCGTAACTTGTGTCCAAAATTTCTAAGTTTATGTAAACTTGTTAACACTCTCTCTTTCAGTGATGACAGTATGGGCTACCAGTACCCCTTCACTCTGCGAGTGGTACAGAAAGATGGTAATACCTGTGCCTGGTGTCCCTGGTACAGGTAAGGCTTTAAATTCAATGGTTGTGCAGGCACACATCTCGCAACACAGTGTGGGGGTTGTTGTGACTGACAAGGGTTTTCGGTGACTTTGCCAGGTTCTGCAGAGGCTGCACAGTGGACTGTAATGAAGACAGAGCATCTTTGGGGAATGCTTACATTGCTGTAGACTGGGACCCCACCGCTCTGCACCTTCGTTACCAGACCTCTCAGGAAAGGGTGAGTGCTATAAGGATGTTTAAAGATTTTAAAAGCCATAAAGCCAGTCTATTGAGATCTCAGTCAGTTCAAGGTTTGTCCCTGTGTGAAGGGTGAGGTCTTTATGTTACTGGATTCAGTCTGATGCCGCAATGAAGGACTTGATTTATCTTGATATACACTTTCTGAAGGCAAAAGCTCCTGCAAAGTCATAGTAAATGAGTTGCTTAAAATTTCAAGATGATGGAATGAAATCAATGGTTTTGGCACTACTTTTTAAGGTACTTTTGAGACTAAAACTGTTTTTATAACTCATTCAAATGTTAACTGTATATATAAAAAAAAAAAACTTTTAAATATAATTACAAATTAAATCCTAGTTGTATGATTATTGAAATCTTATACATTATCTCTTTGCATAGTCCAGACTTCTGAGTAGTTATTTAATTCTGTTAATGTGTGTCAGGTAATCTATTGCTAATGTTTATGTGGGCAGATAGTGGAAGAACATCCCAGTGTCGAGCAGAGTCGGCGCGCTCAAGCAGAACCCATCAGTCTGGACAGCTGTTTGAAAGCCTTCACCAGTGAAGAAGAGCTGGGAGAGGATGAGCTCTATTACTGCTCCAAATGTAAAACTCACCGCCTGGCCACCAAGAAGCTGGACCTCTGGAGGCTACCTCCCGTACTGGTCAGAAACACAAATTATTTCTGTTTCCTCTTTTTCTGTATGAATAAATGTATCACATGTCTCTTGAAAAAAAAACGCAGTTTTTGAAATGTTTAAACTAGAATGTGTTTGCAACTTGACCAGCAAGAAAAATCTATATCAGGGTTCCTGCGAGTCCTTAATAAGTCTTAAATTGTATAAGGCTTAATTATGATTTCAAGAGGCCTTAAATCTGGGTACAGACCAGAATTGCGGTACACTTTACTGTTTATTAGTACTTTAATAAATGTCAAATAATTTTAATACAAAAACTAATTCACAACATCCAGCAGCACGGTGAACTGTTTTGCACAGCTAAATAGGCTAAATGTACATAGCTGTCACCCCCTCGAACATTCAGATTCACAGCTCTTACAATAAAAATTAGAAATTTGCATGTGAAAATCATGTGTTTACCCTACAAACACGCAGAGCTGTAAATGTGAACTGGTGGATCGAAACGCAAATAACTCAATATAAAAATCTAAACAGTAAAATGTGTTTGTATGTTAATTAATATAATAATTTATTGATAATAATTGTTAAAATTTATATAATAATTAATACTTTTCACTCTTCTTAGAAATGATTTAAAGGCTGAAATGTGAAGTGTATATTTTATAAAAAATAAAAAAGTTTTTGTGAAAACTTGTATCTGAACTGTAAATCATGCTTTTTACAGTGATGTAGAATTAGAATTTTTTTTGTATGACAAAAACGTGAATTATTGTGCATCATTACAAATTACCCTTTGTTACATTTGACAAGTATTTTTCTGTGCTTTTTCAGATTGTTCATTTGAAACGCTTCCAGTTTGTCAATGGTCGCTGGATTAAGTCTCAGAAAATTGTGAAGTTTCCACGTGAGAGCTTTGACCCCAGTGCGTTCCTGGCCCCACGGGAGGTGTCTCAGAGCATGGGCAGCCTGCAGAGTGGAAGCCTGGTAGATGAGCTCCAGAGGCTGGAGAGAGGAGACTCCTCTGTGTCCTCCATCTCCACTACTACTGCGGCCAGTCCTCCCACCTCTGACAGAGGTCTGTCTCTCTTTCTCTCTGTCTCTCCCTCTCTCTCTCTCTCTCTCTCTCTCTCTCTCCTCTTTGTGCAGACCTTTTGAATCAATATGAGATTCTCTAATCGTTGCATTGTTGTTTCAGGCACCCCATGCTCCATCAGGAGGGTGGGTAGCCCACTGAGCAAAAACAGCAGCCCTGGCAGCAGCCCCAGGAATACAGGGCGGAAACAGGGGCGCCTGCGTCTTCCCCAGCTGGGCAGTCGACATCGACTCTGCAACAGCAAAGAAAACCTGGAAGCCTGTAGCAGCAGCAAGGAAAGTGAGACTGAGCCAGAGCAGGGCACAGTGACGGACGGGGAGAATCAGATCACATCTGAGGCAAACGCACAAGACACCTGGTCACTGGACGCCTCAAGCAATGACTGCGATGTGATCATGGTGAATGGATTGGGACAAGACAGCAGTCAGAGTAATGGACACTCAGAGGTCAGCGCAGACCTGGACACCCCTCACCAAAGAAATGACATCTGCCTGGAGCCCCTGTACAATTTATATGCAATCTCAGTAAGTGATTCTTGTCTACATGATTTGTTGTGTAGTAATTGCATTTGGAAGCAGCTTTTCTGACGCTGGGATTATTGTTTTTCTTTCAGTGCCATTCAGGAATAATGGGAGGGGGGCACTATGTGACTTATGCCAAAAACCCCAATGAAAAGTGGTACTGTTACAATGACAGCAGCTGCAAGGTAAGATCTTGATATTCTTTGACATCTCCGTTTCCAGTATTTTGCATTCTTATTGCACATACAGTACAGACCAAAAGTTTGGAAACATTACTATTTTTAATGTTTTTGAAAGAAGTTTCTTCTGCTCATCAAGCCTGCATTTATTTGATCAAAAATACAGAAAAAACAGTAATATTGTGAAATATTATTACAACTTAAAATAATAGTTTTCTATTTGAATATACTTTAAAAGAATAATTTATTCCTGTGATGCAAAGCTGAATTTTCAGCATCATTACTCCAGCCTTCAGTGTCACATATAACATCCAGTCTATCACATGATCATTTAGAAATCATTCTAATATTCTGATTTATTATGAGTGTTGGAAACAGTTCTGCTGTCTAATATATTTGATGAATAAAAGGTTAAAAAGAACTGCATTTATTCAAAATAAAAAAAAATTCTAATTATATTCTAATAATATATTTTCTTTATTATCACTTTACTGTGATTAAGTGATAATATAACACTTTACTGTGATTTTCTTTTAAAAAAATTACTGACCCCAAATTACTGACCAGTAGTGTATATTGTTATTACAAAATATTTATATTTTAAAAACATAGCTTCTTTTTTTTTTTACTTTTCATTCATCAAAGTATCCTAAAAAAGTATCCCATGTTCTGAAAAAATATTAAGCAGCAGAACTGTTTCCAACTTTGATAATGAATCATCATATTAGAATGATTTCTAAAGGATCATATGATAATGATCCTAAAAATTCAGCTTTGCATCACAGAAATAAATGATAATTTAAAGTATAATTAATTTAAAAACAATTATTTTAAATTGTAATATATATCACAATATTACATTTTTTTTCCTGTATTTTTGATCAAATAAATGCAGGCTTGATAAGCAGATGAAACTTCTTTCAAAAACATTAAAAATAGTAATGTTTCCAAACTTTTGTTCTGTACTGTATATAAAGTGTATATCTGCAAAGTTAGAAAATGCTTTAACAAAGTAGAGATATCAGAACTATCAGTACTTCACTGTTAAGTCAATACTAAAATGAACAAATTGGGCACTACAACCTTTCTACAGTATCTGTCGTAGCAATAACCATCTGAATTTGACAATTCAACATTTTTTTATTTGATTTTATTTAAAATTGAAAAGATCCACTTTTTTATACTCTTGAAACTTTTCTTGCATTAGTGATGACTACTGCAAGTCTGGTTTTATGACAACACTATAGAAGAATTGCGCAGCACTTAAGACAAACTGTTTCTTGTCGTCTCTTCAGGAAGTTCACTCAGACGAGATTGACACAGATTCAGCGTACATCCTGTTCTACGAGCAACAGGGAGTGGACTACTCACAGTTTTTGCCAAAAACAGAGGGCAAAAAGATGGCAGACACCACTAGCATGGACGAAGACTTTGAATCTGACTACAAGAAGTACTGTGTGCTGCAGTGATGCCCTGCTCTTCCACATCAAAGACACTAGGGGGGTCTGTCAGTACGCCAGTGCAATGAGAACTGAAACGCAGTGCCGCCCCAGAGGACCATCATTTGTGAAAGCACAAAATATCAGTTAGCCGACAGGCACAACACCGCCACTGACTGCGCTTTCAGAATAGAGGTACCTGACACTTCAGATATACACGAGGGAGAGGGGAAAAGAGTGAATCAGAGAGAACTGTAGCGATCATGTGATTGTCACCAAGCAAACAAACAGCTGTTAGCCAATCCCTTGAAATCACCGTTATCAGACAGACAGAACTGCTCTTTCACATGCCAGCCCACACAGGTGAATCCAGAAATTCCCAAACAAGAGCTTATGCTTCTGTATTGACAATATTTCAAATGCTAATTGGCACATTGTTTCAATTAGGAAATCAATGGTGAAGGTGGCATTGGTATAAATTATAAAGGTTTCTCTAAAGCTTTTGTTGGCTTAGTTTTCTCATGGTTGATTTTTTTTCTTCAGTAAGTTCCATACACTACCTCACATCTTTTGCAGTTGGTTAACTGTTCAGAGAAAATCATTGACAGTATTATATCATCTGAGGGCAGTTCAAATTACTTCTACTTTATACCCCCCCCCCAAAAAAGTTGCTTATTTTATTTAATAAAAAAGATTGTTTCTACCAATTAATAAAATATCCTCCCACTCCTCTGCTGCCAAATTATGCACATACTATTTTTGTTGATTTAAGTTTTAAATCTTATTAAAGGTGGTTAATTTCAGGCTTTGTTTCTCTTTAGAAGAGTAAATGTAGATCTTTTTCTTTTAATTTCTTTTATACATTTGTTTTTATCAGTGATTTTTTTAATGCAGTAGTTCACTTTGCCTAAATGCATTTGCTTACAGCTTTAGTCTCTGATCAAACCACGTCCTCTCAACAAATGCACAGCTTTTCCTGTTACCACTGTATTTTTTGCTTCTAAAAATACTGTTGATCACAGAGACTAAAAACGGCAATCATATACAATATCCAAATAATGTTTTCTCATCATGTCCAAGCCAAAGTGTTCAACTAGTCATGTACATAATGTGCGAGAAGCATTGCTTACTGTTAGACGAGAGGGCAAGAGGTCTGTTGTGTGGACAGTATTAGCACAGAGGAATATTACACAACCTTTGCTTTTAGAGAACAGCATTCTCGCTAAACTGCTGAACGTTCTGAACCTTCTTCTGTCGGAGGGGGTTCCAGGTTATTAGTAGCATTTCTTCAGTGACTCTTGATAAGAGAGCTCACCTTAATTACCACTGTGAAAAGATTATCTTATTTTTCAGCAACTCATCAGCTGAATGAGCTCCTCCTGTGAGGAGCCATAAAACCCTTGGAAATCGCCGGGAATCATTCGCAAACATCCATTTTGCTGCTGTACTTTTCAGATTTCCATGTCATGGATATTCAAACTAAATGTTTGCCATCAAACAAAGGTTTATTCCTGTCAAAAAAAAAAAAGAAATGTTTGTGAAATAAACATAGCTGTATTACTGTAAGGCAATTGTTAATCATCATAATGAGTAATGCAAATATGATATATGGATTGTAAACATTTTTAGGCATTTTAATGTTCAAATAAAAATAGATATCCAAAATCAAAATATAATATCACCATTCTCCAATTACAATTGGCTGTTTGAGCAATTACAATTACAGTAACAAGCTTTTTTGAAACCCCAGACATGTTTTAAACCTTCACTGATTTTTTTTCTCTCTCTCCTTTTTTTATACAGGGATAATTTATTAAAATGGCAAATATATCTCTTTTCAAGTAGTGCAATCAACTACTGATGTCTGTCTTTGTCCGTGTCGTTGGTCCTAATTTTGTTAAATTAATTTTGATGAACTGCTAGAGATGTATTAATTTAATAAACTGTATTTTGTAAAGTGTTGTTTAAAGAATAAAATTGGCATTGCACTGACTAATGTACATAAATGTTTTGTAAATACGCCAATGAAAATAATGTATTTGAAAATGAACTGTACAAATGTACTTGTAGTTGTATATGGAGTGACACTGTTGATCTGTAACGATTATTCAAGAAACAAATTAAATGCAGCCAAATGCACTTTCTTCTCATCTATGTTTATTTGCTGGCGAATGATGTGAGGTGTTTCCTTCAGCAGCAAAGAGGAAACCACACACCTCCCTCTGTAGAGCTCTACAGAGTCCACTGTCATGGCCTACTTCCTTGAATTCAAGCCACATTTGACATTTAAACTAACCATTTGTAGGACCATTCCACTTGTCTGACACAATATTTTCCTCCAAGAGTATTTCCCTTGAATCAGATATACAAATTAACTTACTGAGAATGGCCTCAAGACCTTTTTACACACTGTGGGTCATGCAGTATTTCACACTTTATATATTTGGAGACTAACATGCTGTAGTCAGGAAGTGCGTCGGCATCATGTTGTACCACTTATAGAATTGTTCTCTAAACCACAGGCGCTGAAGAGTTGTGGCTTATTGCTCTGAAGAGCACCTCAGCCTCAGTGGTCTTCATGCATGCTCGCACATTATTGTCTCATGCAGAAGAAGGTTAGACAATGGTGTGCATTGCATAATGAGCTCAGCCTGGGGACCTGCTATTTTAATTGTCTTTTCTACAAGGTGATAAAAACATCTTTAACACATTTGCTTTTCAGGTCTCACATTTAAACAATTAAGGAGACGTCATCTAGTTGACAATGAAGGTATATGGTATAGTATTTTCAAAAAAGTCAAATTTGAATTTGTTTTTAAATAACATTTGTCTTGCATTTTCTTCTCTTTCAGTTCTGATGAAACATCTCACTCAGATTTTTAAACAACATGTGATGCTATTGGGGTCATTATGGAAAACAGTAAGCTTTTCTTCTCGGTGTGTGTGTGTGTGTTTGAATCTATCTGCTTTTATCAAATTATGTAACACATATGCATGCTTCAACATTTTATGTTTCAAATTATACTGAAAAAAATTATACAAATCCATCACATAAAACTTATTTTTCTTCCTTTTCAGAACTTGATATAGGACACATCATTTTAATCTGCATCTACGCCGTTACCGTTTTCTTCATGGTTGCACTTGGATGCCTTTGCATAAACAAGTACATTTTAACATCTACATATTTAACAAAAAAATGTTTTTAATAATTTAAACAAAGCATTAGATTTAACTCAAAACTCTTAATATTTATTTAAACTTGTTTTATATATATATATATATATAAATCATATTTCTTTCCTCAGGTATCGTTCAATGAAGAAGGTCATATGGGAGCTGAGGCAAAAGAGGCCGTCTGTCCCCCAGGTTGCTTCCCAAGATTCTCCCCCTCCATCTCCCAACATCCTGAATATTCCTGAACTGCCAGACCGTACTACAGAGAGTCCATTACAGAGACAACCAACTAAATCCAGCTGTAGATTTCCCTGGAAGCCTCCACTACAGGTTTACTACATATTTCTTTAAAAGAAAATTTACTCAAATTAAATATTTGTTGATAAATGTAAATAAAAAGGCATAATAAGTATGAAATGTGATTGACTTACTTAAACAATGCTTAAACAATGTAACTTGAAATGATTTTCAGGTTCCTCGGTTTACAAAGGCAGACCTAAACCTCATTCAGCTCATAAAGGCAGGTCGAGAAGGAGTCTTCTACAAAGCAAGAATTATGAGGGGCACATGCAGAGGCCATTCACTGGTCACTTGCAAAATTGGAAAAGAAGGTAGAAAACGACACGCAAAAGCATTTCTGTTAATTAAATTCATTTACCAAAATGTGTGAATGTCTAAATAACGATCCAGCAGTTGTTCAGATCTGCCGTTGTTTGCAGGTATCACCTCAAAGCAGATGGAAAATGAGGTGTCTATTATGAGAAAGCTGGCGTATCATAAAAATGTGATGCAGCTGCTGGACTGGAATACAGCGGAAGGTAGGATGTGTTGTGCTTTATTATTGTATGACCCTATTAAACCTTGAATCGATCCTTGCAGCTAGACAGTAAAATACAGACTAGGTCTTGCCTGTGCATAACTCACTGACACAGTTGTGTGATAGATGCCAGGATGTTGCTTAAGTTTTTCTGAATGTTTTACCATGTTGCATTCTGGTTGCTTGGGTGTTTAGTATGGTTATTTACTGATCAAAATCAAAAGAGCTCACCCCGAGTCTGTGATAATCTCCTCCCAAAATATATATGGGGACAAAAATATATTTTTCATGGCTACAGATCCTAAAAAGTAAGAATCAATTTGTAGTCAAGATTTACTAAAACATCGGGAACAAATTATTAATCTGTGACCACTATTTATTAAAACAAGGGAAGGTGTTCTTAATTTGTAACCACTCTTTATTAAAACGAGGGAACAAATTCTTAATTTGTTTATTAAAACGAGGGAACAAAATCTTAATTTGTAACCACTGTTTATTAACTCAACTTTAATTTATAAAGCACTTTTTGCACAGGGATAATTAAAACTCCAAAAAATAACATACAACTTACAAACCAACACAGCATGACACCAATATAATTCATACAATGAAATCACTCACAACAGACCCACTCAAACGGCAAAAGCCTGATGAAATAAGTCTTTAAGTTCCTTTTAAAAATGTCTATAGTTGACGAATACTTAATGAAAAGCGACAAAGCATTCCAGAGTGTGGGAGCCAGAACTGAAAAAGGCTCTATCTCCATTACACCTTTAACGAGACCGTGGAACAGTTAAGAGCAAGTTCTGAGAGAGCAGATGATTTACAGGAAACCAATGAAGAGAAATCAACACAGGTGTTACATGATCCCATTTTCTGGTATTAGTTAAAGGTCCCATATTGTACACTTTTCTGGAGTTTTATTTTAGGTTTTGATGTCCTTAAGAATATATATTTGTGGTATAATTAGCAAAAACCATCTCATTATATTTTTACAACTCCTTTCTCAGGAGGTCTGCTAAGAACAGGTCGATTTTAGCTTGTCTAATTAATATCCATGAGCCTCTCCTCTGATTGGCCTGTTGTTTTCTGAGTGACGCACGGCCAGACCAACCACGTCACACCGCTAGCTGGAGGCAGCAAAAGAAAGGGGAAACTGGAGGCGCCAGATTTGACGTAATACTGCCTCAAATTAGAAATTTGATCGCATATCTGCTGCCACTGCCAGACAAACAAACCGATGACAGCTATGGTTAAACGTGATAAAACGATCGGACTGGACAGAAACGTTCATCAAAAATGCTTGTGTTTGCGGCGCACACTTATTGAAAAGGTTCAATATGTTTCTTGAATCTCGCGATGTCGTGTATGAAAAAATGTCTGTGCATGTGTGTAAAACAACAAACTGATGATTTATATATAATCATTTGTAGTTGTATATACATTGTTGTGATCTATTGTGGCTGGAACTATAATGTAGATGTAAAAATTGTTGCCTGCTGAAATTGAAATGTACAACATTTCAGCATGCTAGAGAGATACGATGAGTTTGTCTTTACTATATATGTTAGATGTGATCCACCTCATAGTAACAATCCTGTCAGATCGTCCATCCTTTGAGTGAAAGTGTAACGTTACAGGTCGGCCGATCTGGTTTTGTGGTTTAAGTTAACCTTTCCGACATGTTTCAGTGCTGTTGTTGCTCAGTGCTCAGCAATGCCGCACGGACTCGATGTTGTCTGTGGGTTTGACAGAAGGAGAGTGGGACAGTGGGCGGTGCTCAAGGTGGTGAGTGTGTGGCTCTGACGTCAACTTTTTACGGAAGCCACAACGGTTCGTGAAAAATCATAGATACTTTATGTAGGCTGTGTGCATTTTACTGCGGACTGACTGTTTTGAAATTTATATGGTAGTTAAATAGCCCTTAGACCTCAGTTATCATGAAAAAGGCCAGGAAATTTCAACTTTGACAATATGGGACCTTTAAAAGTATTACTGCAGCATTTTGAACACTGAAGACGAGTAACCAGAGAATCATTTAGACCTAAATACGAAGCATTGCAATAATCTAATCTTGTGGAAAAGAAAGCATGTATAACAGTTTCCAGATCCTTGGTTGAAAGGATAAATTTAAATTTAGATCATTTCCTCAACTGAAAAAAAGATGCTTTTCACAACACTGTTTGAATCAAAAATTTTCTTCACAAAACCATGCTTGTTGTTTGATAAGAGACCTAACTCTCAACCAGTTCTTTCTCAGGGAGTTGATTCCCAAATATAATAAGCTCGATCTTATCCTCATTCAGTTTAATTAAATCAAGGGAACAAATTCTTTATTTGTGCTCACAATTTACTAAAACGAGGGAACAAATTCTTAATTTGTAACTACTATTTACTAAAACAAGGGAACAAATTACAACCCGAATTCCGGAAAAGTTGGGACGTTTTTTAAATTTTAATAAAATGAAAACTAAAAGACTTTCAAATCACATGAGCCAATATTTTATTCACCATAGAACATAGATAACATAGCAAATGTTTAAACTGAGAAAGTTTACAATTTTATGCACAAAATGAGCTCATTTAAATTTTGATTTCTGCTACAGGTCTCAAAATAGTTGGGACGGGGGCATGTTTACCATGGTGTAGCATCTCCTTTTCTTTTCAAAACAGTTTGAAGACGTCTGGGCATTGAAGCTATGAGTTGCTGGAGTTTTGCTGTTGGAATTTGGTCCTATTCTTGCCTTATATAGATTTCCAGCTGCTGAAGAGTTCGTGGTCGTCTTTGACGTATTTTTCGTTTAATGATGCGCCAAATGTTCTCTATAGGTGAAAGATCTGGACTGCAGGCAGGCCAGGTTAGCACCCGGACTCTTCTACGATGAAGCCATGCTGTTGTTATAGCTGCAGTATGTGGTTTTGCATTGTCCTGCTGAAATAAACAAGGCCTTCCCTGAAATAGACGTTGTTTGGAGGGAAGCATATGTTGCTCTAAAACCTTTATATACCTTTCAGCATTCACAGAGCCTTCCAAAACATGCAAGCTGCCCATACCGTATGCACTTATGCACCCCCATACCATCAGAGATGCTGGCTTTTGAACTGAACGCTGATAACATGCTGGAAGGTCTCCCTCCTCTTTAGCCCGGAGGACACGGCGTCCGTGATTTCCAACAAGAATGTCAAATTTGGACTCGTCTGACCATAAAACACTATTCCACTTTGAAATAGTCCATTTTAAATGAGCCTTGGCCCACAGGACACGACGGCGCTTCTGGACCATGTTCACATATGGCTTCCTTTTTGCATGATAGAGCTTTAGTTGGCATCTGCTGATGGCACGGCGGATTGTGTTTACCGACAGTGGTTTCTGAAAGTATTCCTGGGCCCATTTAGTAATGTCATTGACACAATCATGCCGATGAGTGATGCAGTGTCGTCTGAGAGCCCGAAGACCACGAGCATCCAATAAAGGTCTCCGGCCTTGTCCCTTACGCACAGAGATTTCTCCAGTTTCTCTGAATCTTTTGATGATGTTATGCACTATAGATGATGAGATTTGAAAAGCCTTTGCAATTTGACGTTGAGGAACATTGTTTTTAAAGTTTTCCACAGTCTTTCACAGATTGGAAAGCCTCTGCCCATCTTTACTTCTGAGAGACTCTGCTTCTCTAAGACAAAGCTTTTACAGCTAATCATGTTACAGACCTGATATCAATTAACTTAATTAATCACTAGATGTTCTCCCAGCTGAATCTTTACAAAACTGCTTGCTTTTTTAGCCATTTGTTGCCCCCGTGCCAACTTTTTTGAGACCTGTAGCAGGCATTAAATTTTAAATGAGCTAATTAAGTGGATAAAAGTGTAAAATTTCTCAGTTTAAACATTTGCTACGTTATCTATGTTCTATTGTGAATAAAATATTGGCTCATGTGATTTGAAATTCCTTTAGTTTTCATTTTATTAAAATTTAAAAAACGTCCCAACTTTTCCGGAATTCGGGTTGTAAGTTGTAACCACTGTTTATTAAAACGAGGGAACAAATTCCTAATTTGTGACAACAATTTACTAAAATGAAGGAACTAATTCTTAAGTTGTAATCACTGTTTATTAAACGTGGAAACATTCTTAATTTGTAACCTCTATTTATTCAAATGAGGGAACAAATTGTTAAGTTATAGCCAATATTTACTAAAACAAGGGGACTAATTCTTAAATTATAACCACTGTTTATTATAAAGAGGGAGCAAATTCTTAATTTGTAACCACTGTTTATGAAAACAAGGAAACAAATACTATTTTGGACCACTATTTACTAAATTGAGGGAACAAATTCTTAATTTGTGGCCACAATTTACTAAAATGAGGGAAAGAATTAAGTTGTAACCACTGTTTATTAAAACTAGGGAACAAATTCTTAATATGTCACTACTTTTTACTACTTTTTAAAACAAGGAAATTAATACTAATTTGGACCATTATTTAATAAATTGAGGGAACAAATAAAAAATCCTTAATTTGTGGCCACGAATTACAAAAAAAAAAAATTTAATAAAATGAGGGAATGAATCCTTAATTTGTTTCCATGATTTACCAAAACGAGAACAAATTCTTAATTCATGGCTATGACTTAATTGAAACAAGAGAACAAATTAATAAGTCATGAAATGAATTCTCAATTTATGGTCGCGATTTATATGCATTTTTTCCCCCATACAGTATGTGCAGCGCTCTGTACTCAAGTCTATCATGTTTTTGGGGGGTTTTGGTGGGGGGGGGGCTGTTTTATCATCATCCAAGTGAAAATTATAAGCCTGATCAATAACAAAATAAATATTTTTCTCTTCAACAAGCCACGATTTGTGACATCAACAAATATCACTAAATAGTTGTTTCCATCATGTGACTAGAACACTGTTTCCTCAGAGCCGTATATGCTGATCATGGAGTTCATGAGCTACGGGACCCTGCGCAGTTTTGTTCAAAAAAACAAAGATGAGCTAATTGCCGACCCTGAAATGCAGAGCCAATTCACCATCGCTTCCTACCACATCGCCCTGGCCATGGAGCACTTACGCTCCAAAATGGTATCACCATCTGCCACAAACATAAAACAGCTGTTCTAAGTCATATTTACACTATAGACATGAATGGTAAATGGAAAGAAAGATTTAGAACGTTTTCTGTATCATTCAGGTGGTGCACTGTGACCTTGCCTTAAGGAACATTCTGGTGAGCCAATTCCCATGGGAGGTGAAGGTAGCAGAGTTTGGCCTGGCCAGAGACTTGACCCGTATGAGGAGCAGACGCAGCAGCAGGAAAAAACAACACAAGGTGAACTAATCGCACCTGTCCATCCCACGTCCTCATTGCTCATCTCACTGATATGAATGTGATCTCACAGGAGCGTGTGCCGCTGCGCTGGTATCCTCCAGAGTACTTCAGGAACAACTACTACAGCTTCAAGGGAGACGTCTGGGCATTTGGTATTGTACTGTGGGAAATGCAGACATTCGGTAAGAATTATCTAAAATGTTTGGTTGACTTGTTAAATATTTTTTGAAGAATAAATAACACATTTAAAATTTTATGTTTCACAGGCACCTTGCCATATTCAAGTCTGAACACATCTGAGCAAGTGGTTTATAGTATCTGTGCTGGATGTAAGAACACTGTGCCCAACACCTGCCGTCCAGAAATGTTAGTGACAAGTTTTGTTTCCTCAAATTTTATATATATATATATATATATATATATATATATATATATATATATATATATATATATATACACCGTAATTCCTCAAATAAAAGCTGGGGCCTTTATTTACCTGAACTGCAGAAGGTAACAGGCTTTTATTAGAGGCAGGCCTTTATTTCCAATTCCATCTGTTTGATAAGTAATTGTTTTAAGTAACCCAATTTAAATTAAAAGTGATAGCGTTCCAGTGGACAGAGATCATAACATTAGCACAGAATCAGTTCAGAATCAATCAACAAAAGAATCAGTTCGGTTCTCACGCGCTCTGTGTCAGTCTGCTTCACGCTGAATCACATATGCGCCGAATCATCAGATCCTCGGTTCTCGAATCGGACGCGTCCGACGGAAACGCTTCTCGGTTCAGTGTACTGTTGATCCAAAAACCGATATCTGGCTCTGCTGCACAAATTTACCCCCGGCCTTTATTTAAGACCGGCCTTTATTTGTCCGTGTTGACCACGCCCCCGGCCACTATAAGAGGGGCCTGCGTTTATTTGAGGAATTATGGTATATATATATATATATATATATATATATATATATATATATATATATAAGATAAATAGATAGATAGATAAATAAGAGGATTATTTATATATATATATAATTATATTAAGCATATAATATATATATATATATATATAAAAATAAATATATAGAATATATACTACAAATCTAATAATAATAAAAAAGCTTTATTTTTGTTATTAATCTGTCAGTATTTTAAATATGGTGCTTTTTTGTTTTCAATAGTTAATTTCTTTTTTTAAATGTAGAGAACAGATCATGCAAGACTGCTGGATGGATCCATACACAAATAGACCTTCATTTACAGACATTGTCAAGATCCTCGAGAGTGTCGTGGAGAGTGATGGGGTGAGTCATATTCGTCCTTGATCTACTTCTTAAGCTTTACCTTTGTCCTATAGATAAGTGATAAAACATAACTAATACGTTGCAGGATTATGTGGACGTTGACAACCAAAGGATCATGAATGCAGAGGAAAAGTGAATTAAAAAAATATGTAACTAGTTGTTTTTACATTTCTGTAAGAATTTTGTAGCAATTGTTTTATCTTTGTTCTCGTGTAACACCAAACTGTGTACAGACATACTTTTTGAATGTTTTTAAGGATTTAATTTTAAATATGCTTCATTTGTTAGCAGGAAGACATTACACAACTCTAATAACCAGCTGACAGTGTTTTTGACATGTTTCCAAGGATTGTTTTGACAATAACATCATCTAAAAAATAAAAAAGTCAGTGTTTGTTTTGATTAACATACTTTTTTATTCACACCAAATTATTTCACAAAAAATAGTTTGATATCAGTTTTCATAATTTAGTATTGTTACAATAGTAATATATGTAATAATAATAAACATTTAATTAATCAACATGTAATTTTTAAATAATTGAAGAGTCGTTGTTTGACTGAAGGTCACTGCAAATCCATAATCATTTAAAGTGGGATCATGTTTAAGTGTAAGTGTCTTTTATTATTTATTTATTGTTTTTTTTTATTGACACTGGTTTTAATTATAATTTAATTATAACTGCAGCATTCATTTAGAAAAAAACTTGAGTTGCTATGCTAGGTTTAGCAAGGCTTGTGTTTACGCTTCATGTTCATGAGCCAATGTGCAATCAGGAATCCGGCCACTTCAGGAATCAACAGAGCCGATGGACCAATGGAATGACAAAGATTAGATATGACCGAGTTGAAGGACCAATCAGAGACAGAGGAGTAACACGCTGCTCCACACTGACCACTGATGCAGTCTACTGCTGCTGCAATTCTGACAAGGAGCAACTTGCCAAAAACGCTTACCATAATGTTTCTTCGCGCTTTAGAAATTATATTTTTCTTTTACTTTTTGTCCCACATTCCAATTACTCTCATGATTGATCTTCAACCTTTGCTTCCTGAACATCTGTATCCTTCCAAGGTAAGTTTGCACCTTGTGCTGCACTCACTAATGCAACCATATAATATCTAGGTTCCATATAATGGTAAGTTAAATCTTACTTGCTTTACAGCTGAAAACCCTACTGCATTGGTATGCTGCTGAATTCAGGGATCCGATGATGATGGGCCCTCCTGTGTGGTTCAGATCTTTTATATTCTGCGAGGCTCTCGTGCAGCTGCCCTTTTTCCCAATTGCAGCATACGCCTTCATGAAGGGTCAGTTGGGTTCGAATAAAATTCGATAATGTGTGTTAATGATTAGTAAAATGAGACTTTTTAAGTGGCACACAGTGACATCTAGTGGCCAATCTCTTGTGTGAGTGGCAATGGTCACATTATTCCTACTAATTGATGTATTTCTATATTGAATAGGTGGATGCAGATGGATCAGGACACCAGCAATCATTTATTCTGTTCACGTGGCAACTACTTTAATTCCTATTTTAAATCACGTCCTGTTTCACAACTTTCCTCTGGTTCCACATCCAGGACCCCAAACTCTTCAAGAACGCCTGACCCTGGTGTCAATTTATGCTCCATACCTCATCATCCCTGTCATGATACTGTTCACCATGCTCTTCAGTTCAACATATAACTCAACCTCTTTGAAAGGAAACGCTTCCTCAAAGTCCAAGAAACAAAGATAGAGACAGTTCATCCTTGCTATGTATTCATTCTACACTAGTCAATATTTGAGGTGGATCAAAACCAAATTGCATTCTTCTCTTAGGACAACTTTGATGAACTTTTTTGATCCACTCTAAATGTTGACTGCTGTAGTAGTTGCTAGTAATTACATGTGATTAAATATTTTAATATGTGCCAGGATATTTAATAATAATTATATGTAGCATGTATTCTATTACAAGATTTTTGATCTCATAGTAATTGTTTACCGTTATGACATGTAAATGAAAAATATATTTTTATTTAATCATTCTTCAAATCTGTATGAAGTTTGTCGAATATTAAGATTACACACTTGATGATCTAAACGGTAAATGTAAACGAACAATAAATGAATTTGCGGAAAATATTTTGGTTGTGGTCCCATGAGGAAATAAAACTGGATGAGTTCAAGTCACAAACAGCAGTTCAAATACAAATCATACAGAAAATAAACATTTTACCTGATGATGTCTCATGATGGAATTATTTACAGTAACATGCAAATACTGTATTTTCCTGCTGTAAAAAAAGATCTGATTTACAAACTAATTTCCATATAAATAGTATAAATAACTTTTGTTGTATATAAATAGTATTCATCTGAGATTATGATCTGTGGTTGGAAAGATTTACGAATATGTGCCTCCTTCGAACTGGCCATGCAAAAGCACTCAATGTTAACACAATAGAGTCAGAGGTTGAGGCTGAAACCCACGTCTGTTGTCACCTATTAACTGGTCAATTCAGTTAACCTAGGTAGGGACCCTGAAATTATTAGGAAGTCACTGTAAATCAAGATGCATAGCATCACTTCTCCTGTCCAAACAGAAAGAGGAAACCCAGTACTCTTATTTCTGCAGTATAAACTGATCGATGAATTCATTCTGCTCCGCTTCGACTTTTTGAAGTGCTTCATATTCTATTCGATACCTGCAAAACAAACAATAATTATAGTCAAGAATTAAAGAACTACTTCAAAAAAAAAAATACTCCCACTCAGGCCATATGAGATGTAGTTAAGTTTGTTTGTGGATGCACTGCAGTGAATGGGTGCCATCAGAATAATAGTCCAAACAGCTGATAAAAACACAGATCAAGCACCGTTTAAAAGTGAAACAGTCTCTAAACAAATATGTCGAAGGATTACTTGTGGATTATTGTTTTTATCTGCTTTTTGGATTCTAATTGTGGCGGTACCCATTCACTGCATAGGATCCATTGGTGAGCAAGTGATGTAATGTAAACTTCTCCAAAATTTGTTCTGATGAAAAAGCTAACTCATCTAGATCTTAGATGGCCTGTGGGTTAGTACACTGTCAGCAATTTTACATTTTTTGGATAAACTTTTCCTTTAAGAGTGCAATAGTCGCAGTCTGATTACAGTTATAAGACTGGTTACCTTTCCAACTGCATTTTCTTTTCCGCAATCAGAGCCTGAAGCTGCTGCTGCTGAGCCTCCCGTTGCTTTTCAACTGATTTCAGCAAATTTCTTGCACCTATAGCCTGTAGAATAATAATTGGAGCAATATGATTGAACATAACACACATATACACCACTGTTCATTTAAAATGCAAGACCATACCTTCATTTTTTCATTTTCGGCTTCCTTCGCTAGCTCATCCACAAGTTCAATAAGGCCACCTACAATTTTCTGAAAGTGACCAATCTCTGTTTTTGGGAAGAATAAAAAAAAAATCAAAAGGATTATTGATCTGTACTGTGAATGAAGCAAAGAATGCTGTTCAATCTGCATGAGGGGTAAACTCCACAGTAAGATAAAGAACAAAACGAAAAACTCACTGTCAACAAATTCCTCGCACTCCTCTTTAAGTTCAGTGGTTTTCTGGCTCACATCAGGCTCGAGCACTCGCAGTTTATTGAGTTCATCAAAATGAAGACCAGCTTCTGCCAACGGGTCTTTAGCCATGACCAGAGGCCCCAAACCTGCCTAGCTTTAAACGAAAATCACAGAAACACACGTATCTTAAAAGAAAGAATACGTGCATCATTTAAGCTCGTTCAAACTGTCAGTCCCTGTAGTGGCAAAAAACAAATACTAAATTGAATTTCCGGCACACGGTGCCCATATGTCACCAGATCACAATAAGCTAGCTTACCGATTAGCTAGTTAGCTGGTTAATTAGAAATACATGAAACCACCACTCCGTTACATTACATAAACCATGTAAACTGATAACGTTAAATAGATAAGAGAGGAAATGCTACAGCTCACAAATATCGCTTTGTTGCTGGCAAGGTCTGGTTGCTATGAGATAAACAAAAACAGACCAGCAGGGAACTCCAGAAGCTTGGTAAACATTGTTGAAAATAAAATTACATTCCTTATAATTATCCCCTGAAATTATTACACCGAATGAGACATTACAATAAAGTTAAACAGACCAATGGCCGCTCCAAACCTACCGGACTTTTGTTTGATTATGTGGCACTTCTGCTGGACTGACTCTAACTGTCTCGGCTCGGCTGCCAGGTGACGGCGGGTCCACCTCATGATGACAGAGAGGGGTGTCCAAACGCATTATATATACTTATTTTTGACATCTTACATTTTTGAAAAGGAAATAAAGCATGATCATAAATGTTAAAAGTTTAATTAGCTTTTTTTGGTTTTAATTATGAGAGACTGTACATATTTGTACATATATGCCTAATTTTTCATACCAGATACCCCCCTCCTAATATTGTAAAGGTCCGTTTATGAGCTCCCTCTGCAGATCCGCTTCTGACCACAGCGGTGCGTGCGAGGGACCGGATGAGATACTGAACTCTGCTAAAAACCCCAGAAGAAGAGCAGGACACTTAAGGGCGCCAAACTCTAAAAAAAATGTTCATTTTTATATTTCATATCTATCTACTTGTTAGGTTTAACGTATACAAAACATATGCTGTTTAGGTTTAATGTTTAATGTTTAGGTTAATGTCTTTAGCCACCTGATTGTGAGTTTGACCATCTCTGTGGGTAAGAAACCTGCTCAACTTACTGTCGTTATAAAGGAGAATTTGTAAACAGTTAACTTAGTTGCAGCTTGTTAATGTTAGCCATACAGTAGTTGTCTTTAACCTGTCGAGCCTGTCATGAAGTATAAATCACAATAATATATTTACCAAGATGAAATTGTGATATAATCAATATAGCAAACCTGATGTTTTAATTTGATACTTTTCACACACAAAAAAGAGTAAATATTAATCTTGAAATATTACAATTTAAAAGTTTTCTTACAATTTTATTTATTTTATTGTTATTTGATGTTTTATTTATTATTATTATTATTATTTTTTTTGCTATTATACTAGAAGGACTCTTAAATATTTAGTATGTATGAAAGATAAATCAGACAAAAGATAGCACCTGTACAGTAAGTTTTTTTTTTCTTTTTCTGCAGTATTTGATCATGTTGACAATTTAGAGGCTACTGAAATGTATGCATCAAACTGTTGGATTTATAGATGTAAATATTATTTCAGATGCTGACAACGCAGAACCATGCCTCTGTCCACTCAGTCCCAAGCAGACATTGACCAGTACATTCTGATAGCCAGTTTAGATAATGCAAGAAATCTGTCCAACATCCTGAAAGCCATCTCCTTCAGGGACCATGCCATCTTCAATGCAACGCAGAATGGGTTAAAAGTCACTGTTGAGGACTCCAAATGCCTTCAAGCCAATGCATTCATTCAGGTTAGTGTTGGATGACTGCGTCTTACAGGTTCGGTTGACAGAAGTTGGGTTAATCAGTTTGTGTGTCTGATTCCTCAGGCTGACATCTTTCAAGAATACATAATCAAAGAAGATACAGTTGGATTTCAGGTTAACTTGACCGTTCTTCTGGACTGCCTTACTATCTTTGGGGGAAGCACAGTCCCAGGTGTGTATCACAATGATGATCCAATCTTTTTTTTTTTTTTTTTGGAAAATGAATTTAAAAGACAAATCAAATTCCTGTTTTTAATTTTACCCTTAAGGTGTGTGTACCGCCTTGAGAATGTGCTACAATGGCTATGGATATCCACTGACCTTGTTCCTGGAAGAAGGTGGTGTGGTCACCGTATGCAAGATTAATACACAGGAACCGGAAGAGCCCATAGACTTTGACTTTTGCAGCACAAATGTAACCAACAAGGTGATTCTGCAGTCAGACAGTCTCAAAGAGGCTTTCTCTGAGCTTGACATGACCAGTGAGGTTCTGCAGATTACTATGTCACCAAGCCATCCTTACTTCAGGTACAGTAACATGTTTGTTCTTCAGTTTGCCTGCACTACAGCTCAAAAGTTGGGGGTCGGTTATCTAAGTCTCTAAGACTGCATTTAAAATACAGTAAAAACATTCATATTGTGAAATATTATTACAACTTCAAATAATGGTTTTCAATTTTAATTTATCTTTTAAATATAATGTATTACTCTGATGCAACGCTGAATTTCCAGCAGTCATAAACTCATTGCTCAAGTTTTTAATGTCACATGATCCTTCAGAAATCATTGTAATATGCTGATTTGCTGCTCAAGAAATATTTCTTATTATTATCAATGTTGAAAACCGTTTTGCTGCTCAATACTTTTTTTCAGGATTCTTTGATGAATAGAAACTAAAATAAGAACAGCATTTATTTGAAACAGCATCGCTGTCACTTTTGATTGGTTTGATGCATGCTTCCTTAATTAAAGTATTATATAGTAAAAAGAAAAATTTTACTCAAGCCAAATTTTGAACAGTAGTATATGTAATTGAATCAACAAGTTATAACTAATAGATACGTATTTTCAACTCCATTTATGTGATTATTAATTTGGCCTATTGCTGACAGTGGAAAAGAAACTGTGGTATTTTCAAGTCAAATTTAATGGCAAAACATTTCATTTAGTTCCTTTGCACCCTAGATTATCCACATTCGGGAATTCTGGAAATGCTCATTATGATTATCCCAAAGACTCCGACATGATGGAGCTCTTCCAGTGTACTAAAATTCAGACCAGCAGGTAGGAGGAACTTACGTTTTGGACTGTATTACTTATCATTCATAGCTCTGCATATGTAAATTCAGACTTATAACAACAGCCTTATGAACTGTTTATAGTTGTGCTTCTGAGGCATTCACTTGTAAGTGGTAAAAGAATAATAAAGAGTCACTGAGATTTATTTTCTCTTGTTTCATTCTTAAAGGTATAAGATGTCCCTGTTGAAACCCTCTACAAAGGCCTTGGCTCTGTCCTGTAAAGTCTCAGTGAGAACTGACAGTCGAGGCTTCCTCTCTCTACAGTATCTTGTGAGGAATGATGACGGTCAGATTTGTTTTGTGGAATATTATTGCTGCCCGGATGAAGAAGTAGAAGAATAATAAGACTGGCAAGGACAAGTGTTTGTTTTGTTTGACATTTAGTGTGCACTGACCAGTTGGTTCCTTAATCTGATTCTGATTAATATAAATATTTAATAAATCACAAATATTTCTATATTTTATTAGTATTGTGGGGGGTGGTTGAATTTGAAACAATACTCTGTTTAAGCAGGGGGCGCAGAGAAATGCTAATTAGGCTGTTGCATACAAAATTAGCAGGCAGATATTGGTTTAGTGTGTATAGTAAGTGGTATAAAAGATAGAAACCCTAGTTTAAGCATATATATGTATATGTGTGTGTTTTATTGAATATACAATTAGAGGATGAATTCAAAAAGTATATAAAAATATATATAAATTAGGAGTGTTCCCAAACAAATTTTTAGCATAACATATGTCTGTAAATGTCGGTTTATAACAATAAAAAATGTAGTTTTCTGAATTAAAAGAACACAGCAGACCAGTTGAAGCTATTAAACATGTAAATGTTTAATGCATGGTCATTTTATTAGACGAATGCGTTGCGAGGCAAACATGTAGTTAAGCAAAGCGGCTTGATGTTGATGCTGGTTGACGCACGCACTCCTTAAAGAAAGTCCCAGAACAGCGCGCGATGCTTGAACTGCCGCCTCGCGACCAATCGCTTCTCCGCTCGCAGCTCTCGAGGCAACACTGTTTCCGGGCAGAGAAACATTACAGGAGCAAAACAAGCGCACTTCTGTCACTCATCGGGTTACTGCGCTCATGATTTATGTGCTACATGCAAGCTGCCTTATATTGAAGATTGATGAAAGCTTTGGATTCATTTGAATTGTTTTTCCTTTTAACTGAGAATGAAGAAAATTGTTTGAAACCTTAACCTTGAGCTAAAAAGCTTAGTTAGAAAACAAGTACATCTCAGGATTTGAATAGGCCTGATGAAGTATCAATAAGGTCCAGCCAAAACTTTTTCTTTCTGGTGGCACCATGTATGTTGGTCGTGGTACACTCCAAAAGAGTAATGTCCAACAAGTATGACATCCACGTCAACCTAACTGGGGTAGATGGATCCAACCACAATTTAAAAATAGCATTTTTAAGAGCAGCAAACAGAATCCTTTTTTTTTGATTGACAGACGATGACACCAATGAATAATCCAGCAAAAGAAAAAGCGGTGGGTCCTTTTGGATCTGAGTCTTCAGAAGATCTGACAATAAGTCCTGTTCCAAGGACCAGAGCAATGTAATTCGGGAACAGTCCCAGAACATATGTATACATGTACCTTGACTTGAGCTATACACAGGTGACACAAGGGGTCAGATTTTCTTTTCATTTTATTTCATAAACAGGGCGTGGCATATGCCTTATAGATTAATTTATAACAAATCATTTGGTGAGCTGGGTTTTTAGAGTTAGCAAAATCGTTTCTCCAGACATTGTCCCAATCATTCACAATGTTAAGTTCTATGTCCCAGAAACCCTCAATTGGAATGTTTGAATACTGTGGTACCACAAGTGATTTATAAATAATACTCGCAGCACCTAGAAGCAATACTAGAATCTATCCAATTTACCATAGGATAAAGAGATTGAGATTTTAATCGACCAGGGTACTCTGTAAGCTTTCAGCACAAATCTTAATCTTAAATACAGGAAAAAGGAGAATCCTGGGAAAGAGAACTGCTCCTTTAGGATTTGAAAGGACTTGAGCCCATAATCATTGTACAGGTCTTTTAAAGTGTAAATATCACAGTCAGCCCAGCATTTGGAAACCAACGATTTGTTACCAGAACAAAGCTTATTATTATTATGCCAAATGGGGGTAGAGTCATTGTAAGAATCTGAAGCGCCAATAATAATTAATAATCAATCCAATTTCTGCTGCTTTCCAGGTTTTGATAGGATGGCATATATTTGGACTAAACTTTTCCAGAACTTTCTTAGATATTACAGTATAGGGTATCCTGTAGACGAAGAGGGTATATCATATTTGTTTCTAAAGTCTGCCATGGGGCAGGGAAGTCAACGTCTAGCACCGTCATAAGTGGTCTCATCTGGTATGTTAAATAAAATAGGATCAAAAATCTGGTAGAGATAAGGCACCATTAGGTTTTAGCCTATGCATAGATTTATGGCAAATTCTAGGCCCTTTATTATTCCACAAGAATTATGATACTTTTGTGTTGATCTCTTTAAAATAGCCAGTAGGTGGTGTCAGAGGTAACACTGAAAATAAAAAGCTAAGCCTCAGAAGTATATTCATCTTAACAGTGGCTATCCTTCCTACTAGAGCCAAACAGAGTGGAGACCAACACAGAAGATACTTCTTAATCTTATCCAAAAGAGACTGATAGTTCCACTTGGAAATGTGAGATAATGAAAGAAATACTCTAAGAGAATTAAACTGGTCACTGACAGGAATCATAGTGGGTAAAGTCAGAATCTCTGATTTAGCAGCTAAACGTCATCAGGGTAGAGTGAAATTTTATGGGACGTATTTATACAACTTATTGGAACTATTGCGGGACATTGTCTGATCACTTGGGCCAATGGCTCTAATGGTGAATTAAAAAGCAAGGGTGACAGGACAACCTTGACGAATACCCCTGCCAAGAACCAGTGAGCACTCTGGCTGAGCATTCTGAATAAATAGTTCTGTGCTTCTAGAAAAAAAGACCAGTTAATATTTAGGATGAATAGACGATCAATGTTCATAGGAACTGCAGATTTATGGATTAGGATCCTCGGATTGTCGTAACGTAACCGCTACAGCTTTCTTCAGAGAAGATTTTGTGGCTGGATCCAGATTGAGAGTGAACTTTTCAACCTCTGCCAGTGTCTCGAGAAGAGAAATCTTCCCTCTGTGAGAAACTTTTACTACCGCGGGGTAGACCAAAAAGGATGATATCCCCAGCTGAGTTAGCTTCCTAGAATTGTCCAGTGGTTCGGGCTCCATTCAGGATTGCATTCCGGTCTCGTTAACTCAGCATCTTGAAGAAGAATGTACAAGGGGTTGATTTCGAATGTTTACTGCTATAAATATGGTGGGCTCTTTCTATTTCCATTACTTTGCCAGCAAGAGAGGGAATC
The DNA here is from genome assembly GCF_963082965.1 of Carassius carassius. NCBI lineage: Eukaryota > Metazoa > Chordata > Actinopteri > Cypriniformes > Cyprinidae > Carassius > Carassius carassius. The sequence continues at coordinate 13,049,777 of NC_081782.1, forward strand.
CACTTAGGAAGAAGATTCCGTATAAATCCCAGAGGGTCCTCTTACCCCCTCTTTCAGCCCCACTAGATGGATATTGGACTGGCGGCTTTTATCTTCGATTCTCACTTTTTCCTGAAGGGAGTCCACTGCTAGCTTAACCTCCACTGTGTCTTTTTTTTGCATGATGAAGAGCTGTTTGCATGTTGTCAAAATGATTTCCTATCAGACGAGTATCCTCTTCCAGAACTCCCAAGTGTTTCCAAGCTATTGCTATCGGTGGGTCACATGATCTAAATTAAGATATTTTTTATGAAATCTCAGAGCTTTCTGACCCTCCATAGACAGCAATGCAACCACATTCGAGACCCAGAAAGGTAGTAAGGACATCATTAAAATAGTCCATGTGACATCAGTGGTTCAACCTTGTGTGCATTTCTCTTGCAAACTGTTGCTTGCCAACAAGGCTCAGCACATACAGGTCTACGTCAGAACACCGGCTCGGTGTCAGCAGCACCCCAATCATGCATCGTGATAGAAGAGAAGAAATTGCTTAATAAAAACATTATTTATATTTTATTTGAACACAAAAAGTGTTCTCGTAGATACTCTTAAAATTAAGGTCAATCCACTGATGTCACATGGGCTATTTTAATGATGTCCGTACTACCTTTCTGGGCCTTAAAAGTGGTAGTTGTGCTGCTGACTATGCAGGGTCGGAAAGCTCTTGGATTTGTGTTCTGAAGATGAACGAAGGTCTTACGGGTTTGGAACGACATGAGGGTGAATAATTTATGACAGAATTCTGTCCCTTTAATTGTCTTGAACAAAGCTAAAACTCTTAGGTCTTAATTCTCAAATGATTTGTGATGATTTCGAAGATTTTCATTCAGTAGATATAAACTATAAAAGTAAATATCCCTCACAAAATCACTCAATTTATGCACACAAACTGACCAAACAGGCTGCATCCAACAACAACATTCAGCGTAACCAAGTAAACACTGTGCACAGAGCAAGCCCAGAGTATCATTTGATAAGGGAGAGCAACTTGATCCAGCCAGAGCTCCATCACTCACAGCAGGTGATGTCAGAGGGATGGCATCACTTTCTGCACTTTAAACACAAGCCTGCTCGATGATGAAGTGGGTGATCCTCTGCCCGTTCCTCAGATAAACAAGCTAGCACTGCCCCGCTGTCTGATGTCTTGGCCCAGCAGTGAATCAAGGTGTGTCAGGTTCTAGGTTTTGTAAACATAAACTCAGCAATGACCTAATTGTTGTTACACTCCAACAATTAGCAATGAGAGCCCATGGGAGATGAAGAGAAGGTGCACAGCTTTCAGCACGGCCTCACGAGGGACAGTGAGTCATATTGTCTGTTACATTAAGTGACGGAGGTTATATAAATTACAAGAAGAAATGCGGGCAGCTGTTTGCACTGCGCAACCTTTACTACTGATGAAGCTGAATGGTGGTTGAAAGACTGGAGTAATAACGATTTTTAAATGTTTTTTAAACAAGTTTTATGCTCAAGGCTGCATTTATTTAATGAAAAAAATACAGTAAAAACAAAATTGTGAAATATTACGATTTTAAACAACTGTTTTCTATCTGTATATATTTTCAAATGTATTTTATTCATTTATATCGTATGATCCTTATTTGGTTCTAAATTATTAACAATTATTATTAATAGTGGTTCTTATTTTCAATAGTAAAAAGTTTTTGTAGCTTAAAACCATGATTTTTCCAGCTGTTATATATTACTGTCACTGTTTATCAATTTAAATGCATTCAATTGCTTTAATGATAAAATTACAAACTAAAGGTTTTTTTTTTTTATCTATCTTACCACAATTTGTTTGACGAAGTATATCACAGTTGAAGGATCATGTAACACTCAAGACGAGAAATTCAGTTTTGCATCACAGGAAACAATTACAATTTTAAATATATTAAAACAGAATTTATATTAAAATATATTCTAATATTGTTTCATAATATTGATGTATTGCTTCATATTTTACTGTATTTGTGATCAAATAAATGCACAATTAGCATAAGAAACTTATGCTTAAGAAATTATTCCAAACTTTTGACAGGTAGTATAATTCAAAATTGATTACACTAAGTAGATAAAAGCTTACAATATGTAATGTCTGACTTTCCACAAAATAAATGACCGTGAAATTGATACGCCAACAAATGCACCGTACTAACTCCTGCCTTGTCAGCAGAAAGGCACCCTGCAGTGGGAAACTCCACAGTGCACAAACATGATTTGAGTCTAACATTCCTTCACTTTGTGTTAAAAATACCCTACATCAACAAGCCATTGTTTGGGGATTGTGGGTGTCACATGGGGTCATGGTAGCAACAGCTGGCCTTAACAGCCCTCCGCAATCCACCCTCAAACCCATTAATACTGCTCTCCCTCTTCCTCAGCTCGCAACCATGTGTGAAATGATCCTTGATGATGGAGATGAGGTAATGCCTTCAGCAGCTCTGACATCACTATAGCCTTTCCCATCTAGAGCAATTGACCATCACTTCCACAATGAGCTTTTTGTCTTACACTACCTTTCTGCAAGGAGAAAGTGATGAATGTCACACCTGTGAATATTAGATGTTGAAATTGCCATTGCACTAATAGATGATGATTAGATGTTTAATTACCCCCAAAAGTCATCATTATATAATGAGCACACACACACACACACACATATATATATATATATATATATATATTTATAGTACAGACCAAAAGTTTGGACACACCTTCTCATTCAAAGAGTTTTCTTTATTTTCATGACTATGAAAATTGTAGATTCACACTGAAGGCATCAAAACTATGAATTAACACATGTGGAATTATATATGAAATTATAAACATAACAAAAAAGTGTGAAACAACTGAAAATATGTCATATTCTAGGTTCTTCAAAGTAGCCACCTTTTGCTTTGATTACTGCTTTGCACACTCTTGGCATTCTCTTGATGAGCTTCAAGAGGTAGTCACCTGAAATGGTCTTCCAAAAGTCTTAAAGGAGTTCCCCGAGAGATGCTTAGCACTTGTTGGCCCTTTTGCCTTCAGTCTGCGGTCCAGCTCACCCCTAAACCATCTCGATTGGGTTCAGGTCCGGTGACTGTGGAGGCCAGGTCATCTGGCGCAGCACCCCATCACTCTCCTTCTTGGTCAAATAGCCCTTGATGCCTTCAGTGTGACTCTACAATTTTCATAGTCATGAAAATAAAGAAAACTCTTTGAATGAGAAGTGTCCAAACTTTTGGTCTGTCCTATATATATATATATATATATATATATATATATATATATATATATATATATATTAACTTGCATATTATTAACTAGTTGATTTAAACATATTAGGATGGCATATATTAGTATTTTTAAAGCGCATATTCTGCATGGCCATATTCAACATCCCCAATCCTACCCAATACCAAAACTTAATAACTACCTTTATAACTATTAAAGGCAGGGTAGGTAAAAAAATGTATAAAAAACTTTTTTTCCAAATTTGTTTAAACTTTATTTATATATCAATACATAATTAAAATGTAAGTACTCTGAAAAAGAAAGTATAAAAATCGAGTGTCTGTAGACCTCTCACGACTGTTTTAAAGACAGCTCATTATTTCCATTCACTCCACCCCCTCCCTTCTGGGTTCCTTCCAAAGCCTCTACTACGGCTCGCTAAGTAATGTTATGTTAGCTATATTACGCAGCTACGTGTGCTAATGACACATGCTTCATGAAAAAAATATGTATGATCAAAATACAAAAAGAAAGATTTACCTGTCCAGCAGAAATAAAGCCATCAAGGAGTCACTTTTCAGCCCCTTGAGTTCCCTCAGTTCTCGCCATCGCTGGAAAGCCACGCCGATATAAACTCGCGTTTTATTTCTTTGTTTATCCAAAGACTTTTTGTTCATTGCCTTTTCTTGTACTGTTACTGTCTTCCTTTTTTTGCCTGGTTTGCCTTCACTAACTGCATAGGCTGGTACTGTGAAATTTGCTTGCTGTTTCTCTGCCATTGTTTTGGTATTCCTAGGATCCGTGCCTGTTGAATTCCTCAAATGAAACGTGCACGCGCAAGTGGGCAGGTCATGTGTGGCAAAAGGGTGGTTGCCATGGTTGCGAGAGAGTGACAGTCGCCTAAGCCAATCCTATGTTTCGTCCCGAAATGGAAATAATGAGCTGTGTTTAATACAGATTAAACGGTCTAGAGTCACTCGATTTTTATACTCTTTTTATCAGAGTACTTACATTTTAATTATGCATTGATATATATAGAAAGTTTAAACAAATTTGGAAGAAAGTTGTTTATACATGTATTACCTACCCTGCCTTTAATAAGCAGCAAATTAGTAGTTAATTGAGGCAAAAGTTGTAGTTAATGGTTTGTTAATAGCAAAAATTAGATCTTAAAGTGTGACCGACATCATTTAATGGGTGATAATACATAATTAATAATGATCTTGTAGATTCCAGTGCATGTAAGAAGGCACACTGATCAGCACTAATAACAACAGCTTAATGTGGTTACAAGTGAAACATTCTCACTGTGGTAAACAAAACATGGTGTTCTCTGTTAGTTCCTTTCCTTTTTTACTATCCTTTATGTAAACACTCAAATGTGACTGAAACTGGGTTTCAATCGAATGTTCTCTCACTTCTGTTTCTTTATTAAGAATATTTATGTAAAAACATAAACAATAAACTAACATGAACATTTTTGCTTGATTTGATATTGTTGCTATCAGTACAGACAATTTAGATCCTTATGACTAAAATGATAATCAGGAAGTATATGCATAATATTTTTCCTGCTCTTTCCCCTTGACATGAAAATGAACCCTTCTGTTACAATAATGGAGCTTGATGCACATGACTACAATCCACAAGTACATTTCAAATGGGATCTAAATGTAACCCCAGTCTTGTTGTTTGTCAGCCTTCTGGAACTGCAGATCATTTTCTAGGATCTGTCACTCAGCACCCTTCCATTACCTTGAAGGGTGCCAGCTGTGGCCCTGCGCCACTAACAGAGACTGTTGATCAGGCAATTAAGGTGACAACAATGAAAACTAATACTTGAAATATGTGTTATGGGAGGGACGAGCAGTGCCCAGGACAGGTTTATCAGATATCATGAACACAGAACGAATAAAGGAGGTAGAAATGAAGTAAAGGATGATGTCACCGGGACACAGTATACTTGAGCCTCGCTCTCATGTCACCACACTCACACACACACGTGGATGTTGTGTTTTGGTAACGGATGAAGCCGTTGCAGTCACAGAAACATGCGCATGGATCCCTTCGCACACAAAAGGCAATCTATATCTCTAGGTAGTGAACTTTGGTAGATGAATGTATTGTTTGCAGCTGACACTGGAGCAAAGGGAAAAGTTATTTATTTACAGTTAAGATACTGTGTTACTGTACTTAAACGTCACCACAGATGAGATGGGAACAAACATGTAACTTGTTTGACCATTGAGCTTTTCTGTCAGCTGTTCATGTTTATGTCACTTTTTATGTGCTGGCCTGAACTCAGGGTATATAAAAAAAACAGAAGTAAAAACGCTACACCATGCATATTCCTAGCAATAACAATAGCCTAATAATTCCAGCATTTAAAAAAAAAGTTTATTTAAAAAATCTCTCTCTCTTGCTCTCTCTCTCTCACACACACAAACACACACTATTGGTAATTATATAATAAAGCTTTTATAATATTAATAATTGTAAATATTGATATAATGTTATTATTAATTAAGATTATATTAATTATATTTATGTGAATTGAAATGTCTTTTGTCTATCTAAAATGTAATACTTGGCCAGTAAATGTTGTTTGATTGATACATACTATTGCTAGTACAATATTATACTGTTAATAATTATATAATACAATTGTTGTTATATTAATTTTTCAAATGGAACATAAAAATAAATTTGTAAGACTATTAAATCATTTTATGTATATTAATTTTATGTGATCACTATGGAAGCTCACAATAAACAATATAAACGTTCCTAATGAATACATTTCATAGCAACACCCCTATGCATTTAACAGTGAGACAACATCACAAATGCCATCCCAGAGCAGTCTGCGTGGGGCTGTATGCCCAGACATGTACCTGCGAGGGGATTCCCCTCTGTGCTGTCGGACAGCCTCATCTGCTGTGGGTAACAGGTCCCCAAATTTCCGCAGCCCTCCATCATCCGCATGGCATCTGCATTTAAAAAAGGGTGCAGTCGGAAGCTGCTGGACAGAGGTCAAAGGGGCTGAAATGGGGAATTCCGTATTCAATTAACACAATTAAATCGACTATTAGCCAAGTTTGTTATGAGCGATGCACATCAATGATCAGAGACTGTTTGATGTTAACGATTAAACAGGCCTATACTTTTTACATTTGCATAATATTTCGTGCATGACTTAGAAAACAGAGAAAAAAGCATATTACAAAGGGGAATTTTTTGTTTGTTTGTTTTTTAAAAGGAAAATAAAACACGATGGGGAAACTTTATTTATCTGGAAACGAAATGCTATATTAAATAGGATTTTTTTGGGGCAAGAGAACAAATTTACTTTCTATTGCATATGCGATTTGCACGGTTTAATAATAAAATAAATCAATAAATAATAACACGTTTAATTCTGTTTGTTTTTACAGTAAAGTCAGTGGAAAGTCATTCATGTTCAATGTGTGCTGTCATAAAAAAACAATGGCATAAGAATGACACGGTCAACACACACACACACACACACACACACACACACATGGCCTATATATATATATATATATATATATATATATATATATATATATATATATATATATAGGCCAAGTGTGTGTGTGTGTGTGTGTGTGTGTGTGTGTGTGTGTGTGTGTGTTATTTATTAATTCATATATCTATTTAGGCAGCAGGTGTGCACTGTATTTCCACAATAAACATACATAAACACTTGTTTACTTTCTGAATTTGAGGCAGATTTGTATTAATTTGAAACAATAATTAATGCCGTGACACAATTTATTTATTTATTTAATTTTCTTATATTAATGCTGTAAGCAGTAGGCTATTGTATGCAAAACAGCGATCCCACTAAAGCACTTTATAAACCTATAAATAAGCATCGACAGGATCTACGCTGAAGCCACTCGGATCGTGAATCGACAAACAACAGTGGGCGTAAAGGGCTGTTGTTAGTTCCTGTGCTGTCTTGGCTGCAGTGTGTCTCCGCGCGTGTGTGTGTGTGTGTGTGTGTGTGTGTGTGAGAGAGAGAGAGAGAGAGAGAGAGAGAGAGAGTTTAGCATGTCAGGACTTGTTGTGAGACGGGCGAAGGGGCGTGGCCTTTAATGCGAGCATTTCGCGGGAGTGAAAGCAACTTGCTGTCATCATAAACCTACAGCTTCATCTTCACAAGCACGCCTCACTGCCGATCTGACTAAATTGACAGTTTTTCTTTCCTCTAGTTGTGGAATAACATGAACGGACGTCTAACGAAGTGTTTTTAAAGCACTACACATATCTGCTGTCAGAGCATTACAACCCTGGAATAACATTACTGACTTACAACACATTTTGAAGGTAAGCATAAATGTATTTTTATTGTTGTTGAGCTTGCATCTATCTTTTCGTTGTTTGCAGACATCAATGTAAGATCACTTACATCGAAGACAATATATGTAGCACATTACTGCTTTTAATTGATCAAAAATATTATTTACAGAATTAGCCAGACTGCATTAGGTTACACGATTAAAATAATTTAGGGTTCGATCAAGTAGAAACATGTCGTTTAGTCAACAGCATGTAACCACTTTTTTCAGTTAGTGTAAAAGGGGCGGATTTGATGTTTTCCTCCCTGCTGAAAACCCCGCTTGAAGATAGTAGCTGTGTTTTGGAGGACAGTTGGTTCGTGGCCGTCTGGGCTTCAGGTGCTCCACCAGCAGACAGGGGGTCAGGCGAGCTGGGTTTGGTAGCTGTAGCTGGTCAACCAACAAACTAACAGTTAAGACCGTCTTAAAAAAAACAGCTGCAAAACGCATCTAACGTACCAGCTTATGTTCGAAGAAATTATTTCTGTTCAACACGCAAAGTTGTAGTATGACAACGGGTTATTTAAAGATAATAATAATAATAAGATAATAAACAAGCATGCCATATATCCTGTATGTCAAAGAACTGTCAGTTTCCAAAATTTTCCATCTCTTTAAATCTTTAACCTTGCATCACTCAGCAAGTCGCCGGCTGTGCGTTTGTACGTGCCACTTTTCCGACGCTTCAACATTTCCACATCAGACCTGGTTGCCAACTGAGAAAAATCGATAAAATCATAGTGTCGTAATAAGGAAAATATAATATGCATTCCAGTGGAATGAAGCTTTTAACATGCATTGAGTGTTAAAAAGACTCGCGGTGGCGTGTGAGGTCGAGTTCAAGCGCGGGAGAAGCGGTGCGTAACATCGCGTGCACGGATTTGTTTACAAACACATCCCGTGAACACGAGGCTCTAGTTTCTGCCATCTTGTGGACGCCCAGAATATAGGTTGCTGGCTCATATAAAACAAATGCATTGCTAGGATGTTTTTTTTTAATCTTTCTGAAATGTTAGTACATTGTTCTTCTGCTTCTTCTTCTTATTATTATTATTATTATTATTATGTAGCTTATTCAATTAGGTCTTAATATTTGTAAATGTATTTTCATAATTACGTGGTGTTGATTTATTTTATAATATATAATTATTATTATAATTTTTATATTATTATAAATATTATTATAATTTATTCCATTAAGTCTAAATGATTGTTGAATCATTATTTAGGTCAGATATTTACATTTTTATTTAAATTAAAAAATAATTTATTATTATTGTTTATTCCATTAAGTCTATATGAGTGCAAATTTATTTTAATCTTTATTTTGGGCTATAGAATAAAAACAATTTGACTGCTGTCCATTTTAAATTTAATTTGCATTCAATAACATACAATATGATGTCATTTGTGTGTGCTTTTTTTTTTTTTTGCTTTTCAGGCAGTATCTGGTATGGCCCGTCCAGAGATGGAAAGAAGGGCGTGTGATCGCAACCCTGGAGCCCCAAACAGCTGCAGGATGGAGGTGCTACGTCAGGAAGCCTGGCCCTGCCACCGACACCGAACCATCGCTACACAAACCAGCACTGTCTTGCCACCACTAACCCAAGTCCCCACACAAGATGCCTTTTGCTCGGACAGCATCCCGCAGCAGGACAATCCACTCAGGGATAATACAGGTAAGGTGATGCAACACAGAGATTCGTGTTTATGTGATGTGCATTGGTGGAAATCATTAGCATGATATATTTAAATGAGATTCAGAAGGCAAAATCACTGGCTTTGACTCCAAGGGTTAAAATGTACCAGGAAGTGCCCTCCTCCCCTCCCTAGTCAGAGAGCTCTTGCTGAGGCATGTTTAGACATGTTCTTTGCTGTTGGCTTCCTGTCAAGTGCTGCGCGGTCCACAATGGCAACCTGTCACACAGAATCATGTATCATCTGAATGTCTCTGTGTCTCTCACTCCTCACACTCTCTTTTCCTCATGTTTTTAACCTCACTTTAGCAATCAGTTAACCTTATCTGACACTTCTGCTGACACTCCTCCTTAAAGGCTTTCTTCACTAGCTGATAGCCTGGCCCTGGTCCCTCCCTGTCCTCCAACTGTCCACCCTATCCCAGCCCACCCCTCATTCCTGTCCACCAATGGCTGGATATTAGCTCAGGCTCCACAGGCTTGTAGTTACCCTGGCAACAAGCCAGAACCCAGCACTCCGGCTCTCTCAAGTCACCTGCACCGAGGATCAGCAGATTCTTACGGCTGCGCCACTAATCCTCTGCTCAGAGGCATTTTCTCTGTGCACACTTGCACGGAAAGCAAGAAAATGATATTCTCACTGGTGTTTAATCGTTTAATTTAGTAACACTTTTGAATGTGATATTTATTACATCTCAAAATGAACATTATAATGTTGCAAAACCTAAATTCAGGTTGCATTTAAAACAATTGATTTTGAATATTTTTAACTGATTTAGTCAAAATATCGGGCTTTTATCGGTTATTGGTCAAAGATATAACTATAATCCTGTTAGTATTAGTCAGATTTTTTATATTCATGTATCCCTATTTTGTAGATTAGAAAATGAATGCAAACTTTCTTCACTTTGAAGGGCAGAAAAGATGGCCACGACTGAGATGTAAGATGCCTTAGACTGACAGATGTGTGCCACTGAATGTGCACTTGAAGGGTACTTCAAATCTTAAAAGTGTATTTTTAAAACACTGTACTTGCATGTAATATAATATTAATAAAATCATTAATAAAATCATAATCATTATGTGTAATTACGAATAAATTTAAATACACAACATACAGAGTTTAATAGAAATGATAATAAAGTATATTTTAGTTCATCTTAAATACTTGTCGATTCATTTAGCAGTGTACTTTTTAAAGACAAGTGTAATTGGGAAATAAAATATACAATATACTACAGTTATACTTAAGAAGTAAAGAACACCTACATTTAACTAACTGCATTTAATATAAATTTAAGCTGTAATACATTTTTATTTAATTGTAAAAAAAAAAGTGTACTTTAGTGTACTTGTTTTTCACAAGGTACTAAGAATGAAGGTTTACTTTAAAGGCACAAGTGTGACAGGTGGGCACTGGGATTTGAAAGTACGTTAGCTATTTGCTGTTCGTGGGTGTTTAATTGGGTCAGTTGGATGCCAGATGTCACATAATAAAGTTAGAAAGTCCACACTTCACATCTCAAGGAGCTACCAGTAAAAAATGTCAGTGAACTATCCCATGTAACAATAGCAGTACTCATTCAGAGATGATATATTATTGTTGTTGTCCTGCTGTCCCATAAACAATAAGGACTTGAAGTTTGCATTTAGTCAATAAAGTTAATGAGCGGTCATACGGTTACCCAGATGGCATTGGTGCTACCGTTACTGTAGAGAATAGAATGTGAATGTTATATAGAGCTTAAAGAACTGACCTAACAAAACAAAACAAACACTGTGGCTCAACGCATGACATCACATGCGTACTAAAGTACAAATAGAGAATTTGGCTCACCATTGTGTATGAAATCTCACCACTATTGTAATCTCTGCTGAATCTGTATTTAGTTAGATTGCGCACTCCTTTGCATGTCGGCCTGTTAAATGCTTATTAAATACTAGTGGCCTCAACTGAACCTGTGCAACAGTCCCATACATCACGGTTTTGTCATGAGAGTACTGTTAACATTGCAACAGTGGCGTCTTTACTCAAAGTAGTAACCCGAAATGATCCTTGACACAAGTTTGACAGAACTACCAGAGAGTATGACAACAAATGATGACTGTCAATGGATCAGGTGCACAACTAGTCCTTTAAGTACAAACAGTATGCTTAAACAGCCACAAGTGCTGAGGAACATGAATAACTGAATGGGTCAATCATATGATTCCTTTTTAGCTGTTGTTGTTGTCTAAATGATTCATATATTGTGAAACATAAAAACATAAAAATGAAATATGTATTTAAAATGGCTTGAACTGACCTCTTCTATGATGAACGTTTTCTCAAAATTTCATATGTATTGATATTTTATTAAATAAAATGTTGTAAAATGTAATGTTGTGTGACTTGACTCCCCAAAAACTTACTGATATTTGTGGATGATACATTAATCAAACTAAAAAAGAATAATGGTTGATATGTGTACTCTCATCTATTTTGTACAATGAATATACTGTATATTCTTGATTTTTAGGTATAGAACAGGAACTCTCCAGCCCCCGGCTTCCCCTGCCCGATCTGCTCCCAGACAGCCACAGCTCCTCCGAAGACTCAACTTCCAGCAGCTCTACGGCTGAGGACGATCCCAGGCTGGAGGAGCAGGCGGTCGGGAGGGTGGCCACACAGCTGAGGACCATCGGAGACCAGATGAACACTGTTTTTCTACAGAGGGTAAGGATCGCGTTTGTCTAGTTGCGTCAGTTTACATATGCCACAGCTTGTGCCAAAGTGTCATTAAGTGCGATAAAGTAAACGGGCAGTGTCTCTTTGTTAATATGAGGGCGTGTGGACAGGGCGTTCACAAATCTAGCCTCCAGTGGGTCTTCTAGTAAATGGATCAATATGATATTCACGAGGGTGTAGTGAGTGTTGTGACTGGAGTCGAGTTTCCCTCCCTCCCTCTCTGGCGCTCTGGATCCCTGTTGTATCGCGTGAGGAGCTCTTCGGTGAAGTGAACAGGAGTAAACAGAGGCTAATCTCCCCTCCCCCCTCAAGCAAACCCACCTCCCCCTCGTCTCCTCAGACAAACACACATGACGTCACCGCTTTGCCTCAGCATGCAGCTCTCCGCTCTTTTATTTACCTAGTTTGAAGGGTGTGCACCACTTTTATATGTGGATTTAATTGCTTTTACACATTCGTCCCAGTTTCCCGCATATGCACCGACAAAAGCAATGTAATAAAACGCAGTAAATGTCTCGTCGAGGCAGCTGCCGGCGCGGTCACGTGTAGAAAGCCTGCGACCTGTCGTGTGGCCTCTCTGAACTCTGATAGCAGTGTGTTTTTACTGGATGACGGCTTTGTTTACTGAAGCCGGCAGAAGAATGACATGACAGGGACTTCCCTGGCAGGGCAACAAAAGCTCAGTGTGAGTGTGCAGCATGCATGCTCACATATAGCCTTCTCTTCCACTGTCAGCATGTGAGACTGGCAAACCACAGATCCTCCTCCCACCAGCTCAGTCACTTCTCTCTGTTCCTTGACCTCTTTGGTCCCCTGTAGGTGTAGCCTTCAGTCATGCAGACACTTTCTCTTTAACAGCTTTGTGTTCCATCTTCTTCATCTTTGACTGTTTCACCTTCCAGGGATCCTCAACAAAATGTTTAAATCATACACATTAATAAATCTTCAAGTCATGGAAGTTTTTATTTTCAATAGAATTTGTTAATGAATTATTTCACGTAGTATATTTATCATGGAAATTAATTGAATCTATATGAATTCAAATTATTTTTGTAAGCTGTATTATTAAAAAAGCACTAAATAATTATTATAAAATGATATTTTCTATTATAATATTTTTTTGCATAGGATATTAAACTTGGAAATGAACAAAATCTTAAGTCATGGATGTTTCTATAATCTAATTTGCTAAAATTATTCTAAAATTTGCTAAAAAAAAGTGATTTTACAATATAATCTTACATCTCAGTTGTCTTTATATACTGTGTGTGTATGTATATATATATATATATATATATATATATATATATATATATAGTTTGAAAAATCTTGAAAGTTTCTATAGTAAATATAATTTGTTCCTAAATAATTGATTCAATAATAATAATAAAAAAATATATACTATTTATCTTAAGCTTTTGATTTGTCTGAGGTAGGTGTAAACAAAAGATGACACAAAAAAGTATATGTTTCACAATTTTGGATCTGTGCAGTGTAAATGAAGCCTAATAGGCCTGCCTTCATCTGTAATGTTATTAAAATGATTTAAAACTAAATATTGACAAGAAAACCACACTGTTCTTAATGTATTCTTTATTCTTAAGCACTGTTTACTTGTGTGATTACTTGGAAAAAGTTTAATGTTTACTTAATTGACAAGTTATATAATCGTTTTAATTAATTTTATAATGTTTATCTAAATATTTAATCTTTTAAACAAAGATTCTAAATAAACGTGAAAAGGTGTGGTAACCCTGAACTTTTCAACACCGTGTCTGTCTATATTATGCATCTTGCACCTTTCTCTGCGTGTAGCTCATTCTTTCACTGTCACTCTCTTATTTTCCCTCTCTTTTACTTGATCCCCCCTCGGAGGAGTTATTTTTAGCGGATGACTCATAGCAGCTGTTGACAGTAATGTGCTGCCTCTCCTGATTCCACTTTGCAGACATTGTCTGTCTGGGACTGCCTCAGCCGTCCTTGTGTCTGTGTGCAACCTTGACACACACTCCCACTCAAACCCACCTTCACAGCTTTATGCGAGCGTTTCTAATGGTCAAAAAGGTTTAAGATATTACCTCATAGCTGATTACAGATAGAAGAGTTGGAAAAAGTTAATTACACAAAGTCAAAGTTTCAAATTCAGTTTCCACACAGGAAAGGAACTGAGGCACAGACCTAAATTGACTTTGGCAGAGTGTTTAGCTTCAGACCATTGTAGAAAAGAAGTGCGCTAAACATTATTCAATATGCAATTGTAGGGAACTTCAAATCTCAGGTATAATTTTTTTTAAACTATTTACAGATATTATATTAATGACATAAAAGGCCACTTAAGTGTACTTAAATTTAGTACTTGACTATGTTTCTTAACAGTTCTGCTTTTAAAGTACATTTTAAATAGTTTTAATAATCTTTTATCATGCTTTAAAAAGTACACTTGTTTTGATGTGTTGACTAACATACATGTAACACACTTGAAAATTTGAACTGTAAAGAGTTATTTGATATCACATACAAGTTAAAGTCTTGAATTGCAGTTTTTCAGTTGAAGTTTTCAATAGTAATGACATTAAAAGTACTGTTAGTTTCCCAGTACATTTTAACCATATTTCAACGAATATAGAAATTATTTTGAAATTACATAGTTATTTTTAATTATGATTAACATGCAATTTAGTGTCTGAAAACATTACATTCAGTTTATACACAGTAGTAGATTATTATAATAAAATTAAGAATATTATTTAAAGACAACTACAAAAAGAGCCCTTTTTTTTGTACTGTAAAGTGTGCATCTTTTTCACAATGGTAGGCAGGTGATTAGAGCGAAGTCTGAAACTTAATTAGGTCAGCTGTATGGTTTTACAGTCCCTGAGTGCTTTAGATGCAATGCACAAAAACAAGTTTTATTGTGCCTCTTATGTTCCCTTTCACTTTTTGCATTACATAAAACGCATGATGAGCTTATTCTTCTTACATCTTTGTTTCAGAATGCCGTCCCAGGCTGGCAAAACTGGAGAGGCCTGTACCACGGGCTCTTCGCATTCGTCGCCGACACTATCAATGCCCTTTATCAGCACGGCCTCAGATAAACAGACGGGTTACGCCACAGGAAGAGTGCAGGCGCTCTCCTGCCGAACACTTAAAGACTATGGGACTTTTCTGCAGGATCGGATGTCACGTTTGTTTCTTTATCTGTCTTCTGTTTGTTTGTTTTTTTGGTTGGTTTGTTTTGTACATCTTTTCCCATGGATTCTCATGTAGCATTAGTGACTGAAGTGTGTGTCCCGATATAGACGTCAGTAGGAGTGTGTGCTCTCTGTGCATTTGCATCGTTCTCTTTTGCATCTTTAACTGCAATGCTGGGGAGTTGCATTAAGCCCGGGTTGCTCTCAAGCAAACAAATTGATTAGATCTGTGTAGCGCCTCAGGCCCAGAAGTGCTTTATGTCGTGGGTTCTCCTCTCAGCTGCCTTACAGGAGCAATAACTGCGCTGCACTATCAGTGGCGCAGGCCACACACCCGCACACCATTAATGGAAAACGGGTGATAAGCGAGATAAGGGAATGCTCACGCACTATACTAATGGAGCACAGTTGGATCGTGCCTTGCTAACGCTGTTTTTTTAGCTCTTTGTGTACTAAAGCCATCAGGGACAATCACTGGATGGTGTGAGGGTTAACTGAACCTGTTGCCCCATATCTGAATCTATACTTCGGGACACGGATTTGCCACTTAATTCAAAGATTGGTCACCTCCAATGGAGGTATGGGAGAGAGGCTGAAAGCCTTGTGGGAATGCCAGACCAATAGTTATTGAAATGGATGGAGAGCAGTGTTAATATTTGTATGAATTACACGTGTACATATTTTCGAGAAAAAAAAGACAGGATAGAATAAAATGAGAGTTTTGTTTCTGATGTGGTTTGTATATTTTAATTAAATGACCTTAAAGTACTTATGATTAAGTTCCATTTTCGGTTTCTGTTTTTTGTTATTTTTTTAGACCGACACTGGAAATCAGTTTCTGCCTGTTCTTTGTTCAAATTTCATTGGATTTAAATTAAATAAAGTGGCGTCCTGTAAAAAATCCCCATAAAAATATACCTTGCGCAAATATTTGAGAAGCACAAGCTAATTTATTTTGTATGTCAATCATTTGTACTTTTGGTTATTTTGATGATTTGTTTTTGACAGAAAATGTTCTGCGATGAGCAAGTGGATTAACTAAGCATGGAGATATTCATTAGTGTTGTGTCTTATGGACCAAATATCTCCCCTCAAAAGTTGTTAAATAAATCCTTTCATATGTTTTTCTGCTGTAATTTATTTGTCTACATAAAGGACTAAACTGAGCCAAAATAGCATCATACTTGAACAGACATGTTCTCTATGAATCAACGTGTCAGATCCAGGTCTATCTGGGATTTTTAACACTGTTCGGGGTTTCAAGCACTTCCTTTAGAAACCACATTTGAAAAACTGTGGCAAGTCAGTGGGAAAACTCTTTAAACCACTCACATTTCTGCATGAGTCGGCTTTGTAATGTTGGTACAGAGATTTCATGGCATATTGTGGAGCAGAGATGTCTTTCCTGTGGCTGCCTGTCTCATGACTTCCTGTAAAACAGTTGCGTGGTCTCTTTCCTGCGGCCACCTTGTGACTTCTCATCGATATGTGTTCTCAGATGCAGAAAGGCCTTATTTGTACGTTCAGATTTACACTAAACTCATGTTGCTCATTTTCTAGCTTTGTACTTTTGCCATTCGAAATTTTCTATGTAAAATTCCTATATAAATTTTGTATTGTTTTTTTTTTCTTACCATTTTCAATAAATATGAGAATTACAAGTGTTTTGGATGGGGTTTTTCTGTATGATTTCCCTCACACTTGTCAATCAAAAAGGATTTGACAAGTTAAATACAAACATTTTTAAAAACTAGTCTTTCTGTGACCCCTTCAGTAATATATTAGATTAAAAGTCTTTAACATGGGGCCAACAAAAAACAATTTTAGAAGCTTGTTTCCTCCATGGGATAAAAAAGGTAATTGGGACTTTTTATCTCACCATTCTGCTTTTTTTTTTTAAAGTCACATTTGCCTGAAACGCGTTTTCTTACAATATTAATTCTAACCAATTCAAACTTCAAACAAAGTTAAGTAAGCTAAATGTTTCAATTTCCCTTTCACGTTAAAATAAAACAAAGTCTTTACTAAAAGTTAAATCTAAACATAATTTAGAAGTGTATGACTCTTCATCATCTGTAACAATCATGGCTTTGCAATGAAGCCATAATATCATTACGTGTTCGGATTATCTAAAAGAACAAAAAAAGTGGAGCAGGACTTCTACTTCAGGTTCTATTTATCGTTGTTGATTGGATGGCAGCAGATCTGAAAACGAGTTTGAAGAAAGGGACAAGGTTTAAAATGTTTGGAGAAGTACAGCATGTGTCATCGGAGAGAAGTGGGTCATTTCACCAAAACATCGCTTTTTAAAAATAAAATTTTTTTTACTAAAACGATTAATATTTCACAACATTTGTTTAGAAAATAGATTCCATTTCATGGCAACTTTAATAAAATGTCTTATTTTTGGCTACTGAATTTCAATCAAGATGAACATTATACCCTGACTTCATTTTGAAAGAGACATCCTGTCTGTTGTGGGAGTTTTGCCTTTCAGTGAACTTTACTATAGCTGATTTGTTATAATTAGCACAGAACAGTTAAAAATCTTTTCCATACTAATGCTTAAATCTGCAAAGATAAGAATCTTTAAAAGGTTTGGCCTATTAGTGGTACTTAGTAACCCATGTTTCCACTGTCAACGAATTTTAAAAAATGAAAAACGTTACATGACTTGCTGCCCCTCCCACTTGAGCACCTGCTCAACCGGTCTGACCAGTCTTCTCATCTGACTCAGACTGACTCACTGATGCTGTGCTGTCTTTTGAGGCTCATGTTTATTATCCATGTAAGGCCCGAAGATCTGATTTTGCATGTCTGCAGTAGAGTCTCAACATATTCAAACATCATAATACACCTCAACTGAAAGGCAAACAAATGTGACACATTCAGTACGGTTTGTTCCAATACTTTACATACGTACGTGTTTGGACTATCAGTCATATCGAATGTTACATTACGTTCTTTAGCATTCCTCTTTGGCTCTAACTGGACAGGCAGGATAATTTCCTTCTACGAAAACATTGAAATCAAAACATGAGTTCTATAATTTGCCTCGGGGGTCATAAAACCTGTAGCACCAGTCCAGTAAATGACATACCTGTGCTGAGCTTAAAAAAATAATAAAAAATTAAGAAGCAGTTCCTGTTACAAACGTCTCCAAAAAAAAAGAAAAAACCCTAGACCTGACAAGATACGTCAAGATACGCCTACAATGTCAGAATGATAACAAGCCTCCTGATAACAATCCTCCCGGCCTCATTTCAGCGCAGGGATTGGATGATTTGTGTGGTTTAATTTTCAAAATGGCTCAAGGGAGCACAGGACACTTTTGCATTCATTTTAAATTCCCTTTAAAGCCGTTTGCCTAATTTTTTGCAATTTAGCATCACAGATTAGAAGAAATGATTGAAATCAATGATGTTCCACACATTTATTTTCTAATAGGCTTTTATTATTTTAATACAAAACGTAGAAATCACATAACCTTGGTGAAAAACGTGTGTGCATGAATATTTAAGAGTGTGTGTACAAAATGTTCTCGTTGTTCTTGGCATCGGTTGATGTGTGGCATACTGCTATGCAAAGGTACCGTCCAAAAGACAGATTTGGATGCCTGCGGCCCCTGGCAGAAGATAAACTCCATGGAGCTTCGTGAGCACACATGCATCGCCACACATCTCTCCGTGTTCTCCAGGGGCCACTTATTTGGATCCGAAGTAGTCGACCACCCCGCTGCCCTTCATGCCGTCGAAGAAGAAAAAGTTCCTGTGTGGAGCATCTCTCTGAGACAGCGCCTGCCGGAGACATGCAAACAAATCTTCAGACACGTCTGACGCCACAGACCTTGAATTCTGTAATTAACGACTTTAATCGAACATGTTCTCTGTTGTGGCGACGGAGAATGATGGGCGAGGGGCAGCGGGGAACAGAGAGCCATATGTGAATTGCAGTCTGTTTCATCTCGCAGGCTGGCGAGACAGCCTGGCTTCACTCCACTGCCATGTGGGTTCAAGGCCTGCCCAGCCACCGCCTCTGAGACCACGGCGCTCACTCCATCACCCCCACAGCCCGGTCCGGGCTATGACATCACCCTCTTTACCATTTACTGTATTCTGTTGTGTTAGAAGTTAACAGTGATTTTATGGCCTACACTACAGCAGATCCTCTTTCTTTCTATAATCCAGGTGTAATTATCCACTCAATACTGACTGATTACATCACTACACTAAGTTATTTAATCTTTTTCGGTTTATGGATTCAAATGAGAAGATTTCAGGTGCTCTCCGCTGGATTTCTTCAGTGACCGGAATATTACCTCGTCATTTCTGGCATTTACACACAGTCAACAGATAAAACTTTTGGACTTAACCCAGATTCTGATGGAGTGGGCAGCTGCCATATGCTACTCATCACACCTCATCAGAAAAGTCACTTTCGCAGCTAGTGAAAATGGAGGGTTTCATGGTTGTGTGGAGAACCAGATTGAAAGTTTGTATGGAAAGGGAAAAGCCATTTCATGTACAAGTAGGATGAAAAAGTAAAAGAAAACAAAACCTACAATGAAGACTTCAGACATGTAAATGGATCAAATCAAAGATCTCACCTTGACTATCTCTTGTCCAAGAACTCCTCCGACTACAGCGCACACTGGAGCCATCTCAGAGAAACAGTAACTGTGAGGACCGAACACAAGTTGGAGAATTTTACACTTATGGTGCACTCAGGTCATGTTGGAAAGGTTCTATTTATGAGTTGAAGGGACATGAATGCCAACACAAATTCGGAAAACTGAAACACCTTTTTCAAATAAAATAAAATAAAACAAAATAAAAAAAGCAAAACCTGGGCCCGTGTTCACAAAACTTTTCAGCTTACCACTAAGAATTCTCCTAAATAGCAGTAAACGTTTTTAGCTAAAAAGTTTCTCTTAAAACCTATTCATAAAGCTGCTGAGACAAACTTTTATTATTAAGAAATAGAGAGAAGTCTTAAGGGAAAAGGGCAGGGTTGAACTCGTTGCACACAGTGATTGGCTGATAGTCTCTGTCAGAGATTTATTCACAAAAAAATATAGTGGAGCATGATATAATATTCAAATCAATTTTAATTGCCATAGTCAAGTAAAGATTTTAAGATGCAGGGTAAGTGTCACTAATTAAATATAGTACATGTTCAGCTAATTGTCAGCCTCTTACATGTATGCTTGTCATAATTAGTGAATATGCATATGAACAGCATTTTAATTGACAGAGTGGAATAATCATGACTGATAGTAAATCTAAACTGAAAAAAGAAAACCAAACTTGGCCTAAGCTGTTACTTCTTGCCCAACTGGTTCATGGCGAAAAAGGATATAATCGCAGGACGATTTGGAGTTGAGATAACCTCTAAAACCAAAGGTGATACCCTTTTAAAAGCTCATTAAAAGTTTCTAAAACGTTAATGTTCGAGGCAGATTGCTCGCAACAGACACCGTTTGTGGCTTGGCTTGTCATTCCATCTAATCCATTTTTTTTTCCAATGTGAAACAACAGGCCAGGCTAGCTAGAGTTGCCACCTTGTGTAAAAAATAATTTGTGCAAAAAATTAAGTTAGAGAATACTGGTATTAATGATGGGTTGGCTAATCGTTCTAAAACTACCCGATTAGTTAGTTAGCGTATTTTAGCTGTGGTGTTTTAATTAGCATGCTGTGCTTACGTTGTTAGGTTTTTTTTTTTTACTTGTTTTGATCTGTACACTAAAATCTGTAGCTATTTTGACATTTATGAAAACAAAAGTAGTTAAAAATAATCCATCTTTAAAAAAAGCCTCATTCAGTTCCATTCTGTTGCACTCTGTCTACTTGAGAGACACCCAGTCGGGTTTGGTGAACCTGAAACCAGACTTATTATAATGTTCAACTAGTCGTCTATGCAACCCACCCACTAGCTTTTCACATCCTTGCTTGTTAAGAAAGAAACATGTTGGATTGAATGAAGTGAACACTGAGTTTTTACATCTGTAAGTACCTGACAAAGGTATTGGGGAGCAGCTCCGAGCTCAGGCCCATGGTCTCAAGAACATCATCACGGATTTGCAAGAGTAGCTGAGAGTCTTCAGCAAAGCTGTCTGGCTGAGGATCACGACCTTTATCTGTACGAAACTTCAGAAGCACTGTTGGAGGAAGTAAGAGAGACTGAGTGGGGAAGAATGGGGTTTCCACATTTAAACAGGACGTAAGTGGAGGAGAGATGCGTTTAAAGATTTGTGTAGCATGTGAAAAGGCATCAAGCCCCTTTAGGCTATTTTCCAAAGTATCACTTCCCCTTTTTGACTGCCCACCAACTATAACACAATGAACCCCAGCCCACTGCTTTTCCACCAGGCAGCGTAGCACACACAGTCAGATCAAAGAAACACACACCCACTCACTCTATCTGGCACAATTTCAACTTTCATAGCTGAATTTCACAGCTGAATTAAACCAACATCTGAGGGTTTGGAAAAAAAATCATAGATGTAATAGTTGCACCACTGGGGTGATAAAACCTCAAATAAATCAGTGAGTTAAGACAGAGGAAATGGCTCTTCCTCAATAGTTGTTTGAACTAATGTGTGGTATTTTTGAGCACAGCAATGTATTTAAAGTCTTGCTTCAGTGCACAAATAGGAAGTGTTATTTTTTTCCATAAATGTAATACTAGATGTTGAGGGAGGGGCCGAGGTTTAGTCAGTGTCTGTTCTAATGATAGAGAGGTGCGGAGTCTGCATGTTTTGTTTATGAGAGCCACTGCACATGACTGGCCATGGACAGCCTGTGGTGGAAAATGAGCCAGTCTCAGTGAGGACATCAGGTGAGCACTAGTATAAAAAGTTTAATTACACAGATCAACAGGCGCTCCCCTGATAATGGTGTATGTCAGACTGTAGGAGGAAACGGCAATGTCTTCAGCTGCCTAGACAAACTGTAATAAAACTAACTACTTAAATTAAAATTAAATTAAAAATTAAATTTAAAAAAATTAAAAAATTAAATTAAAATTAAATTAAATTAAATTTATGCATTTAGCAGACGCTTTTATCCAAAGCGACTTACAGTGCATTCAGGCTATCAATTTTTACCTATGTTGTGTTCCCAGGGGAATCGAACCCCCAACCCTGCGCTTGATAGCGCAATGCTCTACCAATTGAGCTACAGGAACACTAACTACTAAAGCTCATATTTACACCTGGTATAGTATATATAATATTGTTTCTATTTTTGTTGATTATATGCGAATGGATGTTTGGGCTTGACATAATCTGTCAATAAGATTTAAATACTAAAATGTTTTAATACTTTAATGAGTAATGACACATTAGTATAATACTAAATAAGTAAGTGCATTTATAGTTTGCAAATTACTTCTATTTTAATCAAAGGATCCAGAAAAAAATAATAGTAATAAGAAATGTTTCTTGAGCAGCAAATCAGAATATTAGAATAATTTCTAAATGATCACAAGCAATTGAAATCTGGAGTAATGGCTACTGAAAATTATTATTTTTTCTATCACAGGAATAACTATATATTTTAACACATTAAAACAGAAAAAAGTAACTGTTTAGTGTGTTTCTATCCTATGAAGGCAGCCTTGGTGAGCAAGAGAAACATCTAGAATGTAGTATGTACCTGAAGATCATTCAGTACTGTACAGTTTAAGAAGGAAATAGCAAAGCTTTACTTTTTCATGAGTTATTGGATTAATTAAATGTAAAAAATATTCTGAGGGTGTACCTTGCAGAAGGAAGTAGTCTGCAGGAGTGCGCTTCAGACTGCTTTTGGCCTTCTCGCTAGTCCAGTCAACCTCCAGGGCTTCTTTGAGAGAGCCGAAACTGATGGTCTATATAAAGAGAGATGGAGGTGATATCAACTTAACTTTAAAGGGTCATATAGATTTGATTAAAAATTGAAAAATATAGTTAACAGACACCAAATCCAGCAACCTACCCACCTTTTTCACCATTGTAGTCACATTGGGGTCAATCTTTGGTTTCTTTGCCTCAGGACCATCATTGGCCTCATTTGACCCTTTCACCACTTTGGGCTTTTCTCTGGCGAGTTTGAATGGGACCGTCAGTTTTTTCCAAATGAAAATCAAACACAACCACATTTTCCTCCACATTTCCTGACTTACTCTACATATTGATGCTCCTGGCCAAGGTTGGAGAACATGTATCCATGATAACCATACACATCTCCACAGAAGACCTTGATGTTCCTGGAGGCACAGAGCTGGTCCACTCGCACCATGAGGTCTTTGGAGCACCTGGTCAGACAAACCTGAACAAAACAATATGCATTAATATGTGCTTGTTTTCAAACCAGTGAATGTGATCTTATGAGTACAACCAGAAACTTGGAAGAACAAAGGTTTGGCAATGACAGACAACTGACTGAAAACACTGGCACTCTTATCCAAGGTCCCAAACCTCTCACACCCCTAATTTTGGGTTTGAGATAAGAATGGGGTGGCGTAATAATTGCCGTTTGACATATTGATGTCATGTGCCATGATGCGTTAACTGGGTGAATCTTCAAGAACAGATAGTTCTAGATTAAAAAGCAGGCCTTTTTTATTGAAAGGTTATGCAATCTGCACCAGAATATCAACAACACCTCTCAGAAATACAGTTGCAATGAAGTGCCCTGAGGAGTAACATATTACTACTGTTCAAGTTCATCTGGGAACAGGGTACATTGAGAAACATTATGAAACATGCCGCGAGACATTGTCTTCTAACACATTCTTCCTGTCAGCATTATGTGCCTCCAGGCAGCCAGAGACTCAAAAGAACACATCTTTATCAAGCAGTGACCCCTAGAGGATGCAAAGAAGAAATAAATTATGCCACAAAGGAATTTAATCAGACCAACCAGCAGCTACCATATGCCTTCACTTGGCATTGCATGATCTTTGTGCTGGCAAATCTTTAATTCAATTTAAGATCTTGGCTTCTGTCCTCCACTATCTTCAGTCCTTCAAAATGTGCATCCCAGTCAGGCTACTGTGAACGCTCCCTACATGATGGCTTTCTGCTTGACCTTGTCCTGAACCTCAGTGTTTGTTTTCTTTTGGTAAATGGACTGCCGAAACATCCGACTCTCTCTGACTCTTCATAAATATTCAAGTTAAGCCTTGGAACATAAAGAGATTTTTTGAAGAAAAGCCACTATTTCTAAATAATGAGAGTTAAAATGTAAAATTACAAAGAGCACTATAAAAGTATCATAAAAGTGGTCAATATGACTATATTCCAGGTCTTCCGAATCAATATGACAGCTTCGTGTGAGGACTGAAATGGAAGTTTTATGGCACGCTTGATTTATTTTTAAAGGCTTGAGAGCTCCTGTGACCATCACGTGTGATTATGGAAAAGATTGATCTGTACATTATTCAGCTTTTCTTTCTTTAAAATAAAATCATTGAGGTTTGGAAAGAAACAAGAGCGACTAACTTATGCTAGATTCCTCTTTTTTTCATCAGGATTTAAACAATCATCTCACATTGATGTATCAAAGCGCATTTTCGCAACATAAGAAAAAAATATCATGCTTGGTAAATTACAATAATGAGATTAAAGTCAAAATTATGACATAAAAAGTCTAAATTACAACACGAGTCATAATTTCGGAATCTGTAAAAATTGTCATACAAAGTTTGCAATGACAAGAAAGTTGACAGATGAATTAAGTGCATTTAAGTGCCATTCAATTGGGGTTTTAAATAAAGCATTTTCTGAGATTCACATTAAACATAAAAAATTAATTTATCTTTTAGTAATTGAAAATTAAGCAAACTTAACTTTTTGGTAAACAAAGGGGATTTACTATTAAAAATCAAACATGGAAGAAATGTTGTGTGATTAAACCTTAAAAAAATAATGTTTGATTTATGTTTTTTAGTAGTAGGATATATACATTCTGCTGAACAATAGTAATACATATCTGGCAAATACTTGTCTTTAAACCGGACTTTAATTTTGACGGGTTGACGTACCTTTACAGTTCTGTGTATGTGATATGTCAAATCAAACGGTCAGATGCTCATGAAGTGACTGTCAGAGCAGTTCTGGAGATGTTGTTCATGTGTTCACGTCTTATTTAGTGAGACAGCAGACGCTGAAATAACCGGAGCGTCACGCGCGCTCATTGTGTTAATAAAAGGAAGACACGCTTCTGCTCCATTCATTAACAGAGACATGCAGAACATGCAGGATTCATATTCAAATAGACTGTTCCGGCTTAATATTTACAGATATTAGTCCATATCGTGATTTGATGTAAGTGCAATGACCTATTTTTGATGAATTAATTCAAAATTTGGCAAATTCCGTGCCATTCCGCGTTAAACTGTGAATTCCGTTTTTATGACTGGATTCCGAGATTCCCTCCGTGTTTTCTGCATCGCGGAAATCATAGGGTCCTAGTTGTGGTATGCAAGCTCTCTTGCAATGGACATACGTTTGCCCGCGCCCTCAAATCAAAACACTGCCTGACTCCTTGCAGTATGGCATTTCGGACGCAGCGCTTGTGTCACATAAAAAAAATCATTGCGAAAGAACCTGACGTGAGATTTAAAATAAATTAAAAGAGGCTTCGAGGCAGAGGAATTTGCCTCGATCATTTTTTGTAATCGAGTTACTCGAGGAATCGTTTCAGCCCTAGCTGTAATTATAACTTTTTTCTTAATTTCAGCTTTGTCTCACAATTATGACATAGTATGTCAAATTCAACTTTGTATCTCATTATTATGACTTATTATTTTTATGGCCTATTATTAGTATTATTTATTTATTTATTTTTGGCAGAAACGTGCTTCCAAAAACATAAATAGCTTTTTTTTTTTTTTTTTCACAATACATATTTTATATATTTTACCTCGACAACTGCACAAACAAAATTCCCTGTACTTGCTTCACAAAAGATCCTAGTACTTGTTGTCTCAAATGATCCTTTCATGCATGTACAGTTCATCCAAACAATGAATTAATTCAGTGTATTGTTGGCTTCCTCCTGACTAAACTTGCACGTTTATTAAGAAATTGCCTGAAAATAACACCACACATACACAAGAGAAGACAAAGACATTCACTCACAATATTTCCTGAGCACTTCTCAAAGAAATATCAAAAGAAACAGATAACAGAGAATAGATGATGTTAAACCCCCCTCCTCTTTCTGTGTCCCACCATCTTTTCCCATCCTCCTGAACTCTCACTAGCACTCCCAGAGGGAGGCTTCAGACAGCTCCCAGACAGACAAAAGATGAAAGACTGCCTGTCTGCGCTTTGAACAGGGTATGTACACTCGTGGCCAAAAGTTTTGAGAATTACATAAATATTAGTTTTCAAAAAGTTTGCTGTTAAACTGCTTTTAGATCTTTGTTTCAGTTGTTTCTGTGATGTACTGAAATATAATTACAAGCACTTCATATGTTTCAAAGTCTTTTATCGACAATTACATGACATTTATGCAAAGAGTCAGTATTTGCAGTGTTGGCCCTTCTTTTTCAGGACCTCTGCAATTCGACTGGGCATGCTCTCAATCAACTTCTGGGCCAAATCCTGACTGATAGCAACCAATTCTTTCATAATCACTTCTTGGAGTTTGTCAGAATTAGTGGGTTTTTGTTTGTCCACCCGCCTCTTGAGGATTGACCACAAGTTCTCAATGGTATTAAGATCAGGGGAGTTTCCAGGCCATGGACCCAAAATTTCAACATTCTGGTCCCCGAGCCACTTAGTTATCACTTTTGCCTTATGGCACGGTGCTCCATCGTGCTGGAAAATGCATTGTTCTTCACCAAACTGTTGTTGGATTGTTGGAAGAAGTTGCTGTTGGAGGGTGATTTGGTACCATTCTTTATTCATGGCTGTGTTTTTGGGCAGAATTGTGAGTGAGCCCACTCCCTTGGATGAGAAGCAACCCCACACATGAATGATGTCAGGATGCTTTACTGTTGGCATGACACAGGACTGATGGTAGCACTCACCTTTTCTTCTCCAGACAAGCCTTTTTCCAGATGCCCCAAACAATCGGAAAGGGGCTTCATCGGAGAATATGACTTTGCCCCAGTCCTCAGCAGTCCATTCACTATACTTTCTGCAGAATATCAATCTGTCCCTGATGTTTTTTTTTTGGAGAGAAGTGGCTTCTTTGCTGCCCTTCTTGACACCAGGCCATCTTCCAAAAGTATTGGCCTCACTGTGCGTGCAGATGCGCTCACACCTGTCTGCTGCCATTCCTGAGCAAGCTCTGCACTGGTGGGACTCCGATCCCGCAGCTGAATCCTCTTTAGGAGACGATCCTGGCGCTTGCTGGACTTTCTTGGACACCCTGAAGCCTTGTTTACAAGAATTGAACCTCTTTCCTTGAAGTTCTTGATGATCCTATAAATTGTTGATTTAGGTGCAATCTTAGTAGCCACAATATCCTCGCCTGTGAAGCCATTTTTATGCAACACAATGATGGCTGCACGTGTTTCTTTGCAGGTCACCATGGTTAACAATGGAAGAACAATGATTTCAAGCATCACCCTCCTTTTAACATGTCAAGTCTGCCATTCTAACCCAATCAGCCTGACATAATGATCTCCAGCCTTGTGCTCGTCAACATTCTCACCTGAGTTAACAAGACGATTACTGAAATGATCTCAGCAGGTCCTTTAATGACAGCAATGAAATGCAGCGGAAAGGTTTTTTTGGGATTAAGTTAATTTTCATGGCAAAGAAGGACTATGCAATTCATCTGATCACTCTTTTCATAACATTCTGGATTTTCATAACATTCTGGAGTACATGCAAACTGCTACTATAAAAACTTAAGCAGCAACTTTTCCAATTTCCAATATTTATGTAATTCTCAACTTTTGGCCACGACTGTATACTGACAGAGTCCTGATTTAAAGAAAATATAGCCTGGAATATATCATATGCTTGGAAAAGAGCAGACGTTTGGAACAGACCAAATAGATAAAAGTCTGTGTCTAGATCTGACGCTGGCTGCTCATAGATGGGTTCACACTGAACTTGAGGGAAAACGAGGCAAAAAAGAAGTTATAACCACATGAAAAGAAAATGATCAATTGTGTATAGAGACATCTAGTGGAAATGATAGACAAAAAGTTTAATTATCTATAACTGATACACAAGAACAAACTGACAGTTCCTGTCCATCAGACTTTCCACAGAAATCTTACATTTCTTATGGGATTTCTGTACAATAAGTTTGCTTTGGTTTTGTAATATGCGCTATAAAGTAGAACGACAAATTTGGCCCATGGCATTTTGGAAATAAAGACCTATTGTACTTACAATACTCACGTGTCTCTAAAATATTTGTGTGTTCTTTTTTATTTGATGAACAATCAGACAGTAGCTCACAACAAAAGATTGCCTGTTGGTATTGTGTGCTCGTTCCAAGACTCACCGCATCAAACTGGAAGAAAAAGTCATCCGGCTTGCTCTCCACTGCATCGGTGTCAGCCTTCACTTCCACCATTGGGTTGAGTAACTGAGCTCTCTCCAGAGAGGCCTGGGCCTGGTTCTGACCATCTGCATCCACAGGGATGAGGAACTGAGCACGTCGAGACTCCTCGGTCACCTGAAGCCAAATAACACTTAGTCATGTAAATTTAAAGCAATAATTCACCCAGAAATCTATACAATCTTATGTCATTCCAAACCTGTAACATCTTCAGTGGAACACATGTTAAAGGTCTAGGGTCTGACAGCCTCAGTCACCATTCAATTTCATTGTTTTCACATCCAATTAAAATGCATGCTGACTCAACTCGACTCTACCTTACATCTCCTTTGACATTCCACAGAAGAAAAAAAGTCAGGTTTGGAAGAACATGAAGGACATGTGATGATGAAATATTGAGGTGAACTACTATTTTAAGTCAGTCTATCTATATGATACCTGCTCATGGTCCAGGAGAGTCAGTCCTTTGACCCCAGCCAAAATAAGGTTCTTTGCTACTTCTGCACCAAGACCCCGGAGACCAACAAGAAGAACCCGTGATCCCCTCAGTCTGAAAATGTAAAATACATATGCATATCATTAATTGTTACATTATATTGCTTATTATTTATGCATACCTAATCTAGATATGTATTGTGTGGATGACTCTTATACACCATTTTATTTCAGAAAAAAGGCATGCATGTGAAAGATACTAAACGCATTTGAAATCATACTTAAAAGGTTTCTGCGTTATTCTTAAACAATTAGCCAAATATCCCTTAAATTAAGAGTACAGTTGTTCTTTGTGTACGAAATTATCAACAAACCTCTTTTGAGCATCGAGACCCCAAAGGCGAATCTGTCGATCATATTGTGCAGCCTCCTCCTCGCTGATAATATTGTCCTCTTTTTCGATGGTATCAATCATTTCTAAATATTTCCGTTTTTAATATAATAATATCCTGTAACGAATTAACTGTTAGTTTGACTGTTCTACGCTGTTTTTTCTACTGCCCATTCAATGGGGAAAAAAATGCCGCTTTGTGATCCTCGTTCAGTCGCGCGTTGATGACGTATGAGTGCAGGGAACGCGCCAGATTCAGAGCGTAATAATAAACACGTCACAATCATCCAGCTGCTCTAAACCTTTCAAATCCATCAACTCGTATTGAGATTTGTGAATTCTTAGAATGTATGTTTGTATAACTGAATGATTGTGTACTGTGTATTTATCACCATCGTTTCTAATAACTAACTTCATTATTTGTAACTATTTTTTTTTTTTGAAAATATTATTTCTAACGTTATAAGGTAATTATGACTTAGTTTATGTACCATAATTGAAAATGCTGTCCAATGCCATTCTGTTATAATCTAATTACATATAAACTGAATATAAAAAATCAAATAATAAAGTGTCTTAAATAGCCTATTTATTACAGTCTTAACCAAACAGGGAGGTAAAATTAAACATTTTGAAATTTAAAGTATTAAATTATTGTTTAAATGCTACATGCTCACAAAATACAATATAAAATAGTCTATGCAAAACTATTTCAGGAAGAGTTGAATGTCACCTCATCAGTCAGTTTAAATAAAATAACTGCTCTTGAGCCCTTTGTCACTTAATCAGACAAGCTTTTTTGCACTAAAAATCTTTTTATCTGCACTGTTTGTTCACTTCTCTGGTTTGTATTCTGCCATGTGCCTTGCACTGCTTTATTTAACTGTATTTTTATTATATGTCTTTTTTACATGGCCTAATTGTATAGTTGCATCTTATATTTTACATTTGATCTAGATTTTTAGGCTCTACTGTTAGTGTTATCTGTATGTACCGAGGGTCTGAGAGTAACGAAATTTCGATTCTCTGTATGTATTTACTGTACATGTGGAAGAATTGACAATAAAGCAGACTTGACTTGATGTCACATTTAAAACAGTGGCTCTCAACCAGGGGGCATGAGCAAACTTCCAAAGTGGTCCCAGAATGACTTCAAATTGTTTAAATTATTATTATTATTTAGTTTACATTAATAATATGATTAATATGTTAAATCAATCTAACTTAAAACGATTAAAAAACGCAACCGGAAAACTGAAATTATTATTTGTATTTTTTAAACTGAAGATCATACAGATCTTGAAACTTATGGAATCACAATATTAATTGTTGGTAAATAATAAAATGTATTATACAGGGGCCTCCGATTAGAAAAAAACAAAACAAACGTATTTGTTCTTCGTGACCCGATCGGTCATTTCCGTGACAAGCGACGTCACGTCGCATCAGCCCGCCCCTTCTCCTCGGAGAAGAAGCGTCGCCATTTTAAGTGAATGAGTTTCATTTCACATCGCAACTGTAGGACGGAGAACCTCAGGAACGTTTTCAACCTGTTTCTCTTTTATACTGTTAGTGGGGAATTGACTGCTATGAACTGAATCTCTTCCTAGAGCCAATCAACAAGTAGCTCAAAGTCAAGTAACGCATAAGACAGTTGATTTTTTGCACTGAATGTAGTACGTTAGAGGAAATGGCTGTGGAAAGCATGACTGTCCATCCAAACTCCCCAACAGCCAACCACGAACACAACAGTCTTCTCACTGACGAAAGGTCGAGTAATATCATCATATTTCTATCCAACTATTGATTTGTCCTTTGCTTTTTTTCCAAAAACAAAAAGCAAGGGCATTTGCTTTTTTTTTTTTTTTTTTTTCAAAGGGATTAAAGTCGCCTTTTCTGGGAGCGTGCAGAGGTAACGAAACGCCATCTTGAAGCGTTACAGTCTGGAAGGTCATTAGCGAATCAGGAAAACATTCAGAATATGATCAAGTTTACATTTTATCAGCTACTTTTCGAAGCTTTTGTAAGCGAAGACCAAGGGGCCACTGACTACGCCAAAACATTGTTTAAGTAACTCGATGTTTTCATCACAGATACAGAACAGACGGACAAAAGAAAACACGGTTTTGGTTATTAAACACAAATTACAATTCGACTTAATGCCAAAAGCGTACTTTATGTAATGTGGCGGGTAAATGGTAAAATACATCCGCGGCAACGCATTAATGAATTTGTATCTTTAACCATCGCGAGCCCTGGACGACGCTAAAGCTAGCAGTGCTAACAGTTAGCAGACGAGTTACAATAGAAATACAACAATAACACGGCTAACGGAAGCTAGCGAGAGGCAACGGACAAGCATGGTTTAAAACGTGTCCGATTGATTAATCATCGCTTTATTTAATTTAACTTATCATCGAATAAACGATTACGATTCAGTTTATCTTTACGGAATAGCATTATTTACCCTAGGCGATGTTAATTTGTATCGGTTTAGCACTTAGCATGTATGGTGACGTTAAGTGTCACGAGCTGCGCACTTAGATTTATTGGGGATGTCAATAAATATCTTAAATCTATATATGCTTATTTCTTCAGGGTTTTGCATGTTTGAGTTTTGCGTTTGTATTTTAAAGTTAATGTACACTCTTATACCGCTATATTTCCTAATAACACGTTCTTGGAGTTTACCGTCAGTTTTAAAATATTAATATTTTTCGTAAAGCTGTAAAGAAATCACAATTTATCGTCTCATTAATTTAGCTTGCAATATTTCATTAACAGTACGACATTTGGACGATACAAACTAATAATGGAAATCATTTGTTCCCATAGTTTATAGCTCTTTTGGCTCATTAAGTGCTGCTCCTCAAGTCCTCCAGGTCAATCATTTGTTGAGAGTTCAAAAAAAACACTGTCGCTTATTGATAATTTGTTACACGTGCCACAACAGGTTTCCCTGTTTTTTCATATTCTAGTTTTGTTGTGCACTGGTTAGTTTTGTGTGCACATGCATCCCTCATGAATCTTTACTTGCTCCAATGTGTCAAAAGCATTCAAGGTCTTACCAAAACATGAAGCAACACACGAAAGTGCTTAACCATACCACCATTGTCTGCATATGCCCAAAAATGCAACCTATCACCTCCCTTGAAAGTCATATTGAGAATCATAACTAAGTTATTAGTATTTCACAGTAAGTATTTTTTCAGTTCATTACCAGAAATGTAAAGGCCAACATTTTGTCTTTGCATGAAATGTGCCTTATTACTTGGATACATGTAGTAAAAAAGAGGTAGTTTGTCAAATCTGCAAGGTGCATTATTAATATAAGCAAATAATACAAGTGTGGCCCTTATAGAACTTGACTAACTGTTCAGAGAAGCAGATGACATGAGTTTATCTTCATTTAATGAAAGATTAGAGTCACACAGTCAGTTGAAACAGAAGTTTGTATATTTATTGTAACTGTAAAAAGCTTTTGGAATCATCTTGTAAAATATCCACAAGTTGAAGATTTAAATTGAAGTAAAATGAGTTTTGTTTTCCAGTAAAGTTCATAGAAATGGGTGGATTAAGACCCTCATGCAGATTTTAGATTGTTTTTAACATGTCTAGGTGTATTAAATTGTCATCACACGATGGTTGCTTTTTTATACTAGTTAAAGAGACTGGGATACATAAGAATTATGCAGATGTGTCAGCTGATTTACCTTCTGTGGTAATAATTTAATCTTGTATTGTTTGAATTATTTCTGACCCAGAGGTTTGCATTGCGGTTTGTCTGAAAGCACATGTGCTCTTGTCAGAAGTTGCATTGCACAGACCTGTTGTTTTTCTAGGCCAAAGTTGAGGGGTTGGTTAGGTGATAATGTTTTTTCAGTGCTTCTTTGTGTTATGTGGCAACTCCTTATCGCTGAATAGGAGTTTTAAAAGGCTCTCCTGCCTGAATGTAATGTCATTGTAAATGTAATTTATCCTTTAAATACTTATATATGTGTTAGATCTCCTATGAACAGAGTTGCTTTGAGTTGTTCTCAGCAGGGCACAAATGAGCAGTGAACATTTGACACCCTTAGTATGATGACTGAAGCAACTAAATTAAAGTATTGCATCTGTAGATTGGCAGCCCTGTTTATAAAGAGATCTCACTTGACCTCACTGTCTATAGTTTGAACATCAGTTAAGACATCTCAATTTTGCTTAGTTATCTACAATGTGTAATGTCAAGTGAATTGTTATTATCTCAACCAACGGAAATCGTCTTGTCAGAATTAAGAATGAAGGCCCACTTAAAAAGCATTTAATAGATTGAATGTTCTCTTCTGCATAGTTTATGACAACAGCATCCTTTTTGAAATTTACCAGTTATCATAGACTAGAAGTAAATGAGTTCTCCAATGGCAATGAGTCAAATAAAAAAGTAATTTCCTGTGTAACGCTGTTCTGAGTTGTGACATTGTTTTTGTATTTTGTCAAACAGGCAAGAAGATGGGGAACTGGAAGAAGGTGAGCTGGAGGATGACGGCGGAGAGGCAGAGATGCCCAGCGGTGAGGGAGCTGATCCCCAGGATAAACCTCGCCGAAGCAAGGAGCACCATGCCAGTGAATCAGATGATGAAAAGTCTCATCGGCGGAGGAGAAAGAGAAAGAGGGAGAGAGAGCGTGAAAAAGAAAAAAGGAGGGCCAAGAAAAAGCGTAAATCTAAGCACAAGGTAAGTGTTTTTGTTAATATGTTTTTATAATAGTCCCTTATGCTTACCAGGGCTGATTGTATTTGATCAAAATACAGTACAAACAGGTAATATTGAGAAATATTAATACAATAACACTTTCTATTTAAGTATATTTTAAAATGTAATTTATTCTCATGATGGCAGAGCTGAATTTGAGACCATTCCTTCATTTTTCACTGTCACATGATCCTTTAGAAATCATTTTAATATGATCATTTGCTGCTCAAGAAGCATTTGTTTTTATTAATGTCAAAAACAGTTGCTGATTAATGTTTATGTGGAAACTGTTATAAAAAAAATTTCACCAGGATTTTTTGATTAATAAAATGTTCAAAAGAGGAGCGTTTATTTAAAATGAACACTATAAATGTCTTTAGTCGCATTTTATCAATTTAATGTGTCCTAGCTGAATAAAAGTATTAATTAATTTTTTTTTTTACCCTGCTGACCACAAACATTTGAATGATTGTGTATGTCATCTTCTCAAATATATTTATGTGTAATGCAGCGTCACGCATCCTCCAGCGATGACCACTCAGACTACAGCGACGAATCAGATTACAGTCCCAGTGAAAAGAGAAAATACAGGGAATACAGCCCTCAGTATCCTCCCGCTGTGAGTAAAAGATTAGTTTTGTTCAGGGCTTGATTTATTTAAAGTAACACTCATGACACAACAACTTCCTTTACTGGCCAGCCAATCATGGGCGCTAACTATGGTTGTTAGTTCCATTTGAATTTGCGATCATATTTGCTTCTGGGAAATGCACCCCAGATTAGGTTTTAATCCCAGTCTGTATTATGTCACTATTTTTAGTCTCAAGGAGGTTACCCTCCTGCTCCCTCTGGTCATGGAGGTCCCATGCCAAAGAAAGTTGGCTATATGAAGATGGACAAGCAGGGTTATGGTGGCTATGATGACTATGAGGAGGAAACGTATGAAGGAGAAGAGGATGAGGACATGGGTGATGATGACTATGATGATTTCACCAAGGAACTAAACCAGTACCGCAAGGCCAAAGAGGTCGGAGGTGGTCCACGTGGCAGAGGTGAATGTTAATTTCATGGTCTTGGTTGAATGTTTTGATGCATATTAACAAAAGTGGTATACTTCATTTCTAATAATCCTTAGGTAGGCTAGATGTTTGGAGTTTGTCCTTTAGTTACAATGTCAAAAGCATGACAAGCATCACATGTTCAGTGTCTGCATACTTCATTTTTTGACTCAAAGTGTGTGAATTCACATCAGTGTGTCAGCATTTGTGTGATTACATCTGGTGAACCTTATTACTGTCACACAGGTGGCAAAAACCGCATGAAGAACCACAGAGGTCGAGGCAGAGGAGCAATGAGGGGACGTGGTGGGAGAGGAGGAGGCAGAGGGAGAGGACGGGGCAAAATGGGAGGAGAGAATGATGATGGTGATGGCATGTACGATGAGATGGAGGTTGGTCTTAATTTGCAAGTTATTAACTTCCTCAAGTTATTAACAGCGACTTTTTTGATTTCTAATTCTAGAAAAGGAAATGACCAAAATCTTAAGAAAACGCTATTGAAAGTTATTTAGGAGATATGAATCTGCTACAATTGCATTTTACAATCTATAAAAGTTATTTGCTAAAAATCATGAATGACTGACAGAGACATGATTCATCAAATATTCCAGCTATCTCACACCTGGGATTATCCTGTGTGCCATTTACTATTTGGCAAGCTGTACAAATTTAACAAGTCATTTTGTCTTTTACTTAACCTTAAGACATGTGTTTTTTTGATAGTATGGAGATGATGACTTTGACAACATGGGAGATGATGACTATGATGATTACTCAAAAGAGCTAAATCAGTACAGGAAATCAAAGGACAGAGGACGGGGTGAGTTCTACTTAAATAATAGATGTAAGAACACACCTAAATCTCAGATCAGCATTGAAGGTAAAGTATTACTTGTTTGAGTGTTTATCATTTCTAACCTTATTTTTGTTTTCTTCAGGTGGAAAAGGTGCGCGAGGTCGTGGGAGAGGCAGAGGAGGTCGAGGAATGAACAGGGGGAGAGGGAGAAATCGAGGGAGGGGCCGTGGAGGAGACCAAGGTCCCGATGAAGATAACAGTGGAGATATGGACGTGGGGGTAAGACAGTTCTACAGACTGTCCGCTTGGTTCATAATCAATCAGCAAAACCTAAATTAGCAACTGAATCATTTGTTCTCTGACTGCTTTAGGATGGATCTGGAGGCTCGAGGAGGAATGATCAGGAGAAACACGGACCGGACAAGAAGGGGAAAGCTATCTGTAAATACTACATTGAGGGACGCTGTACATGGGTAAGCTTACTTTAGTGGATGTTACATATAAAATTGATTGTAACACAATCTAGATGTCATTGTCTTTAAAAGCATTAAAATAAATGATCGTATGTTTAAATCAGTCATGTCTGACTTATAAGATGATGCAAAATCACATATGACTGCGGACAACCTGACTTATTTCTGTATTAAATGCTGTCATTGTATCATCAGGGTGACCACTGTAACTTCAGTCATGACATTGAGCTGCCAAAGAAGAAAGAACTCTGCAAGTTCTACATCACTGGCTTCTGTGCACGAGCAGAAAACTGTCCTTACATGCATGATATCCTTTGGTCATTTTGCTTGATTGTATTCTCATGAGCACGTATCATCTATATAAAGACATTTTAATGATACAGTCATGCACTCTGATGTTGAAATAACTCCTTGACTCCACTGCACGTGATTTCCCTTGCAAGCTGTTCCATACAACAGGGAACTGTGTGAATGGTGAGGAGTGTATGTTCTCCCATGAGGCCCTAACAGAAGATACTCAAGAGCTGCTGGATAAGGTGACCTTCATCAATATTTTTAATTCAGATGTAGTTCTCTCATTGTTGTTTCTATGCACGTAGAGTAACCCTGCTCCTATTTTTTTTCATTGAAGATGCTGGCAGAGGATGCAGAAGCTGGTGCAGAAGATGAGAAAGAGGTTGAGGAACTTAAAAAGCAAGGCATTAACCCTCTTCCAAAACCACCCCCAGGTGTTGGTCTTCTCCCAACTCCACCAAGACCTACTCCAGGGGATTCCTCTGCACCCGGAGACTTTGGAATACCTGGTGCCCCACATGGTAATATCCCTCCAAGTTGTCCAACAGCTCCAGGCCCTGGTACAGGCCCTGTTCCTGGTCCTGGAGTTGGGCCATGCCCAGGCCCTCCTCCTCCCTGCCCAGATGGAAGCACCTTCCAAGGGCCACCAAACCCCAATGGCGGTCCTCCGCCACCTATGGGTCCACCACCTTCTTGTGGAGGAAATGCTGGAAAGAAGATTCCATCCTTATTTGAGATTGTGGTGAAGCCCACAGGACAGCTTGCACAAAAACTGGGTGTCAGGTTAGCTATTTTTTCTTTCTGTCAAGTCATCTTGGTTTACTTACTAGCCGAGTACAGAATGTACTGACAAAGACGCACTCTTTACAGAGGACCAGGTCCTGGCAATGCTGCTGCAGGACCTCAGGGACCTCCTGCAGGTCCCCCAGGTGCACCTCCGCCTCGCTTTCCTGGGGCCTCACCACCAGGACACATGGGTCCGGGCGGTCCTCATGATATGCCTCCGATGGGCCCATCTAACATGAATCAAGGCCCTCCATCAATGGGTACAGGACTGCCAATGATGCAGAACTTTGG
Source organism: Carassius carassius (assembly GCF_963082965.1). NCBI lineage: Eukaryota > Metazoa > Chordata > Actinopteri > Cypriniformes > Cyprinidae > Carassius > Carassius carassius. Next base: position 13,087,784 of record NC_081782.1, read on the forward strand.
CCAAGGAGATGGACCACCAAACCCGGGCATGATGCCTCCAGGTGGTGGAACATCTGGTAGCAACTTTTATGATAACTTCTACCAGCAACAGCAAGTTATGTCGATAGATGGAGGTGGAAGAGATGGTGAGTTCATTTTGTATTTTAACTTCAGTTCTTTATTAAATTCCAAATTAACTTTTATCAGTACATGCATTGCCTGAGACTCGGACTCGTGTCCTTGTTGTTTTGTTGTTGCTCACACCATGCTGTACCATTTGAGCTAATGTGAGCTGCTTTATTGTCCTACTCTGTTCTACTTCTGAAACAAGAGATTAGTATTTAGCCTCATTCTTCGCTTCCTTGTACAGGTGACAACTTTCAAGGTGTGGGTGGTGGAAACTTCAATGATCAGTCACCTGGGAACCAGAACTCTGGAAGCATAGAGGGTCCAGCTAATGTAGGCCCATCTAATCAGCCTGGTACAGCAGTGCCAGATTTCCTGCCCCCAACGCAGCGTGTGCTGTTTATGAGACTCCAGCAGAAACAACAGGAGGATGAGGAGAGAGCCAGGAGGCTGGCTGAAGGAGGAGGAACTGAGAGGGAGAATGAAGGTACTAATGAAAAACATTATGCCCCCTTCATGAAACACGAGCAGAATTAATTTTTGTGTAAAGTGTTCATAAAGCCGTTCTGACATAAACTTTCAAATTCATGAAAATGTTCATATTTTCAAAATGTACTCCTGCTCGCTACCATGTGTAAATGGTGCGTAAAATGTTCTGTGTTCTTTTTGGCAAACTGATGACACAAAATTTTGATACACTGCAATAATAAAGTTAATTTGCCTTTGGACACTTTTTTTTTTAATTATTATTATTATGATTGTTTTATTTTTATTTTTTTGCAGCTGAGTTGATAATTGTAAAAGGCAGCTCAATTTATTATATTTGGCAAATTTCTTAAAAATTAAATACTAGTAGGCTAATACATTGCCGCTGTTAATATTACTTACCATAGCAACTAAAGCGTCTCAGCTGGAAATACGCTGTTCCACCAAAGCCACCAGCTGGTGGTTTTAAGAAGAGAGCCTGACATTTTTTCCGCTGGCTGAAAACACTTTGGTGGTCACACATTATTGAATATTTATTGATAAGCATATGGCCTAATCTTTTTTTTGCATTTATGCAGTATACTGGAGCCAGACCTGAGAAAGTAGAACAGAATATTCCACTGCGTTCCTGTACACGCAGTTTGCGTAGCTGTAATTCATAGGTGGGGATCATGCTAATTGTGAATGATGCACAAGCACCCTGTTCACGAAGGATTGGAATTCATTATCATACACGTTTTACTGTCAAATCGAAGAGTTTGTGAATCCGGAGGAGAGTTTTCGGGAAGGTCCATTTTATGCTCAAATTACTCAGAATTTACTCATATATTTACGCAAGTTTCATGAATGAGGACCATTGCCTTTGCTTGCAGCATTTAATACAATATCACATGACATATTTTCTGCAGAATCAACGTGCATAGCTTTTATACAAGATTGTTCACTCTTTACCAAAGTACTTTTCAAGGAAGCTGGCTTTTTAAGATTAAAATTTTTTGTCATACAAATAGCTGAGGTTTTCAGAGCCCTAACTTTAAATGTATAAGTTGCCAAGGCTATTTCTGGGAAGGAAACATTTCAAGGGCTCTGCTCAAAGCTTGACCCTGCCCAGGACCTCGTAATACTGTAAACATCCTCTGGCCTGGGGTTGCGCAATCTTGCCATAAAAAAATCTTGTCCCTCCACTAGATGGTGCTTTCTTGCACTGAGTCAAACTTACATAGGCTGATGTTTTTAGATTAGACTGCCAGTTAAAAGAAAGTCCCACTGATCTCTGAATCTCTGCACTTCCATTTACTTGCAGGAGATTCAGCAAACTGGTATTCCAGTGAAGATGAGGATGGTGGTGGCAGTGTCACTTCCATTCTTAAAACCTTGCGGCAACAAACACAGACCCAAGGCCCAGCCAAGCCGGATGGAGCTCCCAGTGACCCTCGTCTACAAAAGTCTCAGCCTGCACAGACACCCACCCGACCAGCAGATCCCCGTCTAGCGCGAGACCCTCGACTATCCCGCAACACAGACTCCTCTCAGGCACCTGAAGCCAGTGCTTCATCCTCTCTATCTCCTACCCCTTCAGATCCCCGTCTTGCCCGGCATGCAGCCGCCCATGCACCTAAACCAGAGCCCCCACTTGTGTACAAACCCCCGCCATTGACCGCCCCGGCCAGTAATGAAGAAGAGGAAGGTGAGAGGATGCTGAGGGACAAGCCCGTGCCCATCCCCCTTGATCCTTTAATGGGCATGGCTTTGCGTGATCCCCGCTCCCAACTACAGCAGTTCAGCCACATTAAAAAGGATGTAGTACTACACAAGCCTTCATTTTCTAAGGCAGTGCTGTGGAGTCCTGAAGACTTAATTCCTATTCCCATTCCTAAACAAGACTTGCTCCCACTGCCCCCTGGCATCCCTCCAGTTACCGCCATGGATCCTCGTTTGTCCCGTACACAGCCACCGCACCAATCTGTCTCTCTCCCTCCTACTGCTCCTCCTGCTGAGCAGTCAAATCAGTCCTCCTCTTCCCTACCAGACTTTGAACTGCTCTCCCGCATCCTCAAAACTGTCAATGCCTCTTCATCCAGTCCTTCTCAAGGCGCTTCTACAGGAATCTCTTCACCTCCGTCCGTCTCTGCCGAGAAGCCCGTTGACCCTCGAATGGCACGAAAAGCCACTGCCGACCCCCGACTCCAGCCACAAAAATCTGCCCTAAAGTCCACTTTGGAGGCATCTGCTCCTCAAGGATCTCCCCCAGCTGCCTCCTTATCTCCACCTTCCTCCAGCCCCAGCATCGCACCCTACGACCCTCGGCTGCTATCAGCAGGAGGGTCAGTTCGAGGTGTTGGAGCTGGTGGCGTAGGTAGCGGCAGCGGCAGCAGCAGTAACGTGCTGAGTGGCATCAGTCTGTACGACCCTCGGACTCAGGGCTCAGACAAAACCGAGGGTTCAGGGACCTCTAGAAACACTAGTCCTCCCCCTGAGCCCAAGTCAAGTGAAAGTACAGCAGCTTCATCTAAACCCAAGTCTAAAGAGCCCCTGTTTGTGCGCAAGTCTGCGCTGGACCAGCCGGAACCGGAGAAGAGCTCGACGGAGCAGACTACGGATCGCTACAACAGCTACAACCGCCCTCGACCCAAACCTTCACCTTCACCCAATGCAGGGACTGCTGCAGGGGCCCCTGCCACAGGCAGTCCATCCGCAACTGGTCAGGGCCCTACTGGTTCTACAGAGCAGCCCGCAGGAGTTCACAACCTTCCTGTTTCCACACTGTTCACTATGGTAAAGCAGGTCAACAAAACAAGTGGCACTGGCAGCCCTTTTGGCGGCAATAGCCCCGCACAGCCTGACGTGGCTGAACAGGACAATGGCTCTCTAAAAGATGTTTTCAAAGGCTTTGACCCCACAGCGTCACCGTTTTGCCAGTGAACTCTTCTAAGCCGCTTTAGGACTTTTAGGTGTGCGGCTTCACAGATACCCGATATATAAAGATATTCACTCTTGCCAGGTTACACACCACAGTATTCACATATAGATTTCTATTGGACGGTTGGGATTGGGAGGGATTATATCTGTACTAGTGAAGAGAAAGAGAAAAAATAAAACGCTATTTTAAAACCGAATGAGAAACGTTTAAATAAAATGTTCATTTTAAGGACCTCTATGCGTGTATACATCAAGAAAAACTGAAATACATTAATTTTGGCGTTACGAAAGACAAACACTTTCATCATCCTATACTAAACAGGTTCATTGGATTATGACCCATTACCCTTACCAAATCATCCTGCTCGAGTTTGCCGGCTGACTTTTTTTGTCCACCTGGCTTCAGGGAGACTTTATTTACTGCCACTCCCTTTGCCTCCTGCGGTGGAGCTGAACTAGTTCATGTTGTTTGCTGTCACTTTTCATTTGCTTCCCACCAGTGATTTAGATCTTTTAAAAGACATTTTAGCTAAATTTCATCTCTGCTTAGACTAGTTTGCTAATTTTTCACGTCTGTATGGATGCCGCTTATATTCCTATTGCTTCAAAATCGTGTTTAGTCTATTGATGCCACTCCACAGATGAGACCTACCATTGTATGTGTTTGTGTCACATGTGAAATCATTTTAATTTATTTTTTATACTTAAGCGGTCTGCTTTTTTTTTTCTTCTTCTTCTTCTTTGTAACGTGGCTGTCAGATTGAACAATTTTATGAATGTGTATATATATATATAAATATAAATATATATACATGTGTATAGAACATATTCTTCCCATTTGGTTTGTAAATTAACTTGAATTGTGCAACAGCTAATGTTGATGGAATATATATCATGTCATTCTGTAGTTTTCTCACAGCTCTGTCATGCCTTCCCTGAAACAGGTGGTATGTCTCAATGACTGCTCTGAAGTATCTTGGGGTTTTTTTTGTTTGTTTTTGGGTTGCCTCTCTGCAAATGACGGCTTTGTAAATTGAAAAATGTCCATATTTGACAAAAGGTAACATTTTGTAACCATTCATTGTAGGTAAAGTTGTGAAGTATTTAATAAAGGCAATACCAGATTGAAAACGAGCAGGACCTCAAACAGTGAGTGAATCGGTGGTGTTGGTTGTATCATGATTCTTTTGTCCATCTGTGTGAGCGTGATATGAGTCATTTCCTCTAGATTCCAGGTCTACGACATTCCTTACTCTTTATTGTTGGTAGGGTTTTACAAAGGTATGGCAAGAAGGATGATTGTGTCATTGGTGTTTCAAACCTGAATGAATTTATTTCATCTAAAGAACAAAAAAAGAACAAAGTTAGTAACCAAACAGTTTTGGTGACATTTGACCTCCATTGAATGGAGAAAAGAAAAATATTTCTTAAAATATCTTCTTTGCATTTCCACAGAATTAAGTCTTACAGGTTTTAGAAGGGCATAAGGAAGATACAGAAATAATTTTATTCCTTTAAGTGCAATGTAGGTTACCTTTATGGCACTTCCCTCAGCACCAATGTAAACTGAAGAAATCTCAGTTAAGTTAAAGTTGTGTCAATTTATCACAGGGCTTAACAGTGTCTTTGCTGTTACGCTGAACCTCCCTAAAATGAGAAACCACATAAAAAGATCCTATTTGACTTTGTTTTACATTAGTCGGTTGTAAACACATTTCTATACAGGCTACCGCCACACCCTGCTGTTTTTATAAATGTAGTGGCCACTAAATTCTGCTTTTTTTCTGCCCATGTTTTATATTTTAACTGCTACAATCTGATTCAATATACAGCAAGATGATCCAAAAAGCACCAAGTTCATTATGGATGACTCCACTCCAGTATTTACAAATTCTATATAAATATGAAATAATGTATACTGTATATTTAGCTATTTAAAATGCCTGAGACATCTGAAAGGTTGTGCTTGAGTAGCTCTGAACCTAAGGAGTGCTGATTTTCTGTGGCAGGGGAAACTGGCCTTGATTAAATGGAGGCAAAATTCGCGTAATGCTCTTACAAAGTAGCTTATTTTAGCCCAGATCCTTTGTTTCAAACTGTATGCAAAGCTTTTCTCAGAACTAAAATACAGCTGCCTGTCACGGATACCTAGTGTCAACACCAATTGAAAATAGAATAGCTGAACCTTCATAAGAATGATGCATGGCATATATTTTGTAACTAAACCTTTTCAGCTAAATTTTAAGGCGCAAGTAAACATGATATCAATCTAAAAAGATTATAGTTGCAGTATTAATTTCTTACATAAAAAATATTTTTCTGTACTTTATAGGGCATTAAATAAAATAATAATGTGGCATTTAATTTACAGCTATAACCTTATATAATTATTTTTTATGTGGAAAACAATGTCAGAGACTACTATCAATATAAACATTTTACTGTCATCCTATTTTTAGTGTTACTTTAACTGGAAGCCCTGCTCTCAATCTAGAGCTGTTTAGGAGATTAAGTCGTTCTAAACGTCATGCCAAATTTCTACAGCCATCATGTTTGTGATTCCCATGTGGACACAACTACAACCTTGTCTTTGGTCCCTCCACCCTATTTCCTGCCCTCTTTGAGGAATTCCATCCAGTACTCATTTTTCTTGGCAAGACAGATCTGAGCCAGGCACTAGAGCGGGAACGAGATGTCTGCTTAAGAGACCTCAAAAACAAAACCGTCTTCCTTTACAAAACAGACAGGGAAATTCATTGAGTCAACGAGTGGAGCCTTCCTTTTCACTTGAAACGCTTTCTTCCTATTATTCCACTGGTGTGGATAAAGGGGAAATAACATATTAAAATAGACTATGTAAAATATTCTCTGGTTTGACAAAAATAGCCCGGAATAGGTTTGAATTCCAAAATTTGAATGGGTAGGCAAAATGTTTGCAAATAGTCATCATAAAATTGCTAAAATTGTCCTGCTTTAAAAAAAAAAAAAATAATAAAAAATCTTATTATAATGGCCAGCATCTTATGAGAGTAATATTATTTATTTTGATATAACTACACTCTCTAGCATAAAATCATGCATTTATGTATACCTAAGCAAGCAACTTTTTATTTCAACTCAACATGTGTGTGAAAATGCTGTTTAATGATAATTACCGCGGTCAATTCAAACATACTATATACTGAGTTCCCACAGCAGCCCCTCGGCCCTCTGGGAACTATCTGCACTAAATGGGTCATGCGGCCTGTTTACTTCTTTTTCTGCGGAGCTGTGCCTTTTCCCAAGTCTGCTCTCGTTAAATTGCTCTTGTAAATCACACCGATTTTGTGACATGTCTGAACTGAAGTAAGCTATTTCCAACTGGGCTAAAGATTAATATATAAATATTTTATTCATCACTCTTTGTTCTATTTCAGTCCTTTGTATTGTTTTCTTATCTTATATAGCAATCACTGCCCACACTGGCAGAATGTGTCCTTGTGAGGAGCAGACTAAATAGACCATGAATGCAAACATAGTGTGACTAAACTAGTGTAAAACTGTTTAAATGCTGTCCATTTATGATTATGGCATGCAGGCTTTAACAACATCATTCCAACTTTTGAACTCCAGTCACTTTAATCTGTCTGTACAGTGATAATACACTTTATTAAGCTCACTGATCTTACACAATGTTATGCTATTTATTCTATAGATAGATGAGGGCTAAAACAATCCAATAAGAATGTCCAAAATATGTCACACATCAGTAGATTGTCTGAGTCCATAGTGATTTCATGGTGGAATTACAGCTATTTTTCCATTTCAGCTTAGTGTGTCATCCTCCCAGAATGCCTTCTGATAGGCCTGTGCTCTGAACACTGTGAAAACACTCCAGAGCACTAATGCAAACCACATGTCATATCCCAAAATTCCCAGAATTCCCGCTAGTAAGGTCACTTAGCTAGTCAATTGTCCTGCAAAATTGGTCTCTGGTTTAGCATTCCCCCATTTACTGCCCATTCATACAATATACACAGTAACATATTTGATGGATTGACGACTTGAGAGGGCTTCTCAGAGGGGGGTGCTGGTTGACCCGAGGGGTCATTCTGGCCCTTTGCGTCAGAGCTGACCAGAAAGTGAACCCTCCAATGCTAAGCCACTGATTAATTCAACCAGAACAGACAATGGATCTTCCAAGAAATGATATGTGGAGGAGGATGGTCTTGATCCTCACATGGTTTCTGCAGTAATCTGTGACCTTATTGAAGACTCCCCAGTTGCACAAAATGGCACAGAAGTTTTATGCCATTATAGTTTTGTCTGTCCGTGGAGTAAGGGGAATTTCTAGGTCACTGAATCATAGTCTAAAGATCTTTTTCACACAGATAATGAGACATTATGGAATAGTATTCAGTCAGCTGGGTCATCACTATGATACATCAAGTGAAATCATGTTGAAATTTACCGGAAAAAAGCTCAAAAGCTTAATCCAGAACACTGAACACTGGGAATACAAACCTAAAAAATAGGTTAGACTGTGGTGTGTTGAGTGTGTGTTAAAGTTATAAATGTCAGGTCTGTGAATGTTGGAAGTCTGATAATAATTCCAGAGGTAGTCGTTGATTTTAACATTAACTAGAGCTTAAACCCACAGAGCCATAAAACAGAGACCTGTTTTACAGGATGGTTGGAAAGGGCCTTGTATGCATATTTGTAGTCTGAGATCAACTTGGCTTATAGTCTTATAGTGAGTGTCAAACAAATGTTTCTAATTTGGATCAAATTAATTTAATAAAAGTAGGTCCTTTTTGCTGTTTTCAACATCTTTATATGTGCTCGCATCAGCATTTTTATCTTTAAGTGTACTGATGATCTGGCACAGAGACACATCACATCACATTCATTGGTTTCTTTAGAAAGATGATACACAATTATGATACACCATTTTTTAATCTTTCAAAACATGAAATAATACATTTAACTTAAAACCAATTATAACAACAATGTAACATTTTTGCAAATTATTTTAACTTAAAATAGTAAGTCTTTGACAAACATTTAATGCTTACAAAATATATGTCTTATATGTTAGACAACTTATTGAAAATTATGGTATTTACCAGTAAATGCATATTACAACATTGTTTCTGTGCTTATGAAGCATGATTTCCTTTGTTTTTAGACTATTATTGGGACAGATCTACAACAGGGTAGGGCTTGTCTATCCCATGAGTCAATGCAGCATAAGCATGGGAAAAAAACATTGCCACATACTTGCTATGCTGAGTGGCCTGAAGGTAGAGGAAAAGCTCATCACTAATTGAAAATTCTGTCATCATTTAGTTATTGTCATATAATTTCAAAATTTATCCAACTCTGTTTTTTCCATAGAACACCAAGGGAGAAATTAACCAGAATGTTATAATGGATATGGATGGGGACTGGGCTGTCAAGCTTAAAAAAGGACAACAAAACACTATAAAAACATAAGGAACAGAAGTTGTTGACTTAAACTTGGTCACCACAGGCTACTTTCATTCATGAAAAAGAGTTGACATTATATTTTTAAATAATGTGTTTGTTTGTTTGTGTTAGCGTGTATGTTAAACAGATGACAAAAAGCCATAAGAGTTTTAAAGATATGAAGATGAGTACATGACTTAAAAGTGTTTTTTTAATACAAATTTTTTTGGATGAACTGTCCCTTTAATTACAAAGAAATAACTGATGGAGGAAGCCAGCACAAACGGAGCATATGTCAAGTGCGCACTTTAACACTTAAAACAGATAGACGCCGTACTGTGTGTGTGTGTGTGTGTGTGTGTGCGCGGGCGCGCGCGCAAACTCACTTTAGGCGTCCCCCTGCCTTCCTCCTGCCAAAGATTTGCTCATTCACGAGCATCGTCCCTGCCCTTCTGCAGCTCTTCACCCTCAGCTTCAGCGCGCTTAAGAGGTTTATAGCTACCCTAACGAGAACAGCTTATCCACTAACACCCCGGAATAACCTACCAGAACAGGATTTCAACGCAGGCATCAAAGGCAAGTACAGATACTTTCACCTGTAGTTTTAAATATTATAACTTAAATCTCAACTTACTAAACTCATCAATGCTCAGATTTATTGTGTCATGAAGAGCCTTAGTGATTAGGCTGCTTGTTGAATCAAATACAGTGTCATTTGTTCGTTAGAAAAAATAACACTGAAAACTTTGCTGCTTTAATTTTTCAGTATATAGCATTCATTGTACTTTTTTGACAACTTTTAATTTAATTTGTGGTGTCGGAAACCGACCTCAGAACTCTTAAAATGTAAAAGAATTAACAGACATTATTGCAAGTTAAATGGATATAACAGAATATTATGACATAGTGATAAGAACATTGTTTACCGTATATATACATCTAAAACTGTATTGTCCAATGGCTTTTTCATTGGACAAATCAGGGTTTTGGTGTACTGTAAAAACCTTTAATTATTATACTTAATCAAGGTTTTAGTCATCCACATTGTTCTCTCATTTGGTTATAAAAAAACTATGCAATTTCAAATAAATATAATAAAAAGCAATAATAAACTGATAAATAACCAAGCCTCCCACTTTCGAAACACCATGGTGGGTGTAGACTAAAGTCTCAGTTATGTTAAAGCAATGACACCATGTGGTTTAGAAGGGAAATCCGGGAATTGGCTGATCTCAAGGACTAACAGTGTTTAACCATTATATAACAGGAGTGTGTTAGTGTAACAAGTCCAAGTGATTTTCTGAAGGTCATGAGGACAGATGTCATATAAGACATGTAAATCACTTCTTCTCTCCATTTACAGAACACAGCTTTTAAACATTCAACATATATTTTTGTATATCTATCTATCTATCTATCTATCTATCTATCTATCTATCTATCTATCTATCTATCTATCTATCTATCTATCATTATTCTAATGTATAAAGTAAGGTTTCACAGTTGTGCTGTGCTGTGATACTGAGAAAATAATATCTCATTATTCAAAAGTGATAAATGTTTATATATTTCAGGGACACTTGATGTAAATAATGCATCTTTGCTGCATGTTATTCTGTTGTTCAGTGAAGGGAAGGTTTCCAAATGTTGTGCAATCTTCACACTACATTAAAATGTTGAATACAATAACACACGTTGGTGTGGATGTAATTTAATTTCTAGAGTTCAAAGGAGAACAGAAGTGGGGATTTATAGTCTCGTTCTCTACTGCCAATAATGTTCTGGGGCAGTTTCATAATATTGTCATAAAGGCATGCACGCAAATAACATCCTAGCTATTATATCTTTAGAAAATCCAATAAATTCCTGCAACATGTCGTGGAAAGATTGAAATTTTATGAGGGTTTGTAATTTATAGGTAAGTAGCTGCAAAGACTAGAGGAAAAAAAACATCTTATTCTCCTCTCTGGGGAGAAGAAAAACAGTGTTGCTTTCTTCATCGTTGAAATTGCACAGTAAACATATGAGCTTTTTTGTAACCCCACTCTTGAGTTTCACAGGGTGTAAATCTTTCTTCTCTTTGTTTGTTCCTCAGATCTGCAGTTGTGATGATACATTCCAGGAACTTCTGAAGAGTTTCGGACATAAAGGACGTCGCTTCTAGCAGCCACCGGGAAATTTAGAAGTGAAATAAAGGAGACAAACCAACCCAAACGTATGAAAGAGTTAATATCAGACTGAGGACTAGGTTCCTCTCCATTTCTGCAAAAAACATCATCACACGTTTGACACAAAATACTGGGAAACAGAATGCCAGCCAAGACACCCATGTACTTAAAGACATCCACACCAAAGCGAGGCAAGAAGCAGAAAATACGGGACGTTCTTTCAGGAGACATGATAAGCCCGCCGCTTGGTGATGTGCGTCACAGTGCCCATGTCGGGCCTGAGGGAGAAGGGGACATGTTTGGTGATGTGGGATTCTTGCAAGGCAAACTCAATATGCTTCCAACCCTCAATCAAACGCCTAGCTCTCGTTCTCACAGTATTGACAAAAGAATGGATGAGATCTGCGATGTGAATAGCAAGAGCCACACTTACCATCGCAGTCATAATTCACAACACAATTCTCTCCTCAAAACCACCATCTCCATGCCAGTGTTCATCGCTCCTGTGCAGCCTCCTCCTAAACCCCCACGACTGCATTTAGACGAGCAGCCGTCCCCTGTCCATAAGCAGCAGAATCACCATCACAGTCCCATGCAGCAGCGCTCCATGTCTGTGTGTGAGGAAGGGATTGGGAAGCGCAGGGATCCCTGTCGTGACCTCTCTCTCTCCGCCTCCATTGCAGTCCTGCCGCACATGGTGCCTTCCACGGGCTCCTTATCTGAGGCTTCCTCGGATGACTCCATGTCGGAAGGCTGCGGTCCGCTGGAGCCAAAACGAGGCTTGAGTCTGGACTCTGATGCAGGGCTTAGTAATGAGGACCTGCGGAGCGAACACTGTGAATCTCCCGCTATCTCTCCCAGCATATCACGCTCGGAGTCTCTTATGGGTTTGGACCTGGACCTGGGACCGTCCATTTTGGAAGATGTTCTTAGGATCATGGACCGTTATAAGAGTGGTCCATGTTATTGGTCATTCTAGGCTAACTGGAGATGTAAAATATTTAAGCACCAACAATTTGTTTATTTTTATATTTGCTATTAATTATTAAGATATGCTTTGCAGGGAAAGGAATTGTGATTTTGGCTATGTAGTAAATTTTTATGGAAAATGTCAGATATTTTGCATAAAGTTCAGAAAGTATCATTTTTAGTCAATGTAGGTCACTATTATCAAGTAATGACCCAAAATGGAGTTTTGATTTACTTCCACTGGAGTAAAAATATTATGCAGATATGTAAAATATGAGCTCTAGGTGATCTAAGATTCTTCTCCCTGCCTATGAGTACAAAGGAAATCACTTTTTTTTTATATTTTGTTTATCTTTGATGGGATGTTATATTTCAGTATTTTATAGCATTGTAATATATGAAATAAAAGGATCATGTAAATAAAATATGAAAAGACATGCCTCTACAGTTTTAATAAAACAATTCTTTCTTTCTTTCTTTCTTTCTAGTTTTATTTAAAATGGACTGTTTGTGGAATGGAATAAGTATTATATATATATATATATATATATATATATATATATATATATATATATATATATATATATATATATATATATATATATATATATATATATATATATATATATATACACACATATATATATATATATATATATATATACACATATATATATATATATATATATATATATATATATATATATATATATATATATATATATATATATATATTTACATGTATAGATTTGTATAAATTTGATTAAGGTATTTCCTAAAATGAAATGTATTATTATTATTATTATTATTATTAATATTTAAATTTATTTATTATTGCTTAAATATCTGATGGTAGTAAAATTACAACTAGTCGGGCAGAATGGCAGATGTTTTTCTCTTTTTTTTAGCGAGAGCTTAGTCCGGACTTCTTTTCTAGTATTTAGGTCTAACCCCGACGGTACTCAATGTACTTCCGCTGCAAAGATGAATTGACATGCGAATCATCCAATAAGATAACAGACTGGGGAGGGTTTTCAAGCAAACAACCAATCACAGAGCCAAAATACCTTACGCCTATTGAATGCGACAGCTTTTGTTGCTATTAAAAGTGCTGTATAACTCGATAGAAGTCTGTTGTGTAAAATACATATCACACATACTATTATTGCTATATATATGTTTGAAATCTGACCACCCGAAAGACCCCAGTGTTACAAATTACTATTAGCCAACATGAAGTGAGTGAAACTGTCAAATTTCATTATATTTACTAGTGCAAATGTGCAGATTCATTGGCCATTGTCCAAACCGCTGTTTATTAAACAAATGTTTTTGCTCTAATGCCTCTTTCATCCATTTAGGCTGAATATCGAGGGCTTATTAGTCTACTTTCCGTATGACTACATTTATCCTGAACAATACTCGTACATGCTTGAGCTGAAGAGGACGCTGGACGCAAAGGTGTGTTATAGTCCATTTATTAAGCCAATATCTTCATGCATGTAAGTTAATATGTTAACATCAAGGGCAGTTAATATGACTTTTCACTCCTTGCCAAAAGTAATGTGCAACACGTAATCTAAAACGGGTTTAAAATGCACTCTCAGTTACTTTATACAGTAACGTTACACTATTATTTATTTTGGAATTAAACCAATGGCAGTTAGAACGTTGAATGGAATTGAGTGTAAGCATCTCATGTGAAAATTAGAACTTGTGTTTTTTATATGTTGAATAGTAGTTGTTGGTATCTTAATTATGTGTATAACTTGTGTGTATGTGTGTGTGTGTTTCTTATTATTATTAATGAGAAGCCTTAGGAAAATTTCCAAATTGGTGGATAGTAAAGTTAAATCAGTCAATCATGAATGCAGTTTTTGTAGTTTTTTATTAACTGAGAGACAACTATCTATCTATCTATCTATATATCTATCTATCTATCTATCTCCCCATTTTTATGATCTTGCAAAGGGTCATGGAGTTCTCGAGATGCCTTCAGGAACAGGAAAAACAATTTCTCTTCTTTCCCTCATTGTTGCTTACCAGAAGGTGAGAGATGGGTTGAATGATTGGGTTATATAACTTGAAAGTTCATTATAATGAGAGTCAGATAACTGCATATAATGTGATTTATATTTTCATCACTGGCAGGCTTACCCTTTAGAAGTCACCAAGCTTGTCTACTGTTCTCGCACAGTGCCTGAGATAGAGAAGGTATTCATTCAACATTACATCCATGTTTATAACCCATTGCATACTTCATGACTTATTTTTTAATTTCTTTTCAAATATGTGTTTCATCATTTAATCAAATATTTATTTTCTGAAACCTCTCTGCTCTCATGTCAGGTTGTGGAGGAGCTAAGGAAACTAATGGATTATTATGCAAAGCAAACAGGAGTGAAAAATGACTTCCTTGCACTTGCACTTTCTTCACGGAAAAACCTGTGCATTCATCCTGAGGTAGAAGCTGCTAAATGAGCAGATTTGCGTGTGGTTTCAGTAAATCTCTTTGTGTAGGTGAACTCATGAAGTGAAAGTGAATGTGTGATTACAGGTGAGCTCCCTGCGTTTTGGAAAAGAAGTAGATGGAAAGTGTCACAGTCTGACAGCATCATATATTCGTGCGCAGCATCAAAGTAACCCAAGTCAACCTGTCTGCCAGTTCTTTGAGGTACGAAGCATTTCTCAAGCATTTGCTGTAGCATTTGGCCTTTTTTTCTAATCCTGGTACAATTTGTGTAAGGCCTGAATCCCTGTATGTGTTTTATTCTGAAGTATATAATAATAATGTTCATTAGAAGAAAATTTTTACAATTTTAAAATAATTTAAAAATATTTATGTTTTAAAATGATTAATATTTATTGTTATTTTATTTATATATATATATATATATATATATGTATATGTGTGTGTAGTCGAATTGCAATTTGCATAGTCTTTGATCAAAATATTAAAAATAAAACCATTTAATAAACATTTAATTTAAATATAAATCTATTTAAAGTATACTATTTAACTGATATTAAAATATGTGCTGTCAAATGATTAATTGTGATTGATCGCATCCATAATTGTTTACATAATATGTGTGTGTACTGTGTATATGTGTTATGTATATATAAATACACACACATGCATGTATATATTTCAGAAAAATATGTTTATATATTAAATATATTTATGTCTATAAATATAGACATGTATATACATGTAAATATTTTCTAAATATATACTGTATGCGTGTGTATTTACATATACACAATAAATATACACAGAACACACACATATATTATGCAAACAAAACCTTTTATTTTGTATGTGATTAATCGTGATTAAATCGTTTGACAGCACTAATTAAAATAATAATTTGCCTGTATGCAGGAATTTGATGCAGTAGGGAGACAGGTGCCCATTCCCCCTGGTATATATAACTTGGATGATCTGAAGGACTTTGGGCGTAGAAAAGGCTGGTGTCCGTACTTCCTGGCGCGTTACGCAGTGAGTACTTGCTAGATTTAATATATGCAATTGATTGATTATTGCACACAATTGATTGTTGATGCTTTCATACGTTTCTTCTTTTAGATTCTTCACGCAAACATTGTAGTGTACAGCTACCATTACTTACTTGATCCCAAAATTGCAGACCTGGTATCGAAAGAGCTTGCAAAGAAATCTGTAGTTGTGTTCGACGAGGCTCACAACATCGGTGAGTAGAAATTTGCAGTACTTGTCATGATCACCCATATCATGTGGCCAGATCTTGGATATTTAACCTGATATTGTTCCCTCTAGATAATGTGTGTATTGATTCCATGAGCGTCAACATTACCAGGAGGACTCTCGATCGCTGTCAGACTAATGTGGAAACCCTGCAAAACACCATTAGCAGGTGTGACAAAATACTGGAGGAGAGAACTCATTAGTCTTATCTATTAATACATGAGTAATGCCTTTAATTTCCGGCCATCTGTTTGTATTCTTTTAAAGAATTAAGGAAACAGATGCTGCCAAACTCAGAGAAGAATACAGGAGATTAGTTGAAGGTCTTAAAGAAGCAAATGTCGCCAGAGAAACTGACATCTATCTGTCCAACCCAGTTCTGCCAGATGAAATCCTTCAAGGTCAGTTTTATCATCTCCAACAACCCCTAAAGTATGCGAGTCACACAAAAATGTCTGTCTTTGCATTATATAAACCAAGTGGCATCTGCAAACAAATGTTATATTTCACGAAATTTAAACTACGCATTTTGGTGATGGCTTTCAACCAACTCGTCCCACGGAAATTTTTAGCTGATGAATGAAGTCATCCTCCCTGTTTGACATCCAGAAATGTCCAGATACTTCTAGTGTTGATTTAAATAAAAATACAATGTCTGTTCTAAGGTTTGAAACCTATACTATACCCGACTTATTTTGTGAGAATTTTGCTTTAAATAGCTACATACAATTTTAGATCATTAAGTGTGGCTTAAGTATCCAAATGTATTTGGTATATGTGACTCTCACTACAGAGGCTGTACCTGGCAGCATTCGCACTGCAGAGCACTTTGTGGGCTTTATAAAGCGTTTCCTGGAGTACCTGAAGGCACGATTGCGAATCCATCACGTGGTCCAAGAGAGTGCCCCTCAGTTCCTCAAAGACATCTATGAGAAGGTCTGCATTGACCGTAAACCCCTGAGGTGAGATTTTGGAGTCTGTTTCTTCTGCCGTCCAATAATGGAAGTACTGATGGTCATTATTAAGTAATGAAGCAGCATTTTCACCCAGCCTAAATGTATATTTAATCCACTTCCAGATTTTGCGCAGAGCGGCTGCGCTCACTTCTGAGGACGCTGGAGATTGCAGACATTGCTGACTTCTCAGCCATTACTTTGATCTCACACTTTGCCACACTTGTCAGCACCTACAGCAAAGGTAACAAAGCATCATCCTGCCCTCCTCCCATCATAAAGCTGTGGTCACATAAAATGTAATTCTGCAAATTTGCACAGGATAAATCCAGCAATTCCAAAGGAGAAATGTATGATTAGGAATTTTGCATGTGAGCAGCTTCCCTTAGCAGATTTTGAAATGGGTTCAAGGTGGTAACAAGGATTTGCCCCATTGACCAACAGAAAGCTGCTTTATTTGTTTTTTTATTTTTATTTTTTGGACCCGTGAATTCTGAAATTTCAGTCATGTGACCACACCTTAGCACTGCTAATATCTCAAACTCTCCTCAATCTACTAATTATTTCCTGCAAAAGCGAGTTCTTATGTGTGATCGTTCTCTTTTAGGCTTTACCATCATCATTGAGCCTTTTGAAGATAGAACGCCAACAATAGCAAATCCTGTTCTTCACTTCAGGTGCATTAATTCTGCTCATAGAAATAGTTTCTTAGGCAGTTTCTATTAAATATCTTTTTAATTTAGTTTATTAGCTTTGTCACTAATTTTGGATTCTTTCTATACAGTTGCATGGACCCCTCTATTGCCATAAAGCCAGTGTTTGGGCGCTTTCAATCAGTCATCATCACATCAGGGGTAAAATGTGCTCCTCAATCCATATTCCCCATCTTTCCAGGAATATTAGATTACACACACACTGCTCACTAATCTCTGCACTGTAATCCCACTGTAGCACTCATGCCATCTGTGTAAGACACTCTCCACTTTCACCTTCAAGCATGCAGGCCGCATTTAACATGGGTTATTGACAGGGTTATTTAATATGCAAAATTTAGTTTAAAATGGGGAACCTTTTTATACAACATCTATAGCCTTTACTTCTACTGTTATTGCAAAACACAAATGTCATTTACAAAATGTTCTACAGTTTTTTGTTTGAGAAGCTTCTCTATTTTGAGTTAGCAATGATTGAGCTCATTTTTGATTCTCTCTCTGAATAGACACTCTCTCCGCTGGACATCTACCCACGTATCCTTGATTTCCACCCAGTCACTATGGCATCCTTCACCATGACACTGGCACGAACCTGTTTGTGCCCTCTTGTGAGTTATGACTCGCAATGCCACCCTTTGTAGTTAACTATTTGAAGAAGGCAATTATGCAAATATTTACATATTTAATAGAGAGTTTCGAATGAACATATACTGGGCTGACATCTTTTAAAAACACATTAAATCAGTGATTTTCAATCTTTTTGACTCAGAAGCCCCCTGTTGCCCTAATACTATATTGTAAACCCCCCATTTAAGCAAAAATATTTTTTATATTTTTGCTGCCAAAGCTGCTTAAGGGGAACTGAGTATGTATGTATGTGTGTGTATTTTTAACCATTTATTTTAAACTATTATATTTTTCTAACTTTCAGATTGTTGGCAGAGGGAATGATCAAGTAGCGATGACCTCCAAGTTTGAGACCAGAGAAGATTTTGGCAAGTTGTTTTGTGTTTTTGTTTGTATTAATCATTTTATTTCACTAGTGGAGTTAAAAGATAACCTCTTTATTTAAAATGCATCCCATAGCTGTGATCCGAAATTATGGAAACCTCCTGCTGGAAATGTCTGCCATCGTTCCTGATGGGATCGTTGCGTTCTTCACGAGTTACATCTACATGGAGAACATTGTGGCTTCATGGTATGAACAGGTATGAAGAGACAACTTGATTCCTTCTCAAATCACTGAAATTGTTGTTATGATAATCATAACTCATTCTCAACTCATTCTCTTGCTGGATTTGTAGGGCATCCTTGAGAACATCCAAAGAAACAAGCTCATTTTCATAGAAACCCAGGATGCAGCTGAGACCAGCATGGCCCTGGAGAAGTATCAAGAGGTCAATAAACATTGGGGTTTTAATGCTCCCTAAACCAATTTTCTGTAATCGTGTTGTGTAATGTTGACTTTATTTCAGGTTCCCTGTGTTAATCACTTTTATTGTATTTTACTTTCAGGCCTGTGAGAACGGAAGAGGAGCAATTCTGCTCTCAGTGGCAAGAGGGAAAGTGTCAGAGGGGATTGACTTTGGTTGATACTACTTTAAATTTTGAGCTGTCTTTATACAGGTTTTCTGCTGGTCTTAAGACTCAACTCACCCTGCCATAATTTAAGGCCTTAGAAAAGTTTTAAATTGGAGCAGAAAGTCGTCATGACATTAAATGTTGCATGTAAAAAAGAATATATTCCTCTGTATTCTTATTCTTTTTTTACCAGTACAAACATATAAACATTCTTAAATCAAGATAAGTTTACTTGAGGTACAAAAAGAAACAAACGTTGTGTGCCCTTCCATTAATTTCTAAGATTTTCTTTACTAAAGTCTTAATATTACTTTTATAAAACCTGCAGAAAACTTGTTATAATTAGCTAATTCTTTAAAAACAATTAAGTGTAAACATTTGTTCATCAGTTTTTCTTTTCGACCCCAGTTCATCATTTTGGCCGTGCCGTTATCATGTTTGGAGTGCCATACGTTTACACCCAAAGTCGAATCCTCAAGGTCTGTAGAGCTTTTTCTCCCTGATCTCGAATACATTTCTCATTTATAAGATTTCCAATACATTCTGTAATGAATAAGAATATCCTGACCTGTTTGCTTGAATTAGGCACGGTTGGAATACCTCAGAGATCAGTTTCAAATACGTGAAAATGACTTTCTGACGTTTGATGCAATGCGCCACGCAGCTCAGTGTGTGGGAAGAGCCATCCGAGGCAAAACAGACTACGGCCTGATGATCTTTGCAGATAAGGTAAGTAAACCATGAGAAGGTAGCATTAATTTTTTTCTAAGTTAATTCATGTGTTTCCCTCAGCGTTACGCACGAGCGGATAAGCGAGGAAAGCTGCCCCGCTGGATTCAGGAACACCTTACAGATGGAAGCCTAAATCTGACCATTGATGAGACGGTGCAGTTAGCCAAGCACTTTCTACGACAGATGGCCCAGCCCTTCAGACGGGTAAGCACAATAACCTTCCTCAGCCTGTTCAATGATCTCTCTTTTTCTCTCTCTCACACACGAAAAAGCAAAAGTGCAATGATACATTTGCAGGGATGAGGTTGTGAGGTGCATGTTTTTATTCATGTTATATTAAGAGTCTTTGTGTCATGTTTGTGTGGCAGGAGGATCAGTTGGGTCTGTCCCTGCTGACCCTGGAACAGCTGCAGTCTGAAGACATGCTTCAGAAAATTGCTCAGATTGCTCAACAGGCCTAAGCTCTCTGGTCTGGGAGATGTGTATATATGTATTCTTTAATATGGTGTTTTCTACAACAAGAAGCATTAATAAATGCTGTTCTTTAGCCAGTGGTGTCTTTACCATTTGAATAGACACATGCTGTCTCAAAACCATATGCAGAGGGCACACAAGCACACTGAATTAAGAGGAAACTATTGGAGGTCACCAGGAGTTGCATACCAGCTATTGATTGGGCCTTATCAGCCATCAACCACCAAATTATCTGAAAACACTTTTTACACATGTTGATTTTAACAGAGGTAGAACAATTTTATTTGGTTTATCAGCAACTTCAGTATATAAATATACTCCCTAAGCCCACAGAATATGTAACATGATTCAAGAATATATAATGTACAGCTGTTTAGATTATGACGGCTCATTTAATGGCTAACCTCTCAGTAACTACATCCACTAGCAAGATTCAAGTTATATACTGTATTTTAGCCTTGTACCCTGAAATTCTGTGCATGGAAAATCCTTCTTCCTATTGTGTTGGGAAGTGCTTAAACTAAAGCAACAGCACAGGATGCAGAAATATAAAGTACATGTGCTTGAAACTGACAAACCAAAAGTCCCTTATATTTATAGGCACAAATATGTACCACAGTTGGTTGATATTATCTCAGAAATATACAAATTAGTATGTACACCAGCTTGTCTTCAATTCATCTTGGAATGTAAGATCATGGATTACCATTCATTAGGAATATTTGAGTTAAGAGCATTTAGAAGCCATTTGAAGATTTAAAGGGATAGTTCACCCAAAAATGAAAATTCTGTCATTAATTACTATTAATTACTGCAAAATCTTTGTTTTCTCTGTGCATGAAAAGTATTCTCAAAGCTTCATAACATTGCGGTTGAACCACTGATGTCAAAATGACTGATTTAAATGGGTTGTATGATGCTGCTATAATGAACATTATTTGGTGTAATGAAATGTGTTTATGCAGTTTAAGGTAAAAAAAAAAAAAAAAAATTCCACATACTGTACATTATTGTTTTACTTCTATGCCCACCTTCTAAAACGTGTCGATTTTTACACTACGGTCTAAAAAGCGAGGTGTGCTCTGATTGGCCAGCTAACCAGTGCGTTGTGATTGGATGAATATCTCAAGCTTGTGACGAAAATGTTACGCCCCTTAACATACTGTGATGCCCTATCTGGCCAGAGCGACAAGACATAAACACAAAACCCATTACAAACGTGATATAAACATGATTTCTAGTCAGGTCTTGATGAGGTGCGTAATTAATGACAGAATTTAAATTTCTGAGTGAACTATTCCTTAAGTGCAAATTATTAAATTCCAATACTATAATTCTTTTGCATGGTAGTGTGAGGACATGGAATGGGTCACACATTGCTACAATATTCTAAGAAAACAGTGGTAAGGTGTAGTCACATTAGTAAAATTTTGGAAAAATTAAGCAGGGCCTAGGCTTACAAAATAGAGACTTTCACAACAAAGGCTTTCTGTTGGTCAGTGTAGCAAATTTGTGTGAATAAACTGAACAGTGAAACCCAAGTACACAAAAGTCCTGAGTGCATGGATTCCTATTGAAATAACTGGATTTTGCTTGCAAAATTCTGCCGAGCAATAAAATGAGATCGCACTTTTATTAAAAGAACTGCACCCTGCCTAAGACTGTGGTAATGGTCTTATCTTTGAAATGCAATAAATGATCAACATCTGTGACATTTTATATAAAAACAGGCTATTTAAAAAAATTGTAGACTGAACAGATTTTACAGTGCAAAATGTTTTTTTTGTAAAGCCAAAGTGTGCTCTCCTTTTCCAGAAGCCCCTTGACAGACTGCTTTGAAGTGTGTGCATTAATTGTCACATACGACCTTTGCAGTCATTACAGACCAGCCAGATGTGAGGCTGACATCTCCTGATGTCATTTGACATGTCTGAAAGTTAGCTGTCACCGCTCAGAGACGCACGGCGTGCTAAACTCTGCGTGCTTGAACTCAGACCCCGTGCATCTGTCAGCCTATTGGGATTCTGAAAGACAAAATAGACTTTGATTATCCAATAAACATTCTCAATCACCATCTGTTAACTAATTCCTGATTACTGTAAGAAATAATTTTTAAAAGAAAATACTTTTATTCAGCAATTATACATTAAACTGATTGATATAAAGATAAAAAGAACAGCATTTTTTTGACATAGTAATCTTTTTGTAGTAATCTTTTGATCAAAGAATCCTGAAAAAATATATCAGTCTCCACCTGAAATATATAGCAACACAACTGTTTTCAATAATAAAAAATCAGCATATTAGAATGATATCTGAAGGATCATGTGACACTGAAGACTGGAGTAATGATGCTGAAAATTAAGCTTTGACATCACAGGAATAAATTACATTTTAAAATAGAAAACATTTTACAATATTACATTTTATTGTATCAAAATAAATGATCAAATACTTGCTCAAATAAATGCAGTCTTAGTGAATATAAGATATTTGTGCAAATTTGAAAGCAAAGACCCAACACTTACCATAGCAGCCTCTTGACTTTCTTTGAGACCCACATTAAGCACATTTAGAGAATTGGCTCTTTTCATCCTGTTTAAAAATAAATGAGTAGTTAAAAATACTGCTCTCTTCTACATAAAAAGTGATGAGAGCTGAACAAGAAGCAGTATATCATTACCCAGCAGCTCGAGGGGCTGTTTCCTGTGTTCCAACTCCTTTCAGTTTCCGAACAAGCTTCTCACTGCTTCGTCTTATAGATTCCCGGAGCTTGGTGAATGACCCACTGCGCTTCAGACTTCCCAGACCATCCTACACACACACAAATGACAAAGTACATTAAATAGATATTTCTCCTAATAGAACATGCATATTTGGACTGAAAACATACCTGTCTAGAGCTTCCCTCCTCTGCATGTATCCAAACCGGCCGGCCGTCCCCTATATATACACATGTGAAAATATTAATTTACTATTGGGAAAGTATGCTTATCAGATTAAACTACGGTGTATAAAAATTCCTCTGAAGGCAGAAGTAAAATTGATTTTACCCTCCACTGAGCCAAACTCCATTTCATGAGCACGAGTCAGAATCTCTTTATAAAGAGCCTCAGCTTGCCTGTATTTGCCCTGCTTGAGATAACAGGAGGCCTGAAGGGCAAATGAATGATATATTATATAACATGCATAATATACTACTGCTACCATTATTAAAAAACACTAGCATTTGACAAGATACTCATTTCCTATCCTGACCAGGTTGTTCTTGGTCTTGGCTACGTTGGCATCGTCTGGACCCAGCTGGCTCTGGTAAATATGCAGCGCACGTTCATAGTACTGCTCCACCTCCTGGTATTTGCCCTGGTTCTGGCATAGGAGGGCCAAGTTATTCAGCTGCTTGGCTACATCAGGGTGATCTGTCCCAAGCACCTGTCAACAGACAAAGATAGGCAAGATATTTAAATCTAGACCAGTGGTTCTCAACCTTTTTGACTCCAAGGCCTCAACAATATTTAAAGCCTCCATGACTTTTCCATTCAGTGCTGTTTCTAGGCACTGGCGAGCTAGACAGGCGAGCTAGGGTGCCACCAGCCACTGGACCCCCTAACGTCAGTTGGCCATTAGAGCAGAGCGTTGGTAATTGCTTCCTGATTGTTGCGTGCAAAGTTTGCATTTGGAGCGCTCATCAATGCCATTAAGACAAGGCTTTTTTTTTGCCATGCAATAAAGCTAAGTTCAAAGGCTAATTTAAAATATTGGTAGAGTACAATAAAGTGCACATAATCAGTATTTTGTATAGGCAGTATTTGTGGCAGTTGATAAATCTTGTTGCAAAATTTGTTCAA
The DNA here is from genome assembly GCF_963082965.1 of Carassius carassius. Taxonomy (NCBI): domain Eukaryota; kingdom Metazoa; phylum Chordata; class Actinopteri; order Cypriniformes; family Cyprinidae; genus Carassius; species Carassius carassius. The sequence goes on from NC_081782.1 coordinate 13,111,907, forward strand.
AAGGTGCACGTTTTTGCGCCAATGCATTGTTAAAGGATCAGTATGTCATGTAATATTCCCATATAAACTTTAACAGCCAATTAAAAAATATTGGTATAGGAAAATTCTCTAATTCATAAGATCAATAGATCCTTTATTAAACTGCTTTGTCGAGTTTAATGCATCCTTACGGAGGTGTCGAAATGCTGAATCAGTTAAATCACTTCTAACAGTACTTAATGGGAACAGCGTCATTCACATAGAGGGCAGAGTGTCACATTATTAAAAGTGGAAGTTCACGCGTTAATGAGTAGCAAAGGATTAAGTAGCTGCATTGTTTACTTTTATGCCACTGATCAGGCTTTTATATGTAGTTTGGGGTAACAAAGGTATTTATAGGGTTGACTGAAATAATAATGCAATAACTGACACTTTAAATCAACGTTTCAAGCAACAACAACAAAACAATTGAAACTACAAAAAACAGATAAATACAAAAAGTAGCTATTAATAATATCTAAACATGTCTCCAAATCCAAATGTAATAAAATGTATTTATGTGTGATTTATGTGTAAATTATGTTCGATGTTTTAGATACTAGGGATTGTTACAAAGGGCTATACAGGCATCTAGTGGCATCACAATGATATTACAGCTAATAAATTGTGCAAAATATTTATCTTAACAGACAATTTACAAATAATGCATTTAGATATGTGGAACTCACAATAAGCTGAATCTCCACAAATTAGTGTTGTTACTAGGAAAACCAATTTGAATGTGACAAGAAATTGGTGTCTGAAAAGAATATATATATATATATATATATATATATATATATATATATACAGTACAGACCAAACGTTTGGACACACCTTCTCATTAAAAGAGTTTTCTTTATTTTCATGACTATGAAAATTGTAGAGTCACACTGAAGGCATCAAAACTATGAATTAACACATGTGGAATTATATATGGAATTATATACATAACAAAAAAGTGTGAAACAACTGAAAATATGTCATATTCTAGGTTCTTCAAAGTAGCCACCTTTTGCTTTGATTACTGCTTTGCACACTCTTGGTATTCTCTTGATGAGCTTCAAGAGGTAGTCACCTGAAATGGTCTTCGAACAGTCTTGAAGGAGTTCCCCGAGAGATGCTTAGCACTTGTTGGCCCTTTTGCCTTCTGTCTGCGGTCCAGCTCACCCCTAAACCATCTCGATTGGGTTCAGGTCCGGTGACTGTGGAGGCCAGGTCATCTGGCGCAGCACCCCATCACTCTCCTTCTTGGTCAAATAGCCCTTGATGCCTTCAGTGTGACTCTACAATTTTCATAGTCATGAAAATAAAGAAAACTCTTTGAATGAGAAGGTGTGTCCAAACCTTTGGTCTGTACTGTATATATATATATATATATATATATATATATATATATATATATGCTAATCTGGCATCAAATTGGCTAGAAACAGCCCTGTTTCCAGTTACATTTATGCATTTAACAGACGCTTTTATCCAAAGCAACTTACAGTGCATTCAGGGTATACATTTTTTTTTTTACCAGTATGTGTGTTCCCTGGGAATCGAACCCACAACCTTTTGCACTGCAAACCCAATACTCTACTTTCTTTATAAGAACATATGTAATGTAAAAGCCTTTGATCAATTTAATGCATCCTTAGTAAATGAAATTACTTTCTTTAAAAAAAAAAACCTTTTGAACAGTAGTGTACAGGTAAGTTGATCTGATCTGACAGTTGTTATAGAAAAGACAGGTGGGAAAACCATTCACTCTTTTCATGTCAGTACCTTTTCTCTGATCTCCAGAGCTCTTTTACACAGCGGCTCTGCCTCTTTATACTTCCCTCTTTTACCATACAACACAGCCAGATTATTCAGAGTAGCTGCCACCTACAAACACAAACATAAATAAGAGAGGGACCTGATGTATTTAGATTGCATATGTGACTATTGGCTTTTCAGTGAAATACAAAAAGGAAGAAAAGAGCAAAGCAAACTACAACAGTAACGCATTCCATCCTCAAACAGTACATACCGCTGGATGGTCCATGCCTAGTGTCTTCTCACGGATAGCCAACGCATCATTCAGGAGATTGGCCGCTTCCTTGTATTTGTTTTGATCCCTGTAACGCATAGTATTAATGGATTTAATAAAATTATAATGCAATACAAATTACTAATTATATTTACACTTAAGGTTAAATAAATGTGTGACCTGTACACTAAAGCCAGGATATTGAGCATGGTAGCAACATCAGGATGGCTGTGGCCTGACGATTTCTCCAGGTCCTCCAGAGCTTGCTTGCAGAGCGGCACGGCCACCTCATAGCGGCCCTGAGAGGCGTACTGGATCACCAGGTTGTGGAGAGTTCGGAGGCGGGCAGGGATCTCATATCCTCCCTGCTGGGCAGCAGCGGCAGCACCACTGTGTGGCTGAGACACTGCAAATACAAGAGAAGAGCTGAGACACATGCATACATGCTCCGATAGATTGAGCTGTGGTGATCATGAGTTCAATCTTGTCGCATTTCTCAATTTCCTGACCTCAATAAAACATATCAAGATAATCTTTTAAAAAGTTAAAATTCTAGTTTTGGTTCTAGTAAATCCTTACTGTGGTTGAAACTTAACACTGTCCTAAACCAAACCCTTGCTTGCTCTTACAGCTGACATGGTAAAAACTCAGTAAACAAACATGTAGAGGAACAGCCGTGGTCTGTGAGGAGTGTCGTACTGTGTGATTGCTCCTCTTCTTCAGAAGGAAAGAGATCATCAAGGGACCCCTTCCCTGAAGTAGAATCTTTATCCTCCTGTAAGAAACAAACAGCATGAGCATGTCATGAGTTTACGACTTAATATTTTGAAGACCAGTGGTGCCCAGTTATACAGCTTTTGAAATCACAAAGTGATTCATGATTAATCTAATAAATCATGGCTAATTTTATATATTAATACTCCTAGATTTTGTTAATTAAAAAAAAAGCTTGAAATCAAGCATCTTTGGCATAATTACTGTAGAAATGCGGAAATATCTTTATTTATATTGTGGTCAGTGGGGGGCCTTCAAGTCAAAAAGGTGGGTGTTTTTATTTTATTTTATAAATTTTTTTTACTTTTGGCACTTTTTTTCTTGTTATATGAAGGTCAGACTGACTTTATGTCATGCCTTGCATTTATTTTTCCTTCTTATCAAAAGCCATTTTGTATAAATGTCATTGTTTTAGCCTTGTTTCAAGTGTGAAAATTCATCATGAAAATATGCATTTCATTGTTTAAAACTATGATAATCCAAACAAAAAATAAAATAAACATAACTATACAAATAAATATAATTTACATTACATTCCATTTACATTTAGCATACGTTTTTATCCAAAGCGACTTACAAATGAGGACATTGGAAGCAATCAAAACCAACAAAAGAGCAATGATATACCAAGTGCTATAACAAGTCTCCGTTAGCTTAATGCACTAAACGTAGCAAGGTTTTTATTATTATTATATAATGAATAAAGAAGAAAACAATAGAAAAAAGAATAGAGCAAGTTAGTGTTAGAGACCTAATTTTCTTTTGTTAATTATATAATAAATAAAAAGAAACTAGGGATGGGACGATAACCGGTTTTATTGATAACCGTGATAAAATGTGCTGAAGGTTAGTAATATCGTTTAAAAATGAATTATCATTAAAACCGTGTTTGATTATCGCGGTTTTAATAACTCACTATTAAATCATGTCCAGCCAGCAACAGTCTGACGCAAGCGCAGCGCACAATGTTTTTTTTGTTTTTTTTCGAGAAGGAATGGCGAAAGTCAGTGACTTTTCTATGCTTTTCTATGCTTCTACACTTTTCATTGTAAGGAAGGAAATGCCACAGAATTTAATCTTTCTTTAAATTAAGTGCATAGAGTTGCTTGTTTTATTAGTTGTTTGTTGATTATTAAATATAAAACTTGCTGAAATGTTTTCAGTGTGAGCATCAACTATTTTTGAACACTTTCATCTCGTTTCAACAAAACCGTGATAATATTGATAATCGTGATAATTTTAGTCACTATAATCGTGATATTAAATTTTCATACCGTCCCATCCCTAAAAGAAACCAAATAGACAGAATACTAAAATATATGAAAAGCTAGTGTTTTTTTTTTAAGAAAACAAGTGGTAAATGAATAGAGTGCAAGTTTTTTTAAGAATAGAATTAGAATAGAGAGTGCTAGAGTTAGAGGGTCAAAAGAAGATGGAAGAGATGTTATATAGATCTTACACAAATTGTGATTGTCCTATTTGCACAAAAAATATATATATTTAAAATTATTAATCAGAAATAACTGCAGTAAAAAATAATATGAGATTAAATACGAGATAAATTAAAGAAAATTCAGTTAATATCAGTTGTGAGTAGAATATGTTTCCAATCAATATGTAATTTTGTCAAATATAATTTAAATGTGTGCATTTAATTGTTCAAGCATACCAGCTGTTGAAAGACCTGACCAACACAAAGCAAAGGCTTTACAACATTTTTATGGACTTCAAAAAGGCGTTCGACAGAGTATGGCACGCAGCACTATGGGCCACCTTGAGGCAGTACAACATCAATGCCAACCTGAACAAAATGATAAAAAAACCTTACTTCAACAGTAACATAGGGGACTGGTTCAGAACCACAGCTGGAGTAAGACAAGCCCTCAGCTCAAAGATCAGACTGATGCGCTCCCTAGTCATGTCCATATTTATATATGCCTGTGAGACTTGGACACTTACAGCTGAACTGGAAAGGAAAGTACAGATCATGGAGGTCAGATGCTTCAGAAAACTCATCTGCATCTCCTACAGAGATCACATCTTTAATGAAGAAGTACGTGACAAAATTCGGAGGGCCATTGTGCCATATGATGACCTCCTGACAGTGGTGAAAAAACAGAAGCTGAAGTTGTATGGCCATTTAATTAGGTTTTCAGGACTTGCGAAGACAGTCCTGCAGGGGCACAGTGCCAGGAGAGAGGAAGAGAGGCAGGCAGAGAAAGAGATGGCAAAACAAGACCTTGAGAAAAGTTGAGAAGAGCGAGGAATGGACGGAGCTGGTGGCTAGAGCATCTGTGGCGCCCCCAATGGTTATCCAGACTAAGGGGTGATTTAACTCATTGCCATTTTCTTATTAAAAACAAACAAACAAAAACCCATATCCACAGAGCTAGTCTTGTACAAACGTTTAGCCTATACACCTGAATTTATTCAAGATGAACCCTTACCATAGGCGACTCTTCGTGGTCGTACTTGCGGATGCTGCTCATGAACTGCAGATGTCTGTTCTGCTCCTCTAAAGTAACCACTTCCTGTTCCCGCTCCTGTAGCTGTTGCTGGGCCCGGGCCAGCTCGTCCCTCAGCCACTGGTTCTCCTGGCACAACCTCCGCACCTGAGCACGCAACTTCTGCTTTTCTGCTTCCAAAGAGTCCAGGTGTGCTGACAGCGCCATCATCACCTGGATGAGTGGGAAAAGACAGCTAGGGTGTGTGGAAAGGCTCTTAATGAGACAGAAAGTGAATGAAGTTGACTGCGTCGCTTACTTGCGCCTCTCCTAGGCCCAGTTCAATCCTCTCCAAAGACTCTAAAATGATGTTGGTCTTCTCCTGCTCCAGGCTAGCGCTCTCGCTGGGCGTCTGGCTCTGAAGTGTTTCCTGCAGGCTGTCCAGCAGCGTGCGGTTCTCTCCACGCAGAGCCTCCAGCCCTGCGATCACCTGCTGGGTGCTGCATAAGATTTCCTCCCCTGACAACATGTCTGACACTCGGACCCTAGGGAGGAAAATACACATTTGGTACTAACGTGCATTTAGTGTGCAAATTGACCAGGACTCTAGGGAATTTTTGACATATAGTAGCATGCAGGAGTGCATTATAACAAATCACACGTTTTATGGGTTACTATATTGAGTATCTGTTTTGATGATGCAAATGATTATTTAAAGTGAAAAACTGACATATAGTTCACAACGAAAGGGTATTTTTGCAATAAACTGATCAAAAGTGAGAATGCTGTTCTTTTAAACTTCCTATTTTAAAGTATCATGAAACAATGTATCACATATTTCACAAATATATAAAGCTACACAACAATGTTTTTAACATTGATAATAATAAGAAATGTTTCTTGAGCACCAAATCAACATTTTAAAATGATTTCTGAAGGATCCTGTGACGTTGAAGACTACTGGCATCACAGGAATAAATTACTTTTTAAATTATATTCAAATGGAAAACACTCATTTTAAATTGAATGATATCTCACAATATTACGGTTCAAATATCTAAAGGTAAATAACAGATCAGAATGTAAATATAAACTTTTATAAACTGCTAAAATAGTCTGGATTTAAGCAGATATATTAAATGGAAAGTGGTTTGTGTCTTGATGTCTTTTTTTCAAACAGTCAGTATAAATGGGTGTATTTTATATGTTGCTTCTGTGTCACAAAAGTTTAAAGAACCACTTTTATAGTTTATTTCTATAATACCATTCTTTTTATTTCTCCATATTTTATAGTTTTTAAAATGCTATGTGCAGCATATAGCAGTCTGAGCATTCAAATAATACTTGCAGAGCAAGTTCTGCTAGACTTTGGCTACATAAACCTACACGGTCATTGTTGTTAATGTGGGTGGCATAATAAATGCACAGTGTCAAGAAACATCATAGGTGATATTTCAGGAAGAATATTGTCAGGAAAATGTATAGACAAACTCCACACAAACAGAAAAGGGTTACAGGTAAAATTATATCACACTCAATTTAGAATATCAGAAACTAACCTTAATTCACACTAAAAGCAAGATCTCCTTCGGCTGCAAAGAAAGAAAAATCTTCATAATAAAGAAGGGATATATGTTTTTTAGGAAGCACCATAGAATACAACACAGAATACAACAATTAAACACTGGCAAAATATGTATTGGTAATTGTCTGCCAAGACAAAATCCATAATTTTTTACAGAAATAACTATAAAACAGTGCAATGAAAAACACCTGTAAAAAATAAAATCAGAAAATTACTTTATATTAATACAGTACATTGCGTCGTATTTTAGATAATAAGAGCATAGACTCAGAAGCTAGAAGCTTGCCAAACCCATGAAAACAAGCAGAAGGGTTGCTAGGTAAGAATCGGTTTACAGGTAGGAACAGAGATCTCTCTGGGGAGGTAAAGGACTGAGCTAATGTTTACACCAGACCGATGAGGTCATCAACACGGATATATGGGTTTAAGCTTCATTAATTGAGAAAATAACAAAACAATGATACATGCATTAGGTACCAGTTTGGCATACTTAAAGGGTGGAGGGGACCAACGGCTAACTTGCATGTTTTTTTTTTTTACTTGTAACAAATTATTTTTTTCCATTTTGGCTGTAGCTGTTGAAAAGCATTTCAGATCTGATCTGTATAAAATTACACTGAATACCCTGTGTAATGAATCCAGTTCAACACTTGAAGGATTCACCATTCAAGTGTCATAAATGTGTTCATATGACTAGTGTGCTATATTCCAAATCTTCTAATTCAAAATTTCAGTGAATAGGTCTGTTTGTTAAAAAATTTATTGTATGTCTTTAGAAGACTTTGGAGTACAGAACAGCAAGAGTAACATTCTGTTTGGACAGCTGTCAATCATTGTTTACTGTCAGTATATTGACAAGAATGGCACCTAAAATCCACAAACTTGGAAAAGAAGGTCGTACACATTTGGAGGATTGGGTTGACACGAGAGTAAGTAAATAATGACAAAGATGTCATCTTTTTCTTCTGTCAGTTGAATCGTAAGTGTTAATTCTCTCATGATGCTGAATGGTCTATTTCCAGACACGTGTTGTGCAAACAAAGAAGTGTTTTTAGTACAGAGAAAAATACAGATAAATATAAGAGATAAATATATAGAAGAGCTATATACAGGAAAGGTATTTTTAGATATCACGAAAATAAACAAACCCGTGTGAATAAAATATACATTGCGACGATTAAGCTGGACAACCTAAAATGAATGAATATCTCCTATAATAAACAAACAATGACACTTTATCACGGGTAACGTTAGACCTCTTCAAAAGTGATTTAGTGACGAGAATAGTTAAACGTGTCGACCAGATTAACAGATGTCACGAAGTCTAAGTCAGGAGAAACAAACCGTGACAACAAACGAGAGTGTAATAGTCTATTAAACCGTATTGTAAAGTTTTATATTCTCCCAGGTCATATAAAGAGTATGTTGGCCAGTGAGTGTCAACAGCTAATATTTATTTACCTGGAGTAACTCGGACAAGTGGCCACGACGCGTCCCAACTTACAGCCAGACAACTCCGACTAAAACAGTCCAAATCACATCTTTATTTGCTTGATGTGGTCGCGAATAATGGATGTAACAGCCCAGCAGAGCCTCGGTGGCGGTCATTCATTCACCTGTTGTTGAATTAGCAGCGCTTGCCTGATCCGTCCGTTCATTCACTGCGACTGCGCGAGCACAGGCCACCTACCTGCCGCAGCTCAGAACTGCGCCTGAAGGAGCGTTACCACGTCTTTTGCACCTGAACTCCTTAATTAAAATGCAGTTTATTCTTAATAAATTAAATTGGCTCAAATTTAGAAAAAAGTAGGCCTTATCGTCTAATGCAGCTCCTTAAAAAGACTGTAAATGGTTTGAGAAAGCATTGCATGTAATTTTACCATAAGATACTCACATTTTTGTAAGTAAAAACTCAGAATTACCATATAATTTATGCTGAAAAACAGGAAAATTACAGAATTATATTTTAACGAGATAGTTAGTTAATATTGTTATTAGTAATGTACATTATTTAGTTGATTATTTTAGTGTCGTGTTGTTTTCCGCCCAGGTTTTATGGACATCTTAGAATTAACATGAACTCTTTATGTGCATTTCTATCTTACCGCCTGTATTATCATGATAGAGAAGTACATTTTACACTAAAAAGTACAGGCACCAATATACCATCCCATAATAGTCTGGTGGAAACATTGGCACAGCATTTTTATTTAGATTTATTTTAGTAATTAATTAATTAATTCATGAATAAATTTTCAGTGATTATTATTAATAAGTGGGTTTTTCTAAATATTTCAGTTATGATTGAAAAGCCTCATATTTTAAGACATGCTGAACTGCAATGACTTGACTGCTACACTAATGACAGCATTAGTGAGAAAACCCACTTTTATCATGAAAACAGAATAGAAAATAAGAGTTGCCTACCTAGACAGCATTTTAGGACATTGTGCACATATAATTATGATGACAAGCTGCTTCTTTTATCAATGCTTGGCAACAAAAACATTACACATTATTTGCTGCAAATGCAAAGTAAATGTAAATCTGTTACATCAGATAATTCGACGCAGTATCTATATTGGACATGCATATGAAGGAGTCTCTCTGTGCACCACATTGGCATAGTTTCAATAAAGCTGCTTAGGGTGAGTTAGGGTAAGAGGGTGGGGGTGCTGTCTGGGTGTGTAAAATAAGCAGCATTAGCTTCGGACCCATCAGACAGGCTTAACTTAACGATAGGAACTATACAGATCAGGATGCATCTAGGAATCGTCTTTGGTTTAACATAGAGCACGGAGAACTGAGAGTGAGGAAAGAGAGGGTTGTGTTGCAGAATGCAACTGAAAAAGGAATCGTGGTGAAACTGGCACACTTTGCTGCATGGAAAAAGTAAAACCAGTGTGTGTTTTAGGGAGAAAAATGAGTGCAGGGATATAAAGTGGAAGGAGAGTGAAAGCAATGGAGCAACTGTGAGCAGATATATGAGACTGGAGTGATTAATGGTTCAGCTGTTAGGACAGCCAGGGGCAGATCTACTCCCAATAAGGGCAGCTTGGCTGGGCCAGTGCAGGGCAATGTTCTCAAACAACGAGAGAGCTAATCTATATTCCAAAATGTGATGACGCCAAAGTCAATAACACCAATAAAAACCCCTTTTTATTCCTCTCTCTCTCTCGCTCTCTTCCTCTCTCTGCTGAACCACTTAACAGTTTACGTGGCACTACTGAATTCAGTTTGTATGTCAGGACTGTCCTGTCTGAAATTGTCAGTAAGATGTAAATTATATCTTTATATCTTTCAAATTCAGCACATAGTTGCAGTGCCTTTTTTATTATAACTCTCCAAAAAAATTTATAATAATAATTTACAGTTTTTTAAACAATTACCCACAATCTTAAATACATGGTTAAAGACTTGCATGTTAGCAGTAGGGATATGCTGTTATTAATCATTTATATAATTTGAATTGATAATTCCACTAATTGTGATTATATCACTTAGTTGCACTTTGTCTTATGATAAATGACACATGCTTGGCAAAAAAAAAAAAAAAAAAACAATTGAAAACATTTCTGTCATTCTGTGGAAAAAGTTTTTTTTTTTTTTTTTTTTTTTTTTTAAATAGCTAATAACAGTCTGTATACAAAATTGAATGTTTTTACATACTGACATTTATCTGTAAATATTACATTAGTAATATTAATTATATATAAATAAATTTAGGATATATATACAACATATTATTACATACTGTATTACTAAAATATAATTGTAAAAAATATAACAATATATGATATATTGAGTGTGCTTTTTATTTTTATTTAATTTTTGTTTATTTTTATTTTTTGGTCAGCAAGAGGCCAGTGATGTAAACAATGAAACACTCACATATGAAGAAGGATAAACCCAAACCCAAACAGACTGATAGTTTATACTATAGATAGTGAAAGCATGATATCAAGCAAAAATTAAATAATGTAATCAAGTTTTTTTTATCAATTCAAATATAATGGCAAATAAACTGATAATGATAAATAAATAAGTGAAATGAACAGTTACACTTTTTTTAAGTGCTGAGTAATATTAATTAACAGCATGTATTTACTATAGGGTTAGGTTTAGGATTAGGGTTTGATTTGGGGTTGTTGCATATAATTATGCATAATTTTGTACTAATACTATAATAATTACATGTAACGTGTAACAAAGACACCTTAAAATAAAGTATTACCAAATAAACACTTAACAGAGTTCAATATATCAGTTAATGTGAGATTCTTTTTATTTATTTCAATAGTCAATTATGAGGGGGAAAAAATAGTGTGTTTCCTAAGAATGAGGCACAATTTTGTTTTAGATAAGCACCATTCATTAAAGTATAAATGACTGAAGATGGGCAGAGGTGGGGAGGCTTTAGTCTAAGCAGTCAGGTTATGGGAGAGCAGTGCTAAGCACAGAGAATGCAATGAACATGTCTGCATGAAACACCCCCCCCCCCCCCCCCAACACCCCAGGTGACGCTCACAGCACAGCTGTTAAATCTAACAGTTATAGCTGTGCTTTCAAGGAGTTCTGTAAAAGTGCATGTTGAGTCGATGGGTGTCTGTTACTAAGTGTATGGACTGACTGTATAAAAGTGGGATATGTAATAAAACAGAGCCAGCAAAATGCTAGTATGGGAATCAAATGCTTAATTAAGCTAAGCGAGAACATATCTGGCGCCTTAGCACTACAATATGACTCAATTTAAAGATATCCAGCAATGTTTTTTTTTTTTTCACAGATGTACAGACCCATACTGCTGCACTGGACAAACACACTACATGTGGGGTATTATGCATGCATTTCATGCATAAATGCATTTTGATTATGGTCACTTCAAATTCTGAGGGCAGAGGTCAATATACAGGCAGAGGGAGGGATGGACAAACGAGGGACTCATGACTGAGTCAGTGCAATTCAATCTGGCGAGATGGCATGGAGAGAGAGTCAACCTTGCAACCTTTCACTAAACATAGTGCCTGTAGAGTAAGCCAGCTGACCAACTCTGATTTCAACAGAAGAAACAGCAGCGGATGTGCATATAGGTGCTCAAGATCTCAAGTAAATATCAGCTTAAAAAAATAAATAAAAATGACCTACAGTAAAAGCAAAGGGAGAGTATCTGGCATTCAATGACAAGTTATCCAGCAATGTTTATTTTCACTAAGATTTACATACATACTGCTGAAATAGAAAACACACCAGATGTGGGGTATCATATTTGCATTTCATGTGCATAAATGATTTTAATACGATCAGTTTAAAAAACTAAGCAAGGGGAAAAAAATAGAATGGTAGCAGGGTTACATATTTTGCCTAAATTAATATAATAATGGTAATAATATTATCATTATTACAACTAATTTAATATAACTTCAATTTGAAATTGTTGCATTATTTACATTTTTGGATACAGTTGAGAAAGGCAAGCCCTCTGAGAAAGATAGGCCAAAAACACAATTTTAAGGTACAGATGTGTTATAATGTTAAATAAAGGTTTATGCACCAATTTGTAGGAAGTGAAATATATAAAGATCACACATCAGCATCAGTCCCACACTTTTGTCATGGGGTCACTGGACAACGTCCCACCACTGCTTCTTATGTAAGATCAAATGGAATAAACTGGCTGTCTGTTAAAATAGACTGGAGCTCAGTTACATCTCTTGTTTCATCAGCCTGGGCCTTAGCAACTTGCTGACTTCTAATTTAAATGGTGAATTGGCTGGGTTATACTTTTATCTTTTAAAACCTAAAGTTGAGAGCAAACACAATCTGAATACTTAAGTCACGTGTAAATTTGTTTGAAAGCATGTGCATCGTACAATCCTGAAATACAACAGCTATCGGATAGCAGAAGACAGTCATGCACATTCAGCTAAATATATCTCAAGGTACTCAGCTGACTGTTGAGTTATACAACAATGTGCAGACAGGTATTGACAAGTGCAACAACTTAAAAGTAAAATTCTCATTTGCAAGGCATTTATTATTTGTGTGGTTCATTATATTTTACAATCAGAGATAAAAATAATAATAATTGCTTTAGGAACCAATTCAAAGATTGAAGACCATGGCTGTATTTTTGACACAGAGCTTTCAGAGGTCATGCCCTGTGCATGGGGTCCAAAGAAGGTGGCCTTGTAACAGCTGTAGACAAACCCTAAAGGTCTAATGTTTAGTAGTTTCTCTACATCAAATTCCATTGCATGTAGACATGATATTCTGCATGCAGACTCTGCAGCGGACCCTACCCCCTGTTATTTCCTAAAAGACATAGGTGTATACTGTTATGATATAAGGGGGGTTTCTCTGTTCATGGGGACCCCCACACACCCCGTTATGCCCCACTTTCTGCTGGTGACTGTCCTCTCTCACTGCTATGCTATGGTGTTGGAAGCATGGTTTCTAATTTTGGAACAGACTGTGAGCTTCAGTTTTTTCTTTCCCCTTTTAGTCCTTGAGTTATCCACCAAATACAAAGGCTCTCCTGCAATATAGCAAACAAAACTCAGTTTTTGGTCATCAGTAAAAAAGGAGATTTTGATCCGTCTTTGTACTTATTTTCATATCAAGTAATCCAAAGGTAAGAAAAATAGAAGTTTAAATCACATCAGTGTCTAGATACAAGTTGAATCTGGCAGTTTTTGGCACAAAAAGGAGATAATGGTTAAACTAAGTTTGTCACATTGGGACACACATACAGGATTTAACTGTGAAATTGTACACTGAGTATTAATGTAGAGTAAGGGGGATGGTTGAGTTGTTCTCTTGTTTCTTTCTGTACTGTACACACACTTTCACAAACCTGTCCCTTCACTGATGTTATGGGATTTTTTTTCTCAACAGGGTTCCTGGATATTCCACCCACCTGTCACATGCTCTGTCATGTGCTCTTGAAGCATTTCCCAGGGAGGAACCCACAGATAAACCAATGGCTGTGCAGTTGTGTTTTACTTATTCAAAAGAAAACTCCTTAGTGTGTTACTTTGGGATTGTAGGGTTGAATGAAGTAGATAAGAAATAATTGGTCTTGATCTTGGATTTCCAAATTTTTGGTATAGTTCCAAGAACATCAGGTTGTGTTTATATGTCCAAAGGCAGCTGTATTCTGCAATGAAGAAGTTTAGTTTTATTTATGTAGGACACTGGTTTCAGATTGGCTGATAAGGCACCATAGCATCATGTCAAATGAGGCATAAGAACAAATTCAAAGTGATCTTTAGAGGGAACTAAACTGAATGACCGATGCTTATTTCTCAGGAGAAATGGAATCATACATTTTAAAAATGGAAAAAAATAACTTCTGTGATAACCAACTACTAAACTGTATGGACTGGGTTGTGTGATGTTACATTCTGACTATGAAAACCACTTGGATGATTATGCAAAGTGCCATATACACATATTCTCTCAGGTATAATTAAAAAAAATAAGCCATAGTTGCAATTTTTATATTGCTTGCAATGGTTTAAGTAGTACAGATCAATAACTGGACACTGAGAACACTACTGGGTACAGTACGGACTGTCTTCACCTCAAGAGACACATGATGCCTTCTCTTACGTAAATTATATCTTACAAGACACGGACGAATACAGGGCTCACCACTACTTTAGTGAGAACAGTCAATAATGTCTGCAATTTTATAAGTAAACAGCATATTTTAGCATAAAAAGTGCATTTACCATATAAAGGCATTTTAAACACTCACATTCCACAAAAGTGAATATTATGCAAAAAAAAATTATGGGCTTTGTTTCAATTTTAGTCCTTTTTCACAATTTCACAAATTAAGTAGCAATTACAGTTTTAGTCCTCAACACTATAGTATGATACAATACAATAACTGAATGCATTATAGGTCTTAAAATTAGGAATTTTTGGGTCTTTTACAGTGTCTTCGAGTTATTTCATAACTGAGCAAGAGAGAGAACGTGCAACTGTGAGGGGGTGGGGACAGCTGTCTCCTCGTCTCGGGTGTTGTGATATAGCTTCTTTCCTTTTAGAACCTGAAACCCCTATTAAGGACCACAGCTGTCCAATGAGATTCAAGCATGCATGAGCCGAGCAACCAATGGGCAGCAAACATTCAAGTATATAAACCAAGGTCTGACATTTTGCAAAGTTGGGCAACCCCTACATTGGCTTGGTGAACAGGATCTGATCCCAAGGGCTGTTACCTTTTCTCCCGTACAGGTAAACTCAGCTACGGTTCAAAGATTTCTCAAGGGTGGGAATAAGGGGTATTTGATGAAACATGAAAAACTTCAGCAAAAAGGACGTTATACATTGCAGCTTTATGTGCCAAAATATTCCCCATACAAATTAATGAAACCTCATTGGGGTTAAGGACCGTATCCCTGATGCACAATATCTGGATTCTTCTGGAATTACATACTTGATCATTGGAGTATTAGAAATGCTCTATCTCATATTTTAAAGTTGCTTTCTACCTGTAGAAAGCTTGTCTTTGCTTGATAAGCTTCATAGAGTCATAATGCATTGGAAAGCTGTTAAGTAGGCAGCCTGGAGTAGATTGCTGTCTATGGCAGGAATGATCTGTGTGTGCTTGACACCTGTTGTAATTCTGTGCAAGGTCATGTCATCTGGGGGAATTTATAGCTGATGTATTTTACTTAAGTCTATTTATACTCCAGATATTGCATTCTTTTTAAATTAATGCAACTATGCAAAAGCTGTGAATATGTGGACAAACTGTATTTTGCATTTGATATTTCTAATATTTGCTAATTACATATTGCAAAAGCTAAATTGTCGGCGTAATACCAATTATGGGATCGAGTGTGCATGCTCCACCCCAGCAGAAATTAGAGAGGTGAATGTGCTATCTGCTTTGAGTGATGGGAGTGCGTTTGGCACGCATGCTAAAAATATCACCTGCTGTCTGATGCATATAAGCATGGGAGCTATTTAACCACCACTCCATTTAGAAATATGTGGTGCTGGTTAAACATAGCATCATATTTTGTTACTAGGAGACTAAAGTTTAATTGGGACACAATATATAGTATGCATTAACATTGTCTGCAACTGCTGGCATCTTAATCTGGAAACTAGTGCTGTTTATCCTTGACAGAACGAAAATAGGTAGTTGGTCATAATTCTCTGTTTCAATGTCAGCATTGAGAGACGCTGGTTACCCTTCTTTTTTGGGTCCAATGAGAAAGCTACATCTTAATAGGCCTGAGACAATGTTCCGGGTTGTCCACCCTAACAACGGCCCTGCAGACTAGATTTGCAGACTTATAGGTCTCCAAAGCACATAATAAGTACTTTGACAACTTGCCTTACAACTTGTCTATTAGCAGATCACGGAAAAGTGCAATCATGACTAAGAACTGCAACAACGATTACAAGATGAAGTTCTCTGTGGATGAGGAGTACCCTGACCTCTCCCAGCACAACAACCACATGGCCAAGGTCCTGACTAAGGACATTTACAACAAGCTCAGGAGCAAGTCAACCCCCAGTGGATTCACCCTGGATGACTGCATCCAGACCGGTGTGGACAACCCTGGTGAGTACATAGAACATGTCTGAATACATTCCCCCATATTGTCTAATCTCTCAGATTGCCACAAGCAATGCTTTAGTTACATAAAGATACATAAAGCACAACCCTTTGATCCCAATTCAAGGTCATCCCTTCATCATGACCGTCGGCTGTGTGGCTGGTGATGAGGAGTCCTACGAAGTCTTCAAGGAGTTGTTTGACCCCATCATTTCCGATCGTCACAGTGGCTACAAGCCCACCGACAAGCACACTACTGATCTGAACTGGGAGAACCTGAAGGTATGCTAAAGTTCTTTACATTATCATGGCAGCTTTAATTTACTGTGGCTGATGTTTTCCTGTATGCAGGGTGGTGATGACCTTGACCCCAACTATGTTATGAGCAGTCGTGTGCGTACCGGCCGCAGCATCAAGGGATTCACCCTGCCTACCACCAACAGCCGCGGTGAGCGTAGAGCTGTGGAGAAGCTGTCTATTGAGGGTGAGTCTCACTGACATTATGTCCTGACATCCACAAAGCAACATGCATGGTCTTACTGAAGTTCCTCTCACAGCTCTGAACAGCCTGGATGGCGAGTTCAAGGGCAAGTACTACCCTCTTAAGGACATGAGTGACAAGGAACAGGAGCAGCTCATTGCTGACCACTTCCTGTTTGACAAACCTGTGTCCCCCCTGCTGTTGGCTGCTGGCATGGCTCGTGACTGGCCTGACGCAAGAGGCATCTGGCACAATGACAACAAGACCTTCCTTGTGTGGGTGAATGAGGAGGATCACCTGCGTGTCATCTCCATGCAGAAGGGTGGCAACATGAAGGAGGTCTTCAAGAGGTTCTGCGTTGGCCTGCAGAAGGTAAACCCCATTATTTTGAATCCTTTGGTCATCTAATGCAAAGATAAGCAAACAAAGGCCTGACTCCTTGTTGTATATTGCAGATTGAGGACGTCTTCAAGAAGCATAACCACGGTTTCATGTGGAACGAGCATCTTGGTTTCATCCTGACCTGCCCCTCTAACTTGGGTACCGGCCTGCGTGGTGGGGTCCACGTCAAGCTGGCCAAACTCAGCACACATCCCAAATTTGAGGAGATCCTGACCAGACTGCGTCTTCAGAAGCGTGGCACAGGTGGGCTTGAAATTGCTGAACTTATAAAATGGCAGAAAGTTACACTGTGATCATCATTTTAAGAGACTCTGTGTGCTTCTATTACGTAGGTGGTGTGGATACTGCCTCTGTCGGTGGTGTGTTCGACATCTCCAATGCTGACCGTCTGGGCTCCTCCGAGGTGCAGCAGGTGCAGCTGGTGGTTGATGGTGTGAAGCTCATGGTTGAAATGGAAAAGAAACTGGAGAAGGGCGAGTCCATCGATGACATGATCCCTGCCCAGAAGTAAAATGGCAAAAGTGCTTTTTTTTTATTTGTTCTTTTAAGCAGTCATGCCATCTTGACTTTTCCAAGAGACACTCCACCCCGATCCCCTTTTTCCTACTTTTTTCTCTTTCCTTTCTTCCCTGTTGTCTTCTTTTCCTGCACTTTTCCTTTTTATCTTCCTGTTCCTCCTGTAACATCCTGGGATCAAACCTCCACATAGCTAGAAAACCCTAGCTATGTTGTCTTCACCTAACCTTTTTTTTTTTGGTTGTACAAAATTAATAAAACGGCCCCATGTAACAATCAACCTGTGTTTTAAGTCTTTATATTCTTGGTAAGTCTTGATTTGTACCTCCAGACACAGCTGTGAACTTGTATAATTGTGGGGGATCCTTTCAGAATTTTCAAAGCTGAACTTCGATACATAACTAGAACTTTATGCATACTTTTATAAATACAGTCAGCTAAACTGACCCAATAGTCATTGTGAACACTAAAATAGCAGTAATTTGTGCAGAATAGCACAATGACTGTCAACAATAGTTCAAGAATGGTTTTTCATTCAGTTATTATGAAGCCAGATCCCATTTGTTTGAACTATAACAAGTTACAATATTTTCAAATCTCACACAATATTTATATTCAACATGTAATGCAATAAATTAATATAAATTGCTGGTACAAAAGCAAATGTTTTAGAGAATTACTCAAACGAATAACAAACTTATAGGAAAAAGAGCAAATTGTAAAGTGTGATTTGAAAAGCACACATACACTGATCCAAATCGGTTCATACCTGTATCTCTGGATATCTGGCTTAGAGCTACCAAATGAGTATGATTTGGCCTCCAAAAAAAAAAAATTAAATTAATTACTCTAGGTAATAAGATCTCTATTGTTAAGTATTCCTTATATATTCCCAATACATTTCCTTAAAACTTATATTAAGAAAATATCTTTACAATTTTGAACTGAACAAAAAATAAACAGACAAATCACTGGATTTTCAGACAAATGTAATCATTCTTGCATTTTCTCACATTGCACAACTCAGACATATTCCAATCTTGACTAAGAGGACTTACGATTTCAAATCAGAGATAAAGTCAACAGTCTGTTTGTGGTCATTTAAGCAGAGTGCACTTCTGGCAAGATAACAGAGGTTTCTCATCAGTGTAACACATACAAGAGCAACACAAAGAGCATTGTGTCTCGACTTGGCTCAGCGGGATAAATTGCACCATTTGAAGGGTGAACTGCTTTTAAACAGGTGATGTTGCTCACTCAGCCCTAAAGTGCTACGGTGTGACCATATAATAAGACAAATCTAAAAACAAGGAGGCTCAGGAAAGCAGACATCACCTACTCAACCTGCATCACTGGCAAGTTTGACGACCAACAAGATCATTAAAAAATGAGGAGAAAACGCTATCACTTTTAGCACTTGCATTGTCAGCGGCTCCGCACGTTGTCTACGGTTCGAAATGGTGTGGCCTTCACACATGTTTTCTGTGAATATGGTTATTTAAACAAGGATAAAATTAAACACTCTTCTCCCTTACAAAGCAAAAGATTAGAAATAAAAAATTAGTTAAATAGCAGCAGTTAAAAAGAATGTACAGAGTGAACAAGTGACAAAAAATGGGTGTTAATAAACAACATGGATAAGATACCAGGTAAAATCAGCGGTAAAGGCCGGGACACACCAAGCCGACTTCAAAGAACTCACGGTGATGAAAGCCGACGGTGTTGTTGCCTCGTGTCGGACCAAAAAGCTGTGCTGGAACACATCGCACAGACTACAGCCGACGGCAGACTAACATGTCTGTTCTGCGCATGCAGAGCTGTTCATATCAGCAGCTGTTAATAGTATGTATTAGTCATTCTAAAGGAGAAACCGAAATGCAGATATACGAAATGTAAACAAAATGTCACTTGCTTAGCATTTTGAATATCAGTAACGTTAATAACTTTAATCATTTTAAGCAGCTCATGTTGTTATGAAAACATTTGCGTATTAGAATGATTTGGAAAGATCACGTAACATTTAAACAGCCTTCTGTCTGTACTGCCTTCATTCGCATGCTTGTTTTCATCACTTTTGCTTTAATTCTCTGCACTGACTCATTTGATAAACTGAACATCCAATCAGAGCTCTCACTCTCACTCTCACTCTCGCCGACAGCCCCGACGTTCCCAATGCGAATCGGGTAAACTCCCACTGATGTGAGCCTGACGAGAGCCGATGAGTGGAACACACCAAACAAACTAGCCCGACCATCGCTCGCCGTCAGCCGACATCGGCTTGTTGTGTCCCGGGCTTTAAACAGGCCTGGTAAAGAGTGTTCCTTCAGCAGGGCTTTTGTGTGAGCAGGTGCCCAGTTCTCAAAGTATGTGTGCCAGTCTTTGTAGGCTTATAGAGGGCGGGGGTGTGGGCGGGGCTACGTCCATTCATCCCATCTTTCTGTCCCATGCTTTTGTCCCTGCTCTCCACCCCCTCTTGCCCTCAGAGTTCGAGTTCTTTGGACACTTTGGTGGCGATGTCCCGAAAGGCAAGCGGTGACCCCCACAGGCGTTTAAATCGAATACCGCTGGTCTCGGCGGGGCCGTTGGGCAGCTGGCACACCTCGGCTTCGAAGGCAAAGCGGGATCCGGCGGCTCCATGGGTGCAGGAGAGGAGGAAGGGCCCGGCCTGGTGGACCTGGCAACCGCAGCCCTGCGCCGCCTCCCGCAGAGCCAGAACCACCTCGGCTGGGTCCCGCGGGCTCCGCACCTTCACATCCCAGCCGCATCGGGGGGTCCGGGGCTCTGTCGCTTTTTGATACCCAGATAGATAGCGACTGTGGAGGGAGGAGGAGGTGAAATGAGGGGTGGGCGGTGACGTCAATGTGCGGATGTGGGGGAGGGGGGACAAGAGAGAAATATATTAGAAATATGTAAGAGCAAAAATTTGAACTTCACAGAGACTGACTAAACTGTGTGGACTTCTAGTCTGAGATATTATTTAAAAAGGTAACACTTTGTAGTAAAGTTCTATTTGTTTCTCTTAGGTAGAGCATTGGGCAACACCAACTAACAAGAACCAACTTTTTTTTCTTTTACATTTAGTAATGTACATTTTCACTATAAACTATATTTTATTGATAATTCAAGTAAGTTCATATTACATTTAAACAATTTGTTTTTTACTAAAAGAAATTAATAATGAACATTGCTTATAGTTAGTTTATGATGTGTAATATGTTAACTAATGTTAACTGAACCATGTGGTAAAGTGTTACCAACAAAATCATATCTAAATAGTTTAAAATAAACATCCTAAAAATTTCTGAAACTCTTCTACAATCAAGAGAGGAAATGTTCAGATTAACACTAAAACCTGTTACCTGTCAGGAGACACTGGAGTTCTTCAGGATAATAAAACCATACAATCTGAGCATTATTTAAATTCAGTCTGACTAGCAGAAAAACCTGGAGAACATTTTGGAAGGCCTGAATAAAATGTGAATGCCATTAATTGAAAAAAAAAAATGTCAAGACATACACTGCCATTTAAAAGTTTTGGGTCTGTTTTATATACATCAAGTCTCACCAAGGCTGCATGCATTTGATCAAAAATACAGTCATATTGTGAACTATAATTACAATTGTAATATCCATAGTCTTTTTTCATTTTCAAATATATTTCAAAATGTAATTTATTCCTGTGATGGTAAAGCGGAATTTTCAGCAGCCATAACTTCAGGCTTCGGTGTAACCTGATTTTTTGAGTAATCATTCTAATATGCTGATTTACTGCTCAAATAACCAAAGAATATTATATAAATTTATATTGACTATAAAATTCAAGGGACAGCATTTCATTTTCATTTCATTTTAAAGACATTATAAATGTTTCTTCAGTCACTTTTCATCAATTTATGTATCCTTGCTGTATAAAAGCATTACTTTCTTTTTTTATTATTATTTTTATAAAAATCTTACTGACCCCAAACTTTGAGCAGTAGTGTATAAAATCATTCATACTTAAATTAATGGGCGCATACAAACATAGGGATGAAACATAATAACAATAATAAACAAGCAAAAATATTGGGTAGAGCACTACTGTATATTTATGTGGAAATGAACACAACTCAGAACAGATTCCTGTGCAGCCATACATTACCTGTCATGCACTACACACATTATACCTAAATGTAAATCTCAACTGGATGTAAACTGCATTCAAAGTACATACACTTAGCAGCTTTTAACAAAACTATTTTGATAATAATTCAAAATCATTCAAACATCCACGTTAAAAACTGAAATGTGATTTTCCAAAAGCAACAGCCAACCACTGTCAGAGAAATATGGAAAAGGTAAAGGTAAAGGGAAGGACAAGTACGGCTCTAAACAAAATCTACATACATCTAAGCTAGTTTTGATGCACACAGTACACAGCTCTATATAATGAACAAAATGCAGTCACATTCTGATCAATCTAATCTGCCAAGGAACGGATCACATGCTAGAAATTACCTGTATTTTTTAGCCTGACTTTTTGTAGTTGTATCTGTAGCTAAGGAGAAGTAACAGACAGTTAAAATCGTATGAAGAAGTTTAAATTTTTTCTAAGCAAATATTAAATCTGGATGATCGATTCATGCTATTATTGTTCATTATTGTTCTCTACCTATTTTCTGTCTTTCTTCTGTTTGAGCTGTTTGCTTGTTTTCTGCGATGAAGAAGATGGTCCAGAATTGGAGGATGGATGGCTTATGTTACTTTCTCTGTCGTTTTTGTGTATTAAAAAGAATTTACAATAACTCACCTTGTGACCGGAGATCTGCAGACTCTCTCAGGTTCGTCTGTGACCCTCAAAAAGAAGACAAATGTTCATGTTAGGAATCAACCAGCAAGTAGAGCGACACTTATTCTTCATCCCGTTCACATCTAACACCACAGACTTGCACTGTTACATTGACATCACCTTCAGCAATCCACAAAGCACAACAAAAGAAAGTGACTATAGTGATGGATTTACAGGGTGTATCCTTAAAATGTCATCTAAATACATTTATTTCTTCTGTGTCTGGTAATATGCTTTTAGGTTTATCTACTAATTTACAGAAGACGTTAGAAAAATATTAGTAGTTATTAATATAGCTTTAAACAAAGAAAGTGCTAGTTGACTGATGTCCACATGAGGGCGCTATGGATCAAGGCTGCTTTTATGAGGCTTGTGAAACTTTCCATTCACATGATGCAGCAAAGGAGGTGGCCACTGGAATCCCTCTTAAAGGGACAGTACAGGGGCCTCTTCCTCGAACATTACAGTGAACATGGAGGGCTCTCTGCTGGGTGTAAATAAACCGTATCTGGACAGAAAAATTACGTGGTAAGCAAGGGAGGCAAATGAGCTTGGCCAACGATGAGTGGGATTTGGCATGAGAGGATGAAATTGAAATTGTTTTAAATAGCTGCTTCTGCATTTTTTCCCACTATAATCACTAGAAACCTGATAAAGTCATACAGTTGTCCTCAAGCTGAGTGCGATTCCTGTGAATGAGTAAAAGGTGAGAGTAATGCTTAAATGAGTGCATGAAAAAAGTAGTACATGGATGGTGCTGGTGTAAAAGGCCCCTTGAGCAAATACAAATACAATGCTTTTTCAAATATTAAAATATCTGCAGCAATTAAGTTTTAACAAATACATTAACAATAACCAAAATAGTGTTTGTTCCCCCCCAAAATTTATTTTCTGTCACCCTCATGCTGTTTCAGACATAATTCTTTTCTTCTTATCAAAAGCAAAAAATTTTGCATAATATGCAAATTGGCACTGTCATGTTGTGGAAATGATAAATAAAGATCTGTAAAATCAGTCCATATGACTTGACATGCAAGTCTTCCTCTTCACTGTTCCTCTGAAAACTTATTTGATTCATATATGTCGTCTTGATATACCATATTAGAAATGCCATATAAGAAATACAGCAAAGAGTGAAACAACACCTTAAGCAAATTGTATGATTTCAGAAGACTTAAAATAGAGTGTAGCTGTTCCTGTGCACTTTTGTTCTGTGTCCTTGGTTCTGAAAAAGTTTTTTCCATTTACTCTTTCCCATATAGGGACTTTATGAGAAGTCTTTATTAAAAAATAATTACACGACAACATGAATTAAAGGGATAGTTCACCCAAAAAAAAAAAGAAATGTCTTTCCAAAACTTGATTAAAACACAAATTAAGATATTTATAATGAAATCCAAGAGCTTTCCGACTCTGAATAGACAGCAACAAAACTACCACGTTCAAGGTCCAGAAAGTAGAAAGGACATTGTTAAAATAGTCTATGTGACATCAGTGGCTCAACCGTAATTTTATAAAGCTACTAGAATACTGTTTGTTTGAAAAGAAAATGAAAATAACTTTGACCTGAACACAGAAGAGAAGAAAGTGTTAGAGTACCACAATGCATACGTGTGATGCTGCTGACGCAGGAGCGGCCGCTCTGACGTATAACAAGAATGCACTGAGCTTCGTTTACAAATAGAGGAAGACTCATGCTGTACATAAAACAGCCTTTGGAATATGTTTGAAGATTTTAACAAAGAGGATGACTTGCAAATTTTTGCCTTGCTTTACTTATTGGAACCAGAATATAGAGATGATGAACTGTGAGATGGTCGTTCTATGTCTGAGCGCCAGGTTCTGCGTCAGATTGAACGTGCATCGAAGACTGACATGGAATAAACTGTTGAATAAAATCATTATTTTTGTTTTCTTTGCATACAAAATTTTTTCTCATAGCTTCATAAAATTATGGTTGAACCACTGATGTCACATGGACTATTTTAATGATGTTCTTGCATCCTTTCTGGGCATGGAACATGTCAATTGCATTGCTCTCTATGGAGGCTCAGAAAGTTCAAAAATATCTTAATTTTTGTTCTTTAGATGAATGAAGGTCTTGCGGGTTTGAAACAACATGAGGTAATTAATTACAGAATTTTCTTTTTTGGATAAACTAACCCTTTAAATCAACCAGCTATGAGGTGAATCATAATGTTACAAAGTTTTATGAGAAGTGCACAAGAAGACAAAGGGACAAGAATGTCTACTTAGGGAGATTCAATTCAATTCAAGTTGACTGTCTCAAATTGATGTCTATACGGCAGAAATGTATGGTAAAAAAATCAAGAAGCTAGTTAATGTCAATGTCAATTTGGTAGTTTTGTATGTTCTTCATGGGAGTGTGTGGATAGCTCTTTCGAGTGAATTTTGCAGAGATTATCATTTTGGTGATTTTTTTTTGCAGAATCATGGGTAATGCTGTTTTTTGATTCAGGAATTCTGCTGTTAAACCTGATTATTTAAAAAATAAGTTAAATAATGCAGAATGATGGCATCAGCAGAAGCATAATATCGATTAACAACCCTGTAGCTCATAGTAGGTCGGTCTTGAAAGGTTAGAAGTTATGGTTCAAAGCATTATCTGGTGAAAATAAATGGTATTTTAACTTCTGAAACCACACTTTTGCTCTCTACATAGCATATGAGTCATATGACAAATATTTTGGAGCTTGACATCTGATATGTATGCTTTTCCAAAAGAAACAAAAGCATACAGGTTTGGAATGACATGAGGGTGAGTATGATGACTATCCAAAATGTACATTTTTGCAACTAAATAATATGTGTACAAGCTCAAGGAGGCGCTCTGACACCTAGAGCCAACACATGTGCCTAAGAGAGCGGTGAGACTGTGAGTATTTTGACAGACTGAGAGATGGAAAAAGGCCACAAACAGGAAGAAAACTTACTAACTGTTTTTGATCCCTGTGGCAGAGTGCAGCCCGAGACTGACTTGTTTGAGCTCTGGCGCTTAGAGGGGTCAAGATTGACCCTAAGAGTTGATGAAGGGAAGGAAAAAGGAGAGTGAAGAGAAGGACAGTTTGGTAGACAGAAAGAAGAAGGGGAACAGGAAGATCGAGAGAGAAATAAGATTGCAGCAAGGGAAAAAAACAAATAAACAAATAAATAAAATAGAAACACTGATCACCCAACAATAAACCAAAACCAAGAGATAGAGGGACACGAGGGAGCAGGAGCCTGAAGCTGTCGGTTAATAACAGAGGAGGCTTGAGGAAGAGTTGATGCAGAGAGTAAATACGCAAACTTATGCGGAAAAAGGACATTATCCACTGGATGTCAGCCTAGATAGGTTAATCTAATCAGTAAGTTTCTTTTAAGAGATGGAAGTGTTGCTCTAATCTTATAAAGAGCTTGTAGTTGTGTATCCCTGCAGAAGTCCTTCTTTCTGGCTTTCAGCCAAGAGAGGCGCATAAACAATTTCACTGAGGATGCTGAAGAGCAAAGCGCTCGATCAGCGTTCCTACCTCCTACTGAACGTCTCAATTGCATTACGGACTCCAAAAGCTCCCATATCTAACTCCATTATCTCCTCAGATCCCACAGGACAATGGCCACCAAACCAAATGAAAGATGACTTTGTAAACTGATTGGCTCCAGCAGTGGAGCCTCTGTCATTTTGGTATTATGCAGCTAATGGGCCGGTCACGTCAAAGACGATAACTAAAGTATAAAGTTATACAAATTTTCTTCTAATTCAGAGAGAATAGAGAGACAGAGGAATGATATCATTGCAAACTCTTTCAGAAAGTTTTTTCTAGCTGATGAATGATAAAAACTCACACAGCCAATCAGAATATACACATAAAGAAAAACTAAATGTTATTGTCTGTTTGTATGGACACAAATATAGTTTTCATAATTGTTGTCCATCGGTGTACATGCTAATTTAGTTAATATAGTTACTTCTGTTGATGTGGATGCTGTTGTTTTCGCCTTTTCAGGTCTTTTCATGACTTTATTTTTAAAGACTCTGTCCTCTATAGAGATCATTATGTCACTTTTTTTTTAATTTCTTATGCTTTAAACAATGTTATGACATGAAATTAACAATTGTTTTCATGGTAGTCAGGAATATATAGTAATCATTAAAGTTATTGTCTGTATTATAGTTACAGTTATAATGTCATTATAGTGTTAGGTCTTGGCAGAATAGATCTGCTGCAGCAGATAAAGTATCAAGACTTGCAACTACCAATGCTGTATGTAATAAATACTGCTGCTGCACATATAACACATATAAAATTACCTCCATATACAACATACATGAAATTACCCTGTAGTAGATCTATACAGGTGGAGCTGGGGAAGTGGGAGGGTTTCTGAAGTGCACTGCAACTGCTACACTAAGAGATAACCAAGTTTTTGAATGCTGTGCAGCAATCTTATTGGCTGCTAATGTGAAAAGAAACCAATCAGCTGCACAATGTGATTATATCAGATTGAGTTAGAAACTATCAGCCTGCGCCATCTAGAGTTTTATGACCGAACTTTGCATTTATCGTTATAGTTATGTTATAGTCATGGTTCTTCAGTATGAACAGGCCATAAAAACATCCTCAGGCAGCACAATGCTAACTCCTAGTGCTAACACTTAATAGGTGAAATATTTGGAAAGAGCAAACTGATGATGTGAAACTTGATTTATTTGGATCTATTTTTATCTATAATATTCTTAGTCATTATAGTTTACAAAATTAAACCGTCGCTCTCTTCTTACCTGCGGGTAAGTTTTGAGGTCAGCTTAGAGAACAGGTTTGAGGTGGCACGGCTACGTGAGTGTGGCAGAGGACGGGCTTCGTGGGAGAGGGTGGGTGAGGTGGGGGGTGCGTGGGTGGGAGGCCGGTGGTCCCGGAGCTGGCCTCCGTGGAAGGTGCTGCGGATGGTAGAGCCCCTCATCAACCGAGAACGCTCAGAAGATGTGGAGCTGGAGGCCCCGGCCCCAGAAATGCTGTGGGTGGACGGGGAGGCTGGAGGTAATCGATGTGACAAGGAGCTGAAGAAAGAGATTAGAAAACATGGATGGAAATTAAATTCCCCTTGAACTGAAATTGGGTGTGACTCGTCTGCCATTACTTTTGCCATGGACATGAATGATACCCACCCAGAAAAACCATTTTAAGATTCTAACAACCACCCAGAACATTATGGAAGCAAATTTTGCACAGGCAAACGTGCAAAAATGCATGTGAAAATGCCAAAATGATTGATTTGAAAAAATGACAGTGATACAGTATGTCATTAATCCTGCTTGTTAGCAGTCATTGTAGCTCTAATTGGAGGTTAATTTGGCAGCAGAAATTAATCAATTAGACAAAGTCCAAAACAAAATACAGTAACAGTTCTGTAGCGATAGGATTAGACCAATATCAGATCTGGAGGCTCAGAGAGGCAGCTCTGGTTGGGTTTAGTTGAGCGTAAATGTGAGGCAGGATGCTGAGTCACTGAGGCATGAGCTCTCTTGTGTTCTTATTCCCATCTCAGAAACAGCCACTTAAGGCAAATTAAAACTGAACCCTTAGCGGAAAAAAGCTTGCACACGACTGCACATCTGAATACTGCAGACAGAGATACGCAGAGAATGGAGATTATAGATTATAGATTATAGATGGAGGAATAGGGATGCTTTCCACAGCAACCAGCACTACTAATGTCTCAGTTCAGATGGGTTCACAATGCAGACGTGCCGCTCTTGGCACCAGACTGCCTCTGTCCTCTCCGTCTCGTCAGGTTTTGGCATAAATCTAACAGATCTCACATGCTGCCTCAGTCTGCCCACTGGCCCCGGGCCACTTCACTTAACGCTCTAAATAACCCTGCGCTGATGAACATTACACACACACACACACACACACAGGATTTCCTATAACGGTGTTTCACAAATTAGCTTCCATTGGTCGGAAACTCTGCAGTCATTAATAGCCGTTCTGGGCAGAAAATGAATGTGTTGAAGGGCTTGAAACAGCTCGGCTGGGCTGAGTGTATTCAGTGTGTCCATGGGGTCTGAGAAATTTGAGACTAGTCTGGGATTTAAAATCGCAGAATTTATGTTTGAGGATTTTAAACAGTAAAATTTACTAATTCTATTGAAATATTCTACATTATTTTAAAATCAAAAATCAAATATGGGAATGTGTGACTAATGTGCACTGAAAAATATTAATATCAATTCAGTTTTCTCTCAAATTATTACCCTGATAATACCGTTCGCAATAAAAAATATTGTATTAAATTATAAAAATCATTTTGGATTTCACTGCATATTCGTCTCATTCTGGTGACTGTGATTCTGCGTGTGTGGACACGTGTACTGTACTAGCTGGGCTCAGGGGAGGGAGGCTTCTTTAGGTCAACCATTCAAGCAGCCTTGTGACCCAGACAATCCACGTGCCTCCTCACGTTCTCTGTAAGTCACATGACACTCAGTCTTTGAGCCTCCCCCGAAGAGGGGGAAAAAGAGAGAGGAGGATGATAGAAGGACAGCTAAGCAGTCACCATCTGCCACTGCTGAAGCATAACAGACCAAATCCATCAAACAAGCACACAGAAAAACTACTTTCAGCTTCAGCATGTACATCAATTATGAAACTTCAATGCACATTTTACAAATATAAAGCACAGAGACACGTTTTACCTGTTCTCTTTCCCATTCTGTAGTAAGGAGTGTCTGTCAGTGCTCGTACGGTCCGTACACACGTAAGTGTTTCTACGGGTCATGGCACTGGCAGGGATGTTGTTCTAAAGCAAGAAACAGGAAGCAGGTATTAAAGCCTCCCAAAAAAGATGGATTTAAACACAGACATACTATCCTAATATAATCAGCTTTTCTGGCAAAGTTGTCCTCAGAAATTTTCTTTTAGGGACAAGCTGTTTGGGAAACATCACTTTATGACCAGACAATGCCGATAACGAATGTGAACATGTGCCATTGTATCCCAGGGGAAAAACTGTTGTTACTGATGTATTTGGTGTACAGGAAGTTATGTAACATTTTAATGGATGGCACTTGAACGGTCATCAGCATGATTTATATTTTCTACTCTTTTAATGGAATAGTGCATCTAAAAATAAAAACTGATCATCATTGAAACGTGCATGGTTTTTTTCCTTCTGTGCAACACAAAATAAGTTATTTATAGCGGAATGTCCAGCTCCCCTTTTCAACAAAATGTAAGCAAGGTTAAATTTCAGGTGGTTCCTTGTATAAATCTATCATATAGCTTAAATAAAAACAGCAAAAGCCCAATCATGAATAAACCACTTAAAAATGAATACTGTAATCAATATTTCATGTAACAGCATGTACATGGTTTACTGTGTTTGCTTACCGTTGTTGCATTGATGTCTTTGCGGCGGTCAGGGATCTCAGCTTTGTTGGGGTTGTTGGCTGAGCTGACCATGGGGCTCGACGGGGGGATGCTACGACTGCCCACCACACTGCAGCTGGCCTTCCTCGAGGGCAGACGTTCCTCTTTTAGATCCCCCTCTCCTGTACTGGTGGGGCTTCGCTTGGGATGGGTTACTGGCACTGACGGCCCACCTTACAAACATTATAAATGAAAGACAATTGTAAATTATGTTAATAATAACAACAAAAATAACATTAACAATAATAAATGTTGTTATTAATATGTTAATAAATATTCTTACTAATATTCATAATTATGAACCAGTTTTATTAATAATTATACTGATATTAATAATTGTAGAACTAATAATATGTTCCATTCTGAATAGAAACTACCACTAATACTACTAATTATTACGATTGTTAATATCAACTGATATTAATATGATTAGAATTTTAAATGTATTTATTTATAAAATTCCAATAATAATAAAAAATAAATGTAATGTGATTATTATTAATAAACTGATATTAATATGATTAATGTTTTATTATTAATAAAAAGCTATAATAATAATAGTAATAATATCAATAAGAATACAAATACTAATTGTATTTTCAAAAATAATAACTATTGCTATTGCAATGATATGTTAATTGATATTAATTATTAATATTTTTATTATTAATAAATGCCTATAATAATTGTTGTTGGCATATATTAATGAAAACATATATATATATATATATATATATATATATATATATATATATATATATATATATATATATATATATATATATATTATATATATATATATATATATATATAATTAAAATAAATAGATATTAAAAACTATAATTATTATCACCATTAAAAATAATAATAGTAATAATAATTACAGAAAAAAGTCATACAATTAACAAAAAGCTATACAAGACTTTCTTAGACAAAAATTCTAAAATACATTCATATGATGTTTTTTAAATACATAATTTAAGTAAAATTACATAAAATACATACCGTATTTTCCGGACTATAAGTCGCACTTTTTTTCATAGTTTGGCTGGTCCTGCGACTTATAGTCAGGTGCGACTTATTTATCAAAATTAATTTGACATGAACCAAGAGAAATGAACCAAGAGAAAACATTACCGTCTCCAGCCACGAGAGGGCGCTCTATGCTCCTCAGTGCTCCTGTAGTCTACACTGAAGACATAGAGCGCCCTCTGGCGGCTGTAGACGGTAATGTTTTCTCTTGGTTCTTGGTTCTAAATAAATGCGACTTATAGTCCAGTGCAACTTATATATGTTTTTCCCTCATCATGACGTATTTTTGGACTGATGCGCCTTATACTCAGGTGCGACTTATAGTCCGAAAAATACGGTACATAAAATTAACTCAAACTCTAATTGGCAGACCCCAGCAACACTACCATGGATCTCCTGTGAAGACCTCTGATCTAGGCTATTTATAAAAATGAAATGATTCATGAGGGGTGTAAGGACTCACAGAAGTCGCTGTGCCTCCTCTGGCGGTGATAGGTGGAGGCACTGCGCTGGGGTTTAGTGTGGCTGGAGGCAGAGGTGGAGCTGGAGGAGGAGGTGGAGGTGGAGTGTTTGCTGGTGCCATTCGTGATGGGACTGGGCCGCACCCGTACTAGAGACAGACTGCTGCTCAACCGGGACTCCATGCCATCCTATATGGAAAACATATAAGATATTACACATTAATAAGATAGCACACACACAGACAGTTCTCAGTTGAGCGGAAATATTGATCTCACCTCATTCTTGCGGCCTAGCAGCAGATACGTGGCAAATATCTCATTGTACTTCTGTGTGCTCAGGGCATCTTTGATTTCATCACGGGTGTAACCCATTCCTACCATCACATCTGTATGAACAGAGAGAGCAAAAATAATTAAAGCAAATAAACAAGTAGTCATTTAACATACAATTTTAACCATATTTGAGCAATGTGGTTTTAAGTGCCTTGCTAGGATGGCATTGACATCAAAAGCATTAATGTGCAATATACATCTTGTTGTGCGTATGTTTATATACTGGAAGACCAAAAAACAAACAGAAAAATAATTAGGAATATTACTTTCTAAAAAGTCAAAAAGGGACAAAAAGGCAAGTTGTGGCAATATTTATTACCTATACGGCTGCTGTCATTATAATCCTCTACAGGCTCTACATGAGGCTTCAGCTCGTCGTTTTCGTACCCGACATTGATCCACTTATCTTTCATGATTTGCTGTAAGGGAAGAACAGAAAGTCAGATAGAGTGAGCAAAAGCCCGCAAGATCCATGCAAACTCAATAAGATGCGTTCTCAGCTGAGATGTTGGATTGCAGGTCGCAGTTGCTCCTCCTCACCTCCAGGGTGCAGCGCTTGGTGGGGTTGAGCACGAGGAACCGGCGCAGGATGCTCTCACAGTCAGTAGACATGTAGAATGGCACACGGTATTTCCCCCTCAACACACGCTCACGCAGCTCCTGAGGGAAAAACACAGACTTCTATTCAACACTTAATCTAATACTGAACCCTTCAGCCACCGAATCGCCCCCACAGCACAAAGAAACAATCACAGCTCACTTGACCTACATTACTTGAGAGCACGCATTTCATAAGAGCAACTACTGCACGTGTGGTGCTTTAGAAAATGTCACACATTTAATATTAGTTGTGACTCAACATATTAAAAAGTTTAATAACACTTACATGTGATCCTGACCACAAAACCAGTAATAAGGGGTCAGTTTTTTAAAGATGTATACATTATTTTTTAGATTTATACAATATTTTTTTGAGAGAATCTCCTTTGAAGTTGTCCAAATAACGTTCTTAGCAATGTATATTACTAATCAAAAATTAAAGGCAGGGTAGGTAATACATGTATAAACAACTTTCTTCCAAATTTGTTTAAACTTTCTATATATATATCAATGCATAATTAAAATGTAAGTACTCTGATAAAAAGAGTATAAAAATCGAGTGACTCTAGACCGTTTAATCTGTATTAAACAGCTCATTATTTCCATTTCGGGACGAAACATAGGATTGGCTTAGGCGACTGTCACTCTCTCGCAACCATGGCAACCACCCTTTTGCCACACATGACCTGCCCACTTGCGCGTGCACGTTTGATTTGAGGAATTCAAGAGGCACGGATCCTAGGAATACCAAAACAATGGCAGAGAAACAGCAAGCAAATTTCACAGTACCAGCCTATGCAGTTAGTGAAGGCAAACCAGGCAAAAAAAGGAAGACAGTAACAGTACAAGAAAAGGCAATGAACAAAAAGTCTTTGGATAAACAAAGAAATAAAACGTGAGTTTATATCGGCGTGGCTTTCCAGCGATGGCGAGAACTGAGGGAACTCAAGGGGCTGAAAAGTGACTCCTTGATGGCTTTATTTCTGCTGGACAGGTAAATCTTTCTTTTTGTATTTTGATCATACATATTTTTTTCATGAAGCATGTGTCATTAGCACACGTAGCTGCGTAATATAGCTAACATAACATTACTTAGCGAGCCGTAGTAGAGGCTTTGGAAGGAACCCAGAAGGGAGGGGGTGGAGTGAATGGAAATAATGAGCTGTCTTTAAAACAGTCGTGAGAGGTCTACAGACACTCGATTTTTATACTTTCTTTTTCAGAGTACTTACATTTTAATTATGTATTGATATATAAATAAAGTTTAAACAAATTTGGAAAAAAAGTTTTTTATACATTTTTTTTTACCTACCCTGCCTTTAAGTTTTCAGATATTTATGGTAGAAAATTTACAAAATATCTTCATGGAACATGATCTTTACTTAATATCTAATGATTTTTAGCATAAAATACAATACATACAATGTATTGTTGGCTATTGCTACAAATATACCCATGTTTCTTATGGTTTTGTGATGCAGGGTCACAAATGTATTTTTAAACAAATACCAAAATGAAAATCTATTTTTCATGCTGAAAATCGTAAGGCTGTGATATTAAATTCACTTGTAGCATTGAAAATGTTCGATTTTAGATTTTTGTCCTTTATTTACACAAAATAGTGCAGACTGTTAATGGCCATAGTTTAAAAATGACTATGGCTTATCTATATTAGGGAGATTTTTAATATCAGTGCAAACAAACCTACCACTGCTTAAAATATAAAACCAAAACATGTATCTATATAAATATGGTTGTTGGATGACTTTTTGAAATACTCATACAGCCATGCGCTCTTTTACAAGGCCTTTCTTTCTTTTGTTGCTTATACTGAGTTGAGTAATTTACCTTGAGGTTTTGTCCATCAAAGGGCAGTGATCCGCTGACCAGCGTGTACAGTATAACCCCCAGACTCCAGATGTCCACCTCTGGCCCATCATACTTCTTCCCCTGAAAGAGCTCTGGAGCGGCGTAGGGGGGGCTGCCGCAGAACGTGTCCAGTTTACTGCCCAGCGTAAATTCATTACTGAAGCCAAAGTCAGCAATCTTGATGTTGGAGTCTGCATCAAGCAGGAGGTTCTCCGCCTGAGTGAGGAATAAGATGGGGAATACTACCATGAGCAGGAATGTCTTAGTTTTGTGCTCTGCTGTTATTTTAAAATGGAGCAAAGTGTGTAATCGTAAAGCCTTCATTGTTTTATGAAAGTTCCAGAGGCAATAAAAGAACATATAAGTCATGAGAAAAAACAATAACCTTCAGGTCCCTGTGAACAATATTCTTTTGATGACAGTAATGAACCGCAGACACGATCTGAAAGGGAAACACTGACAATTAAAAAGTGTTAAAAAATAGCAATTATGAAAATGCTAGCATCTTTAACACATTAAAAACATGAAATACCGCTTGGGTTTTGCTCCTTTCGAATTTTCATACCATCAAAGGAGAACAAGTTTCAAGATGCGAAGATTATGAACTTACCTGTCGGAATTTTGCACGCGCCTCCTTTTCCTTCATTCTCCCATGGGATACGAGGTAGTCAAACACTTCACCTATCATAAAATTTTTTTTAGGAAAACTTAAACTTTTCTGATAATAATATTGTATTTTAAAAACATACAATTTTCAAAAGTTTTTCAAAATACAAAAGTTCATTTAAAATTTCAAAGGAACTTGAAACAACATGAAACTAAGCCAATAATTAATTTTGGCTAATTGTCTTCAATGAGCCAAAAAAAGCTCACGTTACTCCGCTCCTCATCAGGTTACACTGGCTACCAGTAGCTGCTCGCATCAAATTCAAGGTACTGATGCTAGCCTACAAGACGACCACTGGCACGGCACCAACTTACCTAAACTCATTGGTTAAATCTTATGTGCCCTCCAGAAGTTTGCGCTCTGCAAGTGATCGACGCCTTGTGGTACCATCCCAAAGAAGTTCAAAATCACTCTCAAGGACCTTTTCCTGGACTGTGCCCAGCTGGTGGAATGACCTCCCAATCTCAATTCGTACAGCTGAGTCTTTACTCATTTTCAAGAAACAGCTAAAGACTCATCTTTTTCGCCTGCACTTAACCAACTAACACTAGCACTTTTCCTTTTCTTGTCTTTTAAAAAAACAAAAAAAAAAAAAACAAAAAAAAAACCCTTACCTATGCGTTCTATACTAGACTAACTGAGACTTGTCATGGCACTTGTATACTGTTGTTGTTCTCTTGTTGACCTGACTGCTTCTATTGTTCTCATTTGTAAGTCGCTTTGGATAAAAGCGTCTGCTAAATGATTAAATGTAAATGTAATTATTTATGTTTATTTATTTTGGTCGATCGCTGATATTGCATAGGGCAAGATATAAACTATATAGAATATCTTAACAGATTGATTTGTTGCAAAATGTAAACAATATTATCATCCAACATTATGAATTTCTGGAAAGCTGCTATTAGACAATAAGTGCATTGTGAAAAACGCTATAAAAATTTGCCTTGAATTAAATTTGTCAGCTGATATAAAAATGTCACACTATACAGTATAAAATAAAATAAAAACAGAAAATGAACAAATATTAAAAAATATTGTATTAATCATTTTGTGAATCAAAATGAATTTAGGCATCACTGTACATTATGTACATTATGTTGAGATTGACTATTTTGAGATTTGCTCAAAAAGATTGCATTTAAATGTTATTAAAATATTAACATCAAGTAAGCGTAAATGAAACCATTTAATTATAAATTGTTATATAAATTAAACAATATCTAATATTGGTCAACAATCCATATGGTACAGATACCTTACATAAACGTATGAGTAAAGATTAAGATAAACACAGATTGGATGGAGAATGGATGTCACTAATATAACTCATCTAGATACGTTACGGACAATCAATTTCCTGGCTAATGAAGTTAGCTACTTAATACCCAACGAATGGACGCAATATTTCATTCTGCTACGTATTCACTGACCACAGGATTAGACTCTTTAGAGGAAGGGATGGATAATGAGTAAGCTTCCAGTGAGATGTAAAGCAGGGGAAGGAAATCGAGAAGATTGTCAATGTGTAGTATAAGCTAGCGCTGTCCATACTCTCACATGTGCATCAGCCTCATCAGATAGACTAGGAATGGAAATGTGTGAATCATTAAGAGAGCAGCCGATCCAAGCTCCATGAATAGGATGGACTGAAGTTAAAATAAGCCTGATTTGACTATGAGCATCTTTACTAGCGGCAAATCGCTCTAATTGCTGAGCTGTGCGGGAAGGAAGGGAAAGATGAGATGAGAAATAACAGATGAAGCCCATGCAGCTGTGCTCAGTGCAGTCTGACTGATGTGACAGTCGCACACATGCATGTTTATGTGTGAACGCGTATGAAGACAGCAGACGTGTGTGATTATTCATGTAGAAACTTATCAAAGCTAGACTCTTCATACTGAATTAAGGAGAGACCAAGCAAAAATGTAATTTGTTCATTTTTTAGGTGCAACAATAATGTAATTTGCTACATTGAAGTAACTTTTTCTAAGACAGTGCATGTGTGTATGTTGAAGCAGGGAGGAATCGTACCACCGCTGGCATATTCCATCACAAGGTAAAGAGTCTTCTCTGTCTCAATCACTTCAAAGAGCTGAACTGTAGACATAAGAAAAAGATCATTTTATCTTGTGCAAAAAAGTAATAAGTAAACGTAACAATAGAGAATATGTGCCTGTTGTTGACTCCCTCAAGGAAAACTTTACCTAAACATAATTCAGAAATCTTCTCAACAGAGTAGCTCTCTTTTGATTTTTGAAGCTCAACAGTCCAATATGAAGTTTAACTTCTATTGAAACAAAGCTGACATAAATACAATATAAATATTAGATGAAAAACCTAAACTTAGAAATGTTCCCTTGGCAACTAACTGTAATTAAAAAAAGACGAAATACTAAATTTACTAAAACTAAAAAAAAAGGAAAATATAAATATAAAAGCCAAATTAAAAAAAATGTATAAACTGCATGTAACAGTACATAAATAATACTAATATAACACTGTTACAGAGACAGATTTAAACTGAATGTTCTTCAGAGATGGTCAGTGTGTTTTGAGAGTCCTCAAATGTCAATATTTGGTATCTACTCTGACATTCTAGTGTAGTAAACGTCCACTCAAAAGCATCTAAAATACTCACCTATGTTTGGGTGGTTGAGGCCCTTCATTATCCGTACCTCTCGAAAGAGCTGAGGAAAAATAAAGACAGAAAGTAATCAGTACTTTTGTTAATTCAACAACAACACTGAACTATAGAGAGCATTGTAATTCATAACAAATAATTAAAAATAAACAATGAATACAGTTATGTGTTTTCACTAGTGGTCTCAGACTTTTAGATCCTCTATTCGGTCAAGTTTAGGGTTGTTAAACTCATCCCAGTCAGAAACATTTCAATGATTGCATCAATAAAACATCAGAAGCCACAGTGACCCTGCAGAGACTGATGGATGGGGATTCATCAGTTTGTGCAAATCCAAAAACAGCATTTACACCGAAACCAATGATACATACAAAACACAGCCCACACTCTCTGATACAACCCATGGTGCCGCCTGCTCAGAGACCAGCCTGTCCTTTCTAACGACAGTTTAATTGAACAGAGAAGGAATCAAGCCAAAAAAAGACCCATCTTGTGACCAATCTTTCTTTCTGTTGTCTAGGACATGTCTGCAGCTGAGAATCATGGGCTTGTGGTACAAAGCTGAATCGCAGTTACACAAAAAGGATTCTTTCAATTTGTCACATTTTTGGCCAAAACATTTTAAATATATGCTAAATAAAGTAGTCAACACAATGAAGCTCAATGAAATCCATACTGAAATATATTTAGTTTCAACCTCCATTTACCAAAATAGGGGGGCATGAAAATACATTGCTGATATTTATTCAAAGTTTTATATGTTCCCATGAGTTACACACAACAAATAAAGCTTTTCTTCAAATGTGACGTGTCAATTAATTTGCTTATATTAAAATATATATAAAATATATTAATTGTAATTTAAAATGCCTAATAAATACATTTAAAAAGATTTAAAATTTATTAAAAAAAACATGTAAAAAAATATGATATTATTTAATATATATATATATAATACTTTAAATGTAGGCCTCTACAGTAGTACCTTTTTTTTCAGTTAACTACCCTTTTAAGTGTAGGAAATTTAACCAAATGGCCAACAATGAAACGACAAAGAAGGTGTGTGAGAACCGTCCGTCTGCTGTTTGAAAGCAGAACTTGATTGCTGCAAGGACCTTGTTTGACAAAAGGAGAGGGGAGGAGAGATGGAGTCAAAGAGAGAAGTGACGGACCAAGAAAAAGAGAGAGCGTGACTGAAAGACAAAGAGTCACGAAGCCTGAGAGTGTATGTGCGAGTCAGAGAAATAGAAAGGTAAGGTGAAGGACAGAGGAGAGAGTGAAAACACATAATAAGTGGAATGCGTTGACGGCTGACAACACCGTTTGAGTCAATTCTTCCAAACGCACTTTCGAATGAAAGAGAGAGAGAGAGAGAGAGAGAGAGAGAGAGAGGCCATGTTTTCATTTGTCCTGTTTTTGTCCTCTTTCACTGCCCTCTGTGTGTCCCATCAGTTAGTTTCCATTTACCATTCGTTTTCATTTCAGGAGCCTGTGCAGCTTCACTTTCCCAGCCCTGGGCCAAAACTATAGACTGACAAAAAGCATCACAACACAAGTCTTAACAAACTGATAGTGATAGGGAATGAGGGCCAAGTTTACTTTCTGACCACAGTATAAACACAATGATTATGACTGAGCGGCTCTGCCCTGTTCCAATCCTAGTGAGTTGCCTAGAGAGGCAGTATTTTAAGGCATCACATTCCCACATTTTAAGACAGAATCCTGTGGAGAAGACAATCCCAGAATGCACTCTCATGTGGCGTGTGAAGAAAAGAGAAATGTAAGAGAAAAAAGTTGAATTCAAATATACACAATATATTGAGCCTAATTAAAACATGTTTTATTTTACCTAATATTTGTGGTATCTTTATAATTAAATAGAGTATCATGTTGTTAGATAAGCTGTTCAGGAACAAACAGTTAAGCTTGAAATAAATAAATAAATAAATGTATTATAAACTTAAAAGGGTAGTTCACAAAAACAAAATGGAAATACTGTCATGACTTTCCATCATATAAGTCTTCACAGAAACAAAACAAAACAAAATCATATATATATTTTTCTATCCAGTATGTATATGTTTGGATGAGTTTTTTTAATGTCTGTATGTTTTTTTAGTTTATTATTTTTCTATAGAGTTAAAATATAAAATAATTTTATATTATATTTTAACTCAGTTTATGATTATTTTTATTTAAGTAAAAACATAATTGTTTTGTTTTATTATAATAATCCTGAGACAGTACCACACTGTTAGCTTAGCAACATGCTAATGTCAAACATTTGTTTATTTCTAAAATTTTATCTAATTAACTAATTGTTTTTATTTATTTTTAGTTTAATTTTAATAACCCTGATACAGTACCACACTGTTAAATTAGCAACATGCTAATGTCAAACTGTAATACACAAGACATCGGTTAAAAACAAAAAAGTATATAGAGTATCATGCTGTTAGCTTAGCAACATGCTAAGATTCTTCACTGGAATCAATTGTGAATCAAGTTATTTATGTCCCATGCAGTTTGACTTGTTGCTATGTCATGCATAAAGCTCAGTAAAGTACAGGATGCTCCCTTAGGAGGCAGCAGTCTATACAGGCAGTAGGCATCTCAGTAGGTTTTGAAACAAAGCCAATGATTAACTAAATTTCTTGATTGCTAGCAAAGCATGA
The DNA here is from genome assembly GCF_963082965.1 of Carassius carassius. Classification (NCBI taxonomy): domain Eukaryota; kingdom Metazoa; phylum Chordata; class Actinopteri; order Cypriniformes; family Cyprinidae; genus Carassius; species Carassius carassius. Next base: position 13,152,266 of record NC_081782.1, read on the forward strand.
GAAGTAGGAAGGCCTTTTTAGCTGACCTCATTATGAAAACATCTGAGTTTCTGTCTCCCCTGCAAGGCCTTTTGAAGACGAATGACCTCATACAGCAGGAAGGAATTCCAGTGCAGTTCTCTCAAGATTTATACTGTCTGCATGCTGACGGCCCCCGAGGAGTGTTATTCGCTTCTCGATGTACATACGTCTTCCTTTGGGCATAATTTGTTATAACAAAACCGGTACAGGAGCAGGTTTGCCCTTTATTTACATCAGACACACCGCAGATAACATTATGACGAATTGCCATTACATGTATTTTGAGAAACATGAGGCTTTTTCAGTAAGTCAAAGAGATCTCGACATGGTGTCACAAGCAAGCAGGACTAGTTTCTTGAAGCTGCGGCTCTAAAAGTACATTTTTAAAGATTGACAACATAAATTGCAGATTATGATCACTGTTGTACTGAGGTTTCTCATGTGCACTTCACATCTAACACTTCAACGGAAAAATCAGTTTGAAGTCACTAATCAGTTTGTTTTACGCATGTACGGCTGGCACACACAAACACAGATGCTCACAAATGCGAATTGAACTGATCAAGGCAGACAGGTTACATAATGACCCCGCTAATGTGAACGACTCTGAGCCAGAAGCACAATCACTGTACACGTAAAGAAAATCGAATCCACTTTCTCTTCCCTTCTGTTACAGAGACCAAGTGCTGAAACTAAACAGAGCTGTTACATCACTCAAATCAACTCCAGTGTGCCTCTGTTTTCACAAGTGTATTAAATGTTCAATATATCCCATGAACCAGGTGATATATATATATAAAAACAAAACAAAAAACACTTTCTTTGTCTTTAGTTTTATAGTAAAAATACCATGTCCAATTGATACATTGAATACAGTAAGACTGGAAATGTGTATTAAGGAGGTTTAATATGGTCCATTAAATTTAATTAATTAGTTAACACACATATTGGTTTGGAATCGGTTTCTATATTATACAATGAAAAGAAGTGCTTATACATTCATTGTAATAATATTTGTCTTTGATACTTAATATTTTTCGTAAACACAGTTTTTCGAGATTATATGATGAATGGAAAGTTCAAAAGAACAGAATTCATTTGAAAAAGAAATCTTTTGCAACATTGTAAATATCTTTACTGACACTTTTGATCAATTTAATGCATTTTTACGGAATAAAAGTAGAAGTTTGTTAAAAAAAACGAAGAATAAAAATCTTACTGACCCCAAACCATATATTATAGATTTAACAATTTATTTTGATGTTAAGCTATTTGTCTTATTTTTTTTTTTTCTTTTATGAGCAGTACAAGCTGAACGATCACATGACATCAGGGGTATCCTGAGACAACATCAAACGTCATCTGGCACATACACATATACAACGCCTCTAATTGAATTGCACATCAGCTGTTCACCTGAACCTTAAAGATGCCCATCAGATAATCCAGCCCCTCCCTCGCTCTCTTTCCTCGTGCAACTCTCCTGCTCTTCCTCAAAGACGGGACTTCCTGGTTTATTTCCCAGGCTTTGGTTACGTCACCGTTGCTATGGCGATCTGGTATTAAAGCAGGGACTTATCTCACCCCCTCAGTCAGGCGACGCTGTGCTGCTCCCTCAGCACCTGATGGAAAACCTGCATCTGCCTGCAAGACTGGCTATAGCTAGCATTACTGCTCACCTTCTCTCCACCTTCTACCATCCATTTTTCATGTTGTTGATTTCTAGACTTTGTTAATCAAACCCTGAATCGATCTTCTTCCTTTAGAGAGAGGAAATTGCCTACAAAATATGCTTAGAACGGTTTCTTTCTTTCTTAGTTCCTCTCAGGATGGTGTTGGTGAATGAGGTTGTGTTGGAAATGGAAGCCGTCTATTTCTGTATTGTGACATATTTTCGAGCAAAATGACTATTTTGGTTGATTTTGGACCAATACGATTTTATTAGGAGACACTACAGAAATAGAAACAAACAACTGACATAACCATTTCTTATCAAGCATAAAATCACAAAATTCCATGGACGAGATCTGGTGTTAAGAATAGGTGTGACACTTTACAGTGAGGCAATCCTTCAGCATTCTTCCTTCGCCAGATCACTAGAAGTGTCTAATAACCTCTGTTCTCTCCTTATCAAACTCTTTATTGAGACATCAGCATATCACAGCCGTCCAAATCCCACTGGGAATCATTATTCATCTGCGTCTGGTTCTGTCTCCAACTGCTCCATGGAGAAGGGGTGAAATATGCAAATCAGAGGCTTGACATTTTTGCATGTCTGAACAAGAGAACAAAAACACCCACGCAACACTTCAGACATCAAATAATAGCTATGACAACGAACATTAGCATGTGAATTATATTTTGCCTCCAACCACGTTACATAATTTCACAATTAAAGGGATAATTCACTCCAAAATGAAAATTCTGTCACCCTTTACTCACCCTCATGTCTATCAAACCTTAATTCTAATAAGACATTTTAATGAACGTTTGGGTCCAAACAAAATTAATACAACCATGCAGGTTTTGAACATGGTTATTATTGTTAACTAAAACTAGGATTAACATTTAAATGTAGTCATTTAGCAGAGGCTTGTATCCAAAGTGCCTTACAGATGAGGACAATAGAAGCAATCAAATCCAACAAAAAAGCAATAAAATGCATTAATAACATGATTTTTGTTACAACCATAAAAAACGTGTTACTTGAATCAAAATAAACATTAACTGAAATACATTATAGCAAAAAAAATTAACTTATTTTATTTCAGCTAGTTGCCAAAAGAAAATGTTTCATTTTCGTCTGGTTAAACTGAAGTACTAAAATAACTAAATAAACTAAAACATATAAATAAAAATTGATAAAAGACTATATGGACTAAATTTGCTTTTATCTTTGCAGGACTGTGATATGACGCGTGTACAAAAGTAACACATCTATAGCAATAGTGTGAAAGGTCATAGCACATAACATGCACAATACCAGTATAAACATGGATATCTTTTGGTATAATATGCATCACATGACTAAACTTGCTTCATCGTTTTTAGGGCTGCAACTAACGATTATTTTGATAATCGATTAATCTGTCGATTATTTTTTACGATTAATCGATTAATCGGTTTATGTACTTATATTTTAGTTTTTTCCATTTTTTCCCCAAGTAAATTATTAATAAATGGTCTTTATCCTTCAGCATAGATTTTTAAGATATTAACCATTTTGCACTGTCATATCCTAATCAAAAATATACCTAGAGTTGTTTTATTGTGTTAGTAATCCTTTGTCGAACTCTTCTGCAATCAGAACACTGACCCATACTCTAGCAAATTTCACAAGGAGATTTAAAATAATGTTTTCACCATGGCAGTCCTTAGAGCTCTAGTAGTTTAACATCCCGAACGAAGCTTATTAAGGAATCTTTCAGAACATATTTTCACGAAGAATAAGGATAAAACAGAATAAAATTGCAGTGCATTGTATTTTATTATTTACTGGGAAACAGCTTTACAGCTTTTGCTGTGAAATTGTAAACAATCCTTCGAATAAAGTGCCAGTGACATGAAACCTGAATGGAACTCACAATTTAAAGTAAAATCCATCAGAAGGTTGTCCAGAAAAAAAATTGGACAGTCACACACAAAAAACCTGCTGTGTGAAAAAGAGCAGTGAATACTTAGAAAAAAAAAGTGCATTTTAAATATTTACCTCTCTCATTCAGTCATAATTAGGCTGCACGACTGAATTTTGAACTGGTAAACGACAAACTGATCACAGAACATGTTTGTAAAGCTTTAAATGTTAACTGTTAAAAAGCAATGTTATCAGCTTTTACGACTAAACATTTGCAAACAACATTGTACTGGAGAATCTGCACAAATAAAAGTCTTAGGGGCCGTTCACATATCGTGCCTAAAAACGCGTGGCGCTTTCTCCCTCTTTCCAAAGCGCTCGGGCAGAAGCGCCCCTGAGGCGTCTGCCTTTGATAAGCAACCATTACGTGCTCTCTCCTTGAAGACGCGGAAATTTCAGCAAAGGATAAATGGATTTGCAGCTCAAAAAATCACTTGCAGTAGCTCTGCTACTAAATTTATTTCAAAATGGAAATCCATATACAACTATGATCAGCTGTTCCTTTCATCTTGACTGAGCTTTTAACGTTGTTACGGGAAAGGATGAAGCTGATTGGTTAGTTCTTGTCACATGACCCGCGATGCGCTTGCAGCATTCTGAAAAGTTGAGATGTTTTTAACTCGATGCGGTGCGGTGTTGGAAAAATAACGAACTTGAGCGCGCAAAAGACGCGATATGTGAACGTCCCCTTAAACAGTTCAGTAGTGCAGAGTTTACAGGTTACTCTTCTTTTTTGAAGGCTCAAAGTAAAGTACTCCCGGTCTCCCACATCCCGCTAAATGCTGCAGAGACGCTGTTCGGGAAGCACGTGACATAAAACGAGGCCAGCTATTGGCTATTCGCTACTTCTCCGTCTGTACTGGCTGAGTAAAACCTCCGATGGCTGATTACTGCCACACTTTGGTCACCGCAGATTTGAAATATGCACGAAATGAAAAGTTATTTAGCAACGAATCGATGACTAAATTAGTTGACAACTATTTTAATAATCGATTTTTATCGATTAAATCGATTCGTTGTTTCAGCTCTAATCATTTTCATAGTCCACACTGCGACGCGAAAACTGCGTTTTCAAATTTATCCACTTTGGAGAGCACAAAAAGCTCTGTTTCCTTGGTTAAAAATGCCCTCTCAGTTTGGATGGAAGGCCAAAACGAAGAGAAAAAGATGCGTTTTCAAAAAACGTATTAAAGCGTGAACAAGGCCATAAAGTGAAAACAGAAAAATCTAATCTAATTCCAAAATATTAACAATAAAATAGTATATCAAATAATGAAAATTTGGATTGGAAAGACACGAGAGTGAATTAATGATGACAGAATTGTAATTTTTGTGTGAAAATCCTTTTTAACATTATGGAAAGACGCAACACAACAGTTCACTGAATCGTTCATTAATTCAAATGAGGCAATCTGTATTCTTTAAACTGTATCACATTATGGGAGACGTCGACAAGGAGCTTACATGCTTGCCACATTATATCAAAATCTATCCGAAGACAGTATAAGAGCCTCTCAAGAGGGTAAGAACGGTTCTGCATCCATGCGTATTCTACTAAAAATCAGCAAGACTGTTGGTCTGACTGACGATTGTTATAATAATCTCCCAGCAGTGGCTCCATGTTATAATGGTAATCCCTGCGTCTACATCATTGGCTCATTCTGTTCCCAAAGGGAGATTTTTTCACTGTGATTGTCAGGGAGCTAATGGCATCCTCATATGACCGCAGTCGCTGTCTTTCTCTGTACTCCATCTCATTCGCACCTAAAGAGGTCTAATGTGCACATGTACAGCCAGCTGAGCCCTGGAAGAATGTACTATTCAGATGTGAAGCGTACTGAGAAACAGTGCAAACAAACATCATGTTAGCTGACCATTTAAAGTCAATTGTTCACATATATGAGTGACGTTACCAAAGGAGACACTGTGGGATTTCAAAGTACTTCTGTCACTGGCAGGCATTAGTCCATGCCCATGCCATTTCGCTAGCATTGATCTGGAGCCCAGTGAGTGACGGAGAGAGAGAAAGAGAGCTGGATCACCACAGAGAGCAAAGCAGATGGTCTCACTCTCATCAGGGCACAGCAACAGCTCAGGTCAAAGCTGCCTCTGGGGGGCCGCACATCAGGACAGGAAGTGCCAAAGCCTCGCGGCCCCTCAAAGTGAGGGAGCACATCGCAGAGGAATATTTCATTGGTCAGTGCACTTTTAAAGCTCTGGAGATTTATTGGGGAACTCAGTTGTGTTTTTTATGCAGGTTGTTGGTCTGAATTTCTTAAGGAAATTAAAACAGGCTGACCATTCGGAGTTTGATAAGAAATTTGCTAAGAAAGATGTTTAGGATCTTTTATGATATTGTTGGGCTCTTTTTCTTGTGGAGAAACATCTGAGAATCTGACAATAAAGAGATCTCTTTTGTGTCTTTTATGTCCTATGGGATGCTCCCTTAGTTTTTTAAGCCAGATGGATATGTATAAAATGCTTTACATTAACATCAATTTAATGAATATAAAATATATTCAAATTATATGATTATATTTTGTATTACATATATAAAAATAATCTTAAATTGCACAATTATTGTAGGTATAAAAAAATGTTTTCACATGATCCCTTGGAGATCATTCTAATATGCTGATTTGGTGCTCAGATAAATATTTCTATTATCAACAATGAAAAAAAATTATTTATAACCTTGTGGCAAATGTAAAAAATAAATAAAAAAAATTAAAAAATTTATGATTCTTTGTTGATTAGAAGATTCAAAATAACTAAATTTATTTGAAATATTTTGTAACATTTTAAAGGAGTCATACCCTCGTATTACCTTGGATACCTACTGCTGTATTATAGTCTTTCAGGCCCTTCTAAAAAAGAAAAGTGGAAAAAAAATAAACACAGAGCTCCTCAGACCCTTATTTCTGTAGGCATTATTGTCTCGCGAGATCTGATGCGATATTTTGGCTGTCGTGGACGGTCATTATAATAATGCAAATGAGGGGCGCGTTGATTGGTTGCAGGAAGGGGGGGGGGGTTGACAACGCAGGTAACGCTTTAGCATATCATTACAAACTGACATCATGGCGCAAGTTGTGAATGAACGCGACCGGCTTCCCGGCCAGTGTATATGTATGAGGCGCCGTTTAGGGCTTAAATCAAACTTCATTCACGCACACATATGAAACACGCTTGCATATATACAAAGTGGTCACACATACATGTATATGAACTCACGCACATAACGTTACTCATATGGGACACGAGCACAGCACACACACACAAATATAAGACGAGCACAGCACACACACACAAACTAGACGGCGCCTCATATATAAGCGTTAGGCAACAAATAAACAATAACCGAATTCATGATGATCTCAGTCATTTGTTTTTTGCAAAGTACGTTAGCAGCCATTCCCCATACCTCGAAGCTAATACTCCCGCCAGAGTTGTGCCTGGACGCGTTCATTGAACGATAATTCATGAACTCGTTCATATTTTGGGCGAACATGAACTGAACGTACCGCATTACTGCCTGATGAACGTTACTGTGAAGTCGTTCATTCTGGTGTCTGTGAACGCCACGCTCTCTCTCAGTTTAACTTCGCTATGCCAGATTTCTATAAAGCCTTCCAGGCGAAAACCCACCTAAAATATGTAGCGAAACCTTAATATGTAGCGGAAAAAACACCCAATCTGGCAACGCCAGACTCTCTTGTTCAAACGCGTTCATCAAAATGAACAAATCTTTTTTCGAGTCATTTCGTTCACTTAAGGGGCTTTAAATGTTACTATTAACTGGCAAATTCCCCGAACACATCAACCTACGCAATCTTGATCATATTCTGAATTAAGAAATCATTATAATGCAGTCAAAAGTCCGTTTTTGCAGTCAGTTTACAGGGAACATAAATAATTACTTCACCACAAGTCTTTCGTTTATTTGTCTAGTGACAGACGCAATAGCAGCATACAATAGCGCATTAGCAGTTAGATGCTGTTTGTTACACACAGTAGAGCAATAAAAACACAGTCTTACCGTTTCAATTGCAGGCAATTTTGTTGGAATGGCGCTTTTCCCGAGCTTCGATGCCAACTTCGCCTGATATTGCCCCAAATTTGTGAAGGATTTCGGCGTACAATGATTAGCACAAACACGTAACAATAAACCAGTGGAAGGGTTGAAGGAACCGCGTCATTAAAAATGAATTTAATCCACTGGTCTCTGATAGCTAGGTCCTTTCTTGGTAGAGAAAACACATTTACATGTTGATTCTGGCAGTCAAACACAGAGCAACTCACGTGTGCACTAGTTCCAGCGTCTTTCTCGACTGAATATGAGGGGGAGAGGGGAAGGGCGAGCTTCCTGCTGCGGTGTCCATATATGGTATATCCTGCCGCGTCTTGACGTCAAGACGGGGAAGAAATCAAAATCTCGTATTTGAGTGCACATGCACGTGGGCTATTTTACAAACCCTGAGGTAAACAAACGCTTCACTTTTAAATATCGGCTTCCCGGCCAGTGTATAATCGTTAGGCAATCATAACATACATTGATTCTCGTGGAAAAGTGCAAATTGTGGGTCATGACTCCTTTAAATATATTTTTAATATAACTTTTGATAAATTTAATGCATCCTTGATATATAAAAGTATTAATTTCTTTCTTTCAAACAAAAAAATAAAATAAAACGTACTATCCCCAAACCTTTGAACGGTAGTGTAGGCTGGTATTTGAACCGGGATTCATTTTCTCAATACTTTACCAAGAGAATAATTACTTAAAAGTTAAAAGTTGGCTTTGCCTGGAAGTGAGTCAGGACTGCCACTGGTGTCCCCTCAAAAAACAAAACAGGTGCATGATGCCCCTGGGCTTCCTCCACACAATCTGTCTCCTAGATACATACGACACACAATGCCCTACAGTGCCAGAAATAGTGATAATCTCATAATTGATGATGCTTACATAAGTAATCCATGAGTATTCGGAGTTGATCAGAAATAATCTTGAAGCGTTAGGCAGTGATGCATCTCCAGTGTGACTCATAAATGTCAAGTTCACTTCATCTTCTTTTCTCTTTGGAGTTTATCTAGCTCTGCCTGTTTGTGCTCTTCCAGAAATTGCTCTGATCGGTGCTTTAACAGTTATACAAGAATAAAATCTTGATCAAAAATAAAATTTTGAACTTCTAAGACATTCAGGTTACTTAAGCCCCTTTCACACTGCACATTGGTCCCGGAACATTGCCGGGTCGCCATCTGTGTGAATGCAAACACGTCCTGGAATTGATTCTGGGATTTACCCCGGGTTGGGGACCTAGTAACATTGCTGGGTTCAGTCCCTGAACGAGCGCTATGGGAACAAAAGCCAGGACTAATGCTGTAAAGGGTGTGTCGTACAGTCGTAGTGATGACGCACGTTATCGTGCGACTCTTTTATCAGGTGTTTTGAAGGCAGATCAATGTTTTTCAAAAAAAAAAAACTAATGAAGCAGAGATCAGTTAGTTCCTCACTTTCCGTGCTGAAGCTGAGATCGTTCGCTAGCTTAAGTGATATTTAATGTGCCTAGTGTTTTCGACTCATACATTACACGTCACACTCAGATGTCACGTGTCTTTACGGGACCTTTACGGGTTGTGTGTGAACGCGCGCACATATTCCGGGTAATTACTTGCAGTGTGAAAAGGGGCAAAATCCAGAAACATGTAAATCAACTTGCCCAAAAAGGATATTTCACCCAAAAATGAAAATACTGTCACAGAAGAAGATATTTATTTCAAAATGTGGACAAAAACATTTTACAAAATATATTTAATTTCCACAGGAAGAAAGTCATACAGGTTTGGGATGACATGAAGTTGAGTAAATGAATATAATTTTCCTTTTTTGGGTGAACTATCCCTTTAAACAGACATTTCATACCAGCAGTGGTATTATCACAATAACAGTCATATATCAATAAATTTACATCACTTTAAGACTGTAAAATGCTCACAAATTATACCAGGATTCACACAATGGGGCAGCTGTGGCCTAATGGTTAGAGAAATGGACTTGTAACCGGAAGGTCGCAGATTCGAGTCTTGGTGCTGGCAGGAGTTGTAGGTGGAGGAGGGAGTGAATGAACAGCGCTCTCTTCCCCTCTCAATACCCACGGCTGAAGTGCCCTTGAGCAAGGCACTGAACCCCCAGTTGCTCCCCGGGTGCTGGATATATAGCTGCCCACTGCTCTGGGTGTGTGTTCACTTCTCACTGCTGTGTTTGTGTGTGCACTTGCAGAGCACCAATTCAGAGTATGGGTCACCATACTTGGCAAATGTCACGACTTTCACTTTTTCACAATCAAAGCTGCATACGCTTTCAAACCAAGGCTTTCGGTTTCTGATATCATGTTTTAGACACTCCTCACATCTCTTGTACGCTAACTTGCTTTCTCAGGATCTCTGTTCCTGTGCTACAGCACCCCTGGAGTCCCCCACCCCCTCTGGCTTCAGTTGCCCCCATTGTTCGTCTGTCTGGAACGGCGCTCCTGGCTGCAAGAGACTTGAATGAGGGACACCCAACCCCCTCTACCCTTCTTCACCCACGGTCCAACTCCGTCGCACTGCCTGAAGGGTTTTTTTTTCATTAAAGTAGCACCGTGCTCATATGATGAGGCCCCGCACGACCATGATCACGCCCCTAACCCTCACACACACACACACACACACACACACACACACACACACACACACACACACACACACACACACACACACACACGTTGTTAAAGGCAAATTCCATGTCTTTCCCAACCCTTCTGAAATCCAGCTGCTGGGAAAGTTCATGGTCAGCTGATTGGGCTCTGCCCCCCTCCATCTCTAAACAGGATTAAACAGAGTTAGGAGAAGAAGAAGAGAAAGAGGCTGCTGGCAGATCTCCAGAAACAAAGCACCTCAGACTAACAAAACTTCTTGATCGTCTCCAGTAAGCATGACACTGCAAGTACAGAGCAGGCCTGTAACCACAACAAGGCAGACAATTTTTTTTTAGATTTGGTCCCTATTAACTATATGATTCCTTCCTTATAGGTTTGTGACGTAATGAATTAATGAATTCTTAAGATTATGAATTTGATTTTGCTATTTTTTATGAATAAATTAATGGTTTTATTCAACCAGGACACATTAAGTTGATAAAAAGTGACAGTACAAAGATTTATAAGGTTTGATGTGCAAATAAATGCTATTCTTTTGAACTTCTATCTATCATAGAATCCTGTAAAAATATGTTTCAAGGTTTACAGAAAAATATTAGACAACACAACTGTTTTTAGCATTGGTGATAATAATTAGTGCTTCTTCTTAAGCAGCAAAGCAGCAAATCAGCATATTAGAATCATTTAATTTTTTAAATGCAGCCCTGGTGACCGTAAGATACTTCATCCACATCTGTCATTGTTAATCATGGGAATTTGTAGGCCAGATGAAAACTGCAGTCGACAGTTAGGCTAAACAAAGGTTGGGAATGATACTATTTGCATGTGAGTGAGGGAGAGAACAAAGTAAGAGAAACAAAAATATTGTACTGGGAAAGGTCACCTGGTGTGTTTTAATAATACTGACAGGAGAGGCCTGCATTTCTACTGCAGCGTTTAATACACCCCTGCAGAGACCACAAGCACCTTCAGCCTCACCTAGTACAATATACTACACTCCACAAAGCATCTGACCCATCATTTGCATTTGGTTTCGACCACATGACATCACTCACAAGACCCTGATAAACTTATCAACAAATATAACTCTTTCTATAAGTGTAACATCACATATCTAACTAAAACCTGCTGTTACATACTTATTTAGCTTCATAATGCATTTAACTTGGATATCCTGGAAGAACTTTTACAGCTAGAAAAAATAATCTTTAGCTATGAAATGCTGTGTTAGCAATAACAGATCCTCTGAATGAAGCAGCACACCATACGTCTCACATTAGAGGTGTGATTATCACACAGACACTCTCACAGAAAGGCAATATTCCCCAGTCATCTTACCGTATGTACAACAGCTGGGAATATTTAGCACTTCATAAATGCATTTTTTTTTACTTTGCACCTAAGATGAATAAGATTCAATTCATGCAATAGACCTCAGACAACACTAAACATGAAAACAAATAAGAAATGAGGTTATAAGCATGTGTTTCCAATCATACTTTTTTTCTACGGTTTTTCAACATTTTAGCTTGGTAAGTGCACTTTAAAAGCACAAACTGATGTGGCTAAAACGCTTATCATTAGCGCTCTCTCTCTCTCTCTCTCTCTCTCTCTCTCTCTCTCTCTCTCTCTCTCTATATATATATATATATATATATATATATATATATATATACACTGAAAAAAAAAGTCTTTTAAAGTTACATTTCATGGACAAAAATAGTGTAGTATTTACTTGTATGGATTACATTATCTCAGGATAGCCAAACAAGCTAAAAACTTAAAGTGCAAAGTATGAAAACGTGCCTATAATGCAACAACAACAACGTCATAGTTTCCGCATTTTCAACAGCTTTCTCTTATTCAAATTGCTTATCTAATCTTTCCTGCTCTTTTCAAGGGAATTTTTATATTTAGCGGAGAACGAAACCAAGGACAAAAACTGCTCACTGTTTTATTTACCAGATTTCACACAGATAAAGTACTCCGACAGCTCCAGACATATTACAACAGCATCAGACCACAGTCCATCTAAACGCACAATGGTGGCAAATCAAAACCATTGGGTTAAAGTTCACATTTTCACTGACTGCTGCTTAACAGTGTCTAATCAAATACTATTTGACCAAAACAAGCTCCTCAATATGACCTTATGTCTCAGGCACTGAGTTCAGATAGACATTAGCACGCAAAGACATAATTAGGATCACAAGCTTATAAGAATGAAGCGGTTATGACCTAGTTCCTACCTTCTGTAAGCTCGTAGGGTTGAGTTGGGTTTTGTCTATGATTTTTATTGCAACCTGAAAAGACACAAAGGTAAAAAAAAATCATCAAAAAGTAGCTGACACATTGACTTGACATCTAAATTGCATATAAAAGAAGCAATCACCTGGAAAATTATGCTAACTGTGCACACCTCAGTAGGTTGATGACATAATTGCTTTTGGTCAAAGTGTGAAAAAGCTGGATGAGCATATGTAGAAATTTGTGTATGTTTTTTTATATGTCATCTGACTTGAAAACTATGTCACAGGAGAGTGCCATTATGTACAAATCCATACTGTGACTGAGAACTTGAGTAAAAAGGTTTACCTAAGTGGCAATTAGAACAGCCTTGTCAATCTTTAATTATTTAATTTTCTAAAATAATATAGTCATCTCTTTGTACATCTTACCTCCCTGCCGGTCAATATATGGCGTGCCAGCTTCACTTTGGCAAAATTGCCCTTGCCGATGGTCTTGAGCAGCCGGTAGTTGCCGATGTGAGGCTGTTCGTCCGAGCAGGAGGCGATGGAATTCCGGCAACGGGCTCCGAGTGAGCGACTCGACCATCCTGAACCCTTCTCTGAACGACTGGCTGAGAGGGAGGCATGCTGTGGGTTGACGCAATACAATGCTTTGTTAATAGATAATTAGATCAAAAGGTGACCAGGATTGACACATTCAGAAATAGTGTAGAATATTCAGCACACAAATTCATAATCTTGCAAAATTCAATTCAGGTTCATAGTGATTAATTAAAAGGTAAGCTCTCCCCAAAAAATGAATATTTAGTCAATATTTAGTCACCCTCATGTTGTTCCCAACTTGCATGACTCACTTTTTATGGAATATATAAAAGATATTTTGAATATATAAAAGACTGTTTTTGTTCATACAATGAAATTCAATGGGGTCTTCAACATTATTCATTGTAAGGTTGAAAAATGACTTTCATCGTAAGGACGAACGAAAATACATTTTTAAAAATATTTTGTGAGTGTTTGTGTGTGTTCCACAAAAGAAAATGTTACCCAGGTTTGGAATGACATGAGGGTGAGTAATGATTTTGATGCGTGCAAGTAACAGTGCTGTTTCAGTTAGCGAAAACAACTAAGAATCATTTCCATTCATTACAATAAAGCTGAAATAAAATAAACCTAATATAATATTCGATTTCTGTAATTAGATAAGATTAGATTTCTTTGTGATTTCTTCAAGGAAAGCTAATCTCTGCTTCGCTATACATTGCTGACATGTTTCATGTCTGGCTGTTCCAAGATCTTAAATCTAATCTATCCAGGAATGCATTGCGACACTAAACGCCACTCACACCTTGGTGAGACATGACGTATGTGACATTCTCAGTTGGATGCTAACTGCATAACTCTGTGTGAATACTGAACCCCATATAATCGTCAAGCAAATGCAAAATGGGTCTTAATACAGCATTTAAGAAAAAAAATGGTGATTCATTGCTTGTACATGTTATATCTATAAGGATATATTATATACAGTTTATCAATGTGAGGATATTTATTTTCTATATTGACATAATGACTCACAAATTTTAAATGACAGAGGATGGGAGCATAATTTCTTCACACCAATAAGCCCATTTTAATTTCTCCACATCCCCACACCCGATATTCCCAACAGTTTTGACCATTTCCTGCTGACATAGACCTCATCGCCTGTCACCCACCCATCTTCCTCCACCGCCACCCACTGCCCCACCCTGTCCAAACCACAAACAGTGATTGTTCCACTGCTGTTCTCTGTCTGATTGCCCTTGCAATTTATATGAGAAAGGTGGGGGCTGGGGTATGGGGGTTTCTCAGCGAAACCACTGAAATAGATGGTATAGATGGCGGAAGAAAGCTCCAGGACATAATGACCACAAAACAATAAAAGATGATGCATTAATCTTCATATTCAGTTTGCTTCCACTAAGTACATGCACTTTAAAAGTTGAATTTCAGACTCAATAAAGCAATTTATGTTTTTAATGTCATATAAATATATTACTACAAGCACAAATTCCAGAATGAGACAACAGACTGCCTATCTGGGTGGTGTCCTGCTCAGGGTAGGATAGAAGCACATGTGAAGGGGGTAGAGATGGGTCAGGGTCAGTCCATCCAGCCACACATCCTGCTATTGCATCTTATGAGTTACTCCCAAATCCATTTACAGGGATCTACGTCCTGTCCTGTCCTGTCTTGTCCTGTGAAGCTTTGCATTTGGCACTGCTGCTGCACCAGTTTCCTCTGTGCCGATTTCTTTTACAGCGTTTCCTTGAAATGAATGCACGACAATGAGCTCGGGTCGTTCACAATATCACCATGATATACTGTGCTGATGTGAGTTAAAAGCGTGGGAAACAGGTGTACGCCCAAACCAGGTGTGAAGAGCCCTGCCAAAACTCAAACTTGTATGGTTTCCTGTCTTGAATAGATGTTGTGCCATCTCCTTGTAACGGTTCTATGGTGTGGCTTCCAAAGTAAATACTTGCAGCAAAGCTTTTAACAGGTTCCATGTTAAATTATTTATTGGTTTGGTCACACTTTACAGGATTATGATCACTTATATGGAAATAAAACCAACAATATATACTTTGTGTAATGTATATTCCACAAAAACAAAAATAAAGTGATCAGTGTAGTCTAATTCACAACAATGATTCTTCTGTAGCGGTTCTTTTCAGTGGATCAAAACCATACAATAGCCAGGTTTTCATCCAAAGTTTCAAATTTGACTTAGGCGCAAAATTGGAATACCGCACAAAACTCACATAATCCAACGAATCAAAGTGAACTAAATCGTCACTTCATGATAAACTGGCACTATACATCACTAAGAACATTAGGAGAAGCTACTGAATATAATAACTGTCCTATATAATAAATTACTTGCACCTTAGAATGAGCAGACGAAACAATTAATTGAGGTTATTGCTTTCGGAGGTGGATTTTGTTGTTTGGGAACGCAGTCATTTAACAGTTCTGGGAGACAATTATACAGAAATACTCTGATGACAGACTTTGCTCGTGCATTTCCGAATGACCACATAACAACATTTTAGATGCTGTGGAAAGAGATCAGTTCGCTGGTTAGTCAGGATTTACCGTCCCATAGCAAAAAGTTACATTACTTTTTTGATGCGCTTGGAGGAATTTATTCGCAAAATGCATTTCCATCTCCCATTATTCACATGAACCCTTTTTTTTGCACAAGTCAAATACCACCTCAAACGAGCGTAAAAACTTTTTTACGAATGAAGCCATTTTTATTCAAAATTCTGCATTTCCATCCCTCGATTCAAATGCGATACTTTAATATATGCATAAAAGCAGGATGATGGAAACCCAGCTAATGTTCCAAAATGAATAACTTCCATTAACCAGATCTTTTAACAAATAGTTCAAAAAGACTGTTTGAATCACATTGCCCTGAATGATTTACAGCATGCAAAAATGAATATTATAACTGAATTATATCCAATTGAATCAGAATCAAATCAAAGAGCTTATGCATCAGAATCAATTACAGAATCATTACATTGAATCTGTAAATCTGTATCAATAATAACCTGCACTTGCAATTAACTGTGATTAAAGGTGCAGTAGGAGATCTAGGGAAATGCAGGTCTTTGACAAACCTTCAGATTTAGACAATAATACTAGTGCTGTCAACATTAACGCGCTAACGAATGCGATGAATTTTTGTCTGGTTTAACGTGTCAAAATATTTACCGCAATTAACGCAGCATCCGTATTTTCTGCCATCCGTTGGCTAGCTTTACATTATATGATCACGCTCTTATTCATTTAAATGCTTTTAAACATTTCAAGCGCGGCAAGACAAAAGAGAATGCGCTGTCTGTGAATGCCCTTATGTGACACATACACACACACACACACACACACAATGCATAGACAGGGCGCCAGAATCCAGTTCTCTTAAGCGCTTGAACTAACAATAAACATCCCAAAGTGCCAGTTTTGTCGATTATCCTCATAAGAGCAATCTTAAATGATTTATATAAAGTCTAAAATGAACAAAAAGAGTTGTGAGAGAATGAGGCGAGATCCATAGACAGTATATAAACGGTGAGATCCGCGTGTCTGTCTGCTCTTAAAGGGACAGCAGCCAATAAAGCTTCCTGTCAGTAAAGTTAAAGAACAAAGGGAACAGAGAAAATGACTCGCTGCTCTTGACTAAATAACTTTTGTAGCTTTAATAAGGATTAACTATTTAATTTATAGTTTATGCAGTGCAGACTGCATATAACTTTGATAACTTATTTTTTATAAATTAAATTTCTGTATATTTCCTAACTGTTAAGACAGGAACCGCAGGAGTAAACATGACATTTATTATGGGTTTATGTTAGCATTGTTTTAAGTTTACTTAAATTAAAAACTTATATTTTTGAAGCCTAATAATAAATGTAAAAAAAAAAAAAAAAAAAAAAAAAAAAAAAAAAAATCAGTAACTGTATTAATATCAGTAATACTGGCCTTCATTCATAAAAAGATGTCATTTAAACAAGTATTTAAATTTAACTGTGAAATTATTACATTAAAAAATATATTAAAAACGTACAAAAACATTTCTTTTTTTATTGCGATTAATTGCGATTAATCACAGAAAAAATGTGTGATTAATCTAGTTAAAGTTTTTACAGACAAATCTCTCTGTAGTTAAGATTCAAACTTCTTTTTTACTGTTGAGACTTGGATAAAAATTAAGAAAAGCACTGTAAGATTCATCTTGGCATTGTTTTACACAAGATATGTTACTACCTCTTTAACAGGGATTCCATAAATTAGAACCAAAAGTTCACACTTTTAAGAGGAAATCTCTCACATTCAATAATATTAAGCATGAGACCAGACACGTTAGAGAAATGATTTATGGTACTGTGATGAGAGCCGTGGGAGTGGAGCAAGGCAGGTGGAGTTTAATGCTAATGAGCTCCACCTCCGCCACTCACCGGTCTCCGCTCTTTCATGCTGCTCGACCTCCTCAACACCGAGATCTCCCTCAGCAGCGAGGGCTCTTCTGACAGCATGTTCCTCCTCCATCTCGGGTTTCGGCATCAATGTAACACAGTTCATAGAATGGGAAGGGGGAGGCGGGAACCGGTGAAGTAAAAGTAAGTAAAGTTATTTATTAATTATTAAGTATTATTTTATTGTTTTTAAAAAAATCTAAATTTCAAAAATTTCAATTTCAAAATCTCAAATTTCTCAATGTCTCAGAATGTTTCAATTTGTATTTACAAAATGTGTAAATATGAGAAATATGAAAAAAACTTGCTGTTGAATTTTGTAATTTTGAAAGTTCAATAAAAGAAAAAAATATTGGAAAATGCTAACTTTAGCCTGATAGCACTGAAAGTGAACGTCCCATCCTCCCTGCAAATCGCTGTCCAAAGCCACGCCCCCTGAACACACGAACGCTCACAGATCAGATGATCAGAGACAACATTACTACAATACTTCATGTGTCATTCACCGGTTAGAAAAAAACTTAGTACAGCTAGTAAAAGTACTGCAATACCAGTGAGGAAGATCAGGTTTTTGGTGTTTGTCGCCATTTTTGGTGCCAAATTTAAAGCATACGTGATCACGCTGATGATGCATCCTGTCTGCGCGAACAGGGTGTCACAGAGGTATGCAAATACACATGTTGACAGGAAAGTCAATAAAACGCTTGGAACGAGCGTTTTGATTGGATGCCATTTCTTGGTCCTATGCCTTCCACCGAATATATAAATACAGATACATACATTTAGACTAAACTTATTGATTACTATAGGGATGTGAAGAAACTTTCAACCAGCATAACAAAAAATGTTTCTGAAGACAATAACCTATTGCACCTTAAATTATTCAGCATATTGGAATATCAGTCATTTAATCTGATTTTACATTTTAAACTGAATTTGACATACATTTTTACTTTAATAGTTCATATACATAGTGAGATAATTGAATCAAGAGCTTGCGAATCAGAATCAAAATGAATCTGGAAATGTGTATGAATACCCAGACCCCGCAAATAACTGTGATTAATAATTATTCATACCATGTAATTCATCCAAAAACATTTTCAGATGAATGACAGCCCTACTTTGACAGATTCATTTAAACATGAATAATTCACACAGTTATTGTGAGAGTGTGAGAAATGAACAGCTAACCTTCCTCTGTTAAACAGATGACCCAAATCTAAGTCACTGATGTAATATTGGCTCATGCCTTGTGACTGAAATGCCATTACCTCTCTGCTACTTTTTACCCTTTAGTACCGGTCTCTGTCATGAGCAAAGCCATCTGAATAACTAATGGTGCAGCAGTCACAGACAGGCAGCGATCCTCATGACTACAAAGCAAAAGTCTCACCTTGGCATCAGATTAGAGTGTCAAACAAAAAACCCCAGCTGAGGCCCTTCTGCTAACCGTACTGCACAACCCCCCTCCCCAACAACTAGTAACATAACCCCCTCATCCGCACACACATTAGCCAAATACACAGGGAGACAACATCAATATCAGTTGTCAAGAGCAACAATCGGTGTGGCAACGAAACAGGGGGTGGTGCTGCTTCCACAATGACAAGAACACAAACATGCTGATGGTGCGATAATTGCTCATGGTCTAATCACACCCTTTTGATTATAAAAAACATGCTCAGAGTTAAAGGTTAGACTAGATAAACATGTTTACTTGTAGTGACCAGTCAAACTGAAAGATAATTTCCTTGTATTGAACAACAAAATGTGTGAATTTACGCTGACTCATAGACAGCACCTAACATCACTGATGTTGCCACAAAAACATCACCACAACAAACTAGTACCGCTACGAAGCAAGCATGCTATAGGTTTTCTCCTTATAAAAGACACCCCTTCGACTTCACTGCTTTCCTCCCATACAACAGACACAATAACCTCTTTTATTCAGAACATGGGTGTCTAGGCCTAGGTTTCACTAGTTCCTCAGAAACAAGCCACCAGGCTTGTGCTTCCCCTGCCTATCTGACCTCTACTTTGGATCAGCTTTCCTGCTTTACTGAGGAACAATAAAAAACAATCCTCTTAGTGAATTTCTTTTGGCTGAAAGTGGAGGCATAATGTCCAGTCACAACTATCGTTAAGACTTAGGGTGATACTGTGTTTCTCTTGAAGGAAATGATTTTACAAACACTAAAGTGAAAGTGAAAAAAGTGAAAGAAAGTGAAGTGACATTCAGCCAAGTATGGTGACCCATACTCAGAATTTGTGCTCTGCATTTAACCCATCCGAAATGCACACACACAGAGCAGTGAACACACACACACACTGTGAGCACACACCCGGAGCAGTGGGCAGCCATTTATGCTGCGGCGCCCGGGGAGCAGTTGGGGGTTCGGTGCCTTGCTCAAGGGCACCTAAGTCGTGGTATTGAGGGTGGAGAGCAACACTATTTGTTGCTGTTGTGCCTTTAGACTTATAAGCATGTGAAACAAGACACGGTACTCACATGCAAGCTGCAAATTTGATATTGAGTGCAATAGTATTGCCACGTCTTCAATAGAAACTTGTTTGCAAATTCGGTATTAAATTGTGACAGGTTAAGAAAACATTCAAAATGTTAAAATCAGACTAAAACAATATGTCCTTTTTGAAAACTCCTGGCGCTCTCTCTAAATGTCAGGATCCTTCAGAAGGAAACGCAGAGTTGTAGGTGCTACACACAGCCAAGAACACCAGACGACTTATTCATCTTAAGGTGCAAAGGTCGGGCAAAAAAAGGCAAGGCAAAACGTGCAAAAAAAAGAAAAGGTGCAGGCAAAGAGCACTAATAATTTAATAACATTGTTAAATGTAATATTCTGCAAATCTCAAAATGAATAAACATTCATATTGTACATTCTAAAGCTGTGATGCTAATTCACTTTTAGCATTTTAAACAAATGATTTTAGTTTTTATAGTATTTTTTTTATGCGCTAACCTCTATTCCCTTTATTAGCTCATTTGAATAAGCTGGACCTTCTTATTACAAGCTCTTATGAATAGAAGAATAATTCTATACATCCTTTTCCCTCATTACCTCACTTTAGAGGGTCAAATTTCTAAACACATATATTATGTTATTTATATTGTAAATGACATGAAAAAACATGTAAAAGATCAGCAATGAAGAAGTCAAATGCGTGGACACTTACAGACTTACTTTACCAATCAATTTCCTCTTTTAATGTTTCAACACTTCAGCATATGCAAAATGCCCACAGTAGGCAACACATACATATTTATCATTCCACATCAGAGATTTTTAGCCTGATTTAGACATCATTCAAAGTGTCTGCTCTGCTGTGAATTTAGCATGCTTCAATATATAATTAAAAATCAAACAGAAGTGCCAGTTTATAGAGTCTAGATCAAGTCAAAGAGGATGATGTAATTCTAACCTCTTTTTTCCATCCTTACCATTTTTCTCAGTAAAGCTGTTACAATATGATGCTTATCAAGATGGCTGCCATTTAGACCAAATTCAACCTTGTATGTTCGCAAATTTGTTTTGATAAATATCTTTTACGATGTACTGAATGTTTCAGGCTTTTTTCTCCAGTTGACCCAGTCCTAAAACTAGCCTTGAGCAGCTTCAGACAACATGAGGTTTCTCTGGCCTACATGAAATCGGTGGATTCACTTGCAGGCTCTCTCTTTTTTTGTTCTTTTTTACATCATCGTTCCACACTTATTCCATGGCTAGACAGAGAGTTTACATAACTTCCCAGATTGGTAGATGCATTTTCTATTAGGTTTGTTTTGTGTTCTATCTCATCAGCTCTCTATGTGACATGCCTTGTTGCTGTGTTTGTGCTTGCAGACATGCTGGATAGCTTAAGCACAAACTATGTAGACTTTTCATCATCTTCTTTCATTCACATAGCCAACCACTCCTTTTTCTTTATATATTCTTCTTTATTTTTCAATCTATGACGTTCACCACTAAGTCGCTGAGTTTAGGAATCCTTTTGTGGGTCAATAGTTTTTGCTTAACGCATAATCCAATTTCAGATTACAGTAGCAATAAACACAGGCAGTCAACTTTCTTCCAAATAAATTATGGCATATGATGTAACAATGTGGAAAGCAGATGTATTTTACATCTACTTATGAACTATTCAAGAAAAACCAAGTAAACTGACACCTGACATTCCACTTAATAAAGAGCTTTGGTAACCGTGAGTACACCGACCGCAAGTTATGTGACGGTTTTTAAGTGGAAACAGAGACAGCACTTCTGAACTGTTAATGACATAATGTGTGAAACCCATGTTTGCAACAGTCTACTAAAAACTATTTTGCTTCAATCTTGCCTCCTTTTCTAAAAATGTTCAGCTTCATATCTTGCATGTCTTTGAGCACAAAACAGTGCCTGTGGACCAAAGTTGGCTCCTGGTGACGTTCGATTTTTACTTTTGGCCCACGGCCCTCAATCAATTTTCATTCATGGCCCTTTGCAGTGAAAATTTTGGTCATTTCTGTCTGAAAGGGATAACAGAACCAAAAAAAATGAAAATTCCGCCATCACTAACTCACTTCCAAAACTATTTGCCTTACTATCTACTCACGTAATTTCAGTCTGTTCATCATATAAAGCAATAACATTAATAAGGAAGAATACTATACAGTCATTTTGACTACCTATATGGCTCTTTTTGGTAAGATTTTAAGTTTAAACCCTCTAGTCAACACACATCGGTTTTGAATGGAAAATAACAATCAGTACAGAAAGTCAAATGAGTATGGAACTCCATGAGGGTGAGTAGATGATGACAAAAGTTTTGAGTGATTCCTTAAATGCTACTATTTAATATTAATAAATCTTGAGGCAATCATAAACATGAATAGGCCTTTAATAAGATACCCAGACATACAAATTGCAAAATGCAGGAGAACGAAAGCCCAATATAAATTTTATTAACTGTGTGTGCAAAAATAAGGCCAAGCCTTAGCCATGATACCTTGAGAAGCAAACATGTTTTTGTATTAAAAATGTTACAACAAGCAGTTTACTGGCATCTGTTTACTTACACGTGCACACCATTAACAATGGCAACTTTTAATGTTTTTAATTAAGATACAACAAAACGGATGCATAAATATGCCACTGAATACTACAAAAATGCAATAAGAGTAACTGCAGTTTGGCATTCACACAATGATGTAACCAAATATCTCAAATTGGGGGAGGTCAACAGTAAAAAGTCATTAAATGCCTATAATGATCAACCACTAATCTGAATGTTGATGCTTATGGCCCTGTCTATGAATACAAGGCATAGCTTGGTCGTAAAAACAGAATTCACAAACTGAATTCAAATACAAACCATGAAGAGAAGTGGGTTAACATCACATCACGTAGGCCTGAGGTTTACAAGAAAATTTTAACAAAGACCACAGATGACTGCAAACCAATCATCCACAAATTAAATGGTATAGATAGTCTTTAAAAGAATTCTTACTCCTGAGCTAAACGACAACAAAGACAGCCATAGAAAAATACTCTCAATAGTCATCTGTGACAGTGTTTTAAGGGAGGGGCCGGATGCTGTTCATTTTAAAATTCATGTTCTAGTCAATGTAACCTTTTAGTTTGTGAATTAATTGAGATATATTTTTTTGATAGCAGTCCCAAACGCTACTGACAATTTCAGATCTATAAAACTCCAGCCCCACTTCTGGCTCATGGCAGTGATTCTGACTGAGATATTAATGAATCGTTCTTTAGACTCGATACTTTTCAAAGAATCGCAAAATCGATTCGACTGACTCTTTGAAAAATTCGACTGAATAGTTTTTTTGAGTTATGTCTGATTCATAGTGAACTGATAAATGACTCAACTGATAAGCACTTTGGGATTGAATCAATTAATTGACCAGCAATGGCCAATAAATACTTTAATAGCTAACAAAAGTAATGTTACAAATGGAAATACTACATACTTTGAGTATGTCTGACTGCAGTTTTATAAACACATACAAAACAGAGTCTGTTTTAAAACAACATTTTTACTAAAGTTTATATATATATATATATATATATATATATATATATATATATATATATATATATATATATATAGCCAATCTATTTGTTTTACTTCAATACAAAATTACAGGCCTATTAAGTTTTTTATGAGCAGAATAGAGGTTGCAACAGGGACAAGTAAAAGGATCATACTAATAAGAAAATAATTCAATAATTAAAAAAAATAAATAAAAAATTAATAAACAGAAATAAGTGACATAGAAAACTGAAAACATAGAAAATGTAATATATAATCCCAGGATGCCTTAATGGCGACGTAAAAGAGTCGCTGAATCTGTTATTTTGAACCATTCCTTTGAAACGAAGCGTTTTGAATGAACCGATTCGCGAGTCTCACTTCGCATCAACTCCTCATCTAGCGGAATAAAATGACGTAAGAGCGCTTTTCACTTACGTGGTCTGCATTCCTGTCGTTCCCCGGCTGCAGCGCTGCGCGTGAGGACATGGTCTCCGGAGCTTCAGCCTTCAGCAGCCCTGGGTTTATTTCAGCGATCCGTGGACAGTCGCTAGTTGAATCAGCACAGAGAAACAGTCAGCAGCCGAGCCAGTATCGCGAGGCTATCGCTGCCCTCTCAGACCACCAGTACAGCGTTTCCCCTAAACAATCCTCATTTTCGTTTAAGTTTGCTGGATGGTTCGCGCAATACTGGTGGGATAAGAACAAAGATTAAAAAAAGGCTATATGATGCTCATGTCTGTGGGAGTTTGACTAGCCGAAACAATAGATAATTTTGTCCTTATCTAGACGAAAACGTCTCGTTCAATTGTCCTCATACCATGTCCATATACAGCGTCTGGTTTGCAGAAATGTATGTTGTATCCTCAACGATCAGCATTTGACGAATGTATATCACGAGACAGACGGAAAGAAAACAAAAGCAGAAAAGAAGAGGAAGAAAAAAAAGCTACCGCAGCATCAAACAGGAAAACATAGTCCTTTTTTCAATGAGTCTAGGGTTGTCCAGAGAAAATAAACCACTCCCACGGACGCAGTGTCCCCTTCAAAGTGTCATATGTGTGCATTTCCAGGAAAACAATAAATTAATAAATAAACAACAGCGGGTACGATACGAAATCCAAACTATTACGCGTATCTCGAGCGCACTCCCGTCCCGACAAAGACCAGTGAACAGTATCCTTTATCGGGGAGGCAGGGTAACGTTATGGGAATGCTCCCAAAGATAAAAACTGTACAGTGGATGTAAAACGTTCATACCCAGCAGAGAGTGACACTGGCATCAAGGAAGGACGTCAGAAGAAAGAATCGGCTGGGCAGGGCAGCGGGGACGCGCGCACACACACCCTTCCCCATGGTCCTAAACACACTGACTCTTCATTCATTCATGTAGCGAGAACCATCGCTAGACAAACAGGGATGATATAATAAATGTCTTCCACTCCTCCAGCTGGTCACTGTACGCTAGTACAACCTGGTGCTTGGAACATGCATCTGCATAATATCATATTTTGTCTATGAAAGATGACATATGTGACACAGGATCACAAAACAAGTCATAAAGGTCTTTTTTAATTTATTTATTGATAATTATACATCATCTGAAAGTTATAAATAAACAACTAAATTGTCACGTACAAGTTATATGACAAACAACAAGCAGTGAAATGTAGGTCTGGCATACTCTTTTTAGACTGTGCAAAAAATAAAAGAAAAAGAAATACAAATAATGATATATATGAAAAAATAATAAGAACATTAAATACAAATAATGAAATATACACAATATATTAAACTACTGTGGTGCAGTGAGGATGAGTTGCATAGGTTAAACATATTAGGATGAGTTGCAGGTTATCTCAAAAAGTGCAGTGTGCAGAGAGTTATTGGGTAACCCTACACTACCAGAGTCTCTAAAGTGCAGTCTGTTATATGTCCATCTCTCCTCCAGAGAGAGGAGAGATGTTCTGGAGATACGCTCTGCTGGCCTTTATGAAATAACGATCCTGGGCTGAGCTGTTTCCATACCGCGATGAGATGCAGTGAGTCAATATACTTTCTATAGCCCCGATATAGACCTATTATATTAAATATTGACAAAATTGCCTTTAAAGTTGTCCAAACGTAGTTCTTAGCAATGCATATTACTAATCAAAAATGAAGTTTTGATTTATTTATGGTAGGAAATATTTAACACAATATTTCATGGAGCAGATTCTTTACTTAAAATCCTAATGGCATAAAAGAATTTCCTTTTGGCATAAAAGAAAAATCAATCATTTTGACCCATACAATGTGTTCTTAGCTACTGCTACAAACATAACCATGTTACTTATGACTGGTTTTGTGATCCAGGGTCACATATATCCTGCATTGCTAAATTAAGAAGACATATAGAGATACAAACGGTACGAAGAATTTTTATTAACCACAAATTAAATTTAAATTAAATTAAATTTATGCATTTAGCAGATGCTTTTATCCAAATAAGTGACTTACAGTGCATTGCCAACAAATATTATTAACAAATATTATTAATAATATAATATAAAACCATTTGAATGTTTGGGCCAGTTAGACTTGTTCTGAAAGAAATTAATAATTTTATTTAGCATGGTTATATTAAATTAGTTAAAAAGTGACATTTTAATGTTACAAAGATTTATATGTCAAATAAATGCTGTTCTTTTTAATATTCTTTTTAACATTGATAATAATAAGAAATATTTTTGAACACCAAATCAGCATATCTGAAGGATCATGTGACACTAAAGACTGGAATAATGCCTGCTGAAAATTCAGCTGTCATTTTAGGAATAAATTACATTTTAAAATATATTAAAATATAAACGATTTCTTTTATTTTAGATAATATGTTTATAATATTTCTACAGTCATGTTTGGCTCAGTGGTTTTATGCTACTATTTTTTTTGTAAAGCTAATACATTTTAATCCTAACCATTATGAAACATTTGCTGAATTAGAATTGCTTTATGGGTAGAAATATGGAGTTATTATATATATGCAATATATGCTAATATTTAAATAATTTGATTAATGGTTAAAAAAATAGTGCTTTATGAAATAAAGCTTTGTGAATGGAGATCCCTCGCAAATTTGGGGGTCCTTGCTTTGCATTAAAATATGGATAACTGAACATCATCAGACAAATAATACAATATAATAGTTTTGATGCATTTATTACAACGACATTAAAAAACTATTACCATAGGCCTATATTATTTTGATTTCTGACTGTTCTCTAGTTAATTTTAGCCTATGCCTATTTGAACTTGCACAAAAACATTAATCCACGGATTGAACAATCTTAAAGCTAGATTAAACATTGAACATTTTGCCTAATGTTGTCTATTTTATGAAACAACAAATACTGGCAATCATAAAAAAAATTCTGAAAAACAGCCCACACAAACCTTAGAACTACCTTTATAAAACAACCTTCAGAGGTTAACTCATTATATCTCTAGAAACAAGCAGTCCTTGCATGTCAAGACATCATCAGCACCTATAACCCCATCTGCAGTAACAGCATTCTAATAACACTAAAACACTGTTAATAACCTTTTTATTTAATTTTTTGTCCCAGAAACCATGCCCCACCACACAGTTCTGACTGGCTGAAGTACTGTTCCACTTTTCAAAACCATAATTCCTGAAGTGGGACACTATAGGAAATTTGATTAAAATAAATTATTTATACATAGTATCAGAATTGTTTTTCTTAAAATTAATGTATACTCCTTAATATCAAGTTTGTCAAAACTCAATATCACTGACCTTTGGGTGGTCTTTATACAAGGTGCTTCCTGTTTGATGACTGCTCCACCTTCATGATTTTGATCACATGAAACCACAGCTTTGCTTACCCATAGTTTCACTGACATTCACATATTTATAGGGAAGCTACAAACACAAGACCATAGGTGTCCCACAGTAGACAGTGTCCCACTTCAGGGCAATTCACCCTACCCCAAACCAAACCTCCACCCATCCCTCAACAGCCCTAAACCCAGAACTTTCTATTTAAGTGAAAAAAGTGAAAGTGACGTGACATACAGCCAAGTATGTTGGCCCATACTCAGAATTCATGCTCTGCATTTAACCCATACAAAGTGCACACACATAGCAATGAACACACACACACACACACACACACACACACACACACCCCGTGAACACACACCCGGAGCAGTGGGCAGCCATTTATGCTATGGCGCCCTGGGAGCAGTTGGGGGTTCAGTGACTAGTGGGACTATGCTGGACATTAGCAAAACCATCAGTTCTGACAATGTCAGTAATTTGCTTTTGAATGAGCAAAGAAAAGACATCGTTCTTCTCAACTGCGCCATCTATTGGTTAATAAAGGGCAGTGTATTGATTTATTTCCCTATTTTGTTAGACTGTGAATAAATAGCTTTCACATAATTGAAGGCAAGTATTAAAAAACAGAGAAACTGGCTAAAAAAGGACTACATTTGCTTGCAAACAAGACTCCACCATCCCCCGAATGGGGATTGCTTTATTTACAGTATCAAGGTAAAGCTTGTTGGTGAGCTGAGAATCTAGAGCACCACTGTTTTTACTCCTATATCAATATCAATATATTTATGTATGTATGTATTTAATAAAAACCTTTGGCAGTAATTTTCATCCACAGTTTCCATTCACCTGTTTGTACTGTTTTGTTATCTAACGTGTTTGCTGAGATCACCTAAGCTGTGGTGAGATTTTAACATGTGGTTAAGATGATCTTCGCATTTGTGACATCACAGATAGGGCCTTTTAAGCTCAGCTGTTCTGCTGACAGGTCTTTTTTTATTATTCTGTTGTGATACAGGACATTTGACTTCACAAGCACTCCGTTTTGCAGGCTGGATCTCTGTGCAGGTAAGTCTGTCTACACACTTTATTTCTAAGAGATATTTTTGAAATTATTATATATTGTGTGTTTAGAAACATATAGGCACATTATTAGATTATTATATGCTACATGATTAATTATCTCTAATACTAATGAAAAATGTGCAAATTGGTGGCTGAGAATGGATTTACTGGCCAAAAAAAAAAACATTCTCTCATTCTGTCTCAAATCTCACAGTCAGTTGTTTAAAATGAAAGTGAGAACTTATATACATATGCCCAGTTTCACATTGTGTCACAATCTAACTTCTAGGTTTCTAGATTCCTGCGGCTCGCATCATTAAAATGTTGTGGCTTTTGTCAATGGTTTTGGCTCTCATCGCAGTGGTGGACACCTGTCCGATACCCTGCATATGTGAAGATCATGACATCGTAATTTGTTCGGACCAGAGACTTCTGGAGCTCCCTTATCTGCCTCAGAATACCAAGCAATTATATGCTAAACACAATATGATTCAAGCTCTCCCAGATGAAGGTTTAGAAGGATTGTCGATTCTCGATCTCACCAAGAATGTCTTCAAATTGTCACTCAATACCACCTGGCAGAACATTAGCAATCTTACGAAGCTATTTCTGAGTGGAAATGGACTGAGCACATTAACACCAAGACAGTTTCAGGGGCTGCTGAACCTCAAAATGTTAGATCTCAGTGACAACTACATTGAAACACTTCCTCCGAAGTTCCTTTATGGGCTGACCAAGCTTCAGATCCTTAATCTGAATATGAACAAGATATTAAGTTTATCCTATGGCGTCCTGGATGGAGCTCCCGCCCTTAAGGACCTCCAACTCAGAAATAACATGATCGAGATGGTCGAGGTAGGTGTGTTTGAGAACTGCACACAACTACAACAAATTTATCTGGCAATTAACAACCTAAAAAGTGTAGGTGATGGGAGTTTCAAGGGTGCCATAGGGCTAAGTCACCTTGATCTTAGTCGAAATGGAATAGTTGCCATACCTATCGGTGTCCTTCAGGACACTCAGAACCTTACTAGCCTCTATCTTCAAAAAAATAACATAACTTCAATCCCTGAGGACAGTTTCTCTGAGATCCCCATGCTGAAGCATTTGGATTTGAGTCATAATGCTCTTGCTTCCATGTCCAACGGTTCGCTCAGAGGTCTTTCCCAGCTGGGCGCACTGGACCTGAGTTTCAATCAGTTGCGGATGCTAACATCAAATGTGTTTCAGGAATTGGGAAAGCTTGAGAGCCTTAATTTGTATCACAACAATCTGATGTTGCTTCCCAATGGCTTGTTCAATTACTTAAGCAGGGTAACAGAACTTCAGCTGGACAACAATAATATTTCTGTAATTCCACCTGACCTCTTTCACCCACTTTCTTCTTTGGAAGATCTACAACTGGACAACAATCACATTTCGGAGCTCCATTCACAGACTTTTATCAATCTGACGAATCTTAAGCATCTCGATCTTTCCAACAATGACCTTGTGAAGATTCCCATGCACCTCTTCAAAAGGACACGCCATCTGAGGGATCTTAGCCTGGAGAACAATCATATCCGTTACATTCCAAAACTGTCCTTGAAACACTTAGTCAAGCTACAGACTCTGAAACTCAGCAACAACAAACTGTCAAGACCCTTTGCAGATCTACTGACTGGTCTTAGTCATTTACGGGAGTTATTACTCAGTGAAAACCAGATAGAAACCATCCCTATTGGATTTTTCACAGGTCTTACAAAGCTGAAGTTTCTGGATTTGTCCAACAATAAATTGCATTCCATCTCTTCTGATGCCTTCGAAGATCTGTCGGCATTGAAAGAGCTGGATCTGAGATTCAATGCTCTCGATAAACTTCCAGAGGACATCTTCACATCTTTGAGAAATCTCAAAAGGCTCTATCTGGAAAACAACCAGCTCACACACTTGCCCACCAAAGTGTTTTCTGCTCTATCCAGATTGGAAGAGCTCCATTTGGACAGAAACCAGATCCAGCACATTCATCCAACACAGTTTGAAGGCTTAGTGATGTTACGCGAACTTGACATTACATTTAATCAACTGCGCTATATGGACAAAGGGACTCTGATGCCTTTAGCAAATCTAAGGGTTATCCATCTTAATGAGAATCCATGGGATTGCTCTTGTGTGTTCATTCTCTATATAAGTCAGTGGTTTAACAATAATACTCGCTTAGTAAAAACTACACCCATGTGCTATTCTGGTCAACATCTTTCCTATCCAGCTCTTTCCCCATATTCATTATCACAGCATTGTGCAAATTCTGCATGTATCTCTTTTAACACAGATAAATCAGTGGTTCTCATTGCTTTCACTCTGGGTTATCTTTTACTTTGAGATCTGGCTGTCTGTGCTGTGCTTAACTCTGAGATCTGTGTGGTTAAAGTGTTGAGACATGAAACCATCACTTCTTGTGTGCAAATGATTTATGCTTTTGACCTCCGAAATGCATACATGTGTTGGCATCAGAGGAGCTATATACATGATATTACATAAAAAATGAAATATGATTTATCTGAGATTTAATGTTCTCTGTAAAAATAAACTGCTATGCCAAATACTTTCAGCATCTTTATATTTCTCAGAGTGTGTGACAGGATTGTGCATTTTAAAAAGACAACATGCTGACGCTGCTAGAGGGAATTTCCTCTTACTCATTTCAGAACCTAGAGAAGATTCACTTGCATTCACTCATCTGAGTGTTTCTAAGAATTTTATGTAGGTCTCTAAACAAGGATGTACGACCGTATGCAAACTGCGGTTAATTTTCTGCAAAACTAGTTCTGATCACATTTTCGTTGCACTTCTTCTTTTTACTGGCCTAGTTTGTAAATAATGACTAAAAACCTTTAAACATCTACATCGAAATTATATTTTACTAGATTTTGTTGTCTCTGAAGTAAGGCTGTCACGATATTAGATTTTTCATATCACGGTTATTGTGGCCATAAGAATTCACGATATCGATATATCGTGATATCTATAGAAACCTTGGGGGGGGGGGGGTACTGTCAAGTTCAACGGTATGATGAATAAATATTAATGGTAACACTTTACAATAAGATGCTATTTATTAACTAACATGAATGAACAGTGAGTGAACAATACATTTATTACACAATTTATTAATCTTTGTAAATGTTAATAAAAATAGTCGTTCATTGTTCATGTTAGTTCATAGTACATTAATGTTTACAAACACAACTTGAGATTTTAATAATGCATAAGTAAATGCTGAAATTAACATGAACTAAGATCAATAAATGCTGTGAAAATAGTGTTCATTATTATTTATGTCATTTATATGTGTTAACTTATGTAATTAACTAATGAACTTTATTGAAGAATGACTGCAGATGAGGCATTAAGTGCATGGAACTGAAACCAACTTTACATTTTACAGAGTTTAATGTAGAAATGTGGTCGCTCAGTTTTTCAAGATCAGTTTTAATCATGTAACTGTTAATAGATTTGAACGAAGAAATAAAGTGTTACTCCACACAGGCGATTTATTGCAAATAAAAAAATGAAGACAAGTAAAGAAAACGCGGTACTTATTAAGATAGTCACCCTTTACTTAAGTGTATGAACACAGAAAACCGCTGTTAATAGGTTATATAATATTTCCCAGTCTATGACTTGTGAAATAATGTCAACTTACTCTGATGAACACTGCTCTCCTCGGAGCAGCTGCGAGGGCTGCGTCTTCTTGTGTGACAGTGTCAGCGTTAAGGCACAATACTGCCACCTGGGCACTCAACCAGGTACTGGCGCTTGAGTATTTAAATGTGGTGTTATCATAAGAGACCCGTTCATTTTAAATATTGCGGTATATCATCACACACGAAATTAACACGATATCGATAATTGTTGCGTTGAATATCACGGTTATCGTCAATACCGGTATATCGCGACACCCCTACTCTGAAGTAATAAATGCAGAAGATTTTCAATGAATGTGGACACTTAGTCTGATGATACATGGGGCTACTTTTTAAGCAATTTTGGAAACCTTTTTTGAGCAATGTTGCTTGGACACGTTCCCCACTGAGAATGGGAAACACATTTCTATCTGGCTACTAGATTGATCATGAGCTCTGTGTTTCACCTGGTTGTCCATTGACATCAATACTAACCAAAGTTGCCTGGCAACATTGCTCAAAAAGTTGCCCCATGTTTCATCAGCCTAACAATAAAATAGAGTGGAATAATTAAACATCTAGGAAATGAATTGAAATTGAAGCTCACACGAGAAATGATGTGGAAGCACAGAGGATTGTGAGTCACTTCTCGCAGGAGATTTACAACATGCTACATACAGAGTTCTGGCATGAAACACTAGATGGCGCAGTCCGATAGGTCTAACTCAATCTGACCTAATGGCATCATCTCATTGC
The DNA here is from genome assembly GCF_963082965.1 of Carassius carassius. Lineage (NCBI taxonomy): Eukaryota > Metazoa > Chordata > Actinopteri > Cypriniformes > Cyprinidae > Carassius > Carassius carassius. Next base: position 13,185,279 of record NC_081782.1, read on the forward strand.
ACACCTGAATGGCTCTTTCCTATATCGGTAGCCAATGAGCTTGCTGCTCAGCATTCAAATAGATAACTAGGGCTTACCGTAACAGTTGCAGCTTGCTTCAGAAACCCTCCAATAGTAATTTCTCACACAAACATATTTTTTTCTTATAAGACATTATTTTAACATCTGGGGTCATATGGATTACTTTCATGTTCATTTTGTGTAGTCAACTGTAAGGGTGCACTTACAAACACTTACATTACATGGACTGACAGAGATGGATTATTTAAAAAATAAATAAGCTGTTTGTGTTCCTCAGAAGAAAAAAAAAGTGAGTGAGTAAATGATGGCAGAATTTTGGTAAGCTATCCCTTTAAGATTGACCTCAATATGAACTGAATCCTTGAGAAGAAACATTGCATTGATTGGATGTTCTGATTTGATCAGAACAAGATCACAAACCACAATCTTATTACAGTTGTTGTTGTTGTTTTTATTTTGGTTTTTGTGAGCAGTAAAATCAAACAAACAGCCCTACAAAGTAACAAAAGGAAAAAAGACAGACCATTTAAATAGATATTAAAAGACTAAATTACTAAATAATATGTTGAATGATTTGTTTGTCAAAGTATTTACAGATCATTTAATATAAATTTAAATATCAACTGTACACTAAACAGATGTTTAAAGAGGTCATTATGATGCAGGGCATAGAGGAGCAACATTTATGTACATTATGCAGAAAATAATGTGTTTTTCTAACCTTAAACCGCATAAACACATTGCATTACACCAAATACACAACATAATGTTCTTTTTAGCAACGTCATATGACCCCTTTAAGGGATCTTTTATACTGAAATCTAATTGTAGAAATCAGCATTAAGACACATTTGACCTTGTCTATTAACTTAAAGGGAAAGTTACCCCAAAAGTGTTAAATTCTGCCATCATTTATTAATTTTTGTTAGAACACAGAAGAAGATACTTTTAGAAATGTCTTTTTTGTCAATACAATAAAAGTCAGTATACTTCAAAGGTGTTTACCATATCAAGAGTAAAACAATGACAGAATTTTATTTTTCAGGTGAATAATCCCTTTAAATTTATACACATTTATGAGACCTCAGATTTCTGAGATAAGCAAAACTCTTCCCACACTTGTCACACACATACTGCTTCTCTCCTGTATGAATATGCATGTGAGCTTTGAGCGAATTCGACTGGTTAAATTCCCGCCCGCACTCGGCGCATTTGAATGGCTTTTCTCCGGTGTGTATGCGCTGATGTCGACGGAGGTTTCCCAAGGTGGGAAAACCTTTCCCGCATGCGTCACAACTAAAAGGTTTTTCACCGCTATGTAAGGTCAGGTGAGCCTTAAGGCAGTTCTGCTGCCGAAATGTCTTCCCGCACACCGAACAGATAAAAGGCTTTTCTCCGGTATGAATACTTTCGTGAGTTTTCACACCGGCCACACTCTTAAAGGTCTTTCCACACAAACAACAGCTGTGTTTGTTAGCCACAGAGTGTTTGTGTTGGTGAGTTTTCAAGGTGTTGATGGAACTAAGGGTCTCGCTGCACACTGTACAACTGACCGGCAACTGTCCCTCATGAATCGGCAGATGCATTTTTAGGGTGTTTACACAACCCAAGACTATCCCGCATACACAACAGGGGTGTCCGTTTTGTCCTGCGTACTTTCCCTCATGCAGCCGGAGTAGATACTTCTGGACAAACCCTTGATTGCACGTTTTGCATTTGTGTGGTTTCTCGCGGGTGTGAGTCAGACGGTGTGCCTTCAGCGAGTCGAGCTGGTTGAAACTTCGTCCGCACGTCTGGCAGGTGAACGGCTTCTCGCCTGTATGGATTCTCTTGTGGCGAAGTAGGTTGTTGCGAAAGTTGAAGCTCTTCTCACATTGGTCACATTTATGCAGCTTCTCTCCCGAATGCACGACCAGATGCTTCTTGAGACAGTAAGCTTGATTAAAAGACTTCCCACAAATGTGACATGTGAAAGTCTTGTCTTCGTTATGAATCCTCTGGTGACCCTTCAGCTGTTTGTGTTCGGTGAAGGTCTTGCCGCATTGATTGCAAACATAAGGGCTCTTATCATTATGAAGCTGGTGGTGTACATCTAAACTGCCTTTACTTCCAAAACGCCGACCACACTGCGAGCAGCTAAAGGGTTTCTCTGCCGCCACATGAACGACCTGATGAGCTCTCAACAGAACAACCGAGTCAAATTTCCTCCTACATTGTTTACAGCTGAGTGTTTTACCTTTCTTCTGCCGGCTCACCCGCACACCTCTGGTTTTTGACACACTCAAACTTCTAGATGCTTTCGCATCATCTTGAGTCCCAGAGGAGTTTTTAGTATTGTTTAGTTCAGTGCAGCTGATGTCCTCAGCATCATAGTCCTGCAACACCACGAACTGAGGATGCTTGCTGTTTTCTGAACAATCAGCTGACTTTTCTGCCCTATTGACTGCCGTCTTCTGTGTTTTAGTGAGCTTTTCAAAACAGAAAAATTGAACAATTTAGGTCACAACAGGAATGTATTATTGCAGTATATGCTAAAGTTAAAATGTTTGGGGTTAGAAAAAAAGTTTTGTAATATATTTTTGTAAAGATTTTGTAATATTTTGAAATATTGTTACACTTTTTTTTTTGTTTGAATATATTTCAAAATAATTTATTCCTTTGATGGCAAAGCTGAATTCAAACTAGTCATTACTTAGTGTCACATCTTCCTTCAGAAATCATTCTAATATGCTGATTTGGTAGTCAAGATTTTTTTTTTTATTATTGTTAATGTTAAAAAAACACAGTTGTGCTGCTTAATATTTTGGTGGAAACTGCTCATTTTCTTTTTCATCTTCCTCTGAAGGATTCGATTAATTTTTTTCAATAAAGTGTTTTTAACCTTGAACCAAACCAACAATCTCTGAGAATGAATTAGACATTATAAACTTAGTGTAATTGATGCAGCGTTGTAAATTGTAATAATGACAAATGATGTTACAATATAAAACTTCTGCCTCATATCCACAGATTACAAGCATAAAACTATTTATTTGACCATAACTAATATTCAAATATTTATAATTAACATTTCAATAATTTCAGAGTGTAGTGAGAAGGATTTTTCTGACCGCCCTTTAGAATATGGATAGTTCTTTACTGACAATTCATCAATTACACAAGGCAAAAAAAAATTGATTACTTTCAGAACTGAACTGTTGTGCTCTATTATGTGTGAATGACTTACTGTTTCATCATGGTCAGTCTCGACTATCTCCTCCTGTCCCAAGCTCACAACAATGGCGATTTTCTCCGCAGAGACTGCAATGGCACAGCAGATCATAAATCTTGAAGATATGCTCTGAGAAGCACAGTGGTGTGGATGAAGCGTAAGCATCGAATCTCACCTAGAGTAAGCTGGTCAGGGGACTGACTTCTTTGAAGACAACTGTCACTTAGATTAGTCTCTCCTTGTAGAGTCTTCTGCTGCTTCTCAGCTTGCTTCAGTCTTGTTTTCAACTCATCCTGTGCTCTTGGACTCATTTCTTTGTGCAGAAGGGCAGAGAAAAGCTGGCATATTTTCTCCACTGCTTCCTTTGCATTACGTTCCAACACAGAGTTCAGCTGTGTCTGAAATATAGGAAGAACTCGATTAGAAATTTGCTACACTAAGCTGCCAATCATTAAGGATTAGCTACAGGACCTGACAGGATCACTGTTTCTTACAATAAATAACTTTGATAACAGGATTGTTACCCAGTGTCTTTGTTATACTAATGCAGACAATTTGTAAACAAACTGAGAAACTGGAATTAAATTAATTCCTTAAAATGAATTTAATTTGGTGTCACCATTTAAAGGATTGGTACAAAACGCTAAATATTACGCTTAAATTATCACTTTATCTGTGACTCTGAGCCCCAGAGATAATTGTATTAGGTTATTTACTAAAAACATTTAATACTTTTTTTAATCAAATCATGCAGGTTCTGAAGCATAGTTTAAAAAAATGCAGCAAGCAAGAAAACGGTAATTTCGTGCACTTACCTTTAAGTCCAGGGTGACACATTTGTCGTGAGTTTTTGGAAGTAACGTTATGCCTGAGAACTCCATGACTTTGGCCATTTCATTTACCGTTGTCTTTACGAGTATCTCAAGAACAGAGACAACCTCAGATTCCAGAGAAGACATTATTCTCCTGTTACTGTTTTTGGTGACCGAGATCATAATATTTTCAAAGCCACTCCAGTGTTTGTTGTTGTTCTCTTGTATTGAGTAGTGAAGCACTTGTGCTCACTGCCGCCCCTGACTGGACTGGAGTTTATTAGCAATACAAAACGTATTATTGTTATATTTTTCATATTCATTTATATGCCATATGCATTATTACTTATTCTTTATTATTTTTACTCTTCATTATTTTCGTAACACTGTCTTATGTTACAGCCTACTCTTTTTTTTATTCATTTATTCTAATTTCCATTTAGGATCATATTCCATTGACGTAACATGTTTTTCTATATTTGACATATAAAAAGGTACATTTTTATAAGAGGATGTAATACTACAACCCCAATCTTTATTTTTATCCAATCTTATTTATTTCATTTATTTTTATTGTCATGTCAGCGTGACCCAGTCCTGACTTTTGGTACACATTTGGTAAGGCCTAGGTAATGACAAAATGGATAAACTTGTTTGACATTATCAGTCAGACATAAACCTCTAGTGATACATCTTTCATTTTGTCTTTTGAAGAGTTTTAGAATACTCTCTTAAAACTTTTAATAGAACATACTCAATTTGATTTTGTATTCATTTTTTTTTTTTATCTTTTTTTATCATTATGATTATCACCTGTAAATGTGATCATTTATAATGACTTTCTCTGCCTGGAACTGTCTGTGCATCATCTACAGGTGCATCTCTATATATTAGAATGTCATGGAAAAGTTCATTTATTTCAGTAATTCAACTCAAATTGTGTAACTTGTGTATTAAATAAATTCAATGCACACAGACTGAAGTATTTTAAGTCTTTGGTTCTTTTAATGGTAATCATTTTGCCTCATATTTAACAGTTTGTGGCACTGCTGAGGTGGTATGGAAGCCCAGGTTTCTTTGGCGTTTTTTGGACCACTGGGCAAAAGTCCGGTTCTTCTTCTCCATAGCCCATGTAAGACACCTCTGATGTTGTCTGTGGTTCAGAAGTGGCTTAACAAGAGGAATACGACAACTGTAGCCAAATTCCTTGACACGTCTGTATGCCTTGACCGCAGCCTCAGTCCATTCCTTGTGAAGTTTACTTAAATTCTTGAATTCATTTTGCTTGACAATCCTTATAAGGCTGCGGTTCTCTCTGTTGGTTGTGCATCTTTTCCTTCCACACTTTTTGCCTTCCACTCGATTTTCCGTTGACATGCTTGGATACAGCACTCTGTGAACAGCCAGCTTCTTTGGCAATGATTGTTTGTGGCTTACCCTCCTTGTGAAGGGTGTCAATAATTGTTTTCTGACAACTGTCAGATCAAGCGTCTTCCCCATGATTGTGAAGCCTAGTGAACAAAACTAAGAGACCATTATGAAGGCTCAGGAAACCTTTGCAGTTGTTTTGAGTTGATAAGCTGATTGGCATGTCAGCATATTTTAATTTGTTGAGATAGTGAATTGGTGGGTTTTTGTTAAATGTGAGCCAAAATCATCACAATTAAAAGAACCAAATACTAAAACTTTTTAACTTTGTGCATTAAATTTATTTAATACATGAGTTTCACAATTTGAGTTGAATTACTGAAATAAATGAACTTTATCACCACATTCTAATTGATTGAGATGCACCTGTGTGTAATTATAATATATACATTAATTTATAATGTGTTTGCATACATACACATATATATGTATGCAAAAACATTATAAATTAATGTATATATTATAATTACACACACCTCACATATCATTAAGTGAAGCCATTGGTATTATGTTATAAGGCATGTGATTTGATTTACACAATGGTCTTAGTTTTATAACCTTCATTTAAAGAACACATACACAAAAACAATTCAAATATTATGTTCAACTATTTCCAAAATGACAAGGAAAACATTATTTTTTATAAATAAATTAATACAGTCAAGCATTTCTTATAACTTTCACAAAATTATTTACAATCCTACATGAAATCCAAGGACCTGTAGGCAGATACAAGTTCAGCAGTCTGAAATCTCTCAAAGTGGAGCACATTTGTGGTCTTTGTAATTTCTCTTATAGGCAAAACTTTTCCAACACTTAGTGCACGTGTATGGCTTTTTGCCTGTGTGAATGTGCATGTGTGCCTTCAAATGGCTGGGCTGTGTGAAACTCTTCAAACAAATGTCACAGGTAAATGGCTTTTCCCCGGTGTGCACGAGCCTGTGCCTTTTCAAATTGCCCGATAAAGGAAACGCCTTCCCACACGTGTCACACTTGTGCGGTTTGTCACCAGTATGAGTGCGTATATGCATCTTCAAAGAGCTCGACAGCTTGAATCTTTTCCCACACAAAACACATTTGTGAGGTCTTTCTCCTGAATGCAGAAACATATGGGTTTTATACGAAGCCTTTAGAGAAAAGTCCTTACCACAGATTTCGCACTTGAACGGTTTCTCTCCCGTGTGAAGCTGCTCGTGCATCCGGAGGGAAGGAATGCTGCTGTACCTTCTGTCACATAACGTGCACGTATAAGGTTTGCTGTTGTCCGAATGCAGTTGTAAGTGAGCTTTTAAAGTGTAGGCACAGCTCAGGAACTTCCCACACACATCGCAGCGCTGAGCGTTACTCTTATCGCCTGGATTTCCAATCTGATTGTGTGTTAGAATGTGGTTCCTCAGGAGGTAATTATACTGGAACTTTTTCCCACACATTTCACACATAAATCGTTTTTCTCCGTGAACTGTCATGTGGCCTTTTAGTGTGCTTCTCTGGTTGAATCTTCTGCCGCACACCTCGCAGACGTATGGCTTGTCGTCGGTGTGAATGAGGATGTGCCGTTTTAGAGTCCCGGAAAGCGCAAAGCTTTTCCCACAGATGTCGCAGGTGTGTGGCCTCTCGCCCGTGTGCACGTGGAGGTGGAGCTTCAGAAGTTTATGGTATTTGAAGCTCTTATTGCAGTGGCTGCATTTTATCGGCCTGTCATTCGAATGAATTCTCTTGTGGTAGTTCAACGTGCCGATCAGGGAGAAACACTTTCCGCAGGTGTCACATCTGTATGGTTTTTCACCCGTGTGCACCCTCTGGTGCATGTATAAACTTCTTTTGATTGTGAATCCTTGTCCGCATATATCACAGGTAAATGGTTTGACTTCCGCATGGACCAGTTTGTGCGCTGCGAGATCTCTGAAGCTCTTTCCACAAGTAGTGCAGGGAAATTTCTTCTTTTCAAGCTCCTGCCTGTGTTTGCGAAGGTGGGTCTCTAGCGCTCTCAGCAGAGTGAATTTCTTTCCACATTTTTCACAACTGTGAGGTCTAACGATTGAATGCACACGTTTGTGCAGCATGAGAGAAAACATCTTTGGAAAGGCCTTTCCACACTGTTCACATTCAAAAGACTCTTTTGCTTGTGAAACTTCAGGTTGATTGGTTGATGTCTGTAACACTCCTTCCTGATCTTCAGACCAGACCCTGTCATCAGCTACGGGTGAAAACAAAACTAAATCAGGGTCAATCAACATCAATCATTGTTGTTTCATATATTCAGTTTAGCAAAATTCATGCTGCTGAATGAGAGTAAATAATTAGCCTGAGATGGTTTATTTTTCATTAACTGACACTGATAAAATAGTGCACAATTTAACCTGTTAACTGTCACTCACATTTTTGAACAGACTTGAAAGTGTATGGTCCAAACCTAAATTTTATAATTCATGACTGAAAACATTTTGTAACATGACTTTGATGTACCATTTTCATGGTAATGCAATGTTTGATTTTAGGATGAAAAGGATGAATTTTGTGATGAATTTTTTTGTTATTTAAAATAGGTTAAAATTATTAAAAAGCTATTTTAAAATATGATATATATCTGCAATATTTTAATATTATTTCCATGCATTAATTCAAATACATTTATTAATATATTATTAATAGCTATTATTTTTATATTTTCAGTTTTCATTTGAATATTTATAGTAATTGTATACATAAATATAAACACACACACACACACATATATATATATATATATATATATATATTCTTAGCTTTATTTCAGCTATCAAAAAATTTTTTTAATAGCTTTAGTTAACAATAAAAACACTGACATATATAGTAATGCCTGTCTTGATAATATATAACTGACACCAGTCATAATGATTTAGATGTTCAGTGATTGATTGTACAACCCGAATTCCGGAAAAGTTGGGACGTTTTTTAAATTTTAATAAAATGAAAACTAAAGGAATTTCAAATCACATGAGCCAAAATTTTGTTCACAATAGAACATAGATAACATAGCAAATGTTTAAACTGAGAAATTTTACACTTTTATCCACTTAATTAGCTCATTTAAAATTTAATGCCTGCTACAGGTCTCAAAAAAGTTGGCACGGGGGCAACAAATGGCTAAAAAAGCAAGCAGTTTTGAAAAGATTCAGCTGGGAGAACATCTAGTGATTAATTAAGTTAATTGAAATCAGGTCTGTAACATGATTAGCTGTAAAAGCTTTGTCTTAGAGAAGCAGAGTCTCTCAGAAGTAAAGATGGGCAGAGGCTCTCCAATCTGTGAAAGACTGTGGAAAACTTTAAAAACAATGTTCCTCAACGTCAAATTGCAAAGGCTTTGCAAATCTCATCATCTACAGAGCATAACATCATCAAAAGATTCAGAGAAACTGGAGAAATCTCTGTGCGTAAGGGACAAGGCCGGAGACCTTTATTGGATGCCCGTGGTCTTCGGGCTCTCAGACGACACTGCATCACTCATCGGCATGATTGTGTCAATGACATTACTAAATGGGCCCAGGAATACTTTCAGAAACCACTGTCGGTAAACACAATCCGCCGTGCCATCAGCAGATGCCAACTAAAGCTCTATCATGCAAAAAGGAAGCCATATGTGAACATGGTCCAGAAGCGCCGTCGTGTCCTGTGGGCCAAGGCTCATTTAAAATGGACTATTTCAAAGTGGAATAGTGTTTTATGGTCAGACGAGTCCAAATTTGACATTCTTGTTGGAAATCACAGACGCCGTGTCATCCAGGCTAAAGAGGAGGGAGACCTTCCAGCATGTTATCAGCGTTCAGTTCAAAAGCCAGCATCTCTGATGGTATGGGGGTGCATAAGTGCATACGGTATGGGCAGCTTGCATGTTTTGGAAGGCTCTGTGAATGCTGAAAGGTATATAAAGGTTTTAGAGCAACATATGCTTCCCTCCAAACAACGTCTATTTCAGGGAAGGCCTTGTTTATTTCAGCAGGACAATGCAAAACCACATACTGCAGCTATAACAACAGCATGGCTTCGTCGTAGAAGAGTCCGGGTACTAACCTGATCTTTCACCTATAGAGAACATTTGGTGCATCATTAAACGAAAAATACGTCAAAGACGACCACGAACTCTTCAGCAGCTGGAAATCTATATAAGGCAAGAATGGGACCAAATTCCAACTGCAAAACTCCAGCAACTCATAGCCTCAATGCCCAGACGTCTTCAAACTGTTTTGAAAAGAAAAGGAGATGCTACACCATGGTAAACATGCCCCGTCCCAACTATTTTGAGACCTGTAGCAGAAATCAAAATTGAAATGAGCTCATTTTGTGCATAAAATTGTAAACTTTCTCAGTTTAAACATTTGCTATGTTATCTATGTTCTATTGTGAATAAAATATTGGCTCATGTGATTTGAAAGTCTTTTAGTTTTCATTTTATTAAAATTTAAAAAACGTCCCAACTTTTCCGGAATTCGGGTTGTAAAAGGTAAAGGGGTTGGGAAATTTCAAACTAAAAGTTGAGACTCTTACTGTCACTGTTGGATATTTTCTGGATGGTTTCTTCTGCTCTGTCCTCCACCATAAGACGTCTGCTTGCATTACTCTCCTTTGCAGGCTTTAATTTCCATCAAATGTAAGGTTTTCAACCAACATTTATCACACTGTAAGTTATAATTTTTAAAATAAATTCTTCTTTAAAACTGCATTGTATCATAACTCACTTCAGTGTTTGAATGTTGCTGGTGAGACGTAGTTGCAGGATCCTTCAGAGGACTCACAGAGAGAGTTACAGCATCTGCTGTGAGAGAGGAACACAAAACAAACATCATCACAAATACTAAAATACTTCAGGCTCACAATGCATGTGGAGAATCTGTCAAGTACCCTGAATCTCTAGGTTATGGACATGGGTTGCTCCACTGAGATCACGGCCCATGTGAGAGGAAGTCTTCTTCGGCTCGGCTCGACCCTTCAAACATGTTTGAGCTGGAACTGGTGCACCAGAAGAACAGTATCTGAAGAGACTGCAAATCTTCTGCACCACTTCTTTGGAAAACCTGTCCATTATGGAATTAAGCTGCATTGACAAAAGAAATGCTCTTATTGAGAACAAAAATAATAATACTAGAACTTAATTATTCCAGTTTTTAAATAAAATGATTGTTATTTCACTATTTCCATAACTAACATATCACAACCAACCACGTTAAAATTACTTAATAACAGACTTTCTTACCATCTGAATCTGAGTGTCGTTTGGTTTGATGGAGAGACTGGATGTAAAAGTCTTTCGTATCTCGTGTTTAGCAGAGTCCGTCAGTAAAGACATGACCAGAGCGGTCTGAATCTGAAAAAGTTCAAACTGTGCCATAGTGTCCTCAGTTAAAGGAAATGCAGCAAAATCAACTCAACACGGGTTTGACAGTTTGCAGAGTGAGAAGAAAATAAACAAAACGTTGAACTCCCAATAAAGTTGCACGAAACAGTAAGTACTTCCTCTTTGTTTCATTTTATGTCACTTCCTCAACCCGTAACGGCAAAGATGGCGGTTGTATGCACATGTCCTGTCCCGCCCCTCCCGCTGGAAAGCCAATCATCTGCTTTTAAAAGTCAAGCCGGGAAACATTTAAGCCTATCGTCTGGTTCCACTGACGCACGCGAACAGTTGAGGAACCATTGCGCATGCGTAGTAAAAGTATAAAATGTGGGAAAAAGGCGTTTTAAACCTTATTTTGGGGCAAAGTCATAAAAAATTTCCAGCGATTTTTATCATATTTTACTGCTGTTTCTATACATGTAGTTGTCATGTCCCGGTGACCAATGAAAGTGCAGTTCTGACTCTCTGCCCATTCATTTAGATGGGAGTCTTACTAGACTGAAATAGCTGCCCGGAGGCGTTGCCAAGATGGCGGCCGAGTGGTGCGACTTGCCTAAAAGGACCATTGAAATTGCTTATGACCAACAAACAAACTCAAGGAGTTTAAAATTCAGTGCTAAATTTTTGAGGGCATTAGACCATTTTGGATCAATTTGATCATAAAATGGTTTTGCTAAGACACATTATAGACCTTTGATGGAGCAAATGTACTTCCGAAACAGATTTTCAAAATAAAGGTCATTGAACGCTGCCAAAGGAAGCAGACTCCAGACTAACTAATTAGAAAATGAATAATACAATTCCTAATTGTGTGTCTTTCTTAATTTACATGTTTAAGGTCAATTGTTTAGTAACAAATCCCGCGAGAATTATTTATTCAAGAGATACCATTCTTAATAGCAAAGAGTCGTGAATGCTTTTGACCATACGTTTATCTGAAATTTCTGAAGACCGGAAGGTTTTTGAACACTTTTTAAAAAAGTGTTCAAAACATTTAAAAAAAAAAAAAAAAACGATAAATCGATTCGAAAATCACATTATAAATTCGCTCATAGTTGCAGGTTTTCCATAACCATGGCAACATATTAATTTGTACTTTGTGAATGTATCATGATAATATAAATCTTACACACACACACACACACACACACATATATATATATATATATATATATACACTGTCAATCACTGTCACAGGTAAATGGTTTGACTTCCGCGTGGACCCGTTCATGTGCTGCGAGGTCTCTGAAGCTCTTTCCATAAGTGGTGCAGGGAAATAACTTCTCAAACTTCTGCATATGTTTGCAGAGATGTGTCTCTAGCGCTCTTACTTGTGAGAACTTCTTCCCACATTTTTCACAGCAGTGCAGCTTTATGACTGAATGCACACGTTTGTGGTGAACTAGAGAAAACATCTTTGGAAAGGCCTTTCCACACAGCTCACATTCAAAGACTCGTCTTCTGGTGGCCTTTCAGTTTGCTCGGTTGACGTTTGCAACACACCTTCCTGATCTTCAGAATAACCTGTCATCAGCTGGTGAAAAAACAACACAATAATACAAAGTGTTGAACATATAATCTATTAGATTCCTCTTCAAAGTGCTTCAAAGATCACATAAAATGCCTTTTGTTATATATTTGCTATTGAAACTAGAATATAATCAAAGGGCTTTTTTCCTATATATATATATATATATATATATATATATATATATATATATATATCAAATAGCCTTAAGTCTATTTTAGTGGTTCCAACCTTTTTGACTTTTATTCACAGTCCAAAATGGAAGAAATTTGTTGCAGATATTACTTATTTGGCTACTTATTTGAACTTCTGATGTATTGTAATGTTAATCAATGTCATACTTTTTTTTTTAAGTAAATTTTAAATTTTAAGACTGTTTTAAGAATTATAAATGCATGACAATGAGGTTAAATTTGTTGGGAAAACCAGCATATAAATGACATAAAAGCTAAAATAAGGGGTAAATAAGCAGGGTGAAAATTCTTAATGGGGAAATTGGGAAAAAAAGGAAAACATTTTTTTTTTTTTTGTAAATGATAATGCAAATATGACAACTTTACCTTACCATAAACAATTACTACAGTCTGAATGTTGCTTCTGCTCTGTCCTCCACTAAAGGACATCTGTTTGCATGACTCTCCTGTGTATCCTGTCATTCACATCACATGGAAATGTTTTACATGTAAGCACTAGATTAACAAATAGTACTAAAAGTTTCATATGCATATTATATACCATACCAGCACTTTATACTGAACAACCAATTTGCCATCAAGGAATATAAACATATTTTTGTCATTAAATAGAAACATCCATCTATCTATCTTTCTTCTTTTTAATACAAGCTAGACACCTTTAACCATTTATGTTACAGATGATATTAATAACTCCAGCTCTTACCTGAGTCTGAGTGTCGTTTTGTTTCATGTTGAGATGAGTTTCGACAGAGCTGCACGTCTTTGGCGTGTCCAGCATTAATAAGATCAACAGAGCAGTTTGACTCTGAAAAAACTCCTAACTGGACACAGTGACCACAGCTACGAGCAGTGCATAAATTAGAAACCGTGCACAAATATTATTCCAAAATAATATTTAAGCAAGCACGTTCTGCATTGGCAATCCAACGCCTTAAAAAATTGATTAAATTATCTTAATAGTCATAATAGCTTGTGAATAACAAATTCTCAATATGAAGTCAGGTATGCAAACTCCATAGAAAAGTTGCACTCTGCGCTAAATACTTTTTCTTTAGTTCGTAACCATTTCAAAATAAAACTATGCGAATATGCGCCATTGACCATTAATAATTTTTCATTAAAATATGAATGAAAATGTGCCCTGTAGAAACAGATAAACAAACTAAATTAAACTTATAGATAACACTATAGTTCTGGCTAATTTGCCAAATAAGATTGTTTATTGTTTTTGTGTTATGCAAAATGTTTTGCTTTGAATTGCAAATGTTGAGAAACTCTCGACCATCCATAACGTGGACAGTTCGTGTTCACTTCCGAGGCAACGTTTTTAGAATAAAAATCATTTAACGCCAAAGCCAAAAAGCTGGAGAACTTTGTACAGATTTTTAAATAAGTCAAATGTTTAACAATTTTTCTTTTTGGCCATTAAACTATTTAATCGGCTCTTTACTCTTGAGATCTTACCCACAGGAATAGTGAAGACTCTTGTGTTTTTCCTAACAAAATTCCAAATAAAACACCAATAAAATAACAATAAAAGAAAATTCACTGCATTCTCTGCAAACTGTTTATTGTTGAACATGGAGTACACTGTACTTTGAAAATTTGATTACTATTAATCCATCTTTTCAAACCAAATGTAAACACTGTGCTATTCTAAATATTTTGTTATGTCATCTATCTGAAGAAAAAATCAACAACTTTAAATATCACAAATAAATTGGCAATTCAATTGAGTTCCCAGCATGCTTTAAGGCAGCATCTTTTTCACACAGGTATACACTTGTGATCATTGTAATTTCTACGGTATGCATATTTCTTCCCGCACTTCTGGCACGTGTAGGGTTTGACACCAGTGTGGATCTGCATATGTGCCTTCACATGGCTGAGTTGCACAAACTTTTTCCCACACACCTCACAGCTGAACGGCCTCTCGCCGGTGTGGATCCGCTCGTGTCGCCTCAAGTTTCCAGATAAGCGAAAGCACATTCCGCACGTTTCGCACTTGTGTGGCTTTTCGCCGGAGTGAATACGCATATGCAGTCTCAGACTGTGTGGAAGCCCGAACTGGCTTCCGCAAACAGAACATCTGTATGGTTTGGCTTTGGTATGAACAACCTCGTGCATTTTCAAACCAACTTTCTGAGTAAAAGTCTTATCACAGATGTCACACTTGAACGGTGTCAACCCCGAATGAAGCTTCTCATGTTCCTTCAGCGAATACAAGCTGCTATAGCTTTTGCCGCAGACTTTACACATGTACGGATCCTTTTCCGTATGAAGTCTCTGATGTATTCTGAGCATAGCGGTCGAACTGTAGCACCTTCCGCATTCGTCACACGGGAAAGACTTCCCATCTTTAGATTTGCCATTCAGATTGGCTTTATCACCATGTGTGAGTAAGTGTTTCTGTAGGGCATAGTTAAAAACAAAGCTCTTCCCACATATTTCACAAATAAATGACTTCAGGGCTCCATGTATTCCCATATGCCTCTTCAGAGACTTGCTCTGATAAAACTGCTTGGAACAGATTTCACAGACATGGCGCTTCACACCGTTGTGCATGAGGAGATGCCTTCTGAGATTTGTAATGTGGCCAAACTTCTGCCCACATCTGTTACATACATGGGGTTTCTCTCCCGTATGCACGAGCTGGTGCATATTCATTTTCTTTTCCGTTTTGAAAGTCTTGTCACAGAGGGTGCATTTCCATGGTCTGTCATTGGAGTGAGTGAGCAGATGGCAGGCGAGGTTGCTTGAGTGTGTAAAGTGCTTCCCGCAGATCTCACAACTGTACGGTTTCTCACCTGTATGGATCCTCTGGTGTGCCAGTAAACTTCCCTTCACGGTGAAGCTGTGTCCACATGTGGAACACAGAAACGGCTTCACTTCCAGGTGGACACGTTCGTGCATCTTAAGATTTACGAAGGCTTTCCCACATGTTTTACAGATCCCTTTCTTCTCTGTGTGATTCAGTAGGTGTTTTCTTAATCCTTTTAAGTATTTAAACTTCTTCCCGCACTGCTCACAACTGTGAGGCCCTTTTAAATGTCCACACTTGTGCTGATCTAGTGAGCGTCTATAGAAATATTTCTTTCCGCACTCTTTACAGTCATATGGCTTTGTCTTCTTGGGTTTTTTAGATTTTGTACTTATTTGTCCTGCTTGTGCGTTTTCTTCAGCTTGCTGGTCCTCAACAGAGGCGATGGTGCTGTTTTCAACTGCAAAACATTAACAGGGTTCCACTTATTGAAAGCTGAAAGTAAGGAAATTAATACTTTAATTCAGCAAGGACACAATATACTGATCAAAAGTCACAGTTAAGACATTAATAATATTACAGAAGGTTTCTATTTCAAATAAATGATGTTCATTTGAATTTTGATGAATCAAAGAACAATTATTTATGCTTTCCTCTGTTTTCCACATTGATAATAAGAAACGGTTCTTGAGCAGCATTGATTCTGAAGGATCATGTGACATTACTAATACTGTTTTACTATATTTTTTAATAAAATAAATGCATAAGAAGAAAACCACTGGTCTAGAGTCTAATATTTTACAATTTAATAATATCAAATACTGAAGTACAGTTTACATAAATGATTGATTGATCAATGAACAAGTAAATCCAATTTTTTACTTTTTATATAGATAGTACACAAAAATATCAAAGCTGTGCAGCACATACCTATAAAAAATGCTTGCACCAGGTTCTCTTGTCCACTACTTGATGACTCAGGAAAAAATTCAGAGACTTGATCCTCCTTTGCACACTGAAAGGAAAAAATCGAATCAATACGAACATTGATGCTACCGTTTTAGTTCAATCTTTTCAATAATGAACTCACCTCTCTGCCTTTAACCGAATCTTGTGGTTGAACAGTTTCTTCAGGTAACACAGTGAGCAGTTTATGTCTCTCCTGAGACACTGATGGAGCTAAAGTTGCAGAATATGTGAGGAGAATGAAATTACTACAGTTAAGATTACAAGTGGATTGAATGTTCTGACATTAAAACATATGCAGGAAGTCTTACCAGACATATCTCTGACAGCATGACTGTTTTTACTTTCTGGTTTCTTTACATGCTGCTTCACCAACTCTTTTACATTTATTACATCATCATGGTAACTTTTAAAACCCTGAAACTGAGTTGGCTTAAGCGCAAAGCAATAACTGAACACTTTGCATATTTTTTGAACAGCCACCTTGGTAAAGGTCTCCATCACAGCTGTCAGCTTGACCTGCAACAGATAATAACTACTGATTAATTCATCTGGACTTATTCATAAATGTTCAGTTTTGCTTAAATGTTTAGTTTTTTTAACTAGAAGGATGAACCTCAACATTTAATTTAAAGAATTATATAGAAGTCCTTAACATAACATGTGTCCTAGCATAGAAATTAAAGACTACCACAGCTGAATAATCACAATTTATTGATAATTAAATAGCATACAAAATAGCTGCAAAATGAAAACAATCGTACCAGTCTGCGTTGTTTCTCATTCATCTCCGATATCAGATCTCTGTCACTAACGTTACTGATTTCACTGTGAGATGGGCATGTGGCCACACATTCAAACACTCTCTGAATCTCGTCTAAGACTGTTTCTATCAAAAGCGTCATTATAGACACAGTCTGTTTGCGGAATAGGTCATACTCCGCCATTGTGCTCAATCGGTAACTGTCATTTCTGATATATAAAGTGAGTGAATGAAGTAAGCCCATAAACGATACCGCGATTTCTGTGTTCACTTCCATAAAAAAAAAACGTCTTCAAAATAAAAGACGTTGGTCGTCTTGTCTGCGATTATTGCCGTGTCCAGTGACGGCGCACTCATAATGACTTTTATTTTGAAATCAAAATGCCGCACTTTTAACGGAAGTCACACCCAACCGGTAACAGTCGTGAATGACATTTGTCCCAATTCAGTATTTCCTCTTGTACAATAATGAACGAGAAATTACTTTAATTTCAACGAGATCAGCACTAAATAACTTGGATCATCTTACATTATGTCGGAAAAGACAAACCTACAGGTATGTTTTCATTCATTCTTACGTTACTCAAAACTGGAGAAGTTGAGTTGAGTAATGAAAACCAAATTTAACTCTATTTTAACCACTTTTATTTGACATCACTGGTAAACCATACAATGCAGCTCCATTAGTTATGCGATTATAGCATAATTGCTAACGTTAAATTGGTTTAGGTCTAGTGGTTAAAAAGAAGTTGCTTCTGAACCGTCTTAACTCAGAAAGTTTTAGTGTAACGTAGTATGGTCGAATATGAAATCTCTATGAAAGGTGTTGTTTACTCCTCCCTCGTGTGTAACGGACACAGTGAATAGACATTATTATTGTCTTATCTGCTGAAGCCAGGACACTGGGGCGTGTGCCTCCTTCATCATTCTGTCCTGCTTTATATTCTCTACACACTGCTTTCTCTTCCTCTGAAGACTCCTGCTAGTTAACCCTACAATGGCAGATGGACCTTATAAATACATCAGGGTCAGAACATAATCCAAAGGAACATGTTCGTCTTTGATATTTGTGTTGGTACTGATTTTGCTTAAAATTATGCTTTCACAGGATGCTGATGGCAAAGTCAGCAGGGTGATCCGTGTTGGCACCAGAAAAAGCCAGGTAAAATGTCTTTTGTACATTTATTATAGCCTGTTTTTTGATTTCATATATATTCATTTCAAATAATCTGTGAAAAAAGTATGTTACATGTTTTAATATATTTAGATTTCATATATTTATATATTTCCAGTCTTCATTGTCGCATGATCTTTCAGAAATCATTCTAATATGATGATACTCAAGAAATATTTTTTATTATTATCAACGTTGAAAACAGTTATGCTGTTTAATGTTTTTCTGGAAACTGTATCACATTTTTTTTAGGATTCTTTGACAAAAAAAGAAGAACCATTTATTTAAAAAATATATTTTCTATTATAAATGTGTTTATTGATTCTTTGATCATTTTAAAAGCTTCCTGCTGAATTAAAATATTTATTTCTTTAAAAAAAATTACTGATTCCAAACTTTTAAACCGTAGTGTACATGCAAATTAGACCATCTAAAATATAGCTAAAATATCTCATTTTCATCACCTGATAAATTGGAGAAATTTAAATGTACACGTTTCAGTTCTTATGACTGACTGCTTGTCATTGGAAAAAATCCATGTGTTTAAAGTACCACTGTGTCTTAGTTATGTTCTCAAGTTTTCCAAAATATGTTTTTACTTTTACTTTCAATGTTATAGATAAAGTCTTTGTATTTTGCTTCACCATCACTCAGCAGTACAAATGTAAGTTTGATTGGGTGTGCCAGTTGTGATGATGGCTTTGATAAGATTTCTGTCTTTGTTAGGGTGGGTACAATATTGCTTTAAGTAAAGAAACCAGTTACAGCCCTCCACAAGAAGATGAACCGTAAAAGACCTTCATATTTTGTGGAAAAGGAAATGTCGTTGAACCTTCTTGTTACTTTTTTCCCCTTTTCAGCTGGCTCGAATTCAGACAGACAGTGTTGTAGAGAAACTCAAGGAGTTACACCCTGATGTTCAATTTGAAATAGGTAAGAGATCATCACCAAATATGCAAAACAATTGTTGTTTATTTCGAATTGAGTTTAGCATGTATGATATAGTTAATATTCACCCTCTTTAAATTGCTATCCACTTCAGTCTTTTTATTTCGTTTCAGTGGCTATGTCAACAACAGGAGACAAAATACTTGACACAGCTTTATCCAAAGTAAGTCAGAAGTAAAAAAAACGGATTATTTAATGAAGTGATATTGATGTAATAAGTAATTCATGTGTGTTAAAGATTGGTGAAAAGAGTCTCTTCACAAAGGAACTGGAAAATGCTTTGGAAAAAAATGAGTGAGTCCATCCTTCATTACTTCTTGATATCATTTATGTATACTTTGCACTTTACACAGATATGTTCACTGGTCCTTTGGTGAATTTGATGTTTCAGGGTGTTTTGTGCTGCTACACTGGTGCTTATGTTTCTGTATGAATAATACTGTTGTAATATTTGTGTCTCTATAGGGTGGACCTGGTTGTACACTCTTTAAAAGACTTGCCAACTGTTCTTCCTGTGGGCTTCACTATAGGATCTGTGCTGAAGTAAGGAAACCACAATAGTGTCTCTGTGTTCTGAAGTGCTTTTATGTTCCTCCACATCTGAAGGGTCTTTTATCTTAAAAGTAGCTGACATGTCATGTTACAGACAAACGTCAACCTAAAAGTTAATAAATAATTATTAAAGTGTGTGGAAAAACTGATATAGGGTATTGCTCATTGCAAATCCTTTTTTAATTTTTGATGAACATTTCCTTCTCTTCAAAGGCGAGAAAACCCCCATGATGCTGTTGTCTTGCACCCCAAACATAAAGGCAAACGTCTAGACTCTCTAGCCAACAAGAGGTAAAAGCAGTGCCCAGTACAAAGAACTATATATTTGTTTAAATATATATTAAAGTACACTAGCATTTAAAAGTTAGAAGTTTTAATAAACTGATAGTTTTAGTCAGTAAAGATGTGTTAATAAATTGATCAAAAGTGATAATTAACATTAATAATGTTACAAAAGATTTCTATTTCAGTTAAATGCTGTTCTTCTTAGCATTCTGTTTATCAAATAAATCAACATTGATAATAATAAGGAATGATTTTTGAGCAGCAAATCAGCATATTAGACTGATTTCTGAAGGATCACGTGTTTATTATTTTTATTTTTGTTCTAATAAAAGCAGTCTTGCAAAGCATGAACGACTTCATTGAAAAATATAAAAAAATCTTATCAACCCCCATATTTTTAATTGTAGTGATAAATTTGATATCTGTTTTCTTGAATAATAAATGATATATTTTATATCTGAAGTGTTGTAGGTACCAGTTCTCTTCGCCGGGCCGCACAACTAAAGAAGAGATTTCCTCATCTGGAGTTTAAAGACATTGTATCTTTCAGTGCAGTGCAGCATTTTTACCGAACTTCCTGTTATTGTATGTAGATGCTGATAGCAGGTAAATGATCATTTCAGTGTATTAACAGGCACTTGATGTTTTCTGTGAGGTTATACCTTAACAGTTGTGTTTCAGAGAGGTAATCTCAACACTCGTCTAAAGAAACTGGATGAAAAAGATGACTTTTCAGCCATCGTTTTAGCAGCAGCTGGTCTCCGGAGAATGGGCTGGGAGAATCGCATCAGCCAGGTATCATACTTAAATGAACCTAAAATGCTAATGCAATAAAGATTTTGAAGATATTGACCTCGGTTGTTATCATCTTGCTTCAGATCCTTGGGCCTGAAGACTGCATGTATGCAGTTGGACAGGTGGGTAACGTTCAGTGTTTCTTTAGTCCTGATCTCTTGTACAGTAGTGAGTGCATTTGTTCCATCACATTGAACCTTACATGCTGCTCTTACTGTCTTGTTAAAGGGCGCTCTGGCAGTCGAGGTGAGAGCTCGAGACCAGGACATCCTGGAAATGGTGTCAGTATTAAATGACTCCGACACTGTTTTGAGATGCATCTCAGAGAGAGCCTTCCTCAAACACCTGGTAGGCTTCCTGCTGCACTCGAATACTCCTCACACCTGTTTTTGGATCAATGATGTAATTTGTGAAATATTTATTTATTTATTATATTTTAAAATGTAATTTATCCCTGTGATGGCAAAGCTGAATTTTCAGCATTATTACTCCACTCTTCAGAGTCACATATTCCTTCAGAAATTGTTCTAAAATGCTGATATGGTGCTCAAGATCTGCCAAATGATCAGTTGCAATCAATTGCATTCAGAATAAAAGTTTATATTTACATACTTTATATGTGTGTACATATTTATTATGTATATCATGTGTATATATCAAGGAAAAATATATAAAAAGTAATATATTTATCATTTATATTAAATAATTTACAAGTATAAATATATATCCATACAAATATTTCTTAAAATATATGCATATGTGTTTGTATTTGTACACACACACACACACACACACACACATGAATGCGATAAATCATGAATGACCCTACAAGAAACATTTGAATGGTAAACCACAATGGCAAAAATAGTTGTGCTGCTTAATATATGATTATTCTTTTTCAGGACTTCAATTAAATGCAATTTTATATATATATATATATATATATATATATATATATATATATATATATATAATTCTTACTAAACCCAAACTTTTAAATGGTAGTGTAAATATTTTTATTTTAAATAAATTTTTAAGGTACAGTGAATTTAATTATAATATGAATTACATTAAGTCATTAAATAGAACCTTTTCTGCCAAATGATATAAACATGTTTTAAAACTAACAAGAATGCAAAGAATACATTTATAAGACCTATTTCTTTTAATAGGAAGGGGGATGCAGTGTTCCAGTTGCTGTTTACACTGAAGTTAAGAATTCACAGGTAGTGAAGAGCTTCATGCTGTTTTATGATCTACCCAACTAGAAAATCTGAAAGACAGATCTGAATAACTGTGTGATGTTTTACAGCTCTACCTGACCGGAGCGGTGTACAGTCTTGATGGTTCAGACAGTCTGAAGGAGACCATGCAGACAAGCATCAGCTCTGACAATCAGGTGGTTAATCCATAACAAGAGAAATAAAAATTCCAATATTCTGAATCCTTCTTTGAATTTGACACTGATCTGAGCATCTGTAACCTTATTGTCTCCAGGTTGAGGAGCAGGAGAAAGTTGACGAGAAGGTCCAGCGTGTGGGCATCACTGCTTTAAAGGTGTCAGAAGCAGCCCAGGACGCTGCAGAGAAGTTAGGAGTGGACCTCGGAAATCTGCTGCTCAGCAAAGGAGCCAAAGAGATACTGACTGTAGCCAGACAGCTGAATGATGCACGATAGGTATATAACAGTCCGTACCTGTAGCTGAAGACCAACCAACCCCGTTTCCAGAAGCAACAAGTGTCAACAAGTGTTATGTAATCCAGTGGTCTTTATATTTTGTGTTATTAAGATATTGGTTAGTTTTTCACAGAAAATGTGTCTTTGTATTTACAGATGTTTAGTGAAATTCAATATGCAGTTACTACTTTAAACAGACTTGCAGTATGATTCATAATAATAATGCCAAAATAATGACTCCACTATTCACAGTGTAACAGAGACACTGGCAAACATGAAGATCATCTGCATTACAGAGAGCTAAAAGATCGAAATTATTTGTGCATTTTATATTAAGCCATGATGCAATCATGCCTTTTTAAGATGGCGTTTGTTGTATCTAAACACATGCTTATTTGAAACTTGAATTATTCTGGGGTGTATATTTTCTGAAGCTGCTTAAAGAGTCATCTACAGTTTACCTTCACTGACTCTGATATAGGTGTACAGCATAACCACTACAAAACGTTTTAGTATAATTTAGTCAGCTGTTTTTTTTCCATAGATAAAGAGTTTGATAGTAGAATGTTTTTCATTTCATCTCAGATTTTTTAAACAAATATATTTTATGCATTTGTCGAATGTAGTCATTGAACCCTTTAAACTGAATCCAACATTTTTGCCTGGAAATTCAAAATATAATCTCTGCAAATGTCTTAGTGTAATAGCTCTAGGCTGAAGAAGATGTCATTTATGGAGTTTGTAAACATTACCTGAGCCTTTTCATTCACTCCACTCAAATTCATACAAATTCATGCTTTATTTATTTGGCTAAATGTATTTTCTGGACTTATTCTTGTGCCTGCAATTGTATGATGAAACATGATAAAACTTGGTATTCTGCAACAGATTTTTTTTTGTTTTTTTTTGGTTGTTGAATCAATGTGAGTATATGCAAGATTCTTAGAATGTACTGAAATTATAGAATTCTATGTCCATTTCAGAGTCAGAGATGTACTTGTAATCTTTAAATAACTTGATAGCCTTGACATTGTCATTATTTTGAAATAAGGTGTCTACATTTACATAAAACGGCGCATTTTGTAAGTTTGGAGTTGTTTGGCTTTACGTACTGTATTTTCCAGTCTAAATAAATAAAGCGGTATGGATGCTATCGTGTTGTTTTATACAAACTGCCTTCGACAGTGAGACACCACTGGGATAAGCTGTACTCAAGACCTCACATGTGATGGTTGAGGGTATTGGGGATAGTAAATAAAGCAAATCTTTTCTGCATTATCAGATAAGACAGGTTAGTTGAGTTAAGCATTGTACATTACTTGATTATTGATTCTGCTTGTGTGAAGAGAGTTAATGTAAAGAAGAGTAAAGCAAAGAGAAATTATTATGTAGACTTAATAATGGTCTTGACTGAAATATATCAGAGAGGCTATGTTCTTGTTTTTCAATTGTATAAAGATGTGCTGAAATACATCAATAAAATATATATATATATATATATATATACATTTTTTTCTTGGAGCTGGAAACGCTGCTCTGACCTCTTAACATAAAAAAAAGTATTTTCAAAGATTATCAAATAATTTTAGTATGGACACATACTTTCCAAGATTGATGCTTCATATATATCTATTTTCCAGGCACCAGGTGACATTTAGACAGAAGGACTCTAAGTTGTCAAGCTTAGACTAGTCCAGACCAGAAGATATGCTCTTGTTTTGAGCATGAACTTGCTTTATTAGCGTGTGGTTTCTTCTGGAAACCGGTTGTAGCATGTTGCCATCGCGTCCACTCATTTTCACAGGAAATTACATAGCACACTGTCCACAGAAGTCTATAATCTTATACCTGCTTTAATAAACAAACATGCATTTCAAAGACACGTACATGTTTGTGCGGAACTCCCATTTTTGTATTGATTTTATGTATATATATTTAAAACATAATTTGAAACATTTTATAATTGACGCATTAAAATAAATTATAACACTATCTTGCAATAAATATCGAAAGTAGATGAATCAAATAAATGCTTATTTTGGTTTCCATGGGACCGCTCGCTGAGCGTGCATGTCTTCTTCTCTCGCGCATCATCGGTGGTCTGGCTTCACTTCCATCCATCCCAGGTTTTGCGTGACACCTCTCCACGAAACTCTCCTTCAGGACTCAAGTTTTTCATTCAGTTCTGTACGGTATTACCAGAGGAGCACGACCTGCTTCTGTTACCTATTGTGAAGAGAAAAGTGTTCTACATTTCAACACTTTTAACGAATACATTTCCTCTCAAGTGCGAACCTGGGTGAGTGATTTCAAGAATTTGGTTTCTAGGATTTGCAGTTCATTGTCAGCATTAGCCTTATTTAACCATCATCTGTGACTATAACAACAACATGACATCTAAAAATATATTTTTATAGTTTTATTCTTTAATCTTATATCTCAATCATATTACTATACTGTGCTATGCCATTTTATTATACTAGAATCTAAAGAAGTTTGTTAGTAACCTTAACTAGGTTTTCTTAATTATTTAATAATTATTTAATACAATAGTGTTATATTATATAATTCATTTATATTTTTAAATATGTATGTGGTGTGTTAATATATGCTCATGGTATTAAGGGAGATAAAACTACTAATTCTTTGTGGATTAGCCTACAAAGCCAAATCTCTTCATTCTTTATATTGGAATGTAAAAGGTTATTAACTCTTAAAAGGGCAAGCACAAAACAAAACATTGCTGTTTTCTAATACTTTAGGGCTCATACTATATAATATCATGTTTCTTTTCTTTAATACAATTTCCTAAATCTTTTATACTATTTAAGCCTTCTCACTTATTAAATTAAGCCTTCTCACTTATTTTCTCAAATAAATTTTTTCCTTTTAAAGGGTTAATGTTCACAAAATTATTGAATACACACTAACTACTATTTCAACCGGCCTCATTTTCTAAAACAAACTGTATGCACATGTTTATGGATGTGTGTTATGTAACACTTGTATATTAACATGCACAGTGTCTCACTAAACAGTGGGCAAAAATCAGAGGAGTGGTGATAATTTGTTCTGCCCGTATGTCTTTGAAGAATTCTTATTATGTTTCACAGGTTATAATACATTCCAACAAGATTTCCATTGTACAGGCTGGCTCCACACAGCACAGTCTACTAATTCTCATGTGAACACTGGAGCGATCCCCTCCTAGTGCTCTCTGTGGGACTGAGCCAGTGATGTCTGTCTCTGACCTGGCTACTTACATTCTCTGATTTCGCTCTTCCTTTTGGCTCCAAACTCCAGGGACTTACATCTAGCTAGTCAATTCAATGTGTCAGCATAAAGCAGTCTCTCGGAGGAAACCAAATCCCAGCCTTTTAGAAGAGCTCCAAATTCTAACCCAGATCAATTTGACAGAGTAAGGGCCTCTCTTGAATGAGCAGACAGTGTAAAGAGGTTTGCATTTCAAGGGGAAAGTATAGGAAGACGCTCCTATTGAAGATTTCTCATTTTGAATAGTGATGTACATTATGATGACTCATAGCATTTTTTTAATAGAGGACAGTGATATTAGATGTAAAAAAATGTAACTATGCAGTTTATCACATGGATCAGGGTGTTCTGTACTTCTCTGTTGATACATTTTTATAGAGAACATTGCAGTAATGGCTGTTGAAAATTCCACTTTGCATTACAGGAATAAATTATTTTAAAATGCATTAAAGTTGTTTATTGTAATAATATTTCAAAATATTACAGTTTATACTGTATTTCTGATCAAATAAATGCAGCCTTGGGGAGAATAAAAGACTCATATTTTTATACCATTAAAAAACAACTTTTGACCGATATGGTCACAGCACTGAATGATTTTTGCTCTCTTTAGACCTTTGGGATGGCAGTGACAGCATCTGAACTTGGGTCAGTTAGTATTACTATGGAGGATAGCCTGTGTAATGGAGGAACACAACCACAGGAAGCTCCACTGCTAACCCATCTGAAAAAGGTAGAGAACCACATCACAGAGGCACAGCGCTTCTCTCACCTGCCCAAACGCACCGCTGTGGACCTGGAGTTCATGGATCTGTCCTACGCCATCAGAGAAGGGCCGTGGTGGAAGAAACAAGGTCAGGAGATCATATTTTACACATTTTGATCAAGGTAACCATAAATAATCTGTCAAACTCATTTAACTCATCGGTCCTAAATAGTGCATGACTTGTAGTTTTGATCTCATTCATTCCAAACAGATCTTAAAGGGATAGTTCACCCAAAAATGAAAGTTCTGTCATCATTTACTCACCCTCATGTCGTGTCAAACCTGTATGAGCTGCTTTCTTATGTTGAACATAAAATAAGATTAATCAAACAGTTGGTGGTTCCCATTGACTTCCATAGTATTTATATTCCTACTATGGAGGTCAATGGGAACCACCGACTGTTTGATTACCAGCAATCTTCAAAATATCTTATTTTATGTTCAACATAAGGAAGCAACTCATACAGGTTTGGCACGACATGAGGGTGAGTAAATGATGACAGAACTTTCATTTTTGGGTGAACTATCTGTCACGTTCGGTGTTACAGATAACACAGGAGAGGGAACCTATTTGCAGGTAAGTCATTTATAAAAGGGTAATCCACAGGGGTAAACAGTCCAGACAGGGTCAAAACCAGAATATCCAAACAAAACATAAACTAAACTAAACTAAACAAGAAGACAAGGCAAGGGCACGAACTGACGGACATGAATAAACACCGTGGGAACTGAGGACACCTAGTGGAAACCCAAGGAACACAACCCAGACACTGTGACAGTACCCCCCTTCTACGGAGCGGCTCCCAGACGCTCCAAGACAGACACAAAACAGAGACCAGGAGGGATGCGGACAGGTGGAGGCTCAGGGGGAGGGACGGAGGGCCAGAAAAGAAAAACATGGGGAACAGGCACCAGAATGTAAACACAACACAGAAAGACCAGGAGGGAGGAGGACCGGAGGAGGTTCAGGGGGAGGGACGGAGGGCCAGACTAACAGATAGGAACAGGGACAGACATTAACACAAAAACAAAAGGAAAAAACAACATGAAGCCCCCCAGGGCGGAGCAGAAGACCACCACACCCTTGTGGTCAAGGCCAGAGTCCTCCAGGGCAGAGCGGAAGACCACCACAACCGTGTAGTCAGGGCAAGCGCCCCCCAGGGCGGAGCAGAAGACCACCATGTCCGTGTGGTCAGAGCGGAAGCCCCCCAGGGCGGAGCAGAAGACCACCACGTCCGTGTGGTCAGAGCGGAAGCCCCCCAGGGCGGAGCAGAAGACCACCACAACCTTGTGGTCGAGGCCAGAGTTCCCCAGGGCGGAGCAGAAGACCACCACATCCTTGTGGTCGAGGCTGGTGTTCCCCAGGGCGGAGCAGAAGACCACCACCACCATGTGGTCAGGGCGGAAGGCCCCCAGGACGGAGCAGAAGACCACCACCCCCCTGTGGTCAAAGCGGAAGCCCTCCAGGGCGGAGCAGAAGACCACCACATCCCTGTGGTCGATGCACAAAGCCCCCAGGGCGGATCAGAAGCCCACCACTTCCGTGCGGGACTCTGGTAATTCCATGGTGTCTCTACTGGACTCCAGAAGATCGGTGCTGGCCTGACACTGCTCATGAAGATCATTGGTGACTTGCATTTGCTCATGAAGATCAATGGTGACTTGCCTTTGTTCATGAAGATCAGAGGTGACTTGCCTTTGTTCATGAAGATCAGAGGTGACTTGCCTTTGTTCATGAAGATCAGAGGTGACTTGCCTTTGTTCATGAAGATCAGAGGTGACTTGACTCAGTTCTTGAAGATCATCGGTGACTTGACTCAGTCCTTGAAGATCACCGGTGACTTGACTCAGTCCTTGAAGATCACCGGTGACTTGACTTGACTCTGAAAGGTCAACGGTGACTTGACTTGACTCTGAAAGGTCAACGGTGACTTGACTTGACTCTGAAAGGTCAATGGTGACTAGCCCAGACTCTGGAGGATCAGCGGTGACTAGCCCTGACTCTGGAGGGTCAACGGTGACTAGACTTGACTCTGGAGGGTCATCGGTGACTAGCCCTTACTCTGGAGGGTCATCGGTGACTAGCCCTGACTCTGGAAGGTCATCGGTGACTAGCCCTGACTCTGGAAGGTCATCGGTGACTAGCCCTGCCTCGGGAGGGTCATCGGTGACTAGCCCTGACTCTGGAAGGTCATCGGTGACTAGCCCTGACTCTGGAAGGTCATCGGTGACTAGCCCTGCCTCGGGAGGGTCATCGGTGACTAGCCCTGACTCTGGAGGGTCATCGGTGACTAGCCCTGACTCTGGAGAGTTCCCTGGCACCTGACTCGACTCTGGAGAGTTCCCTGGCACCTGACTCGACTCTGGAGAGTTCCCTGGCACCTGACTCGACTCTGGAGAGTTGACTGGCACCTGACTCGACTCTGGAGAGTTGACTGGCACCTGACTCGACTCTGGCGAGTTCACTGGCACCTGACTCGACTCTGGCGAGTTCACTGGCACCTGACTCGACTCTGGAGAGTTCACTGGCACCTGACTCGACTCTGGAGAGTTCACTGGCACCTGACTCGACTCTGGAGAGTTCACTGGCACCTGACTCGACTCTGGAGAGTTCACAGGCACCTGACTCGACTCTGGAGAGTTCACAGGCACCTGACTTGACTCTGGGGAGTTCACAGGCACCTGACTTGACTCTGGGGAGTTCACAGACACCTGACTCGACTCTGGGGAGTTCACAGGCACCTGACTCGACTCTGGGGAGTTCACAGGCACCTGACTCGACTCTGGGGAGTTCACAGGCACCTGACTCGACTCCGGGGAGTTCACAGGCACCTGACTCGACTCCGGGGAGTTCACAGGCACCTGACTCGACTCCGGAGGGTCAACTGGCACCTGAATCGACTCGATCACTGTTTTTATCTGATGAAACTGACTCATGCACAGTCTAGTCTGGCCTGAAGATAGCAGATGGTTCTTTACTCTGAGTGATTTATTGGTGAAAACATAACAGTGTGGAAGATTCTACTCTTTTACAGCCTTCAAATGCCAACAGGGCTTTTACTTTTGCAGTGCGGTCACTACAAGTAGTTTAAATAAGATGAGATCACATCTAACATCATTGGGGAGAACAACATTTTCAGTTCAAAACTGGCTGCTGACATTTTATGCACAATATGATGATCATATAGAGAATTAAATATATTAGTAAATATGATAGATGGAAATTGAAATGAAATGATAAATGTAATTAGCACTCCCTATGTTTCCACTGTGGCCTAAAGGAAAAGTGCCACCAATGATGATAAGATGACGGTCATTAAATGACTTCTTAACATTCAGTGGACATGTATGGGAATAAAGTCAAAGGGTAAAGGAGAGGGCTTTCCAGCGATTTGACTGTGAGAACAGAGCTTTTGGACTAATAGGCTGATAATTAGGGCGCCTTGCTTTGAAATACTGTAAGTCAGACTTTTTTTTTTTTTTCAGAAATACTATATCAGTGACTGCTAAAAATGTCATAACTGTTTTTTTATGAGATCTTATGTGGTGGGCGAAAGCGATCATGGTGGACTCGTAGAAAGGTCAATGAGCAGACTTGTCCAGAATGGTTTGATTAGCCACTGTACTTAAAGGTTTTGGAGTCTAATTCTTTCATCACTTTTATCACTCGCTTTCTCACATTTCTTAGCTTTGGAAAAATATGTAGTACAGTCACGAGGTTTACGGATTAAACCATACTTCTTATTTGAAGGGATTAACTGCAAGTGGATCGTTTGTTTCAAAGGAGAACCGTTTGACGCCAAGCATATCTTTTTTTTTTTCTTCCAGGTTATAAGGCCTTACTCAAGTGTCTATCGGGGAAGTTTTGCAGTAGGGAACTCATTGGCATTATGGGCCCCTCTGGGGCTGGGAAATCTACTTTGATGAACATCCTGGCGGGATACAGGTGAGGATGCTGTAGGTGCAAAATTGATCTGAACAAAAAATAGTGAGAAAACATGTTATATTTTTCATTCCAATTGTTGGTATTATTGGTAAATAATAAATAAGTTTATTACATTTTAAATGTTATTTAAATGAAATTAAAAATTTAATTAAATCTTGAAAGCTTCCATACCTATCCATTACTGATTGTCTGTGTTGGGGAGTAACTAGTTACATGTAACAGCGTTACGTAGTTTAATTACAGAAGAAATGTAACTGTAATCAGTTACAGTTACTGAGAAAAAAAGTATTATTAAATTACAGTTACCTATGAAAATGTTAACAATTACAAAGGGAGTTACTTTAGAATTTCTGTTTTTCACACACACCCACATACAGATTTAACTGATCGCTTTCATACATTGCATTGACTGCTCTAAAATATGAAACACCAATGATTCAGGAGTTTAGGACACATGCTTATTCAATAACTGTTTTATCTCCTATTTGGGTTTATGTATAAGCTTTTTATGTATAAGCTTTTTTTAAGATCAACCTTTTTTTGTTTTGCAAGGCATTGTTAGATGCCAGTGTTGTCATACCAAAAATTTGATTTTAAAAGCAGTGTCATAGCTATTAGACTATTTATTGTAATGATTTTAAATCTGTATTTAACCTCATAATGATCTCAAAGTAAGAAGATGCACCAAAGTCTGATTTTGTGGTGGCTGTGCTTTCAAATTAAATATTATAATGTTAATTCAATTGATGAAGGACTTTGAAAGTCTGAGAGTAATCAATGTTGAGTCCTACTGTAAGGTTAACCCTGCCTGTTTCAAATTTAGAAAAGTAATCAAATGTAATCAGTTCCATTACTTTATAAAAGTAATTGAAATAGTTACACTACTTAGTATGTTTTAAATAGGGTAATCTTCCCAACACTGCTGGTTGTCTTGTGTGTTACAGGGAAACAGGAATGACTGGACAGATCCTGGTAAATGGAAAGCTCCGAGACCCCCGAACCTTCCGTAAAATGTCCTGTTACATTATGCAAGAGGATAAATTGCTGCCCCAATTGACTGTTCAAGAAGCAATGATGGTGAGTCTGTAGGGTGAATGATGTAGTAAAGGATGCCCCCTACTGCAGGTTTGGTGCTAATGCCCAAATTTATAACAATCACTAGTCACCTGCAGAAAAAAAGTAATTTCTAATGAGGAACACAATAAACTCAGCTCAATGATTTCTGCACTGTTCTCTAGGTATCAGCCAACCTGAAGCTCAATGAAGACACTGAGGTGAAAAAAGAGCTGGTAGGTAAAGCTCATCACCTCATTCAGACTTGCCCCAAATGTATCCCTCTGGTGAAAAATCTTGCCTCTTTTCTGTGTGTTTATGTTGACATGCAGATAAAAGAAATTCTGACAGCCCTTGGACTGTATGAGTGTGTCCACACTCGAACTGTCTGTCTCTCTGGAGGCCAGTGTAAGCGGCTGGCTATTGCCCTTGAACTAGTAAACAACCCCCCAGTAATGTTTTTTGATGAGCCGACCAGGTAACAATGTCATCGTATTCGGACACAAATAAATCAGCATTATTTAGATGCTTGCAGCATTAACAGATACTGTTTATTTTGTCCAGTGGTTTGGATAGCGCATCCTGTTTCCAGGTAGTGTCATTGATGAAGTCTCTGGCACAAGGAGGGCGAACTATCATTTGCACTATTCACCAGCCCAGTGCCAAACTATTCGAGATGTTTGATAAGGTATGTGCATGTGCAAATCTTTTTGGAGATCTTCAGTTCATGCCACTCATCATTTCATTCCTTCTGGGTCTCTTTCACAGCTGTATATTTTAAGCCAAGGCCAGTGCATATACAAAGGAAGTGTCCCATACCTCATCCCTTATTTGAGAGGACTGGGCCTTCACTGTCCCACATACCACAATCCTGCAGATTTCAGTAAGATTTATTTTAATGCAAAAGATTTCCGTTTTAAATAAATGCTATTCTTTTAAAGACGGTTTCTTAAAACAAATACATAAAATTAACGTCTCTCTGGTTGATATTAAAATAATATAGAACATATTTTAAATCGTAATTAATGTGATTTTGATGAAAAAACTGTCTATACACATTACAAAGAATCAATAACCAGTAATCAGTTTGGCACCAGTATATCATGCGTCATACATTTCCCCTCTGTTTTGTGTGTAGTCATTGAAGTAGCTTCAGGAGAGTATGGGGACTTGAACCCAGTGTTGTTTGAGGCTGTTCAGGGTGGCATGTGTGCACTGGAGCAAAAGTGCAACTGTATCGACAAAACCACTCTAACCCCATGCACTGCAAAATGTGTCAAAGTGAGTGATGCAAGTTTCAGAATCTGCCTGTGGATAACATCTGTAATGCTTACTTGCACAAATTGTGGTCAGGATGTTTGCTAGAAGAAGTGATCCACTGTGTTCAAAAGTCTCTTTCATCTCAAAATATACTGATATGATATAACTGTCTTTTTAATGTTTTGATAAGAGTTGACTGCCAAAGACATGATTATATAAAAGATACTTACAAGCCTGTACTTGGCACAAGAGTACATTCCGCCTGCTTTAAATAGTACAGGCTGTCTGGGGCAGATGGTTCATGCTTTAACATAATCTTGTACATTTAATGAATTTTTTAATGACTCATTTTGCTTTCCTACACTTGCTTTTACAGGATTCAGGGCATGTTGAGAGCCATACTTTTGCAACAAGCTCTCTAACTCAGTTCTACATTCTCTTCAAGAGAACATTTATTACAATATGCAGAGATCAGGTACACTGTTGTCTCATGTAGTTAAAATCTGGCATCTCAGCCCTAAACTTTCCTAATTAAGTTTTGTGTCCAAAATGACACAATACTGCTTTATGAATGCAAATCACAGTAAATGTACCAACACTGAAAATGACAAAACTATTTTATTTTTTCTGCTGAAAATAAAAGAGATAAAAATAAAAGAAAGTAAAAATGGCAATAAATAATAATTAAATTATTCTGCTTATATATATATATATATATATATATATATATATATATATATATATATACACAGTATATTTTTATATTAGTTTAATATGGTTTTTGAAATGTTTCTTGTTTTTTTGCACAAGGTTTTGACACATCTCCGCCTAATGTCACACATCTCCATTGGAGTGCTGATAGGCCTTCTGTACCTCAATATTGGCAATGACGCCAGCAAAGTCTTCAACAACACTGGTTTCCTCTTCTTCTCAATGCTCTTCCTCATGTTTGGAGCACTGATGCCTACAGTCCTTACCTGTAAGTTAGTGAAGAGGCATGAATGCAGCAGTCATGTAACAGCTTTGTTGTCAACACATGTAACACAGTTTTGGGTCTAAAGTCATGTCCTACTTTCATTCAGAGGAAGTGAAAGTGGTTTTTAGAGTCCTAGATTCTCTGTCCTCTTTCAGTTCCCCTAGAGATGGCTGTGTTTCTGAGGGAACATCTAAACTACTGGTACAGCTTGAAGGCTTACTACCTGGCTAAGACAATGGCTGACATTCCATTCCAGGTGGGTGCCAGCCTGCCTAAGCCTAACTGACTCCATTTTATGCATGATATGAGCTGAGCATATCTGGACAATATTGAAGGTTTAATATAATGGATCTAAGACAAAGAAAACCAAGGACTTGGATAATTCCTTTAATTGTTATTCACTCTTTGTCCACTCTTCCTCAGGTCCTTTGTCCCATCATGTACTGCAGTATTGTATACTGGATGACTGAACAGCCTCCAGAGGCAAGCCGCTACTTGCTGTTTTTGGCTTTGTCGATCTGCACAGCTTTAGTAGCCCAGTCTCTTGGACTTCTAGTCGGTGCTGCCTCCACATCCCTTCAGGTACATGTTACAGCTGTTAGAAAAGCCCCAGACTGCGACTAAAACATTAATGACAATAATGTAAAATCTTTCTTCACAGGTGGCCACTTTTGTCGGTCCGGTTACAGCCATTCCGGTGCTGCTATTCTCGGGGTTCTTTGTGAACTTTGACACCATTCCAGAATACCTACAATGGAGTTCCTACGTGTCCTATGTCCGGTATGCTATTTATATCTTAGTATATACTTTTACTAGGCAAATATCACATTTCATGTTTGTTTGATTGTGTTTCTGCCAGGTATGGGTTTGAGGGGGTGATTTTGTCCATATATGGGATGAATCGAACTGAGCTTGAATGTCCAGGGAGGGTTTGCAAGTTCCAAAGACCTGAAGAAGTACTGCAGTTATTAGATGTAGAAGATGCCAAGCTTTACATGGACTTCATCGTACTGGGGATTTTCTTCCTCATCCTGCGACTAGCTACCTACTTGGTTCTTCGGTACAAAATAAAGTCAGAACGGTAATATTCAAGTCATGGCCTTGAATGGTCTGCAGCTCTTGTGGCCTGTTTTCAGGCTACACATATACACTATAACTTCCAAAGGTGTCATTATCTGCTCAGGAAGGTCAGACTTATTTGTTCATAATTTTCATGTTCTGGTTTTGTTTGTCATTTGGAATAGATTAATTAAATGTCATTGTGTACAGAATTGGCTTTAAAAAACTGAATAAATATTTAAATGTTTTTCAGTGTTAAAATGATGCAATACCAGGTGTTGGAAAAAATGTGGTGTTATGCAAGGCTGCTATATCCAAATTCAAGATGTCATACCAAATTTAAATATGCAAATGATAATTTACTGATCTTTCTCTATTCATTATGGCAGTTGTCAAACTCATTTAACTCCGGCTTTAAGCTTCCACTAACATTGACTTAATATTTTTTTTTCTCAGAGCTGATTAGAATTAAGTTTTTTGCATTTCCAGTTTCAGAAAGCACATCATGAACATGTTTAGCTTGAGATGAGGATGTTTACATATCATTGCACAAGTCCGAAAAGGGTTTTAATTCAAACCAGAAGACTGTGAAGGTTCACACAGTGCCTGTGTTTCTATTAAACCATTGTATCAGTCTTTTTGTATAGTAGATTGTATTAGTTTTCTTTCTTTTATGATTATTTAGTATTTTCACTTGTATTTACCTGGTGCTAAATTGTATGTATTTAAACACAGTTATAATCTTTTAGACCAACAAACTTTCATACAATGTATATCAGCAATGTATTGTGCAAACAAGTCATACTGCCAAATGTCCCTAATGTGTTAAGAAATAAAATTATGAAATTCATCAGAAGTGCTGTTGCATTTTCAAAACAATCGTACTCAGTGTAGCATTCATTGTGGTTCATATGAGGACATAGAGGAATAATAAATGCTTAATTATAATTTATTTGACCCCTTACAATAAATAATAACAAAAGCCATTTGGCAATGCCTTTTTAGAATTTATTATTATTATTATTATTTTAACATTGACTAACTCTGACTCACTGAACTAAACCTGAAAAATAGCATGTGCAAAAGAAACTAAAGCAGCCCCACCCTTAAAAGCTTCATGGAAGAGTCTTTCCAAGAATTATTTTGAAATACTCAGAATCTTTTTGAGAGCTTACAGTGGTTGAAGCATTTCATCATCTTCGAGAAACCCTATACAGGTCCATATATAGAACCTGTTGGACTTGATACTGATGATTGTGTGTAAGTTTGATTGGGGTTTTCCAAAGTAAAACTGCTTGTTTCAGACATTTTGTAGCCTAATATTTTATAAAATAAATTATATTCCTTGGGTGGACCTATAAAATTGTGAAAGGCAGTATGATTTTGCTGACTGAATCATGGGCGTCAGTTTGGTTTGAAATGTGGTGGGGACAGAGACGCATTCAGAAGTGCATTTTCAGAAGTGGTGGGTACAATGATGCATTTTTTTTCTCTTTCGCGCAGGTCATGTTTTGAAAGACGTCCTGTATCTTATTAATGTAAATAAATAAAAATGTATACAAAAATGTGATGATGTGCGACTCGTTTTATGAAGAAGAAAGCCGTACAAAGCATTAGACATATGATATATGACCCACTAATCTGCTTCATATCATCATATAAGTACCATGTTGACAATATGACATGGCCATGACGTGGTTTAATGTACCTAAACAATGATTACCAAATTTCTCTTTCATGTTGCTTTGTTATAACCACTGAAAACGGGGAAAAAAATCTAACCCAAAATCGGGCCTCGCTCTACATTATCCCGCTTATTACATGGCTACTCACCAAATAAATCAATAATTTGACACAAAATATTGATTTAAAAAAGAGTTTATTGATTTAAACACGATTGTATTGCTTCCGCTAAAGAAAATAGTTCCGTCTCTACGATTAGAATCCTGCCGCGTCCATACCAACGCTCTGTTTTTCATGGCAACGGTGTTATTATCAAGAAATAACAGACTTCATTCTACAGTGGAATTCAACCAAGCCATGTAATAATTTGATTAAATTCCCAGTACAATTTACCATATCTACACACAACACAACTTAAGCACTACAAATGTTATCAAGATTGAAAAAGCAAAAATACGTGTAGCACATGAACACTATTGACTATCACACCATGATCTGACTGCTCTCAATTCACAACAACATGCATCCATCCAATCTACATCAGGCATTTTGACTAAAACTTGATCCATTCCTCATCATCATCATCATCATCATCACAACTATTTCAGAATTCAGCAATAGATTCAAGCAATAATTAAACAAGATACTGACTACTCAACAATCATCTCCCCCAACACTTGCTGTATGAACGCAAACCGTAACTAGCTAATTAAGTTGGTGGCTAAGGAAGTCTAACGTAACATTAATTGCAAGAGAAGAATTAAAACAGCCGATCCCTTGTGTGCAAATGCACAAGACCTAGCCATAATACCAGCAAATCTTAATAAACATAAGTTATCGCGTCTTACCTTTGTGTCAATGGTCTGCAGACCCTTGCTTTGTGTACAACAACATCCATTTGTTCTACAAGTTATCACTTTGATATGTTATAGTCCATGGCACTAGGATGCAACCTTGTGATATTGTATGAAGGCTAAATGACTTGCTCGTCTATGATACATTCGCCAGAAATTCTGGCCAATCCCAGCAAAGACTAGGTAGCCTCGTTCCCGCTCGTTCACTGTCCATTCCAAACTGTCAACTCATTTGAAAAACATTCTTTAAAAAAAAGAAGCGCGATAGTCATATAGACGGTTTCATCGGGCGCACGCGCCTGGACCTAAGTTAACTTCCGGTCTGTGTTGTGTATATCGGTCTGGCTGCAGTGCCTTCTACAAACGCGGTTAAAGTCAAGGCGATGAGTAGACTGAGGGCTCAGGTGGTTGTGCTGCGGGATGTGTTTCCCATACATTTATTTATTTTTGGAAACTCACCACAATTTTAAAACTGATCGATTTTCAAAAAGGCTTCGTTGAATAAACATGAGTAACGTTATGTACTGCACGTTTAATAATAATAATCCCTTACATTTATATGTTTAAATATCAAAACGAGGCACAGGTGTTTTTTATATCGCTGTTTTTCTGAAGGAAGACTTGCATGTTATATGCCTGATAAAGCAGCGTGTGTGAGCGTACTTTGTTTACAGCTGTTACTGGGGAAACCTCCATTTCTCGCGCTTTATGTCTATGCTTTAAAACATCTCCTATTGGCAAAGAATGGATTTGCATTCTCATTAAGTCCGCCTGATCCATGCAGCAAACATATTTTGTTTGTTATCAAAAAATATCTACTCTAGAGGGACTTGGCTGATGTTATTGATTCTATTTGGAATTATATTAAGTCTACCGGAAGTTAAGTTAGGTCCGCAAAAGCGCGCATGCGCAGTAACGTTTGTTTATGTTGTTGCCGTTGAAACCGTCTATAGAGAAAATAATAACAGTGACACGATGACTCCCCCTCCCCCAACCTAGAACGTATCCCAATGTTACAGTTGTTGCAGTTTTAATGAACAGAAAAGCGTGTAGCCAGCGCAGCAGCAGAACTCGAGGTTTAAAAAAAAAAAAAAGTGGTGGGTACAAAATGACTCATGACGAAATCTGGGGGGGACACGTCCCCCCCGTCCCCCCCGTCCCCCCCGAAATCGACGCCTATGGACTGAATACATTAACTGGTGGCAGTGGCAAAGTTAAAACCCAAGCAGTATCCTGAAGAAAGCTTGTCTTTTGTAGATTTAAAGCTGCTGGTAGGATAGCTTTTATTTAGTCATTTGAATTTCGCTACAGCGTCATAAAAATAAAGTTCAAAGTTGAAAGGTGACATTTGTGTTATGTGGGCGGTACTACAGTTACTGAACGACTTTCAGGGAAGGCATTCACAGAGCGGAACGCTCTCATCGTCCTTAGTGAGTGGCAGCTTTCAGTCACGTGACCGGATCGAAGCCCTGGAGGGCAAAACATCGCAAATATCTCACCTCTCAAAAGAATAAAACAAAGGTATGTGAACAAAATGCAAGTTTTGGCCATTTGCAATCGATATTAAGCACCCGCGGCATTTTTTCAATCATTAAACAGTGCGACAAACTTTGTAAAACACTTAAAGTGCCTTTATATATTTAAAATATTAATATTAAAAGATCAAATTCAGTTATCACTATATTAACGATGCATAGTTTACATAAGCAAACAGATTCTTTTTAAGCAGCTTAATGGTTCAATGTTTTCCTTATAATGGTTTTCTTTGGAAAACCATTTAATGTAAAACTTTACACATTGTGTTTATAATAGCTTTTTTACGTGTGCAATTACATAGAATCTTACAATACAGCTTGAAATAATTTAGAAAATGAGAAACGTTTGGTTTGGAGCCTGATCACTTCATTTTATGGATATGAAACTTCCCCATTAAAATTAACAATTGTATGAGACATGCTTCATCTTTGTCAACACCATGATCACTAAAGTATTTTATTACATCATATCCACTCAACTGCAAAGAAATGACCAATATTTCCTTAATAAAAAACTCCATATCAATCCAAAATATTTTTGTATGTATACAATGAAAAAATAAATGAAAAATAGTTTCCTTTTCACCTTTACAAAAATCACAAGAGTAATCAATTTTTATTTAAAGCGTTCCAGCACATGTTTAACTGGATATATTCTATGCATTATTTTAAAAGAAACCTCTTTTACTTTATTATTAATATAAAATTTGTCTACTGTTCGCCAAGCTTTACGCCAATTCACATCTCCAAATACAGAAGACCAGAAAAAGCGAGCTGGAGGATAAACAATGTTATTAAGTATATTCCTAATATAATTATTTGAGACTCTATTTTGTATGTATTACCAATAAATATTTTACTCTTGATCTCTTCAAAATTCAAATCTTTCTCATGTGATGCATTTCTAAGAAGAAACAAAACTTTTTGAGGGATTGCACCCATTACAACTGCAAATTCCTTAGGTTTAACTGGTATTTTAAATATATTCAAAAATTCTTTATATGTTAATAAAACTCCATCATTGTTTAGGAGCTGGCTAACTGCTATAATATTGTTTTCAAACCAGTAATCAAAATATAAAGTTTTATTTTTGTATAAGATGTCTTTGTTGTTCCAAATACAGTACCTCCTTGGTGAGAAATTATGTTTATAGGCCAGAGTCCATGCCATAAGAGCTTTTTTATGAAATTTTGCAAGCTTCACCATTATTTTTTCAGTTGAATAATTGCACTTCAACAAAAATTCAAGATCACCAAATTGCTTGAACAAATAGTTGGGAAAGGAGTTCCAAATACTGTCTTTATTTTTTAAATATTGAATAAGCCAATTTATTTTAAATACATTGTTTAACGTATCATAACTCAACACCTCTAGACCACCATGGTCTTTGGAGTTGCATAAAATGTCTTTTCTCAGGTAATGAGGCTTGTTTTTCCAGACAAAATTAATAAGCATTTTATCCAATTGCTTGGTAACTTTAGGAGGAATATCCAATGATAAGGATGTATAGACTGATCTGGAAATACCTTCAGCTTTCGACAGAAGTACCCGCCCCTGAATAGACAAATCCCTTTGCAACCACATATTAAACCTCTTACTTGTTTTAGTAATAATTGGATTGAAATTTAAATCATTACGCAAATATTCATCTTTACATATAACAACTCCCAAATATGTTACTTGGTTTTTAATTGGAATATTATGGAAATTATTTAAAAAACATTTGTTGACAGGAAACAGAACTGACTTATTCATATTCAATCTTAACCCTGATACTTCTGAAAATTCTTTTATACAGTTCACTGCCCTACTTTTTTTTTCCGTATCAGAAGCCGTTTCACTCGGATATACAAAACAACAAGGAAAAAAGTACAATCTCAATTTCTGTTTCTTGCTGAAAACAAATTCTGAATCGCCCAAAATTTGTTCTGTGTTCTGTGGTGACAGGTTGCATTTTTTTCTCCCTATGGCTACTTTTAAACTGGGTTGATTTTCATCGTGGGTTAAAGGTTTGAAATGTTGTTTAATTACGTTTCACTAAAATGCCTGTATTGAAACATTTTGCATTCTGCCTATGATAAAACTGTGCTAGATGTAAAATTTTGTGAAGGAGGGCCACTGGTAGGAAGCTCTTTAGCTGTGTTTATGATCAATATGCATAACAGTGACTGTAAAATATGTATTTTAAGTATGGAAATGACATATTTTCAGTTTTGATATTTGGGTTATGGTCATTGCACTACATTAGGCTTTACTTTTATCAACAACCTACCACACCCCAGCCCCCTGCCCTGCCCACACCCACTGTCCTCTTTTTGGAAAACTAATATATGGTCACCCTACATGGCGTTCACAAAACTACTAGGATGGTACCACTATGTTTCACAGACACACCTGGAAATTAATGTTGAATTGCTTTGCTTTATAAGATAATGTAAACCCATGAGGCAAGAAAAACTTAAAAGCATGTTCATATATCTTCTGGTTACATGAGCCTAAGCTCTTTTCAATAAAACCCATGCAAAAGTTAATATCAGATCATTTTAGAATACAGTAAGATGTACCGAATATTTTCAGTTTTATGCAAAACAGAAATACAACAAATAGAATATCAGATCTCTGTCATATGGCCAAAAATGAATGCAAAGAAGAAGCTTTTTTTGCATAGCTGTGTTTGACACATGAAAACTGTAACAAGGTATCTTACAAGGTAACACGATGTAACCTCGCTCTCACTTGAAATGTGTCCCCACATTAAGTCCTTGAATTTGATGGTATTGGACCTGGAAAGTCCTTGAATTTAATCAAGGTGTGGGAACCCTGTTTAAGTTGTGACTTTAAAAAGGGGCCCCAATAAATCTTACAATTATTTAAATGTAGTTATATTAATATAATTCTAATTAAAATGGTTTAAAACACTGAAATATAAAGATGTACAACATTCAACTGACTTCATATTTTTGACAGCCACTGGTATAAACTGGTCGCTGGATGAATTGTTTTGTAAATTACTTAATAAAAATGAGTTTCCAGTGTTGGTTTAGGTACAGGTGTGGTGACAGGTCACACCTTCATAGTGTCTGGCTCATAGTCATCAACACAGTTGTCAGAGGGAAAACATTTTCTGTTGTGTATTAAACACACAGACAAGGACAGATTACTTGACCTTACTGATCATTCATTACTGTCACCTGATGAATTTCAAGCAATCTTGCATATAAAGAATTGTTTCTATATATATATATATATATATAAAACACCTGTCTGGAGGAGGTACTTTAGACGCCACATTAGTGATTCATTACATGGTTTCTTTAGATATTAGACCAAAACTAACATTTTGGGTGTGTTGTTAAACAAATATGTGTATGACAGAACTGTGTAGGCATCATGTGTCATTGAAACACAAAACCGAAGGAGGGACCTTACAAGGTTTGGCTTGATTTTGTCAGGTACATTAACATTACTGTGTTGACTGTAGACTGTTGACTGTTTACATGTTCTACACAATTTTTTTAGACCTGTTTAACCTTTTAAGTCACTATGACAAAACATATCATCCTTTAGGGGTTATTTTAAAGTCAAAATGTGGCGATTTGGGAGGTCAT
The DNA here is from genome assembly GCF_963082965.1 of Carassius carassius. Classification (NCBI taxonomy): domain Eukaryota; kingdom Metazoa; phylum Chordata; class Actinopteri; order Cypriniformes; family Cyprinidae; genus Carassius; species Carassius carassius. The sequence continues at coordinate 13,227,781 of NC_081782.1, forward strand.
CGGGAGCTGAAGTGTTAAGATGGAGATGCCAAGGTTCAACAAGAGACGTCTGCTGCTACCTTCACACCAGGGCTCTTAAGAAGAGTAGGTGTTTGACATTTTAAAAACATTTAAAATATCTGTTAATCAAAAGTTCAGTATGAGCAGTAATATTGTAAAAACTGTTTCCTATTGTGATATATCTCGAAATGTAATTTATTCTTAAGTAGAATTTTCAGGAATCATTACTCCAGTTTTCAGTGCCACGTGATCTTTGATGAATGTATTCTAATATGCTAATTTGCTGATTAAGAAATGTTTTTTATTACTAGCAATGTTGAAAACGGTTGGGCAGCTTAATATTTTTTTTATTGTTTTAGTCCTTGCTGAATAATTTTTTTTTTTTTTTAAACATACTGAAAATAGTTTTTTGGTTTGTATAGTTACAGAAATAACAATTGTTTATTTCAGCCTTTAACGCAAGTCTCCAATCAGATGGCATCTGTGGTGGTGTAAATCACCATCACTTTTCATTTCCAGCGTAAGTATAATAATAATACTTAGAAATCCAGCATTTGTCTATTGTTTTCATTGAATATGTTTTGATATTACTTGCGTTTTGCCTCATCAGCAAGACAACAAGCTCTTATAGATATACATGTAGAGAATTGAGAACATCTATGTGCTATTCCATTTCTGGATTCAATCCTAGGTTCTTTTGTACCTATGAACCCATCACAGGTGTGTTTATTCATGAATCATTTACATTTAGTTGGTAAATCACTCTGTTAGCCCTTTCAGCTCATAAAATAACAATATCTTTTATGCTTGTATTACAATTAACCCGCAGATCCCATTGAGATCCACAAACAGAAGCTGACATTATGGTTCAGTCACCTTCCTCAAGAGGAGAGGCAATTTGGTGGCTACTTTTCTCCCGAAACTATGCATGTGCAGCCACTTATCCTGGAGCATCATCCAGATGAGGACAGAGGTCTTAGTCCCTTCAAAGAAAAGACAAGCATATCCACACGTCCCTCTCTCACAGTTGAGCAGCTCTTTAATCCTAACAATAATGGAAACAAGGCACGAGGACTCAATGTTTTGCTGTATGGGGCTGTCGGCACAGGGAAAAGTACTGTCGTCCGTAAACTAGTGCTGGATTGGTGTGCTGGATCTGTTTTCTCCCAGTTCAAACTTGTGTTGCCTTTCTCTTGTGAGGATATTTCCCCTTTATCCAAACCAACATCCCTTCGAGACCTCGTGGGCAGGAAGTACATGCACCTTCGCAAGACACCTTATCTTAGTGGAGATTATGACAAGGCTAAGGATGTCCTCTTCATCTTCAATGGAATGGAGAAGATGAAGCTGGATTTCTGCATCGGCTCCACAGAGTTATGCAGCGATCCCAATGAGGCTCTCTCATCGGGGGCTGTTGTTGTTAATCTACTGAGGAAATACCTGCTTCCTGAGGTATGAGGCTCAGCTGTTTACTCTTTGAGGTTTTTTAGGCTGTGACCTGGCATGTTGAATGATGCCATGTTCCAGATTAAATCGGTGGTGGTTTTGTGATGTAAATGGCAGAGCCTCGGTGAATGACATCACACATTTTTGTACAGATCTATTAATTTACTAAAAATACAATAAAATGCACTTCATAAATACAGTAACTTGAAAACACCTGGTCTGTGATGCACATTTGTATTTACATTTGTGAATTTAATTGAATTTAGTTATTTTTATACTAATGAAGGAAAAGCTATAATAAAGAATATATATATATATATATATATATATATATATATATATATATATATATATATATATATAATATAATATAATAATATAGATTTCTTTTAAAATAATATAAATAATAATAATTTATTAGTAGTAGTTATATGTTTTTATTACATTTTTTTTTTCAATTTCAAAGCCTCATCAAAATAATTAAATTCTTAAAAATAAAATCTTATTATATTTTATTAGTAGTGAAGTTTTTTTTTAAATTAATTCATTAATTAATTTAATTATTATTTTTTTTTAATTAATGATATTAAAAAAAAAACTGTCAAACAGTTCAAAGTCATGTGAAGCTACCAACATACAAAATAAAAAACAAATGGACATATCATAAAGAGCATGTGTGTCTGGGTCAGTAAGTCTTTTATAATATTAGATCATTTGAGACTTATGACAAAGCAGGTTTTTTCATATTTATAAATTAATTTATGATATTGCTTTTTTGATATATCTTAAAACTATTTTATAACTCTTTGGAAAATAATGATTAAGATGTGTACACATATATTTAAAATGATTTTATTATTATTATATTAAATAATATATTCATTCATTGCTTTATACTTGGTTACACTACATTATATTAGAGAGTCAACTACACTTAAAAATGGTATAAAAGTCTTTCAAAATCATATGAAACCACATGTATTCAAAAATACCTTTCTGAAAACTTAAATGTGGCCAATTACTTTTTCAGCTTTAGATTAACGTTTATGGTAATTAATAGCTGTTGCTTTTCTTACAGGCCAACATTTTGGTTACAACCAGACTATCTGCCGTGGACAGAGTTCCTAAAAAATACATAAATCGTTTTGTACAAATCTGTGGCTTCAATGATCCTGATCGCCAGAGAGCCTACTTCACCAGCAGGCTCTTGCAACAGAATGAAGGCAAGCCGGGCAAGGCAGCGGAGACACTCATAGAGATGTTTTACCTAAATCTACAGCGGGAGAGTCAGTTAGCAACCGCTTGCTTCTTACCATCTTACTGCTGGCTCACATGTGCCACTCTTCATTTACTGCATTTTACTGATACAAAGTCACCAATTCGAACCCTCACTGGCATCTACACCAGCTTCATGAGGCTCAACTTTGGAGGAGAAGTGATAACCGTGGATGGAAACGTATCTTCACAAGAGCAACAGAACTCATTAATGCTCTATGTGGTCCGTACTGTTGGTAAACTAGCTTTTGATGGCGTTACCAACAAGCGGACGTCGTTCTCCGCTGAAGAACTGGAGCAGTGGGTTGGTGGCAAGACCAAGACGGATGAAGAACTCCAACAACTGGCAGTGTTTCGCACAGATGTGCTTGACTTCTTTCTGGTTCCTCGAGATTATCATGGTACGGATCCAGAATCTGGTGGTACACGCTATGTGTTTGCTGTTCCCGCTATGCAGGAATATCTAGCTGCTCTCTATGTCGTTCTTGGCGAGAACAAAAGCGTTCTGGAGAAGTTGACCAAAGAGGTTTCTGAGGCTTTGGGACAGGCCAGTGAGGACATCACAAGCCTCCTGAGCATCCTCTCCAAAATAATACCTTTCCGAATCTTCGCCATTTTCAACTTGCTTAAGTTGTTCCCAAAACTCTTCGAGCGAGTTACCAGCCACAGCAAAGGGCATATCGCAAACACTATGGCGGCGGAAATGTTTCGTTCAGAGGACAGCTTCAATGAAGATGTTTTGGACCAGGTGGAGCAAAGCCTCCTGGGAGTGCATGGTCCACAGCCACAGGAGGAAATCTACACAAGAGCGTTTGAGCTCTACCCTATCTTCATGGGAGGACTTCTTCATTACGGGAACCGGAGGCTGTTAGACCAGCTCGGATGCAGCATCAAGAGTCAGACAGTTTCTCAGATCACCCGTGCGCTGAGGAAACACCTGATCAAGGAGAGCCAGAAGAAGCAGCCTCCAGAGGAGCTCATGGACCTTCTGGTCCTACTTTATGAATTCCAGAACCCTCGACTCACAGCTGAAGTCCTCCAGTCCATCAAGACCATCAACTTGTCAACTGTGCGCATGACGCCACACAAGTGCTTCGTGCTGAGCATAGTTCTGAGCTGCACAAGCTCAAGCTTCCACCTGAACGAGCTCAACCTTTCCTCCTGCCACATCACTCCAGAGTTACTTCAGATGCTCTGGCCAGCCTTCCGTCACACTAGCAACCTCAAGTGAGACATGCACTTACTATAGAGAAAACTAGGCAATGTTTTGCATGCTTGAGCCAAGTAGTTCTATGCATAAAACTGGAAACATTTGAAGCATACTGAACATCTGACTTCATAAGCTCTTTAGATACTCTATTGCTAAATTTGATACTAATGCATGTTTGGGGCTCATCAACTAGCAGTTTGCTGTTTTAAAACCAATAGTTAGAATATATTTTTCACTATTAGTTTTAAATGTATGATTTATGTAAAGTGTCTCTTTGCTGTCCATACAGAACTTACCTGCTAAATAACAATAATCATCTTATACCAACCTAAGATTGAGTTTTTCTGGTCTTAGCTGGTTCTCTCAACATGACCAGATGAAAAGTCCCCTTAACCAGGCAACAGACTAACCTGAGCAGAATAGGATAATAGAAAATAGAAAATAATTTCACAATATTACTTTTACTGTATTTTTGATTAAAAAATGTAATAAGATATTCTTAAAATATTCTTTTTTTGGTGGGGTGGTGTTGGCGCAGTGGATAAGACACATGCCATTGGTGTGAGAGACCCGGGTTTGAATCCACTGTGAGACACCAATGTGTCCCTGAGCAAGACACTTAACCCCTAGTTGCTCCAGAGGCGTGCGACCTCTGACATATATAGCAATTGTAAGTCGCTTTGGATAAAAGCGTCAGCTAAATGAATAAATGTAAATGTGAACACTTTCAAACTTATGTTTTATATTAATTTTAAGTTCATTTGAATTCTGATCCTCGAAAGAAGCTAGTTGAAGTGCCCTCTAATACACTGACCTCAAGTTTTGTAATGTGTACATGTTATTGAGTGAAAGTAACAATAACTGAGGACTGGTTGGTCTTAAAATTGGGGTCTTAATGGACCTTGCCTTCAGGTTGCTTTGCTTGCAGAATGCAGTTGGTAATAATTACTTCTAAGCACAATTGCCTCATTAGTTATTGATTTTCTGCCTGGGAAATCAACAAACTAATATCATGCATGTGTGTGTGTGTGTGTGTGTGTGTGTGTGTGTGTTTTTGCTCACTGTGTGTTTACAGTCTCCAGTTTAACAGCCTGGGTCCTGAGTCCTGTATTCTACTGCGAGATCTCCTGCTCGAGCCCAACTGTACTATTAAATCAATACAGTAAGCATACTTTCAATAGCACGTTATTACTTTGATATATTCATGGTTGAGGAGGTAGGTTACATTCGAACTGCATAAAAAAAGGCATTTTTGTTTGTTTTCCAATAACAAGAGTTGGAAAACTCAGTCTATGTAATGTATTTGTTAGTGACATTGCATTTCTTCACCGATTCTTGAGATTTAGGATAAAAACATCCCAAAAGGTATATATTTATTAGTGTATTTATTTTAGTAGTATTTATATACCAATAGCTTTTATTAAAGTTTTGAATGAGTTTTTTTTTGTTTTTATATTTTCAGTTTTTATTTACATTTTTATTCATTGTGTTATGTGTTTTTGTCATTTTTACTATTTTTAATATTGCAAATATACTGTTAATGTTTAACCAATTTTTATTTCAGTTAAAGTTATTTAATTATTTTAGTTACATTTTATTAGATTTTTTTGTAATAGTTTGATGTGTTTTTGTCATTTGTATTATTTGTAAACAAACTTTTTATGCTTAGTTAATTTTTATTTCAGGTTTAGTTGTTGAGTTCAGGTTTAGATTTCCAATTTATTATAGTGCCCTTTAAAAATAAACTTATTTCATTTAGTTGCTAAGCTATTTATAATTTAGTTTTTCATCCTTCATTTGTCCATTTTTCATTTAATTTCAGCTTTGCTTTATTCTTTTATTTATTTTGGTAATGATGTGTGTCTGTACTTTTTAGAAAATTTTTTATTTCACTTAAATTTGCAGTATTTATAATAAATAATTTGGCACATTATTTTAGTATTCGACTGTATTGACCAATACATTAATAGTCTTAGATAAAACATTTTGTGAGAAAAAGAAAGAAGTTACTACTAAATGTAAATGTACAACTATGTTACTAGTTTAATCCAGAAAAATGAATAGATGCATACACTACTTTTTTAGTTTCATCCCTTGAATCACTGTGATTATATTCAGGAAAAAGTGTTTCTTGATCTTTTTTCATGAATTTCCTGTTGCTGTGATCATAGGTTGTGTGACAACTACTTGACGGACACCGGCATCAGCCATCTACTGGAAGCTCTGTCTGGTAACCACTCTCTGCAGCGGCTGAATCTGATGCACACAGGCATCGGGGACCAATCGGCACAGCTGCTGGCCGAGAGCCTTGGCCAGCATAAAATGTTACAGGAGCTAAATGTGGCCTACAACAACATTGGAGACAGTGCAGCTCTCACTCTGGTTGATGCCTGTCGTGAACATCCCAGCATCCACACCGTACAGTGAGTACAACAATACATTTGCATAGTTCAATCATATGTGTCTCTTATAAATCCATCTGATGGTAATAGATGTTTTATACTCATACTTCGTCTCAGCCTGTACCTGAACAAGCTTACTGATGTGGGGAAGCAGTCGCTGTACGTGCGTGGTGGTCCTCGGGTCAAGGAGGGCCGGCGGGTCAAGGTCTTGGCATCTGTAACGGAGGGTTCAGACATCTCAGAGGACTGGCATCCCATTCTGAGCGTTATTGGAAAAAATTCTCTTTCCTGGGATAGAGGCCGTGTACGCGAGCAACTGCTGGTCTTCCTGAAAGACCTGGAATGGGGTCGCAAACAGCACCAGAGTTTCTGGAAAAAGATGCACTTCCGACGAGTGGAGAGTGTTGTGAGGCAAATGCTGCGCTTACTGGAAAAGAGCAGTGATACTGGAACAGGGACCGGTATAAAATAAAATAAGTATTATATCAAAGCTAAAGGGATTTGGGAAAATTTGGAGCCATATTTCAATCCAGTCAGCCTTTAATATTTCCCAGTTAGATTTTAAATGAAAATGCCACAGTTTTCCCATATTTCAGTATGGTTTCCCTCAACTTAGACGAGTTGATACGTACCCCTCCTGTCTCAGGGCGCCACTATGTTAGCATTTAGCTTAGCACCATTCATTCCTTAGGATCCAAACAGGGATGAATTTAGAAGCCACCAAACACTTCCATGTTTTCCCTATTTAAAGACTGTTACACGAGTAGTTACATGAGTTAGTATGGCGGCACAAAATAAAACGTGGGGATTTTGTGGATAAAAAAATTATAACTATAATGTATGGCGGAAAAGCACTTCGCAGCACTTCGACCTCGGCGCAGTAATATCATCACTCCTGAGAACTCCCCCTCCATATCAACTCGTCTAAGTTGAAGGAAGAACAACCCTCTACATTGCGAGTAAATCACTGGCATATGCGACTAAATCTTCACTCTGGCGACTAAATGATGTCTAATATTAGCCAATGGCTCATACATTCTCAGATTTTACTCGCCAGTGTTTGAGTTGGAGGCTAAGTTTAGCACAGATATATTTTCACTCTCCGAACACTCTCTGACAAAGTTTCACTTTGTATTTGGCGAACCTTATAATCTAGTGTGAAGTCACACGACTCCTGTCGCTTTCTCTCACATGCGCGAAGTGGGCGGAACTAATGCATAAACGGCAATCTCATTGGCTGGTGCTCACTTATTATCATCCCTGTTTTAATTTCAGCAAATTAGTTCCCGCGAACGGACACAACCTGATTGATATTCATGAATCCAGCAGCTCGTTTATCTTTAGTGCATTTTTTACTGTTCTTATTAGTAGAATTCAAATTATTCATATTATCATCATTTGAGTATTATTGTTTGTTTTTTCCCTTTTTTTTCAGAAACACTGAATGACAGAGGGCACCACCACCAGTCCTAAATTCAGTTAAAATGTGTATGCATTCATACTTGGTTACCAAGTTAATCATAATGACTAAAGTTCTATCATTAAATAGTACTTGATTATCCAGATATCAAATCATAATGCTTGACTCACTGATGTTAAGAGTGTACTTTCAGGTATTTAAAAAGCTGTGCCATATATATGTATGTATGTATATATATATATATATATATATATATATATATATACACAGTATATCAGTCTGGCGAGTAAACTAAAAAAATGTACTAGCCAATGGTAATTCAATTGACAAGGTGTTCGTAGAGGGTTGAAGAACAGTGAAATATGGAAAAACTGTGGCATAGATTTCCATCTACTCGCATATCCATGTACTGATTAGGTCATTTTGAGAAAACACTGTGACAAATTAGTTTTATTTGATTGTTTGAGGGAAAAATAAGTATTCACTACGCCGTAATACTTCAGATAAGTACTTGAAAACTGCTCCTTGTTCCATGATGACATTTTTTGCCATGAAAAGCCATTTACTATGTATATGTATTCAGGGAGAATTTGTTTTTTTTGTTATCATAATTTAATTGTAGGAGTGTCATGCTGCTGTGTGTATGGGTAAACCCTTTAAACAATGTTTGGGTGTGAAATGGTGCTCTAGACAAGGTTTACAAAGTAAGGTATCCAAGACAAGGCTTTAGATTCTTTTGTAATCTTTCCATACCTTTTGCCTTAATATTTGATTGAAAAAATGTTTGAACTAACAAATCGTGACTGAAATTTGCTATGCAATAACAACACAATAAAACTAAAAGTGCTTATGAAAGGTGGCTCCCTGTCAATATTTATAGCTCTTGACTAACGCTAAATAAAATGCTGGTTTCTACCGGCTCGAACAGTCTTATTTTAGAGGAGTTTGTTGTCAGTTGTCTTAATTAAGAGTTGGTTATGTAATACCCCCTTCGCATATGATTATGGTTGAAGTGTTGTCTCATAAACCGAAGATTAAATATTAATCTCCTGTGTGTTATTGTGGTGGAACAAGGAGGAGCTATACTGACTAAAGCATTTTAATGCTTCATTTAAATGTGTACCTTGCACTCTCATGAAGCCCAGGGCTCAGCCAGCAGTGACAAGCAGGATCATGAGATTCACCACAGGTAATTTACTACGGTATATATATATATATATATATACATACATACATACATACATACATACACACACATTGTTTTCCATTGCAGCGATTGTGCAGACTGTTATGTAAAAGTCAGGAAAGACATTTTAAGATTTTATTTTTACAAAGCGTTGGAGACAACAACCTTTACTGTATAAAAAGTGAATGTAGTAGAATGGTCTAGATGTCTGTTATATTAGCAGTGTAATATTTATTATTAATAGTAGTATTTATATACATTTATTTATATTAATGTACACTTCTAAAATCCGACTAATTATAACATTCTTTTTTAAAAGATGGTGTAAAAGGTTTAATCATTTTCAGAAGTCAAAGAGATGTGTTTATATACAGTTATGTAAATTAGGTGATTTCTTCATTGCTTCTTTGCAAAAATGTAAACCAATAAATTCCCCCTTGAGGTTTTAAAACTTAAAGTGTAGACAAAAACAAGCTCTGGAGGACTGAGGATTTTCCTTTTGAACTCTGATCTCAAGTCTTGTCAGCATGTTGTGATTTCTAATCACATTTCCCTAATCAAACTCTTTAGTGTTTATTTTAACTTAAAGCAGCCTGTGCAGATTTAGCCTCGCAGTGCATCTCACAGGCAAATATGGAAAACAAAACCCTGCTAAGAACAGTATGTTTTGTGGTTTTAGATCAATGGAAATTAGCCAACTGAAATAATGTGGCATATTGTACATGTTAAAGGCTCTTGAAAGCAATTTATCTTCTGAAATTTGGGGAAAAAATATGCAATTGCTGGTTGCCAGTCATATGTCACTAAACAATAATTAATATTAAACAGTATTGAAGACTTTTTCTTTTGTTTATGAAAGTTGTTGCATCACTTCTGATATTTTTGAGTAGATATGGATCACCTTCTTAATACTTCTTAATTGTTTACTATCACAGAACCAGCGGATCCCCCAGAGCTACCAAAGTAAGCCTTCAGAATGCTCTTTAAATGTGACCTTTTGACCTCCGATTGATCACCCTACATGTGCACACTAATGATTATACATAAGCAATCTGGTTTACTCAAACTAGTCAATAAAGTATCTTATTTTTGGTTAGTTTACATAAAAAACATACGTACAGCAAAGTGCAAATGTTTTTCACAGGAAGTTCACCTTCAACCCAAAAGAAGGGATTGACAACCCTGCTTTAGTGATCTCTGATGACACAGGTAATCATTTTCATCCAATCAGTGACTGATGTATCATTAATGATTGAAAGAAAAAAATACCTGAATGAATTTTCTCTAGAGCCTGATGTGCATCCGCGGATGTGTGTTCTGAAGCGGGAAGAGGGTCAGGGCTTCGGCTTCTACCTGAGTAAGGACGCTGGCTGCAGGGGACATGTGGTGCGCCAGGTGGAGCCTTGGAGCAGTGCAGAGCGGGGTGGGCTGAAGAAGGGGGACTGTATTTTGGAGGTCAATGAGGACTTTGTGGATGACAAGGAGCACTCAACTGTAAGAGCACTTCCTTATGCAAACATGAGACCTTTGTATTCTGTGAATTAAACACATGGACACTAGAATACAAATTATATTGCCAAGTAGATGCAAACCATTTAAAAAATTGTTCAACGAAAAAATCCCCCATATTTACTTAACATCATTTTGTAGCACATATGTGACCTTTCTTGTGTCAAACACAAAATAATCTATTTTGAATTTTATATTAGAATATTAGAAAATACAGGACTGTTGATGCGTGATGCGACTGTACAATGAGAATCAAGTATCCCATAGACTGGTGTAAAAAATAAAGTACAACAGACATTCATATTAACATGAACTAAGAATTAATAATACTTCAATATTATTTAATTGAACTGAGCTAACATGAACTAACAACGAACAGTTGTATTTTTATGAATTATTGTTAGCAAAGATTAATACATGTTGTAACAAATGTATTGCTCGTGGTCAGTTAATGCATTGTTTTTCCAGTACACCTTACTGTGTATTATATCTAGTCTTGTTGGTGTGTAAACTGTGCCTTATTTTCAGGTGGTGCTAAAGGTGCAGGCGTCTGGGCTCAAGCTATATCTGTTAGTGCTGAGTGCTGAAGATTATGAGTTTGCAGTTTCGGAAGGAAGAGACCTCATGTCGCTCGCCAGTGCTTACCGTCCCATAGAGGGCTGTTCTCGCCCACGGTTGTGTTACATCATTAAAGAGCCTGGCAGTGGCTTGGGCCTCAGCATCATTCCTATTGAAGGTACTGCTCCTTTCTAAACGTATATTTGAAGCAAAGAATCATGTCATTTTTACATTAATTTCAAATTAGTAGTTTATTATTCACATAACAAGATGTAGTTTATCAAAGCTTTTCACAGAAGAGGGCATGTATTAATATAGGGTATATATATCAGGTTATATAAAATATAACACATATATAAAAACACATAATAAGCACAAAAAACATTTTTTTAAAAGAATTGCCGTATAGACACATACATGTTCCAAATAAAATGGCAAAATGGCACCATATTTTACACACACACACACACACACATATATATATATATATATATATATATATATATATATATATATATAGTTAACTATAATAACCCTGACCACAAACATTCACTGAAGAAAAAACAATTAGTACACTCACAGGATACAGGAAATCAGTATGGGTTGAGAGTAAACTCACTCTTAGATAAGCCTGATGTTTATTTATGCACCCATTGATTTTATGATGTCCAGTTACACTAAATGAGAAACTGCTCCTCTAGAAGAGATGTTAAAAAAGTAGTTGATGCACAACTTCAGGGAACGTTTTAACATTGTGTATGCATACATGGATCATTGTGGACAGATCTAGTTCATTTTATTCAGTACTGTGTGTGAGAGTAGGTGAGCGAGGCCGTTATCGTCTCAGCCCAGTGACTGATGGTCCAGCTGAGAGAGCAGGAGTCCAGAATGGAGACAGGCTGATCTGGATCAATGGAGCTATGATTTCAGCACTCAGTTATGCAGCACTGTCAAAAATGGTAACACACTTGTATAGAATCGAATACCTACTTATATTGTAATCTCTGGTGCTTTCTATTTTTGGGACATTAGAACATCTAGATTTCACTTTGTTCCATCAGGTGAAGAAATGTGGAGACCATGTGACTGTCTTGGTAATTGACAGCAGGAGTGAAGTTTGTTATAAGCACATGGAGATACCCATAATTCCTGCTTTTGCCAAAACGCATAATCTACCCTACAGACCAAAAACACTACACCTGACTCAAGGACCACAAGGATACGGGTTCCTCCTAAGGCAAGAGAAGTTACGATCTGGAAGTATTGGTGAGAAATCGCTGATTGTTTACCAGTGTTATTATTATTATTATCTAAAATCAAAACTATTAAAATATGCTTGTTCATTGAAAGCTTATATATAATAAATATTAGATGGAAAACTGTCTGTATTAGATGAGATGTTGTCTTGGCAGCTAACTGAAATAAGTTTAAACTGCAACATTAAATTAACTGGAAATTAATAAAAAATAAAGCTGAACTAAAACTAAAACTAAAATAAAAATAAATGTAGCTTAAATGGTATATTAAAAATAAAACTACTAAAAATTACCAAAATATTTAACACAAATAAATATCATAAAATGAAAAATTAAATGTATAAAAAAGGGGAAAAAGAAAACGAGAATATAAAAATAAAAGACATTTCAAAATATTACAAACTAAATAACTATAATAGCAAATAAATAATCCTAAAATAATAACATTCTTTAGTGCAGGGGTTTCTCTGAGAAAACTGTTAAATATAAATAAGTATTCAATGTAAATATAATATTTTAAATATGTAGTATGATTTAGTATAAATAATAATGAACAAAATAAATGGTATAATAAGCATTTAATATTATTGTTAAATATAAATTGTATATATTATAATAATAAATGTTAAATAAAATATATAATATTAAATCATTTAATTACTAATGAATAATATATATTTAATTACCATTCTAGTGATGGCTTTTATGTTTCTCTTATTACTTCAATAGTATACAGTATACATTTCCAGAAAATATTTTATACTTTTTTTTTATATATTATATAAATATTTTTCATAGTATAAATAGGTATTTTTATAAAATATAAATGGGTCTTTATTTAAAATATAAATAAAAAAAATCAACTAAAATACAATATATATAGCTGACTATATTTTAGGAAGAGGGATTACCATATATGGGGTGGGGGGGTTACTTGCTTTTAGATGTGCCACTAATCCAAAAACACTAGTCATTTCAGCAGTATATGATATGTTTGCTCTATAGCGCATGTATTACGAGAGATCGACCCCTGCAGCCCAGCTGAGACTGCAGGAATGGAGGATGGAGAGCTTGTACTAGCGGTAAACGGGGAGCAGGTGGAGGATGCAGAGCATGAGGGCATCGTCAGCAAAATACGGCAAAGCGGCCAGCAGGTCACCCTAACCACCATCTCCATCCTTGGCAGAGACTATTACACACAGGTGCTTACATGCACATGCTTTCACACGCAAATGCTCATACAGAAAAGAGAAGCAATAACATTCAGCTTGTGAACAGCTGCTAAATCAACATATTTTTCCTCTGACTGAAGACATTTGACTCTGAGAGCTAACCAAGGGCTGAATCTCAAGCTCCTTATTCTTATAGTACACAACGAAACAGGTGTTTTTATTGAAATGAATCTACTATTTGGAGTAGACATTAAACCCCCTGGGAATGGGTGGGGCCGCCTTGACCTATATAACATAGGCAATCACTATTCTTGTTGTTTTTGCTTGGATTTACCACTGAGAGAGTAAGTGTCTGTTATTTGATCCACTTCAGCTGGGTATTTCTCCATTGCTGTTCTATGAAGACCATATTCCAAAAAGGGAACAGTTTCCCAATCCTCCTCCGCCACATCAAGAGGGACACCAAAATCCACCACATCCTCGACTTTGTGTGCTTCACAAGGAGGGTGCGGGATTTGGCTTCAACCTAGGCTGTGTTCAGAATAAGCCTGGGACGTATATCGGTCAGGTACCGTAGAGCATTTATATTTAAAAAGCATCTGCTAAATGCTTTAAATGTACATTTAAATGGAATAGAGTGCAGCAGTGATGACTTATTTTTTTGTTGGCCATCCCAGAAGTTAGTATCATCCAGGTTCCTTCTAGAAAAACCCAAATTATTTTTTCCATTGGTTTTTGGATCATTCCAGAAAAAATCTCTGTGACCGACAAAAGTCTATAATTCTAACATTTATTTTGATAATCTTCACAAATGAACACAAATTTCAGGAATTTTTAAGCCTAAACATAATCACACCAGAATTAAAAAGGTAAATGTAGGTTATAAACAAATATGGTCACATGACATCAATGTCACAACCATTGCGTTTTCGACTGCTCTTTCTGTCTTTATTTAAAATACGTTTTCCCTGAAACTTCAGGTGAAAATAATTTGCAAGAGGGTGATTATGAAAACAAGAAAGCTGTAAAAGCAGACAAGTATGTAGATGACTTCTCCTGTTTGGCATGATGACTTTAATGTCTCTGACAGACCCATTTCAAATCTGTTAACCACAGACCTTATTTCTGGCATTTAAACAGAAACCCATTAAAAAAACAGAAGCAGAAGTGCTAAAATGCTAACTTGTTTCTGGATTTTAACCTACAAGAACATCCCTTCAGCACTCTATTGCAAAAATGATTGTTTTCACACAAGTCTCCTTGAACACGCCCTCATCTGCCATTGGTTGTACAAATAATAGCCCTGCCCCCAAACTCATGCCATTGGTTAAATGAGTGCTTATATTTTGTGGGTAGATAACTTTTTTTTTTTTTTAAATACAAATATAAAAATGGGAATATCAATAATATATGTCTCTTCGCATTTTTAGAAGATATAAAAATAACAGACTATTGATTTAAAAATGCTTTTCCATGTCTATGGCAAAACTTACACATGTAATTCTCCTTCTGGTCTGTAGGTGATGACGGGGAGTGCAGGAGAGAGAGCAGGGTTGTGTGAGGGAGATGTGGTTGTAGAGGTGAATGGACAGAATGTGGAGCAAGAGTATTTTGATGAAGTGGTGAGGTTGATAAAAGATGGAGGAACTCCTCTCAGTCTGCTAGTCATGGAGGCACTCGGATATGAGAAACTGAGGAGCACCAGACAGCCTGTAAGTTCAGGACTCAGTATTTACATTAATAAAGTGAGACTTGCTCATACACATACATGCATTTTGTAATTTCAGGATTATTATTATTTTTTATTTAAATATTTTCTTTCAGGTTCCAGATGCTTCACAAGATGATTTTGTATGAATTAATATAGTCAGGTAAAACATTTTGTTAATTTGACATTTACTGTACAATGTTAATTTTTTTTAATGTAAAATTAAACTGCATACCAGTAAAGTCTCTTCTCTTCCAAATATCATAAATACACTATGTGGCTAAAATTATAATTTGAACTACTTTGTAAACAGCTATAAAAGATCGTTGTATATCTTGTAGAAACATTGACTATAGAGTAAACATGCTTTTCAGAAAAAAGCTAATAATCTTGTCATTAACCATATTTATTATTGAATCAGTGTCATTATTTAATGCAACCACAACACTTTTAAGTACAAATGTAATGTAAAAAATTGGAGACTGGAGTATGTGTACAATCAGGTTTCAAGTTATTTATATTGTTCTATGGCTATAAAGTATGAAAGCATATTAAAACCTTAAAATCCTAATCTTAAAATCTTTTACACCACATCCTGGAAAACTAAGTAGATGTGTGATTTAATGTTAATATATGTTTATTCATGTTTTATTTTGAAAATATGTGTAGCATGAGTGAATTTATTACTCATGCTTTATTTTTGTTGTAAGTACTTCTAACTGAATTCTGAATATGAACAGATAAATATTCAAGAATGTAAAATCACACACAAATTATTTATTAAAATTCATTTATGATATGCAATTAAGACTGTTTGCTCTATGCACTATACTGAAAATTATTTTCCTGTTTTTTAAACCTCAACTTCCGCAGTCCTGTTTTTGATGGGTATCCTCCAGTTCTGTAAGTCCAAAGACAAACTGTCAATTTCTTAATTATTGTTTTAAACAAAATGAAAATACGTCAGATTAATCAGTTACCACATGCTGAATTAACTGTTAAATTACTACCAACCTCTGAGAATTTGGTCAATGCATGTAGAGACTCTCTCAGCGTCCTCAATACTGAAGCACATTGGAGGTTTGAATTTGATGACACTGTCCCACGGTCCATCAGTGCTTATAACTATACGGTCCTCTTTCAGCCTGAACAAATCAAAATGGGCAGCTGGTTATCAGGTAATTGTAGCTAGTTGAGAAAGAACAGAAATGGTCAGGACCTTCGTACAAGATGTGCTGCTTCTTCTGTTGCTGGTTTTCTGGACACTCTGTCTTTTACTAGCTCCATACCTATAAACAGTCCAACACCACTGCAAAAAAGAACAGAAGATATGTCTGCTAATGTTCTTCTTTGAGATTACAGCATGATGTTACAATAGTATTTTACAAGATCTCAATAAAGATTGATTTTCAGAACTTACCGCACATCTCCGATGAGTGGATGTTTAGTCTGAAGTTGAAGGAGCAGCTGTTTAAGATGACCACCGACACGCACAGCGTTGCCTCCGAGGTCTTCTTTCTCTAAAACATCCAATACTGCCAGACCAATGGCACAGGATACTGGGTTACCACCAAACTGTGTGGGACAAAAAAGGTTAAATATTTACCTAAACTCTTCAAAGGGTGTTAAAGCTACATATATTACCACAGAAGCATTATGGTTCTCACTGTGTTGAAGTACTCCACACCATTGGCTGTAAAAGCAGCGGCTATTTCTTCTGTAGTGGCCACACACGCTATAGGATGACCATTTCCTATTGGTTTGCCCATAGTCACAATGTCAGGGCAGAAGTCTTCGCCTTGAAGCTGAAAAGCCCAGAAATGACTCCCAACACGATTGAAGCCTGTCTGAATCTCATCTGCCACATAAACTCCTCCTGCTTCACGAACGTATCTGAGGGGAAAAAATACAATGTTGTGTGTCACATAATTCCTGAATAAAGAGTAAAGGCACTCAACAAAAATGACAAGGAGACTTACTCTGCTACTCTTTTACAATAACCAGCTGGGAAAATGATCTGGCCACCAACACTGGGTAAAGACTCGGCAAAAAAAGATGAAATCTATGGACAAAATTAAAGGGATCATTCACCCAAAAATGTACATTCTGTCATTATTTACTCAACTCATATGACTTCGTCAGAACAATGAAAGTCAATGGGGTCCAACTATCCCTTTAAGAAGGACAATCAGTATATTTGAGTAAAAACAACTTAATTGCTTTTTCTACCATACCTTGCGGCCTTTCTTATGGACCTCTTCAATAAGACTTTTCACAGTATCTGCATAAGCCTGTCCTGGGTCAGGATGGTCTTCTCGGTAGATACCATGGTAAGTATCAGGAAGAGGTGCCTGTATTTATGCAAGAATGAATGATGTGTAGCAAAGAGCCATTATTATTGGCTTAAAAGTTGTTTGTATGTCCTGTACACACCACATGCACCCACTCTTTTTGGCCCTCAAGTTTCCGGAACTTGTATGGGCTGATGTCGATGAGTGAGGTGAGATGTCCATGATATGCACTGGAGAGGCAAGAAAAGATGACACAAAAATAAGTCTAATGTATCTTTTTCTTTTTTCTTTTCCATTATTGACTGATATAAGAATCATAACTGTTCACTATTTCACATTTAAAAAAGTTATGTAAACCTTACTGATCTAGCACAATGACATCCTGATGACGTGTATACTGACGGGCCAGTCTCAAGGCAAGATCATTAGCCTCTGATCTTCAGAAGATAAATCCAAAAATGCAAATAAGATTTTGTAGAATAATTACAGGTTGTGGTATTTATCATTTATGGTGTGCATATATTGCAATTTTACAATCTGCTTAATAGAAACATAGTAAAAAAAAAAGGAAAGAAAAAGATTTAGTAAAGTTACTAACCCTGAGTTGACAAAATAAAAGACACAAAGTTTCTTTGGCAGAGTGGCGGCCAGCCGATCTGCATACATAACAATATTATCATGGAGGAATCTAGTGTTTGAATTAAGAAGATCCATCTGAGCAGCAGCGGCCTGAGTGATGCTGGGGTGACAGTGTCCCACTGCAAAGACAAAATGCATCGAGTATGTCATCATGATACTTGATACTTTCTCTAAGTGCTCTTTAAAGCCTATTTAAAATTCAGTGGGATGATGACAAGAGTTGATTACATTTCTAAAAGAATACAGGTTATGAAAATGTATCATGGTTTTACTACAGTAACATTAACTATGATATGCAGGCAGAAATGTTGTAGATCTGTTAGGAGATATATTTTACAGCACAGATATTATCATAATTTCAATTTCTAATCTCTTTTGAGGTTCTTGCGTTGCTACTTTGACCATAGAGACCAAGGAGAAGCATGTTGTTTAGATTCACTGAATCAATCAAACCAACTTTGTGTTGCAAGAAATCAGCATTAAGTGACAATAAAAATCCGCACAACTGACACACAACAGGCCTATTTTTCACTTTTGATTTTATTTCACACAGTGCAATACTGCTACACTAAGAATTTCTGTCTGAAAAACATAACATTATCCAGCTTTCTCTAGAAATTTAATAGCATATCACTACGATCTTGTCTTATAAAGAAAGTGCACATTAATATGCAGCCTCAGAAAGGGGTGCCCAAACTTTTGCATAAAACTGTATTTGCATTGTAAACACATCAGATAATTATTTCTTCAGTTATATTTTCTAAATGTGTTCAGACTACTATTTTAAATGCACAGACCACCATTCAAAGGTTTGGGGTCTGTAAGAAAGAAATTAATACTTTTATACAGGAAGGATGCATGAAATTGATCAAAAGTGACAGTAAGACAGTAATTTAACAATTTCAAACAATCGGATTTGAAATAAATTGCTGTACATTTGAACATTCTATTCTTCAAAGAAATGAAACCTGAAAAAATGTATATTTCCACAAAAATATTAAGCAGAACACCTGATTTCAATATAATGAGTTGAAATATTTCTTGAGCTCCAGATAAGCTTATAGAATGATTTCTAAAGGATCATGTGACACTTGAGAAATGGCTGCTGAAGATTCAGCTTCAGATTAATAAATTACATTTTAAAAGATTAAAATAGAAAACATTTATTTTAAAATGTAATATTTCTCCATATTATTGTACGTCTATTCCTAATAAGGAGAATCAGTAGGTTTGGAATAAGCCAAAACATTGGAGATTGCCTGCAAATCATTGGTAGAGAGTGTGCTGACCTATAATTTAACTTCGTAGTATGGGCATCTTAATTGTAAGCAGAAACATAATCTGGCAAGAGTCACTAATATAGCTATTAAAATCATTGGCAGAGCACAGAGTAAGTTAGGAGAGGTTTACACCTCAAGATGTGTCAGGAAAGTGGAGTGTATATTAAAAGACCCAACTCATATAAATATAAATGTATAACTAAAATATTTTTTGTACCTGCTGCGATTGGATTTATTAATCAAAAAGCTATGTGATTCAGTATAATGGTTTTTGTGCGTTTTGTAGTATGTGTCTGTATGTGTATTTGGTTTTTGCTGGTGTGGTCAAAGACAAATTTCAACCATGGTTGACAAATAAGATGTATTGTATTACAGTATTTCTGATTCAATAATTGCAGCCTTTGTGATCATAAGACACTTTTAAAAGAGAAAATTACAAAATTTCTGATTGACCTCAAACTTTTGGACAGTTGTTTTTGTGATTTTTTTTCATTTAATATATACCCAATTGCAAAAAAAGTTGGGACACTGTATAAATTGTGAATAAAAACAGAATGCAATGATGTGGAAGTTTCAAATTCTCAATATTTTATTCAGAATACAACATAGATGACATATCAAATGTTTAAACTCAGAAAATGTATCATTTTAAGGGAAAAATAAATTGATTTTAAATTTCATGGCATCAACACATCTCAAAAAAGTAGGGACAAGGCCATGTTTACCACTGTGTGGCATCCCCTCTTCTTTTTATAACAGTCTGCAAACGTCTGGGGACTGAGGAGACAAGCTGCTCAAGTTTAGGAATAGGAACGTTGTCCCATTCTTGTCTAATACAGGCTTCTAGTTGCTTGACCGTCTTAGGTCTTCTTTGTCGCATCTTCCTCTTTATGATGTGCCAAATGTTTTCTATGGGTGAAAGATCTTGACTGGAGGCTGGCCATTTCAGTACCTGGATCCTTCTTCTACGCAGCCATGGTGTTGTAACTGATGCAGTATGTGGTCTGGCACTGTCATGTTGGAAAATGCAAGGTCTTCCCTGAAAGAGACTATGTCTGGATGGGAGCATATGTTGTTCTAGAACTTGGATATACCTTTCAGCATTGATGGTTCCTTTCCAGATGTGTAAGCTGCCCATGCCACACGCATGCAACCCCATACCATCAGAGATGCAGGCTTCTGGACTGAGCGCTGATAACAACTTGGGTTGTCCTTGTCCTCTTTAGTCCGGATGACATGGCATCCCAGTTTTCCAAAAAGAACTTCAAATATTGATTCGTCTGACCACAGAACAGTTTTCCACTTTGCCACAGTCCATTTTAAATGAGCCTTGGCCCAGAGAAAACGCCTGCGCTTCTGGATCATGTTTAGATCTGGCTTCTTTTTTGACCTAAAGAGTTTTAGACTGCAACAGCGAATGGCACAGTGGATTGTGTTCACCGACAATGTTTTATAAAAGTGTTCCTGAGCCCATGTTGTGATTTCTATTACAGTATCATTCCTTTATGTGATGCAGTGCTTTCTAAGGGCCCGAAGATCACGGTCATCCAGTATGGTTTTCCGGCCTTGACCCTTAACGCAGAGAGATTGTTCCAGATTCTCTGAATCTTTGGATGATATTATGCACTAAAGATGATGATAACTTCAAACTCTTTGCAATTATTCTCAGAGAAACTCTTTCTGATATTGCTCCACTATTTTTCGCCGCAGCATTGGGGGAATTGGTGATCCTCTCCCATCTTGACTTCTGAGAGACACTGCCACTCTGA
Organism: Carassius carassius; assembly: GCF_963082965.1. Taxonomy (NCBI): domain Eukaryota; kingdom Metazoa; phylum Chordata; class Actinopteri; order Cypriniformes; family Cyprinidae; genus Carassius; species Carassius carassius. The sequence goes on from NC_081782.1 coordinate 13,248,902, forward strand.
GAGGCTCTTTTTATACCCAATCATGTTGCCAATTGAACTAATAAGTTGCAAATTGGTCCTCCAGCTGTTCCTTATATGTACATTTAACTTTTCCGGCCTCTTATTGCTACCTGTCCCAACTTTTTTGTAATGTGTAGCTCTCATGAAATCCAAAATGAGCCAATATTTGGCATGACATTTCAAGATGTCTCACTTTCAACATTTGATATGTTATCTATATTCTATTGTGAATAAAATATAAGTTTATGAGATTTGTAAATTATTCCATTCCTTTTTTACTCACAATTTGTGTCCCAACTTTCTTGGAATCGGGTTTGTATGTTAGCAAGGTAACTAACCGGGATGTAACTTAAAAAAAAAGAAATAGAAAATATATAAATAAACTTGAAAATAGGTCCCTATATACTGCAGCATGCATGTCAAAATGTCCTTACCATGTTGAACATTACTAATGCAATCCAAGTACTGCATGCCATTCTCATCATATAAATATTGACCCCGTGCTCTCACTATTTTCACGGGATCATGGGAAAAAAAGAGTCTGCAGGACTGCCTGAAAATAAAACAGAAAGAATATTTAATCTAATCTGAACAACGGTTTAATCGCGTGCATCTATCAAATCAACTTCTTCTAGGATTTTATGGCGGTTGGCAAACCAACTTAAAAGGTGCATTCCCGCCACCTACTGAAAAGGAAGCTTAAGATAGATCTACTCTTTCAAAAACAATAAAAATAAATTTGATTTAAATTAAATTAAATTTAAAAAATAAATAAATAAGGTCATATATAAGAGTTTACACAGAATTAAGTTTTACATCCTATTAAATAATCCTGTTTTCTTTAAAAATATAAATAACTCATGATAAATTCTTGATTGTTTGGTACCTTCTCCTAGGAGAACCTGAAGTGTCAGCTCATTGATTTCTATATTTCTTAAAGCGTTTATTACCTGGGACCTCGCTTTCATAAGCTTCGCATTCTATAAGCACATGTTCTACATTTTCAGCTAACCCACTTTTATCACAATTTCCATTCTCATGTTTACCAATTCTTTGTAAGCATTGATTTAATAAACAATGTCCAATACGCATCCTTGTGACTAAAACGTCCTCTTTCCTGTTTCCGAATCTTCTTCTCTCTGAACCAACTTTTTCTTGAATGCATTAAAAATGTCTACCTTTTGTTCCTTCATTCCATTCCTCCTGCCAAATTTCCTGTATTTGTTTCGCTATTATCACTTTAATTTCTGTTTTACTTAATGCCACTTCAACATCAATTTGTGAATGATTTAATGCCTGTTTAGCCAGATTGTCAACCTCCTCATTTCCTTTCACACCCATATGCGATAGAACCCATACAAGATTTACCAGAATTCCATACTGTCTTGTTCTGTAGAGACTCTGCATTACTTCGTTTATGTCTTATGTCATGTCTTGCCTTGCTGATGATGTTCCACTTTCCAAGCTATTTAGAGCTGATAGAGTTTCTGTACAAATCACTGCCCTTGTTGGTTGTATTTCTTCTATCCATTGAAGTGCTAGACATATTACTATTATTTCTGCAGTGAATTCCAAAATATGATCTCAAGTTCTTTTTGACATTCTATTGTGTAATGTTAAAAAGTGGAATACCGCTACTGCTGTTTTCCCAAATTCTGGGTCTTTTGAACCATCCATATATATTTGCACTGCACTATAATAAGTTTGATCTATGTATTGCTGTATACCTAGATTTTATAATCCATATGTATTGTTATGCTTTTCTTTAAGCAATTGGATATCAATCAAAGGCATTGGGAAAAGCCGAGGAGGAATTGCTGACCTAGCCACAGTAGGGGCAACATTGAAATCACTTAATCCTATTCTCCGGGCTTCCCCACTGGCCTTCCATCCAAATCTTGCCTACGAATTACTTGAGGCATTAAACCCATCTCTACTTGCACTGCTGATATTGGGGAGGATCTGAACGCCTATCAAATCAAAAACAACATCAGGCGTTATAAAAGAGCGAAGTCTACTGTTCGATCCAACTCACCCAATCAGCTTCCTGCGCATTTGCAATGTCTCATCTTTACGAAAAACTTCCAGAGCCATTCCAACGATACGGTTTTGTCGTCTGTTTCACCTGACCGTTTACAGCCTAGATACCCGACAAGACTTTGAACCGCAGAAAGACCATAAGAACCAGCCAACAATGTCTCGTCCACTGCTGATGACGTCACGTAGCGCGTACATTCTGGATCTGTTGGACTGGATCACATCGGAGTTTACACATTTCAACGCGAAACGTGGTATGGCGTGCATCTACATTGATATATTTCAACGTAAATCTGCTATTTCGTGTTTTTATTTACTTAACGTTACCTTGAGTTGACGTGTTTTATGAACATTACCAGCCCGCTGTCAGTTATTAAACATGTTGCTAGTTACGTTACTCAGCTAGCTTAAGACACCTGACAGCTAGCAAGGAGATCTGTCAGCGGCTTTGACAGCTATAAAGCTCATGTTTATCTAGGTTTACATTAATTGCACATCTTTTGAGACCTCTTAGTGTTTGTCTGATGTAGTCTGATTCACTGCTGTGATTAATACGACACGTCTGTGTAGCAAGTTAGCATATTTGACACTAATTGCATTCATGCTGGTTATTGTGAGGTCACTATTGATCTGTGTTGTGCTTTCCTGTTGCTTGAATATGACTAACAGGTGAATTAATCAATTCATATTAATGAATGACTCATCAAAATAGTAAATAAATCGTTGTAGTGAGTCATTTTGCACTTAAATGTACAGTGCTTTTTTCCAGATGGACTTTATGATTTACCTAGATGGACCTCGGCTCGTCTTGGGACTTGGATTAGATGCTAGCTCTAATTCACACATCTTTCCCTACAGGCTCTGAATACACATGTTGATGGAGGACGTGCTCCAGGGAAATGACAGACCAGGGCAATAACAATCAGAACATCTCACAAAACCCCTTCGCAGCGCTCTTCAGTTCCCTCGCTGACGCAAAACAGTTTGCATCCGGCCAAAAGCAACCGCGTCAAGCTGAGCAACAATGTAAGGTCTTGGTAATAAGCAGCGAAAGCTACTTGCAGGAAAGCATTAATTTAATGGCACTTTGTAATTGTTTTTCCCTACAGCTGTAGATTCAGGAGAGAGCCAGTCTGAGTCCGAAAACTCTGTGTCTGACAGCATCGATGACAATGATGACTCCGTGGCAGAGATCAGCCGATCTTTCCGCTCCCAACAGGAGCTCTGTGAGCAGCTCAATGTCAACCACATGATCCAGAGGATCTTCCTCATCACTCTGGACAACAGTGAGTGTTTAACACCTACTGGTTATGAGAACTGTCTGTTTACTGACTGTGAATGGTTTTAACTCAAAACATATAACTTCATATAAGATCAGTGATCATAAATATACACTACCATCCAAAAGTTTGAAGTCAGTAAGATGTTTTTAAATGTTTTGAAAGAAGTTTGTTATGCTCTTCAAAGTTGCACTTATTTGATCAGAATACAGTTGAACAGTAATACTGTAAAACATTATTACAGTTTGAAATAACTATTGAAATAACTTCTATTTAAATATATATTTTAACATTTATTTTATTCCTGTGATGGCAAAGCTGAATTGTCATCAGCCAATACTTACATCACATGATCCTTCATAATTCATTCTCATAAACTGATTTAATGATTATTATCAATGTTTTAAGTTATGCTGCTTAATATATTTGTGGAAAGCGTGGTAAAGAACAATATTTATTTGAAATAACAATGTATTGTAAAATTATAAATTCTGTCACTAACACATGCAGCAAACGCAAATATTGTGTTAATTATAATTCTAAGAAATGCACAACATATAAATAAGAGTTCAGTGGAGCTAACAACAGCATTTAACATAGTATGACTTTGATTCTTTTATCCTACTTGGTTCTGGATTTGCCTTATTTAGCTAGCTTTTCATGTGAGTTTATATTGGTTTCTTTTGATTGGATGCAAAACATTTTTGGACAACCTGGCTGTCCATTCAAAATAAACATGATTTTTTTTTAATTGCTACATGATTAGAGAAAAAAATGTAGCAAAATGTCAACACCCATACTGCACTGGGCTTAATTAGACTATCTGTGGGTGGGGATAAATAAAAAATGCTAAAGTACGGTCTGTAGTTTTCACAGAAAGCTGAAGTCTTTTGTTGGAAATATGTTATCTTGGTGCAGATATCACAGAAAAATAATACACTGTTGATTTACTTATACTACTAAATATTGTAAAAGTACAGAGCTGGTTGATAATCAGCAAACGTAACTTACACTTTAAGTTGTGTTATTAGTTGCATTTAGCATGGTTTCCCCTGCTGTCCATAACCTGAGCAGAAGAGACTTGACACATTTTTGGATATGATAATAACCAGCTGAGAACTTTTTTTTTAAATACTTTCCATAATTAATCCATTTTATATGTATGCTGAAGTGTACTTCTACATCATTTGGAAAGAAATGAATATTAGATTGTAGATGACAGATGTTTCGATGATCTCAGTTTAGGTGATTGTATCACAATGACATGCATTTTCCAGCCAGTTCTGCAGATGACCTTATCCACTGGAGTTTGGACCATTTAATCCTTTTTGTTTCTCTCATTAGTGTCTTTATTTTTATCCTCCACATCGATCTACTGTACATCTCTGATCTGTTTGCCATTCAAATCTTTTTCACAGTTTGCGTCAGTTGTGCTAAAAGGAAGGTTTTGCAAATGTGATATCTGAGCCCCCTGTAGCCCTAAATTTGAAACTACTTTTCAAAAGTTAGAGGACCATAAGGTAGAACATGCTATTATTTCGCGAGGACGCATGAAAGTGATGGCAGTAAAGACATTTAGAACATTACAAAAGATTTTCATTCCATTACAAGATTCTAATGATCAAAGAATCCTGAAAACATTATCACCGTTTGTTCCAACAAAAATAATGAAGGGAAAGTTCACCTAAAAAGGAAAAATCTGTCATAATTTATTCAGCCTCATGTTGATTCAAATCTGTATGGATTTCTTTTTTCTGCGGAATACAAAAGACTAACTGTTTTGCTTTTGGTTACCATTGACATATTGTATAGGGAGAAAACAAAAACAATCAAAAATATTGAAATATCTTCTTTTATGTACCACGGAAGAAATAAGAAAGGGGGAGTTAATGATGGCAGAATTTTCATTTTGGGTTGAACCTTCCCTTTAAACATCAATAATAATAAAAAATTATTATTGAGCACCAAATCAGCATGTTGGAATGATTTCTGAATGATAATGTGACACTGAAGACAGGAGTAATGGTTACTGAAAATTCAGCTTTGCCATCTCGGGAATAAATGACATTTTAAAATATATTAAAATGGAAACAGTTACTTTTAAATTGTAATAATATTTCACAATATCACAGTTTTTCCTGTATTTTTTATCAAATAAATGCAGGCTTAATAAGCATAAGAAACTTATTTGAAAAATATAGAAAAACCCCAAAATTTTGAATAGTAGTGAATATGTTTGTTCAGAACATGCACTAAGAATGCATTTATTGTTGTATTAAATAATATCTTTCCAGGTGACCCTAGTCTAAGAGGTGGTAATGGCATCCCACCACGCTGTGTATACCTTGAGGAAATGGCTGCTGATCTTGATGGCCAGGACTGGCTTAACATGGACACCATAGAACAGGTGTCATTCTTTTCCAGATTTGCACAATAGCAGTTGTATAGAAGTTGTATACACACATATGTGCACACATATATTGTGAACTTTGAATAAAAATGATATTCCTTATTACCTCCTCCAGGCTTTGTTCAGCAGGCTGCTTTTGCAGGAGCCGGGAAACCATCTCATTTACATGACCTCCTGCAGTATAGTGAATCTCTCTGCAGATCGTGATGCAGGAGAGAAACGTGCCATACCGTACCTTTACGCTTGCTACCGTAGAGCTAAAGAGGAGGTATTTTTCTGCAGACGGCCTGTTTTCGGGTTGTGCCAAAGGAATAAAATGTGGCTGCTTGTTGCACTGTTTAGTCACTTGATTGCATTGTTTGTGCTTAATGCAATGTGTTAATGTTCTTCAAATCAACACAGATCACTAAAGTCCCAGAGAAGCTGTTATCCTATGCAGTGCGCTGCAAAAATTTGACTGTGTCCAATGCCCGCACTGTTCTGCTGACCCCAGAGATCTACATCAGTCAGAACGTTTATGAACAGCTTCTGGACCTGATGCTGGAGGCTGTGAGAGGAGCCCGTAAGTGTCACATGATACATTTGAAGGTCCTGGACCAATTCCATGTGTTTGACTTCGTTTGTGTTGTGATCTCTGCAGAGTTTGAGGAAGTTGTGGAATTTTTGGAGGAGGTTATAGCTAGTCTGTTGGCTGACCAAGAAGTGCGGACCTTCGGGGAGGTTATGGTGCCAGTCTTTGATATTTTCCAAGGCCGGGTCAAAGACTTAGACCTTTGTCAGCTGCTACTGTATTCCTACCTGGAAATTCTCCTGTACTTCAGTCGGCAAAAGGATATTTCTAAGGTTCGGATCCAATGCTCATTAATGCTAATGTCATTGCGGTTTCTTTCATATAGATCAAACATTTTTTGGATGATAATATTCTGAACCTAGGTTTTAATGGAGCATATTCAGCCCAAAGACCCTAACAGTGGGATTCAGTATCAGAAAACGCTTCTGGGAGCAATCCTGAATATTTCTTGTCTGTTGAAAACCCCTGGTGTGGTTGAGAACCATGGCTTTTTCCTCAATCCTTCTCGTTCCAGCCCACAGGAAATGAAGGTTCAAGAGTCAAATATACACCAGGTGAGCACAAAATAAAAAAGCATGGTTTTCAAGCTTGATGACTTGATGAAGCCAGCCATTTATTCCCTTTCATTTGTTTTCCCCGTTGCTAGTTTATGGGGCAGTTTCATGATAAGCTGTATCAGATCCTGAAAAACTTGCTTCAGCAGTCCAGCGAGACACGCCACCTGCTGCTCTCGTGGCTGGGTGGCTGCCTGCAGGCCAACATGGGCCGGGCAAAAATCTGGGCAAACCAGATGCCCGAGATATTCTTCCAAATGTTCGCCTCAGATGCATTCTTCTTAAATCTGGGCGCTGCACTGCTCAAGCTCTGCCAACCGTTTTCTCGACCTTACTCGCCCAAACTCCTGACCTTTAACCCCACATACTGCTTGCTTAAGGAGCTGAGTGAAGAAGAGCGGCGCAACCGAAACGTGCATGCAAGAGGTGACTGGCCTGTGCTTCACCTACCAGACCACTACCTTTTATTTCTCTTCCGAAATAACAATCTAAACTCAAAAATATATCTCCCTGTACAGGTCTGGACAAGGAGACATGTCTGATACCTGCATCCCCTCAACAAACGGTTGAATTTGCCCAATCATACAGTCTTCTCACAGAAAATCTCATCCTTACACAGCTTACCCTGTACCTGGGCTTCCATAGGTAATACTTCATTATGAAAGACTCATGACACTCATATAAGTGTGTGTGTGTGTGTATATGCATTTATTTGATCAAAAATACAGTAATATGAAATTACTGTTTTCTTTTAAAATATATTTTCAAATGTAATTTATTCCTGTGATGGCAAAGCTGAATTTTTCAGCCATTACTCCAATATTCAGTGTCACATGATCCTTCAGAAATCATCCTAATATTCTGATTTGGTGATTTAAGAAATATTTCTTATTATTATCAGTGTTCAATAAACAGTTTATTTTGAAAAAAAAAAAAAAATAATAATGATTTGAAATTTCCAAAGAAGAGCATTTGTTTGAAATAGAAATTCAATCAAACAAGTCTTTACCATCTCATTTTAATTTTAATGTATTCTTGCTCCATATACAGTACAGTACAGACCAAAAGTTTGGAAACATTACTATTTTTAATGTTTTTGAAAGAAGTTTCTTCTGCTCATCAAGCCTGCATTTATTTGATCAAAAATACAGAAGAAATGTAATATTGTGAAATATTATTAAAATTTAAAATAATTGTTTTTAAATTTATTGTACTTTAAATTATCATTTATTTCTGTGATGCAAAGCTGAATTTTTAGGATCATTATCACATGATCCTTTAGAAATCATTCTAATATGATGATTCATAATCAAAGTTGGAAACAGTTCTGCTGCTTAATATTTTTTCAGAACATGTGATACTTTTTTAGGATACTTTGATGAATAAAAAGTAAAAAAAAAAAAAAAAAGAAGCTATGTTTTTAAAATATAAATATTTTGTAATAACAATATACACTACTGGTCAGTAATTTGGGGTCAGTAATTTTTTTTCTTTCTTCTTTTTAAATAAAATCAATACTTTTATTCAGCAAGGATGTGTTAAATTGATAAAAAGTGATAGTAAAGAAAATATATTATTAGAATATATATTATTAGAATTTTTTTTTTTTTGTTTGTTTTGAATAAATGCAGTTCTTTTTAACCTTTTATTCATCAAATATATTAGACAGCAGAACTGTTTCCAACACTCATAATAAATCAGAATATTAGAATGATTTCTAAATGATCATGTGATAGACTGGATGTTATATGTGACACTGAAGGCTGGAGTAATGATGCTGAAAATTCAGCTTTGCATCACAGGAATAATTTTTTTTTTTAAAAGTATATTCAAATAGAAAATTATTATTTTAAGTTGTAATAATATTTCACAATATTACTGTTTTTTCTGTATTTTTGATCAAATAAATGCAGGCTTGATGAGCAGAAGAAACTTCTTTCAAAAACATTAAAAATAGTAATGTTTCCAAACTTTTGGTCTGTACTGTATATGTTTAAAAAAAAACTCACAAGTTATCAGTTTGAGTCAGTCTGACAACATTTGCTGAACTCTCTAAAAACTTTGTCAGAATAGTTACTGAATTAACATCTTAGTATGTAAAAAAAAATGCTGTTATTGTTTTTCCTTTTAATGCATGTAGTTAGGACGAGTTATGGGGGTGTAGTGATGAACCCAGCTGCTTTATGTGGGAAGCACTGATAAGCAGAAAATAAACATATGCTTTCATGGTAATTGTTTATCAGACTTCATGATCAGATGGTGAAGATGAATCAGTCTCTACACCGGCTGCAGGGGACGTGGCGGGACACGCAGCTCAGTGGAGGTCCAGCAGCAGCAGAGCTACGGGAACAGTTTGAACGCCTCATGACAGTCTATCTCTCAACCAAGGCTGCTACCACGCAGCCCACAATGTTACAAAACTGCCTCAACCTCCAAGCGTCCTGTGCCGCCCTGCTGGTTCAGCTCAGTCTGGGCAACCAAGGGCCTGAGCACATCCTTCTCACCTTTCCCTTACCTGCACTAGAGAACAGCCTGCTATGCTTTGTGCCAGGTATCCCCCTAAGTTTTTGTGTTCCTTTTCAGTAAACAAGGTCGAAATAAATATACATCTATACGTTTATCTTATAAATTTGACTTTTTTTTGTTAACTCACAGTTGAGAGTTTATACCTTGGAACTGAGAAGGAAAAAAAGTCAGAATTGTGAGATAAAAAGTCTTTTTTTTTTAGTTTTTTTATCCTGTGACGGAAAAACAAAAAATGGGAGGTGTAAACCGAATTCTGAGGACAAATAAGGCAAAAGTTTGGATTGTGTGATAAAAAGTCACAATTACCCATTTTATTTATATACCTAAGTGGGCTGCAGTTTTTCAAACACCCAATCTCTTGACACCTTCACAGAATTCATTGCCGAAAACATGGGCGATTTCTTCATATTCCTCCGCCGCTTTGCTGACGAGGTGTTGGAGTCCTCGGCGGAAAGCTTAGAACATGTCCTGACCTTCATCACTGTGTTCATGGGCAACGTTGATAGGTGTGAGCCGGAGTAATGCGGAGTTTCTCACGCTATTTTTATTTTTTTTTGCATTCCATGTGGCTTGTTGTTTACTCTAGGTTATTTTCTCACAGAATGAAGAATCCTCATTTGCGGGCAAAGCTGGCAGAGGTTCTTGAAGCTGTGATGCCCCATATGGAGACTCTGTCACCTGGCACTGTCCAGCCTATCATGTTCCAGCGCCAAAGGGTGTTCAGCACATATCGCCATGCACCCCAACTTGCTGAAGCCCTCATCACAGTGTTTGTAGATATAGAGTTCACTGGTCAGTTTCTTGATTTTTTTTTTTTTCTGTTGTTAATTTGATTGTTACATCCTATATTTGATTCTGTCAATGACTTGTTTCTCAGGTGATCCTCATCAGTTTGAGCAGAAGTTTAACTACAGACGACCAATGTATGCCATTCTGAAGTACATGTGGGGAGAAGAGAGCTACAGGGAGAGCATTAAGGTGAGAACCATACAGATGTTTTGATATTATAAATAATATTTAGGTTGCTTTGAAATTTTGTTAATCTCTTCCTTGCAATTTCACACAAAAAACATTTGTTTCCTCAGTGTCTTGCCGATTATGCATCTGAAAATCTTGAAGCCATGAATCCACCACTTTTTCTGAGGTTTCTCAATCTCCTCATGAATGATGCCGTCTTCTTACTTGACGAGGCTATACAGGTACTTGTCTGCCTAGGCAGAGTGCTTTTGTTTTATGCAAATCCCAGCTATTTATACTGGTAACACATTTTGTTTGTTCAATTTAGCTTGGTTGTTCAATTACATTAACATATTAACCTCTTAAGTAGAAATCAAGGATATTTAATTGAGTGATTAAAGATGTGACACTCACATGTGCATCTGTTCCTTCCAGTACTTAAGTAAGATCAAAATCCTCCAGCTGGAGAGGGATCGGGGGGAGTGGGACAGTCTGGCCCCTGACGCCCGCAGAGAGAAAGAATCTAGTCTGCAGATGTTTGGACAGCTGGGTCGCTTCCACAACATCATGTCAAATGAGACCATTGGCACCTTGGCTTTCCTTACATCTGGTAAGAGACATGGAAGAAACAAAATGCACTAAAATATTAACACATCACAGATTTCGGTCATAAACTGTCTGACCAATTTAGACCTGAACAGAAGGGTTTTAAATAATTATTGGATGAAACACTTGGCTTTAAGTGTACAAAGTGACACTAAAACTACTTTTCATTTCCCCCCTCCAGAGATAAAAGGTCTTTTTGTTCACCCCTTTCTTGCTGAGAGGATCATCTCCATGCTCAACTACTTTTTACAGCACCTGGTAGGCCCCAAGATGGGTGCCCTAAAGGTGAAAGACTTCAGTGAATTCGACTTCAAACCCCAGCAGCTAGTGTCGGACATCTGTACTATTTACCTAAACCTGGGGTAGGCGCTTTGATTACATATTTCTTTATTTTTTTAGGAATAATATTAACTGTTATGGATGATGTTTTGGCCACAGAGATGAAGAAAATTTCTGCGCCACTGTCCCAAAAGATGGAAGGTCATATTCACCAACTCTGTTCTGCCAAACCATCCGCGTACTCAAGAAAATCAACAAGCCTGGCATCATGATTGTATCGTTCAGTCTTTTAGCAGATAAAATTAAGGTATATTTGATCACTCTGCACATTTATCTTAGATGCATCCCTTTCACAGTAGGTCATGGGTGTTTAAATATTAAATGGTAACCTTGTTGATCATCTGTGTCTCTTTCAGTCACTTGCAGACAGGCATCAGCAAGAAGAGGAGACCTACTCTGATGCTCCAGATGAGTTTCTGGATCCCATCATGTCTACGTTGATGCTTGATCCGGTGCTGCTACCTTCTTCAAACGTCACAGTGGACCGTTCAACAATAGCACGACACTTACTAAGGTGAAACGTGTATCAGGTTTATTAAACAAAAACTAAAATTAAACCCAATAAAAAAACATTTTCATTACTTAAAATAAATGTCAACTGAAAATGAATTTGAATAACTATTTCAGCTAGCTGTGTGATTTTATTTCAGTTAATTTAGTAATTTTATTTGTGCTAAAATAACTAAAACTGTAATAAAAGTGAATTACAAATATATACATATTAAAAAACTGCTAAACATTATAGACTATATACAATTTTAGTATATATTAAAGTTTTATATTCAAATTTTAGTTCAGGTTTTAGTGATTTTGTTATGCACATTTGTCTTTTTTATTCGTTTTTGGTTTTGTAAATAATTCTATATCTTTAATTTTTATTTCAGTTTTAGTAATTTTAGTGCTTAAACTTATTTTAGCAGCCAAGGCAACATGTTTTTTATCTAATGTTTATATTTTATTTTATTTCAGCTTTACAGAAAACAATTTCTATAGTTTTAGTTGACCGTAACAACACTGTTACTTGATTAGGAAAAAGTTTTAATAGGTTTTATTGATCTTTTTTGTTCTAGTGACCAGACAGACCCTTTCAACCGCAGTCCGCTCACCATGGACCAAATCAGGCCCAATGAAGAGCTCAGGCAACAGATCATGAAGTGGCTTGCTGATCATAAGCAAAGCCACCAGCAAATGGGACCCAGCGGCTAAACCACATCACTCCCTTCCCCCAGCACCCAGGCATGCTCTGTATGACTAAGCCATTCAGATGTTTCTGGCCTCTTTCATACCTCTTTGAAACAAGAACATTTAACCACATTCGGAGGAGCACGCCTACATTCATGGTGTTAGCATGCTCCTCAAAGGTCAAATGCAGATCTCCAAATGACATAGCACTGTAGCATATTCGGCTATCTGTTCTTTCAGACTCCTCAGAGGTCTGAGGTCTCCGCAGACAGAACTCAAAAACGGGAGTCACTTTTTCTGCTACATTTTGCCTTGCAAAGATGTTCACTGTGGGAAATTAAACTTGGGCTTATAGACAGATGACAGCGTACATGAGGTTTGCTTACCTGTTCAATGCATTTGCCCTACCTCTGACTCATATGCATGCAATATTTTAAATGCATTGCTTATATGTTAACTTTTTAAGTTAGAATATAAGCAGTGTACCTCACTTGATACTAAAGAGGAATAGTTTGCCTCATTTGATATTAAGGAGGGAGTTGTGGCAGTGTTGATTTAAAATATCAAAGCAAACCAATGTTGGCTGCTAAAGAGATCGAACTATCACAAAATATTTTGCTAACATCATCAGCATTATATACCATAGTTTTAGTTTTTTTGTTGTTGTTGTTGTACTTATTAGTTTTAAAGGCATCTGTGTTCCATAACGCAGCAGTAACACGTCCAATTCTTCGTGGAATGGTCGGTAGCTTTACCATTTGTCATAATGCTTTTGTTCATTACAGACATTTTATGCTTGAAGCTCAAGAAGCATTTGCTGTAATATGCACTTTTATGAGACTCATTAAGAATATTGAGCTTTTGTTGAGATGTTTAGAAATACCCCTGCACTCTTTACAAGAATCCATTGTCTTTTACCAGTGCAATATGTCCTGAGTAATGACTTCTGAATCAGCCTTATGACCTCCTCTCATGCAGAGTGACATCATGTCAATTGCAAAACTGCATGCTCTGGGTGGATGGACCTTGCTACTGACATTGTCTTAAAAGATGACATTGATAGGACACTGTCCAATCGCTGCTTCTGGTTGTGAGAAAGTTGCATTCGATTGACCTGTCAAGTGGTGTAGGGTATGTCTGCATTTTGATTTTGACTGAATTATTTCTGCGAGTGTTTTAAGTCTGAAATTCTTTATTGCCTCATATTTTCAAGACCTCACTCAATCAATAAACCTGCAAAAAAAAAGCTAATCTAAGTGCTTTAAAGCCTGTTGTGATATTTCTGTCTGTTAGATTGTGCATTTGCTCACTCATTTGTCTCTTTTAACACAACTGAATCAGTGGAACTTGTTTTTTCATATAATGTACATTCTAACATGTCTCTCGTGAATATAGAACAACCAGACTTTCTACGTTGGTCTTAGATGAGTGATTCTGCTAACTAACTAAATCAAACTACCGCAAATAACAGCATGCTGTCTTGATGTTTATTTTTGTGGGCAACTTTTTTTTTTTTTTTTTTTTGTATATTAAATGTGCTAATGGATTCATTGCACAATATTGGATAAAATAAATCTGTGTATTGTAATTAAAATTTCTAAAATGAAAGACATTGATGTGTAAATTTTTTTTAAACATTTTTGTAAGTATTAAGTTAAAAGCTTCCATAGATTTATTGTAATTTTGTGTTATTTTTTTTTTTTTTTTATTCACTATACATAGGCTATATGTGTGTTGAGAAATTCAAGCTTGGAAATTAGAAATTTCATTAAGATTTTCTCCGTTAAAGCTGCAGTTTTTTTTTTTTTTTTTTTTTTGTTAAATGATCTAAAATCAATTATTGAGCTAGTAAACAACCAATCAGTGTTCCTTAACTAAGTCCGATAACGGTAAACTTGCAATAATGTTTTCTGATTTGAGTGGTTTGGGTCTGTTTCCGTGGCAAAAACAAGTTTGCTTCCATTTCTCTTTTCATCGTTAATTCAGGTCTGAAAGAAGGACATAAAGAAGGAGTCTGGGCTGGTGTGGGTGCGGATGGCCTCGTGGGGCGTTGTGCTTTGGGAGTCCTGGGTTCGAGTCTTGGCTCACGGACCTTTCCCAATCCCAACCCTCTTGCTCTCACCCACTTCGCTTCCGGTCAACCTACTGTCCTATCTAATTTGAAAACCATAAAACACCAAAAATAAATCTGGAATAATTAAATATTAAACTGTGCATGATGTATTGAAACACGTGTGACTGAAATTAATTCATATTCCAGTTTTAAATGAGCGTAGAAACGTTGCTTAATTGTCTCAACCAATGGCGTGAGCTCAGAGCGGGGCTACCTATTTCACTGACAAATAGTAGATGTGGGTGTGTTCAAAGAAACCTGTGCGAAAACAGTCATTACTACATTCGCAATTCCATTTACTGACGGTAGGGGTGCAGAAGTTACACACGCAATTTAATGCAATTTCTACAAGATAAAAATATATCGAAAAACTGTTGAATATAAGAAAATAGCAAATGTTAAAAACTTAACCATTTAATAACTAAGTTCTCACAGGTTTAAAAATGAAGAATATATGAAACGTATTAAATTTCGCTATGCAGTCTTCCTGTGTCTGATGAACAGGTTTTTTTTTTCCTTCCTTGAGTATCGCCGACGAACCTGTGTAAAAACATCACTGAGCCTGCTCTGCGCTGGGATCGTGTCGGGGTCTTCGGTACCTCCACCCCGAAACATGGATAATCCATTCTGAGCGCTAGAGCAGAGCGGCCGTGTCCGGAGATCGCTCGTTCGGGGCGACGCCTACAACTGAGCTCCTGATCCTAGGGCAGGCAGGCAGAGTGTAAAATGGCGCACAGCTGTCGGTGGCGGTTCCCTGCTCGGCCCGGAGGGAGCAGCAACTCGGGCACCGGGAGGAAAGCGGGCCGAATTCGAGTCAACGCTTCCCTCCGAAACAGCGCGGGGACTAACCCGAACGTGAACGGGCTCGGGCCCGGTTTCGACGCTGCGTTGCAAGTGTCCGCTGCTATCGGCAGCAACCTGCAGAAATTTCGGGATGTTTTGGCGGAGTCGAGCGGCTCCAGCAGCGGGGAGGTAAGCGGGACCCTGGCTAAAGCGTTAGCTTCATTCGTGATCATGCAGGAATTACAAACAAGTCCGCTGCTGTTTAACGTTAGCAGCTGTGAGTTGCTCAGTGAGGAGAGTAAGTGAGTGAGTGTAATAGTTATTTTGCTACGCAGCAGACACATGCCTCCATCCATGTGCTGTTTTTCTCACTATGGGACTACTGACAGGCTAAACTGCTAGCTAGCCCACATCAAAACATGTTCCTATTCGTAACTAATGACTGATGTTGCTGTGCTTCTGCGTTGGGATGTCTGTATTGAGGAGTTCTAGCATCATATTTCGGTACCCTGAGGAGTTCAGTGCCATTTTTTTAAGGATGGAGATGTGAAGCTAGATAACTGAAGGCTGCTTTGGGTTGGACTTGTTTCAATTTGATTCGGAGTCTCGTGCGTTTCATGTGACACCGCTTTTTTACTTTAAACACTATGAAATCACATTTTCAGCTAAAAAAGTGCAGAAAATGCCCTGCTTAATACACAGCTTGTGTCAAAAACTAGGTCCAGAAGAGCTCAAAGATGGTTAAAGGGTGGAGTTTAAAGAGATTTAGCACCTTTCATGTAATTTTAACTGGCATTTTTCGTGTATAAGAGATTAAATGATACCTTTTGATGACTCTAGAAGTTAACTCATCGTGTTTCTTTCAGCTAAAGACAACTTAGTTCAAAAGCCTGGTGGCGGAACTTTACACTCTCATAAGGAAATAAACAGGTCAGGGTGTTTCAGTAAGCACAAACGAGAAGATTTTAGCAGGACTGAACACCTGGTGCCACTTGGTTGTTGTTGTCTGAGCATTTAGCGATAGCACGCACAGTGCATCTCACCAGCTGTAGCCTGTTTGGATTAATTTTAAAGTATTGCCCTATATGAAAGCGTAGATTGAGTTTAGAAGATGTAATGCTCTGCTCCTGAAACTATTGTGGCCGTTCATGATGTGTGCACTTTTGATATTATGTTGTCCAGTTATACACTGCCCTCTAGCTTGGGTTGAGAAATGGATGAGACTAATAGCATAAACAGCGTTGCTATTCAAATACGCAGCCTGGTGTGTTCTTGTTGCAGAGAATGGGGCGTGTATTTACAAATTGTTCGTTTTGTTGCAAAAGTGTGTAGTTGTAAACCTCTCGTGATTGATCTCCTTCATCCTCGGGAGGAGGCTGGCTAACGTGTTAGCCTGTTAGCACCCACTGATGTACGGGAAAATGGGAGGTGGACATGTTTTTTTCCCTCTCAGATATTGCGTAGTAGCAACATGCATTCGAAAAAAAAATATTTCTATGAGGAATCAAGTGATTCCTGTGCAAAATCTCGATGAGGCCACAGGGACCATATGCTTCGTCAAAAACACCAACTGCAGTGGTTTGAGCGGTGCAAAAGACGGCTGCACTAAAAAGGCAGCGTTTGACGGTGGTTGTTATGTGTGGGGGTGTGTACTGTGATAAACTACCCTCTTCCTTTCTCAGTAGTAGAGCGCTGCCGCTGCGCATCGGAAACGCGGGGAGATCGAAACTAGAGCGGGCGCGAACCAGAAACATGCAAATAGCGTGCTTAATTTTGTGTTTCGCCTACGGGTAATTTTAGCGTTTGAAAACGTGGCGCAGATTTAAGAGCGTGGAGATGTGGTTATTATATTATGTCTATTTTTATATATTACGTATATACAGTATAGTCATTTCATTCACTCCTCTGTTTTATAAGGTTAAAGGGATAGTTCACCCAAAAATCAAAATTATGTCATTAATAAATCACCCTAATGTCGTTCCAAACCAGTAAGACCTCCATTCATCTTCGGAACACAGTTAAAGATATCTTAGATTTAGTCCGAGAGCTCTCAGTCCCTCCATTGAAGCAGTGTGTACGGTATACTGTCCATGTCCAGAAAGGTAAGAAAAACATCATTAAAGTAGTCCATGTGACTTCAGAGGGTCAGTTAGAATATTTTGAATAATCGAAAATACATTTTGGTCCAAAAATAGCAAAAACTACGACTTTATTCAGCATTGTCTTCTCTTCCGTGTCTGTTGTGAGAGAGTTCAAAACAAAGCAGTTTGTCATATCCGGTTCGTGAATGAATCATTCGATGTAACCGGATCTTTTTGAAACAGTTCACCAAATCAAACTGAATAGTTTTCGAACCAGATAATGAACAAAAGATTGACTTGTTCATGAGTCAAGAACCGTTTCTGTCAGACACGTCCGATTTGAGAACTGAGGAGCTGATGATACTGCGCAAATGATTCTTTTGGTGATTGATTCTGAACTGATTCTGTGCTAATGTTATGAGCGCGGGTAAACTGAAGGCTTGAATCAAGGGCAATCATTGCCAATGACGCCATTACATCGAGCGCAAAAGAACTGGTGAACCATTTTCTTCAACCGGTTTATTGAATCGAACTGTCCGAAAGAACTACTGGTGATCCGAAAACCGATGAGTCAATCTTTTGTTCATTATCTGGCTCGGCTCGGTGTTCATCTTCAGTTCTCTCTTCACAGCAGTTCAGTCAGTGTACTGTTTGAGTAAATTAGTTACTCTGGGATATTGGTTTGTTTTAACTCAGAGGTAGTGTCAGCCACATTAAAAAAGTTAACAGCTTAAGTCATTTGTGGATTAATGCGTATTGGAGACGCGAACCGTTTAAAATTATTCAGTTCGATTTGGTGAATGGTTTCAAAAAGATCCGGTTACAAATAATGAATCATTCACGAACCGGATATGACAAACTGCTTTGTTTTGAACTCTCTCACAACAGACACGGAAGAGAAGACAATGCTGAATAAAGTCGTAGTTTTTGCTATTTTTGGACCAAAATGTATTTTCGATTATTCAAAATATTCTAACTGACCCTATGATGTCACATGGACTACTTTGAAGATGTTTTTCTTACCTTTCTGGACATGGACAGTATACCGTACACACAGCTTCAATGGAGGGACTGAGAGCTCTCGGACTAAATCTAAAATATCTTAAACTGTGTTCCGAAGATAAATGGAGGTCTTACTGGTTTGGAACGACATGAGGGTGAGTTATTAATGACATAATTTTGATTTTTGGGTGAACTATCCCTTTAAGATAAGAAATCTTAGTCTTATTGCTTTAGTTTTTCGTGGACCTATTTCATGGTAAATCACGCCAGAGTTATTGTACAACCGCTTGTTGTTTTTAAGTTAGATTTACTTTAAATGTTTCCGTAGAAGTCAAAATATGTGAATTTTAAATAAATCTTGTTCTTGTCACGTTATTGAAAACAATTGTTTTTGTAGGCTTTAATCAAGTTGTAGTAATTTGCTCCACCACAGCTTTCCTTTTCTTGTGATGTCACTTAGGCCATGCAGGCTATTGGATGATGTTAATTATACTAACTCTTCAGGCAACCTTGTTCTGCCATACTACCTTTTTTTTGTCATTGAATATCCTTCATTCATAAATATGCCCCAGAATAGAAGTAAAAAAAAAAAAAAAAAAAAAAAGGGCAAATTACAGTGTATGCTGACTTTTAGCAAAGCTTGCATTATTGTGTGCCTTTTTTAGAAGTTCGGTGTGCTTTAATGCACCCTTGGAGCCTTTTTGAATAGCACTCAATTAAAACACGAATACATTTGTGAAACGTATAAGTAGTGTACAAGCCAGACAGACGGCTAAAATCCCAGTGGAGCTTGCAGCTCATGCGAGTTGCAGACACAGCATTGTAGTTTCATTCAGAGGGGATATTGTGCCTGGGTAGGATTGTTCTGGTTCATCACAGCCCGCTGAGCTCACAGTGGAGCCTAAGGCCAGTAGCATGCTCAGTAAACAGAAGTACGCCTCCCCTTCTTCCCATCAGACCCAAATCCAACAGCACGGGCCCACAGGGCCCCAATAGAATTTCACTTCTGATGGCTGCCTTTTAGACTACTTCATTAATGGTTGTGGCTAGAAGGGATTCAGCCAAAACCGGAAGCTAACAATAAATTGAATTTTATTGTTTAATTAACGTCTGCACATACCCTAAACCTACCCCTAACAGTAATGCAAAAATAGTCATTATTGTTATAGTGTGAGAAAACTTACGCTGTATTGATGTGTGCATGCCCAGTAGTTTTTGCTGTATGCATTCTAGCCTTAACCTTCATTAACCCATTTGGACGGCTTAAAATGTTTACATAGAGGTAATACGACTGCGTGATTTTTCACGGCTCCAGAAAGCGACGCTTTTGATGTTCACTACCACTTTTGAGATGTTTTTGTCTGAATCTAAAGTGCAAATACCAGTCCGTGGCTGCTTGCTAGACAACTGTTACTTTCAGGAGGTGTCCTGTTTAAGTCTCCATTCATTGGTTTCTTTGTGCGGGACACCATTTGGCTTGCCTTTTAATGTCCAGAGTAAAGCCCCGCTTACAGAAGCAGAATGAGGATCAATATCAAGGCCCCATACAAAAGTAAAGTTGAATGGATACAGCAAATGAATGCTTTGCTCCGCTGCTTTCTAATGAATGGTGTGGCCTATGCAGAGGGAAGAAGTCCAGCAGGTGTTTGGCCTATTTATCTGGAGAGGGCCCTCTCCCCTAGAAAGCGTGTGGATCATAGCAGGAAGCTTTGTGTCTGCTTTTATTCCAGCCTTTACGAAGTGCAGGCAGCTGAAAGAGCACAGACGTGGATATCAAAGGGTGAAGAGCAAGCCCTCCTCCCCCTGGGACAGTGCTGGGAGAGAATTAGACACAGGACGTCCCATCCATGGCTTTATTCTGCTTTTGTAGGCGGACAGAGGGGGTTTCGCCTCCTGCTTTTTGCTCCGAGGGTGGGGGGGCAGCAGCCATTGAGCGCATGGAGCAATTCTCTCCAAATTTACGTCCCTCATTACACCTCGCAGGAGGCACATCTTTGTTTTTATCTTAAAGCCATGGCTCCTCATTAGCGTGGGTGTGAGGTGTTGGAACATGTTGTTTCAGAAACTCTCAGTTTTGGGTGCTTTGAATGTGGGTGCATGAGCAACTTCAGCGCATGAGATCTGCATCTTACGAAGGGAAATTTCTCCTGATGCCTTTTATGTTATAAAAGTGTTTCGAGAGACTCGAATAATCGAACTACCGGGGTTCCCCATCAGTTTTGTGCTGTTTATGCTGGGGCTTTCAAACAAGTTTAAATATTTCTCATGTGTGACCACGCAAAATGCTATTTTTTTTCCCTGTCAGATGACCAGACCGGTTTCTTTTGTTATAAGTTATAGTTGATAGGTTTATCAATTTTGGCTGTAGGCTGAGGATGCCATCATTCTGCCCCCATTTTAAAGAGCAGGTCATATGGGTTTTCAAAAAATATCTCTTTTGCTGTTTGTAAGGTAGCTATCCTTCAATGTAAATAGTCTGCAAAGTTGTTAATCAAAAAAGTGCAAGATAAATAAAGGTATTGTCTCTCAGAAAGTAAGAGTCGACTCAGAATCGCATAAGCGAGTCATTATATTTTTGAATCTTCTGCCTGTTACTGGTATACGTCACTGGGCAACACATTTATCATAATCCCAGCATGCCCAAGAAATTTGAACACTGTCTTTGTCGAGAAGATGCTGTGTTCCACGATACCACAGCAATACAGTTCAAACCTTTTGTTGTGCTTGTCATTTTATCGAGGACTGCTTCTTTAATCTTGCCTTTTATCTTCGCTGGCTTTGAATCTTCTTTATTTGGACCAACAAGCGTCTCCGAACCACAACCTGTAAGTATGATTGTTACGTTATGTGTACAATTTCAATTGAGGACTCAAACTATCCATATATTCTTTTTTGTGTGTGCTTACATGTGATGTGTACCTAGTGCAGATTTAGGTTTCCAGAGCCCCTTTCACACACTGCACATTGGCCTTCTGTGTGAACGCAAACACGTCCCTGGATTGATTCTGGGATTTATCCCAGGTCGGGGACCTAGTAACATTGCCGGGTTCAGTCCCAGAACGAGCGCTGTGTGAACAAAAGAAAGAACTAATGCTGTAAAGGGTGTGTCGTACAGTCGTAGTGATAACATACGTTATCACGCGACTTTTATCAGGTGTTTTGAAGGCAGATCAACATTCGCAACGAAAAAATTATGTGCAAACTGTAATGAAGCAGAGATCAGTTAGTTCCTCTCTTTCCGCGCTGAAGCAGAGATCGTTTGCTAGCTTAAGTGAAAGTTAATGTGCCTAGCGTTTTCGACTTGTACATTACACGTCACATCCAGATGTCACGTGTTTTTACGGTACCCTTACGGGTCATGTGTGAACGCACGCACATATTCCGGGTAATCGCTGGCAGTGTGAAAGTGCAAAATCTAGCGACCCGGGAACAATTGCCGGGACACATTACCCGTGTATTTTCCGGAATCGCAGTGTGAAAGGGGCTCAAAATAAAGCATGATATTACTGTCTTACTAAAGTAGTTCTGATAATTCGCTGTGAACTCACTATTTGCTAAGAGTGTGTCGATTAATGTAGACTGTCGTTGTTCGAATTACTTTGTTTTATAATTAAGAATGTAGCGCACAGACTTTGTAATGATCGTGAAAGTGCTGTTTATGTAGTTACAGGGTTTATGTAGGGAGTAAAACACCTGGTAGAGGAGTTCGTTAGGCTGGTGCTCATGTGATACAGCTATTCTGCATTATAATTAAAGGTTTAGACGGGGGGTCTTTTCTCTGTCGCTCTTCAGACATTACAGTAGACATATTTTGGTAGACATATCAGTAGACAATCATTTTTTAAAGAATTGATTGTAGCACTATAATATTTTTTTAATGAAATGTTGCATGCTATGGTTGCAATGTTGTCACAACAAAACCCGCCCAGTTGCTACTCAAAACTAGCCCAATCGTGTTTTGCAGGTGCTCCCCCTTTAAAAATCGCGTTCTGGGGTGTAAAATACACACTTTCACTCGGGGTTCACCAGGTAAATTTCGCATTCCAGTGCCTAAATATGACGTTATTGGGGTCGCTACAACCCACAACATCAAAAACAACTGCAGAATTGGCAACACAGATGGTTACACTCACTAACTTGCTCAAGCGCTCCTCTTTGTGTCGATCACAACAGAGTTTAAGTGTAAACTCAGAAGAGTTTACACTTATGGAAGGGCGGGGTTTACAGACATTTAGCTCAGAACTGAATCGAACAAAACAATAACAGTTTTGAAATCATGGACTAATGATGTTATATATAAATGTATATTCTGGTAAAATTACAGTGTTTTCTGACCTTAGATGCTTTTAAACCATAGACTGTATAAAAACATGGACGTAGTGTCCGTGACGTCACCAATTGGTTTCCGAAGAGCGTTTTTGAAGCCAAAAGTGGGCGGAGGCAGCTGTCGCCATTTTGGCAGCTCGTCACCGTGCATCACTCCCGGATGATCAAAAATGGGCAAAAGGGCGGGAGCTGGTTGCTGAAGTCACGCCCACCTAGTGAGACCGCGATGCAGAACTTTGAGGCTGAGAGAGAGAGCGCGAGGTTCCCTCCGTTATAGGGGACTACAGCACAATATTAGGACACTTTAAAAAAAATCACATGACCTGCTCTTTTAATGTTTTATGCATTGCATTTTGTATCTGTATCTTTTATACAGGCATTTTTGAGGGAATCTGATTCATCAGCAGTTGTCAAAACTTCACATTGTTTAAAAAATGGTAATTCAGTGAATTTTTGAAAGGCCACACATATCCCTTGGCTTAGAGATGATAATCAGTTACATGTCTTGATGTGGATATGTTGGCTAACTGTGATTATAGGGGTATGTGTGTGTTTGGTATAGTTGGCCACACACAGTAGTGCAATTATGTCCCGCTCTGGGGAGGGACAGTTGCCAAGTTGCAGTGTGCTTGCCAATTTATGCCCAGTTCTTAAGTGTACTGTAGATGCCATGTAGAGCAACTTTCCTGGGTTTCTGACCATCTGCTCAGAACAGGATGTAATGAGTTTATGTAAACAAATAGTCTTGTTTGTTTACCTTTTATTGACGGGAACTGAGAGGTGGCACAAACAAGTACTTTATCTTCTCTTTTTGGAAAGGAGGATGTTGTAATTTGTAATCCTGTCCTGTCCCTGTTGGGGGTGTTCACATGTTTCAGGTTTGATGATCAGCCTTTTCACCAATCTTCCATTCTTAAAACTCATTGCATGCACAGTGGCCATATAAATATTTAAAATGTCAAACCAAGCAGCAAGCAGCATCTGCAAATATATGGTTGTAAAACTTTTCTCAAAAGTATTTATTTGGTCTTTTAGTTCAGAGGATTTTAGTGACTTTTATTTTGAAAAATATTTATTTCCAAATAGCAATTCTATATATTTTTTTGTGTTGTTGTTGTTGTTCTTATTTTGCTAAAAGTGCATTTTCTTCAAAGATAAACATTTTACTTTTTTTCAGAACAAAGTTATTTATTATTCATAATTTTTAAAGCCTATAAAAATATAGAACACTTCTATTATTATTATTATCATTATTATTATTATTATTATTATTATTATAAGCATATAATTTTTCTATTAATGTTGTTTGACATTCATAATAATAATTAATTATTATAATTAGAACTAGAAATTGTATGTTTTGCATTTATTTCATGTGACTTAAATGTCCAAATACCCCCCCCCCCCCCAGAATATATATACAATTTTATGGCTTGGAAATTAATGATATGGGGGCAAAATAAAGTAATTAGAGAATTAAAAACAAGTGTTTTTTGCGCCACCTGCCTTTTTGGTCTGTAGTTTCTTTTTGGATTTTTTCCCCCCAATTTTCTGGGGGGTTTTTGTGTCACCCCGCCACCACCACTATCTCTCCTCCCCCATCCTGTACTGGCAGCAGGTGCTCGGGCGCCTTGGCCGAGCCAAGTGTCACTTTCTCGAGCCCAGTATCGCCGCGGCCCCCTCCGTCTCAGCCGTGGGTGTTGATTGAGCAGCTCCACCGGAGCAGATAGTCAGGCTACTTGTAGTGCGTGGGTGTGCTGTTTAGATTAGCTTTTCATGTTTTAACTAGCCTAATCTTTTTGTGTGTGTTATGTTTTGATATATTGTGTGTGTATTATGTTATGTCTCTCTGTATGTCCTCCAGGAGATTGATTATCCTCTTGACAGGCTGTTGTTGTGAATATGAATTCATTCTTAAATTACTTGCCTTGTTAAAGGTTAATAATGAAAACGATAATAATTGTTGTCCATAGAGCCTTTTTATCATGCTTCATCTTTGCTCCATGTCTTTATCGTCAGAATGATGCTCTGTTCCATTTCTCCATCCCTCCTCCCTTTCCTCTTGTCTTGGGATTTTGTTTACATCTTGCAGTGTGCCTCACACACAAGGTGGAGAAGGGTGTGAGTAAGTGAGAGTGTGTGTTAGTGTGTGTGTGCGCGTGAGCGCTTTTGAGTGCCTGAGGCAGAGTCGTGCTGTCATTGAGAGCTACTCATGGTGTCACACTGACTTTGAGCTCCACTGCTCGCAGCTTTCTAGTACTCTATCACCTTCGGCACAACAGTAGAGCTGCAATGAAGTCAGCGTTGCTCCGAGAGCCTGCATTCAAAAGAGCTGGAGGACAAAAATTAGACTAACGAATTCAATGTGTACTGTAAACATTATCTCTGGTGATTTATGTGTATTATTTCAGCCTTATCTGAAGTAGCTCCTCATCACTGGTTTTTTGCCCATCAGTGATTGGATATGAAAAAAATACTCCATTAAGATGATGATCATCTGATAACAGACTCTCATTTCATTTTGTTCTGTTTCCCAAAAGAAATTTGTCGCCATATGTTGAAATTAAAGAGAGATTGGACTTGTATGTTTGCAGTCTCCGGCGGCATCTGTTCTACAAACTGGACCGAAGGGAATATAGCTGCAGCCCCACATGCTGCTATAAATAAAGAATATGAAATTAAACGCCCCCTAAGGCATGAAAATCAACACAATAGGCTGTTTAAGGAACTTGCAGACATTAATCATCTTTTGAGAGGTAGAGCTTAGTGCATAGTGAAATCTTGTCAGTACTTGTTCAATCTAATGAAGACTCATTTACACCCTGTAATAGTAGTAACATGTCGAAAACTTTAAGCAAATGGTTGTGCACATTCGCATATATGTAGGCTATATTATAATGCAGTGTCACTTGCTCACTCATTTTCTTAAGATTGATTGATGACGTTTAGTCTGAATCTTAGTTTAGTTTTCTGTAGTTTTCTCTTTCTGTTATCTTTGTAAATTCATCCCCTTTAGACCAACAATGCCATGGCCATACACATGCATATAGATGTATATTGGCAGTCATATTTTATATGAGCTTTATGCCATGAGCGTTGTATTTAAGGCACTGTGTCAAGGTAAAATGGCCTTATTTCAAACATTTTTGTAATGCTCCTTCATATTCAATTCTGTTCGGTCTAACTGTTTTTGAATGCAAATAAAGCATCTGATTTATATTCCCTCCTTTTTGTCCAATACAGGTCTCCCTTAAGATTGAATACTTGATTATTTGATCTTAAAAACCTAATTTTACACATCTCTACTTCAGAACTCATAGTTGCAGGGAATTCCTTTTGATGTACTCCCAGTTTCAATTAGGTCCATAAAATCCTTTTAAATGCTCTGTGGAAATGGCCTCTACATACATACACACACACACACGCACACACACAATTAGAGTACGCTTTCTCTCAGTGTGTGTCCTTGGGAGTACGACTTAATTCATACCAAGGACACTTCAATGACTGAGACATTTTTATCACAACATAAAACAGCGCGCCCAGCTGCAGAGCAGACCGTAATTACAGTAATCATCTGCACTGTAAGCCTGTTGAAAAATCTGATAAATGTGGGAAATGTGGCTGACTTAAAGGGGTATGGAGCGTTTAATTTGACTCAAAAATGGATTTGGAATTATGGCTTACCTAAAATGTTGTGACCGAATTAGATCAGGAAGGTGAAAGCCCAAATGGTCTGTGTAATCAGTATTCCTCCCTGTATCCCTCATGTCAGGTGTGAGATAAGCACAGGGCCATCATAAAAGCCTGGAGCATTATGAAATCCTGTCATAGGACATCTGCAAAGCTTAGCCTGTTTGATTGACAGAGGTGGAGCAGTTGTCAGGCGATACAGCCATTGCAGCAGATGTCCTGACAGTGAGATCAGCTCTGATGTCATGCAGCCTAGCAACAGCATCTGCTAAGGACACCTGAGTGGAATTGGCCGAACTGGTCATCTCAGTAGGAGGTGGCATCACAGATGAGTTTACTTTCTCAGGTTGTAGGTAGAGGACAGAAATTGGTTTGCCTACTTTTGAGCAATTTAAAGTCTGTTGTTTTTTGGCAAGTAGCTGCCAGGCTGAAAATCCAAAATTTAGGGTACACTCAAATCTTGCATAATGAACCGTTTACTAGGGGTGCACCGATCAAGATCGGCCAATCGTTATGCGCATCTCGTCAGTAAAGTCGGTTCTCTAATCAGCAATAAATTCCACCAGGTGCGTGATTTCACATAGAGCAGCTGTTACTACACAAGAGCCGTTGTTAACTGAGAAGCTGCGCAAATCCACGTTCATCATCAGCGTTTATTTGCACAACTAGTCAGTTAACAATGGCTCTGTGTAGTAACAGCGGTTCTATGTGAAATCACGCACCTGAGGGAATTTAACGCTGATTAGAGAACCGGCTTTACTGACGAGATGCACATTAACGATCGGCCGATCTCGATCGGTGCACCCCTATGGTTTGCATTCAGGTTTTCTGCAGTTGCATGTTTTAGTTCCATGCTGTCTTTTAATTCATTAGGGTTACTGCCCTGTTTTCATTGCTGATGATGACCGGGTCATATAACGCATTATTGCATTTTCTTATTAATAAAGGTCATTTTAAGGCTACACTGGATGTTGTTTTGAACAGATTTTGATTAAATTAATGAAATGTGCTACCTGAACCAGAGGGTATGACAATTAGATATTAAAATAATTCAAATAACAGGATGGGAACATATTGCCTTAGTCTTGTGTAATGTGTTTTCATCCATGAATTCACTATGGATAGACAGCGAATGTTCTTTTTTAACTCAACTCTTGAGTCCAGAGCTGTCAGCAACTGTTTGATGGTTTCAGGATGAGAATTGTTAACACATTGTTAACAACATTTTCCTAGTCATGAGATGGAATGTAGCTGAACTGAATGGCTCTTTTTCACAATAGTCTGTTTGATTTTGTGGATGCCCATTTAGAAATCTGTTACAGTTAAATCACACTGAACCACTGAGTTAACTGAATCTCTTTCTTTTTTTCATTTCTTTAGGAGGAATTTGGAGGCTTTAGCACAGTCAGTGACAACAGAACAATACACAGCCCAGGAAGGACGTCAATAGGTAAAGTGTCTTTTACATCTCAAATTCTGTCTTTCTCCAAATGTGTTGTAAAAAAAACACAAAAAAAAACATTTTAAGATCTATCTTGCTCTTTTGCTCCAATGTAATTCAGATGCATTTGACCATTTAAACATGAAGAAATGTAGAGCTTATTAATGTAGTGCTTTCTCTTTCTGTCAGGCTCCATCTCACCAGAAAAGAAACCCAGAGGACGTCCTCCTAGGGCTCTAGCTGTGCAGAGAGTTGGCACTGATATTGAGACAGCCCCTTTACCTCTTGCCACAATTCCTACAGAGAAGGTAAAACGACCACCAGGGAGGCCTCCTGGCACTGGAGAACAAAAAAGAAGAGGCCGCCCTCCTGCTTCTGCCAGCCAGAGGAGCTGGCAACAGAGCGGCCATGCACTCCCTGAAGAGGATGGGGATGCAGAACAGGAGTGCAGCTCCAGTCCCACACACCACAAGGACAGTGTGGAGGACGAAGACAAGGAGAAAAGGCAAACTCTGCTTGTTCCTGGGTACCATCGGGGATCTGAGGCTAAGCTTCACAAAATCAGCCGGGAGTCCAAGGTGACCAAACTAAAAAGATTGCGGGATGTCAAACTGAGCCCACTGAAGTCTAAGCTGAAGGCCATTGTGAGGAAGAGTGTCCCAGTTCCTGGTGTGCGAAGACGGGGGCGGGGCAGGCCACCTTCTGCCGAGCGCCTCAAAGCTGAAGCTGCTGCCGCTGCTGCTCAGGCTGTTAATGCCTCCTTGGCCCAGGAGATGTCCACAATGGCACCTGGGACTGCCAAACATAAGGCCTTCAGAGTTCGTGCCCGAACTCCACATGATCTCAAGCTCAGGGCTTCTCATCCTACTGATGAACGCACTAGACCAGATCCCCATGACTCCCCTACAGTCAACCCAATGACCCCAACTAAACACGAGAGGCCGTTAGGGTTACGTCAGAGCCCTCGCCATATCAAACCTGTGCGAGTCGTCCCTCCCTCCAAACGCACTGATGCCACTATTGCAAAGCAGCTGCTGCAGCGGGCAAAGAAGGGGGCCCAGAAAAAGAAGCTATTGGAAAAAGAAGCTATTGGCACCCAGGGAACTGCAGGTCTTGAGGGTGGGAAGCACAGGAGGCGAACGCAACTAACAAACATCAGGCAATTTATCATGCCTGTTGTGAGCACAGTGTCATTGCGCATTATCAAAACTCCAAAGCGGTTTATTGATGATGAGGGCAGTTTCAGCACTCCACCACCACACATGAAAATTGCTCGATTGGACTCTGCAGCATCTGCTCCAGCACCTCAACCCATAACACCCGCCCCAGCTCTTGTTTCCACAGCTTCCATCACAAGTGGAACCACTGCCCCACCCGGGGCAGGGCCTGCTGTGGACTCCCTCCCTCCTCCCCCACCTCCTGTCCTGACTGCCAGCGCCAACAACATCGCAGCCAGTCTCCTTAACAGCAGCTGCAATAATAGCACTAGCAACGGGAGATTCAGTAGCAGTGCGGCATCTTGTGGCTCCAGCGCTGTTTCGCAGCATTCCTCTCAGCTCTCTTCTGGCGAGTCATCGCGCTCCAGCAGCCCTAGTCTTGATGACTCCTCCAGTGATTCCCAGGCCTCTGAGGGCACCCAGGCCCTCTCAGAAGAGGCAGATCATTCCCCTGCCTCTCAGGGAGAGACAGAAGCCAGCCTGCATCATGCCTCGCACCCACCATCACCTCCATCAGAGCCGGAGCCAGACCATATAGTGTTGATGGAGCACAGCAGTCGGGGTCGTAGAAGTCAGAGTCATAGACGGGGTGCTTTAGTGGCACGTGGTAGGGGCAACTTGATTGGTGGAAGGAAACAGGCCATCATCAGCCCAGCCACAGGGGTTTCACATGCTGGATCTCAACAAGCCTCTTCCACGGCATCGTCATCCTCTTCCCCACCACCTCCTCCTCTTCTCAGCCCTCCTCAGGGAGCTTCATCTAATGCACCTGAGCATCACTCCCACTCTCCATGGATGATGTCACATTCCATTGCCCCTTTTCTGCCCACCCCTCCAATACTCTCCAGCTCTCATGACAAACGTCGCTCCATACTACGAGAGCCCACTTTCCGCTGGAAGTCTTTGTCATGTGCTGAAAATAAGTACTTCTCCTCTGCCAAGTATGCAAGGGAGGGCCTTATCCGCAAGCCCACTTTTGACAACTTTCGTCCTCCTCCACTGACTGCTGAGGATGTGGGCCTCATGCCACCAGGACCTGGTGGAGGTGGTGTCGCACCAGGAGGATTCCCAGTGCCTGGTGGTGCAGCTGGGACAGGTTCCAGACTTTTCTCCCCCCTGCATCATCATCCTCACCACAATCACCACCAGCACCACTCGTCGCGATTTGAAACGCCACTTCAAAAGCGTAGCCCCCTACTACGTCCCCCTTTCTTCACTCCAAGTCCGGCTCATTCCCGCATCTTTGAGTCGGTCACCCTCCCATCCTCATCAGGGAGCAGCCCCGGCTCTCTGTCTCCACTTCAGGTTTCACCAACATCAAACAAAAATAGAAAGGGGTCTAGGTTCTCACGTGGGCAACCCAGGTCACCCTCGCACTCTATGACTACCAGGAGCAGTCAGTCAGGAGTTCAAACAGGGAAAGCATCTGAACAATCCATGATTAGCAGTTCTGTTCCCATAAGCGTGACTGGAAATTCCAGTCCATTGCCTGGAGTTGCAGTCCGTCCACTTGCTGCCAGTGCCTTATCACAAGCTTCTTTCAGTGGCTTCCCCTCAGGCTCCATCGGGCTTACGAGCCATGGAGTTTCTGATGGCCGGCGAGCAGCAGGAGGTCTCGGTGTGAGTGGGAGTTCTGCTTCATCTTCACAGCTTTTTCCACGTTTTACCCCCAGTAATCAAGGATCAGGTGGGGGAACTGGAAAAGCAGGAAGGGAACAGAGCATCTCTGCTACTAGAGACACAGGTACAAAAGAAAAGGAAAGGGATATGGAGAGGAATAGAGAGCGTGAAAAGGAGAACAAAAGAGATGGAAGGAAAGACTGGGATAAAAGAGGGAAGAGCCTTCCATCAGAGGCTTCCCCTAATTCTACTTCCAGCCTCTTTCCAATGGAGACCAGGGACATTGAAGAATCTCTCCACACCAGGACAAGGACACCTGGTCGAAAGAAGTCCGTCACAGTTGACTCTGGTGCAGAGGCCTCCCCAAGTGACTTTGCAGCAGTTCAACCTGTTGGGGCCTTGTCCTCCAAGGGTCGTCTGGCCAAAAAAGGCAGACCTTCAGAGAAGAGTATTGAAGCGGAGGGAGTAGAGAGGGAGAAGGACAAGGAGAAATTGAGTGCTCCTACCCAAGCAGGGCAGATGGGAAAACCCCCAAACACCACATCACTGGACTCTGTGTTAGATCATGCTGAGAAACAGCCAGTCACAGACAGGCGTGTCGCAAAACTGCTGAAAGAAGCTAAAGCTCAGCTCAATAGGATCGAGAAGAGAGAGGTACAACCTGGTGATCAACCCAAATTACCGGTATGTCCTGTCTTTTGCTGTCCCCTTTGGATTGAAAGATGTTCCCATGTTGTTTTTCCCAAATGCACAGTTTGTTTTTCTTGTGCAGGGTCAAGAGAGTGACTCTTCTGAGACGTCAGTCCGTGGTCCACGCATTAAGCATGTGTGTCGTCGTGCAGCTGTAGCTCTGGGTCGCAATCGTGCTGTGTTCCCTGATGATATGCCTACCCTTAGTGCCTTGCCATGGGAGGAGAGAGAAAAGATCTTGTCTTCCATGGGAAATGATGGTGAGAGTAAATCTTAGAAATTGTTTGATTTATTTATTTATTTGAAAAGTGTCACTGTTTTTAACCCTTTCTTTAATGGTGCTTGAATAGACAAATCATCAGTGGCTGGATCAGAGGCGGAGGAGCCACCCGCGCCTCCTATTAAGCCAGTAACAAGGCAGAAAACGGTCCACGAGGCCCCACCCAGAAAGGGCCGGCGCTCTCGACGCTGCGGGCAGTGTCCAGGCTGCCAAGTCCCAAATGACTGTGGGGTCTGCACTAACTGCCTGGATAAGCCCAAGTTTGGGGGACGCAATATTAAAAAGCAGTGTTGCAAGTAAGTGTGAAATCATTTCATTGTAGCTTTCAGAATTTTAAAAGTGTAATTGCCCCTAAAACTTTGTTCTTGTGTCATCAGAGTACGGAAGTGTCAGAACTTGCAGTGGATGCCATCAAAGTTTCTTCAGAAGCAGGCAAAAGGTCAGTTTTCAGGGAACACCCTTTTTATAAGCCAGGGATGCTCTAATGTTTCAATTAATTGTCCATTTGCATCAACTACAGGTAAAAAGGACAGAAAGAGGAATAAATTGTCAGAAAAAAAGGATTCACATCACAAATCTCAGTGTTCTGAAGCAAGCCCCAAGCCAGCCCCTCCTTCAAAAGATGAACCTACCCATAAGAAAAGTCAAACTCCACCGCCTACGCAGGGAGAGGACAAACAAAAGCAGTCACAACCTTCTGCCCCATCCTCACCAGCTTCCTCCCCAAAGGA